>NC_133652.1:53101487-53804045 GCF_009905375.1 Apium graveolens
ATAACCCATTTGAGGGAAGCTTTTGAGGTCCTGAGATACCATAAGATGATGTTAAATCCTACAAAGTGTGCTTTTGGAGTAGGATCTGGAAAGTTATTGGGATTGATGGTCTCCAAGAGAGGAATCGAGGCCAATCCCGATAAAATAAAGACAATCCTGGACATGGAGCCACCAAAAACTATCAAAGATATTCAAAAGCTCACTGGAAGGGTTGCTGCATTGGGACGATTTATCTCAAAGTTTGGGGACAAGTGCTTGTCGTTCTTCAAGTCATTAAAGAAGGTTAAGGATTTTGTATGGAGTGACGAAAGCCAGAAGACATTCGAGGAATTAAAGAAATATATGGCCCAGGCCCCGTTGTTGGCCAAGCCAGATCTGAATGAAGTTTTATACTTGTACTTGGCCGTTTCAGAGAATGCCTTGAGCGCTGTATTGGTTAAGGAGGAACTTAAAATCCAGAAACCCGTATACTATGTTAGCAAAATTCTACATGGAGCTGAGTTGAATTATTCAACTATTGAGAAGTTTGCTTTAGCCTTGGTAATGGCTTCAAGAAAGTTGCGTCCTTACTTTCAGGCTCATAAGATTGAAGTGCTAACAAATCAGTCTTTGAGAAATATTATTCATAGTCCCAAGGCTAGTGGGAGGCTGATTAAGTGGCCAATAGAGCTGGGAGAATTTGACATCAAATATAAGCCACGAACGATAATAAAAGCCCAGGCATTGGCTGACTTCGTGGTGGAATGTACCATACCCAACCAAGAAGTCGGGGGGGCAGGAAGATACTATACCTCCAAACACAGAAGGTGATAAAGGGGACAAAGAGAAGGAAGTTAAGGAAAAGGAATATTGGGTCCTCTATTTTGATGGAGCATCAAAAACAAATTTAAGTGGAGCAGGTTTGGTTTTACAAAGCCCCGATGGGTTCTTACTTGAATATGCTATGAAGTTAGACTTTTCAACCACAAACAATGAGGTAGAATATGAAGCTCTAATAGTTGGCCTCGGCCTAGCAGGGACACTGAGAGTCAAGAACTTGAAGGTCTGTGGAGACTCGAAGTTGGTCATATCCCAGGTGAAGGGAGAGTTTGAGGCAAGGGATGATACGATGGCTAAGTATGTCCGCCTAGTAAGAGCTGTGATGACTCAATTCAATGAGTGCCATGTCGAGCACATCCCAAGGGAGGAAAATGCTAAGGAAGATGCATTGTCGAAGTTTGCTTCGTCTGAGATAGAGGAAAGTCCAGGAAGCGTATACTTCCGTGTTTTGAAGACACGAAGCATTGATGTTAAGCTCGTAGCTCCTATAGGGCTGGGGACATCATGGATAGATCCCATTAAGGCCTATATTCAAACTGGTTGGCTGCCAAATGACGTGACTGAAGCACGGAGGTTGGCTGTTCGAGCACTGAGATACTCCTTGATAGATGGGATTTTGTATAAAAGATCTTATGTAGTTTCTTACTTAAGATGTCTCAGGCCCGATGAGGCACACTTGGCTCTTGAAGAAGTACATGAAGGTATATGTGGGCAACACTTGGGGGGCAGAGCACTGACTCATAAGATAACCCGTTTAGGCTTCTATTGGCCAGAGATGATGGCCGATGCAAAAGAGTATGTGAAGAAATGTGATCATTGTCAGAAATATGCACCTGTTGTTCGACAACCCCCCGAGATGTTGACTGTTAGATATATTTGAGATGTCATGTCTAATCTGATTTGTGTTTAGTTTTCAGAACTTAACAACAGGATTTATCAGGACTTACTGAAATCAGAACTTACTGAAGTCAGAACTTAATATCATAATTTAAGGCGTCAGAAGATATATATCAAGACTTAAGTGCGGGAAGATATTAAATAAGGAATGTGGCTGATTTACAGGAGAAGATCTGGACTAAAATAAAAGAAGATATGCATGAAGAGTTAGAGGACTAGAAAACTTGAAGAAGATAATTGATTGATATATTTTAGGAGACAGAATTATATTTCATATCAATTAGAAGATATCTTGTAACTGTGTACTATATAAACACAGCTTAGGGTTTACACTATATGTGTTATCATTATCGAGAACATTATACATTGTAACCTAGCAGCTCTTAGTGATATTGTTCATCATTGAGAGAGAACAACAGTTCTATTGTAACAGAGTTTATTTGAATATACTTGATCTTTGTTACATACTTGTGTTGAAATCGATTTGATTGTATAAACACTATATTCAACCCCCTTCCATAGTGTTGTGTGACCTAACAAGTGGTATCAGAGCTTTTCTGTTAACACACATACAGTAAAGATCCAAACAATCAATCATGTCTGAAGAAACACAAACTCCAACTAAGCCCACCAAAACTCAAGAAACTCAAAACACTCAAACCCACAATCGATATGAGACTATTAGGGTTCCCATACTGAAAACATCTGAGTATCCTATATAGAAAGTGAAGATGGCTATGTTTCTGGAAGCTACAGATCCAGAGTACCTTGACAGAATTGATGAAGGACCATACAAGCCTACCACGCTCTCTGTTGCAGTTGCTGATCAACCAGCAAAGACCATACCAAAGGAGAGCGGTGAATACACACCTGAAGATATCTCATCTATTGACAAGGATGCAAGGGTAAGGCATTTGATGCATAGTACAATTGATAATGTCATGTCGAACAGGATAATTGGATGCAAGACTGCAAAGGAGATATGAGATGCTTTGGAGATAAGATGCCAAGGAACTGATGCAATAAAAAAGAACAGGAGGACTATACTCACTCAAGAGTATGAGCACTTTGACTCAAAAGCTGATGAGTCATTAATTGATTTATATGACAGGTTTGTCAAACTCTTGAATGATCTGTCACTGGTGGACAAGGAATATGATCTTGAAGATTCAAATCTAAAATTCCTTTTAGCTCTTCCTGAAAATTGAGATTTGAAGTCTACTACCATAAGAGACAACTATGACCATACTGAAAGTACTCTTGACGAAATTTATGGTATCCTCAAGACTTATGAACTTGATATGGATAAAAGGAGCAAGAGGCATGGAAGAAAGTCAAGGACAGTTGCTCTTAAAGCTGAGGAGGAGTCTCCTAAAGTTGTTATCTCAAAGAAGGGCAAATGAAAGAATCTCATCATAAAGTCTGATTCAGAGTCATCATATTCTGATGATGATGATTCAGAAACTGAAAGGTTATCTGAAGTTGATGTTGATGCAAAGATGATGCCACTGTGTGCTCTTATGGTGAAGGGTATCACAAAGATAGCCTACAAGAAATTCAGAAAGGGCAAGAAGTTTTCCAGGAAAGGTGAAAGTTCTGATAAGAAAGGGTTCAGAAAGTCTGAAGGCAAAGGAGGAAAGTCTGACAGAGGAGACAACTCAAATGTCAAATGCTACAATTGTGGTAAAAGAGGCCATATATCTCCTGACTACAAGAAAGGAAAAAGTGATAAAGGCAATGCACTTTTCACAAAGAAGAAAAGCTGGACAGATAATTCAGATTCTGAAGATGAGGTGAACTATGCCTTGATGACAAATGCTGATAGCAGTACTGATACTGCTGAATTGAAGGTACCTCAAACAACCTTTGGTTTTTATACTGATGATATTACTGAGTTGAGATTATACCTTAAAACCATGTTCATTAGTTTTAGAGATCAGACTTTAACATGTGAAAGATTAACATCTGAAAGTCTTGTTCTTAAAAACAGAAATGACTATTTAGAAAAGGAGTTAGTTTTTCTTCATTAAACTAAGAAAGAAAGAGATGAGGCTTTGTATGTTAGAGATGAAGTGCTAAAATTGAATGAATCTCTAAAAACTGATTTAAAAAAGGAAAGAGAGATCATCAGAACTTGGACTAACTCTGGTAGAACAACTCAGAATATACTAAGTAGTGGAAACTGGAAAGAGGGCTTAGGTTATGGAGATGATAAAAGTGAGAAAGGAACTGTGCAAATTGAGCCAATTTGTGTTAAACAGACTGCTAAGGCAAAAGTAAATCCTATTAAATTTATAGCAAAAACTGTTATGTCTGATTCTGAATAGATAAAAGATTCGAAGACAGTAGTAAAAGAAAAATCAACTTCTGACAAATTAAAACAGGATAAATCAGCTGAAGTAAACATAGGCTTAATGACCAAGAAGCAGCTTAAGCATAAGCTGAAAGAGATTAGAAATGTGAATAAGGTAAATGAAGCTAGGAAAAATAGGAATGGAAAGGAAGGTGTGAATAAAAGCAATAATTATATGCCTGTTCCTAGTGCTCCTAGAAAGAAATGTTACAACTGTGGAAACTTTAACCATCTTGCTTCTTTTTGCAGGAAAAATAAAGATATAAATTCTTCACCTCCTAAATCAGGAGTTAAGAGTCAGTCTGTTAGGTTTAAACCACAAAATCCTTGTTTTTATTGTGGTAGTTTATGGCATTCCATTTATACTTGTAAGGAATATCATAGTTTATATTATGATTATTATCAAATAAAACCTTCTTTGAAGAAAGTTAGTGTAATTCCTTCTAGTATAAATTCTGATGCAAAGTCTGATATAAAGTCTGATAAACAGCGTGTTAGCATAAACTCTGAAATTAAATCCGCTGCAAATGCTAACAAACTTAAAAAGGCCAAAGGATCCAACCAAGTCTGGGTCCTTAAAACTAACCAACAGGAAAAACATCCTAGTTCTGGACAGTGGATGTTCAGGACATATGACTGGAAATAAAGCCCTGCTATCAGACTTTGTGGAGAAAGCTGACCCAGGAGTTTCTTATGGACATGGAAACATGGGAAAGACTCTGGGATATGACAATATCAATCTTGGGAATGTCATCATTGAAACAGTAGCTCTTGTCTCAGGACTTAAACACAATCTACTAGGTGTGAGTCAAATCTGTGACAGAGGTTATCATGTGGATTTCTTTGAAGAACATTGTGAAGTTGTAAGTAATTCTACAGGAAAATTAGTTCTGAAAGGTTATAGGCATGGTAACATATATGAAGCCATACTTTCAACAAACTCTGATGGTTCTGTAATCTGTCTGTTGAGTAGAGCATCAATTGCAGAAAGCTGGAATTGGCACAAAAGACTCTCTCATTTAAATTTCAACAACATAAATGAGCTAGTAAAGAAAGATCTTATAAGGGGACTGCCAAAATCAGTATTTTCTCCTGATGGCCTTTGTGATTCATGTCAAAAGGCAAAACAAAGAAAATCTTCATTCAAGAGCAAAACTGAATCCTCAATTCTTGAGCCTTATCACTTACTGCATGTTGATCTATTTGGTCCAGTCAATGTCATGTCAATTGCAAAGAAGAAATATGCTATGGTTATAGTGGATGAGTTCACAAGATACACTTGGGTGTATTTCTTGCACAAGAAGAATGAAACTGCATCTACTCTAACTGATTATGTCAAACAGCTGGATAAGTTGGTCAAAGATTCTGTTAAAATAATAAGAAGTGATAATGGCACTGAGTTCAAGAATTCAATCATGAAAGAGTCCTGCAAAGAGCATGGAATAAAGCAGGAATTTTCTGCACCTGAAACTCCACAGCAAAATAGAGTTGTAGAAAGAAAGAACAGGACTCTCATTAAAGCTGCACGAACTATGTTTGATGAAGCAAAGCTGCCAACCTACTTTTGGGCTGAAGCTGTGCAGACTGCTTGTTTTACACAGAATGTTACACTCATAAACAAGCATGGAAAACACCATATGAGATGGTGAAGAAAAAGAAGCCAAATCTGAAATAATTTCATGTATTTGGATGTAAGTGTTTTGTTCTTAAGACTCATCCTGAACAGCTGTCAAAATTTGATCTAAAAGCTGATGAAGGAATTTTTGTTGGATATCCACTTTCCACAAAAGCCTTCAGAGTCTATAATTTAAGAACAAGGGTTGTCATGAAATCTATCAATGTATCTTTTGATGATAAAAAGATTACTAGAATTGAAGATTTCAATGATCATGATCTGCTGAGATTTGAAAATGATGATTTAAATTCTGATTCTGTAAATTCTGATGACTTAAATCCTGATCATGTAAGTTCTGACGGGTTAAATTCCGATATCATTGAAACAGTGGTAACTACTTCAAGGGAAAATGCACCTGTTCAGGGGGGCAAGCCAATGATTCTACCACAACTCAAGACTCTCAAGCAGCATCAAAACCTGTTATTGGCTCTTCAAGTTCTGATTCATCAAGTTCTGATGAGCCAAATTCTGATAATTCTGGAAACTCCGATTCTTCAAATCCTGAAGGATCCAACTCAAATTTTGAAGTCTCAGAGAGCATAACTACAGGGGGAGCATCAGAAAATATTGATGGAGATAACATGGATCATGGGGGAGGATCCAGTTCTAGAGAACAACTTCCATCTGCAAGGAAGTGGACTAAAGCACATACACATGACTTAATAATTGGAGATCCTGAAGCAGGTGTCAGAACTAGAAGTGCAACATCAAATGAATGTCTCTATCATTCCTTTCTATCTCAGACTGAACCAAAGAAAGTGGAAGAAGCTCTTCGAGATGCTGATTGGGTGAAAGCAATGCAGGAAGAGTTAAATGAATTTAAAAGAAATAAAGTCTGGACCTTAGTGCTAAGACCAAAGAACAGATCCATTATTGGCACAAAATGGGTGTTCAGAAACAAAACTGACAGTGATGGCATAATTACAAGAAATAAAGCAAGGCTGGTTGCTAAAGGTTACTCTCAACAGGAGGGTATTGATTATGATGAAACATTTGCACCAGTTGCTAGATTGAAATCCATAAGAATCTTTTTGGCTTATGCTGCTCACAAGAAGTTTAAAGTCTTTCAAATGGATGTGAAAAGTGCTTTTCTCAATGGAGAATTGGAAGAAGAGGTATATATTGAACAACCTCCAGGATTTGTAGATCCAAAATTTCCTAATCAGGTCTACAGACTTGATAAAGCACTTTATTGCCTTAAGCAAGCTCCAAGAGCATGGTATGAGACTTTAGCTCAATTTTTTCTGGAACGTGGATTTAACAGAGGCACAATTGATAAAACACTTTTCTACCTCAACCATGGAAAGGACTTACTTTTGGTACAGATATATGTTGATGATATCATCTTGGTTCTACAAATGCCAAACTCTGTGAAAGGTTTGCAAAGCTAATGCAGTCAAGATATCAAATGAGTATGATGGGAGAACTTAGCTATTTTCTGGGACTTCAAGTCAAACAAAATGAAGAAGGTACTTTCATAAATCAATCCAAGTACACCAGAAATTTACTCAAGAAATTTGGAATGCAAGACTGTTTAACTGCATCCACTCCCATGGCCACTACAACCAAGTTAGATAAAGATACTGGAGCATCAGTAGATATTACTAACTATAGAGGTATGATTGGCTCTTTACTCTATTTAACTGCAAGTAGACCTGATATCATGTATGCTACATGTCTTTGTGAAAGATTTCAGGCTGATCCAAGAGAACCTCATCTAATAGTTGTGAAAAGAATTTTCAAGTACCTCAAGGGTACAGCTGATCTAGGATTGTGGTATCCTAGAGAATCAGATTTTAAGCTAATAGGTTACTCAGATGCAGATTTTGCAGGATGCAAAATAGACAGGAAAAGCAATAGTGGAAGCTGCCAATTTCTTGGAGGCAGATTGGTTTCTTGGTTTAACCAAGAAACAGAAATCAATTTCCACATCAACTGCAGAAGCAGAATATATTGCTGTAGGAAGCTGTTGTGCACAGATTCTTTGGATGAAGAATCAGCTACTGGACTATGGGTTAGAATTTTCTAAAATACCCATTTACTGTGATAATCAAAGTGCTATTGCTATGACAGGTAATCCAGTTCAACACTCAATGACAAAGCACATCAGCATTAGGTACCATTTCATAAGGGAACATGTGATGGAAGGTACAGTGGAATTGCATTTTGTCCCAACTGATCAACAACTAGCAAATATCTTCACCAAACCACTATGTGAAGCTACTTTTACAAGACTGGTAAATGAACTTGGAATGGTTTCAGGTTCTTTCTCAAAATCTGCTTAGTTTTTATTCTCATGCATCAGACTTTATGATCAATATTTACAGATTGTCTTATCTCCATGTAATCTGTGCTTAAACTATAATATATTAAATACTGATTGTTATCTGATGTGATTCTATATACTCTGATAGTGTTTTGAATGTTCTATGACTGTTCAATCCAATGAGGATTATCGTGCTAGATGCTGACCTAGTAGTCTTTAACATACTATAAATCCCATCTTTGAATTAGTTATTTATGTGGAAATCAATTACACAAGCAAATTCTAATTTTAAGCTTAGTCAAATTTACTTTATGTATCTGATTACTAAGTCACAAACAAGATTTGTGCTTCTTATCTGTCAAATTCTGATGTTAGTAAATCTTAAGGATGAACTACATGCTTGATAAGCCTCACTTATCTGAAGAAAAGAAAAGAAAAGAAAATTGAGGTCAAATACTCCTTTGAGATGTAGAGTAAATATGTGAAAGGGAAGACCCAAGTGCATTGCTGGTATTAAGTGATATGCATTAGAAAAGCAAATAAATTTTTCTTGGTGACTTTTCAGATTCTCTGATTACTGGAGAAATACTCTGATAATAGCATAAATTCTGATAGCAGTTGTGACTCACTTACACTGAGAAGCAACTGTGAAAAAGAATTCTAAAAGATGCATAAAATGAGCACAAACAGTTGAGGTGAACTTTTGCACAAATTTATCCTATAGTAGACTTCATTATTAATGACAGATTTTAAGCACTTTTCTTAGTTATGCCTTATTTCTAAGATGTACTGAAGTTTATCAGACTTTAATCTTTATCTGATATTCTGCTAATGCACACACTCTCACTCTATATGAATGATGAAAATTACTGTGGTGATTAAGTTGTTTTTGACAAACAGTTAAGTATTATTTGCATAAATTCTGAGGACAAGTTCTGATGAAAGTTCTGATGATTAAACTCTAAAGAAGCAAGCCAGTATTTGTATGAAGAATCACAGAAACAGACATTCACTTTTTGAGTACAGAAGCCATATTCTGATGACCGTTAAGTTCTGATAATAGTCAAGTTCTGATGAAAATTCTGATGCTTACGTGGCATTATTTAATTACTTGACTTATTTCTGATATTTACATGTAACGGTCATATTTATCAGAAAACAATTAGGTGAGATAAAACAGTAATAATCATTTGGTTGTATGTTTGTTTTGGTAAATGCATGTGCGCATTAATTACTGCACGTTTAATGTGCCCACTAACAATTTTTTGACTGTTCACATGCTGTCAGGTGTAAATTGTCTGCCATGCTTCACAAATATAGTTGTTGTCACATGGGTGTATAAATAAGAGAGTTAAAATATTTTCTAATCTTTTACCTACTTTTCTCATTCACTAATCTCTCTTATTTTCTCTCACCCTCTAATATTCTCTGAAGCTATTTTCTTACAGGCATTTATCAAACACCTTCTATACACACAACTTTCTCACTTATTTCTCACAGAAATGGCACCAAAGGACCTCATTTTCAATGGAGCCAAGTTTGTTCCCAACAACTACATGGTTATTCTTAGCAAGGACGAAGCTCCATCAGATCTTCACTTCGTTCAGGACTTTCTTGCTAACAGTGAGATTGGGTATGCATTGACCCAACCAGAAGCACTCTCAGGAACTCAAGTACTGGAGTTTTGGAGGAGTGGTGTTTATGATGATGGTGGTTCAAATGGGTCCCCAAGCATCATATTTACAACAGGGGAAGATGAACATTTGGTTACATTGTCAACTGTTCGACAAGCTTTACATCTTCCAGAAAACTGGGTTTACAGTTCAACAATTGAGGAGCCAGCTCTTCAACAGATGATGGAAAACCTTGGTTATGAAAAATCTTTGTCCAAGCTGGGATAATTAAAGAGGCCCCACATAAGGAGGGAGTGGAGTTTCTTTTTCGACTGCATCACCAAGGCCTTTGCAAACAAGTGCTCCGACTTTGATGCAATTCCAATCCTTAGTCAGCAAATTGGGTAATCTCTTATTACTCAATCTCATTTTGATTATGCTAGTGTTGTGCTAGGATTTATTGGGGATATGATGCAAGAGGAAAAAAATACTGTATATTTTGCTAGATTCTGTCAACTTATTTACAGTTTTTATAATTCTGATAAGCCCCAACTAGCTAGTGAGTTGATCCAACCCTTTAAACTTTCTAAAAGGGCCTTCACTGACTTATTATTTACTGATAATAAGAAGACTGTACTAAGACCCCTCCAAATTCCTCAATCAGTCAAACAGGTCTTAGTAAACTCTGATCCAAACACCTATACTGCCATATATCCTACTGTACAACCATCTCAACCTCCATCAGCACCTACAACCACTACACAACCTACTACTTCTCAACCTCAACCAACTCAACCTACCATCAGAACATATTTCCAGCCAGCACAATCTCAACCGCAACAATCTGCTGCAACATCAAGATCTAACCTTCAAGAACAAAATATGTTCCTAAATCTCCACCAAGGAGAAGAAGAAGCATAGATTCATACATCAGAACCTATGACAGTAGAAGCTGAAGGGTTAACCCATCAGAAAAGACTGAAGCTGAGGGTTCTGATATTTTGAAGAGGAAAAGAACTATAAGTTTTGATGCTACTCAAGAAACTCCTACACCATCCAGGAGATCAAAGAAACAGAGATCAGGAAGGCATTTGGCACAACCTCATTCTGAGGATACTGAAGCTTAGGAAGGGGATAAGGAATCTCTAATCTCATCAGGACCTGTTGTAATTGAAGTTTTGCCATCCCCACCTCAAGCTAAAGACACAGTTCCAGAAACAGTGCTTACACCTCA
The DNA here is from genome assembly GCF_009905375.1 of Apium graveolens. Taxonomy (NCBI): domain Eukaryota; kingdom Viridiplantae; phylum Streptophyta; class Magnoliopsida; order Apiales; family Apiaceae; genus Apium; species Apium graveolens. The sequence continues at coordinate 53,112,345 of NC_133652.1, forward strand.
TGTCTCTTCAGTTAAAGGAACAACAGTTGAAGATTCAGGATTAAGTCCTGAAATTGACCTTCACAGGCTGATAATTCCAACTGTGTTATATCTGGAAGCTCCTACAGTACAAGTGACAACTCCACCAATTTCTCCATTACATGATGATAATCCTACCACACCTATTCTGGATGTGGACAAAGATGAAGTTGTACCAGAATCACCTTTAGTGACACACACTTTAGTACTGTCAGAAAATGATGAGTTTTTTGCAAGTTTTGGAGAGTCAGCTCCAGTTAATACTCCAGATCCCATTCTTGGAAAGGAGGCACTGATTGAAAAGTTTGTTGAACAAGCTGCTCCTGTTCCTTGGGAAGAAACTCACAGAGGGGTTGAGTGGACCAAGAAGTGGAATGAATCTGATTTCATTCCAAGCTCAAAAGTTATGACAGAGCACATTGCCAAAGCTGATGAGCTGATGAGCTAATGATAAATTCTGATTTCAAGCACCAACTCAAAGTCACTGCTCTAAGTACCAAATCTCTTCAAGGTCTACACTCTCAAACTCATGAAAAAGTTGACAAACTTCTGAAAAAGCTGAAAAGCTGGATATGGAGATCAAGCTAGATAAAAAGAGGTTTATCAGACCTATACATGAGAAAGTTGAAGCTATTGAGAAGGTTCAAGAAAAGCAACAAGCCCAAATTACTGAGGTCCTGCAGAATCAAACCTCTCAACAAGCTCAACTGAATGAAATTCAATCTTCAGTAGAACTTCTTCTCTCTCTCCTACTACCAGATGATGCCAAAAAGGGGGAGAAGGTAGTTAAGTCTAAATGCTCACCTACTCAAATACTAAAGAAGAAAGATGATAAATGTGATGACCAGGGAAACCCTAACAAGGGCAAGGGTCAAGGTCAAGGGCAAAGCAGTAAAGTTTCTTCAAGGAAACTAATTTCTGATGCTAGCAAATCTTCTATACAGAAGAAGACAAGTTCTGAAGCTGCTCAAACTCAAAATCTGATAGCAAGTTCTGATAATCAAAATTTGATATCAAGTTCTGATGTTCAGATTCAAGCTGAAAGTCAAGACTCTCAGAAGTTCTTGCAAACTTGGAAGTTAAAGGGAAATCAGACTACTGTCTACTACAAAGTACCTAAAATTCAAATACTTGATGAAGAAATTGCTAGAAGACTATTTCTCAAGCATAATCCTGGAATGGATTTAGAGACTTTAAAGGAGGAAGAAGCTAGATTTGTAGCTGAGAAGACAAATCTAAAGTCTAAAGCTTCTGATGCAAAGAAACCTCCAAGGCCAAAGGCAAAAGGCATTGTGATCAAGGAAAAGTCAAATTCTGAGGCTTCAAAGCCCAAGACAAGATCACAAGTTGAATCTGATCCTAAAGATAAAGGGAAAGGAAATATTGATGAACCAGCAAAGCCACAGGAGATGAAGATTCCTCAAATCCTGATAAAACCTGTATGCAAACTGATTCAAGTAATTGATGATGCTGCTATAGTGGATGAAACTGTTCAAACTCTGAAGAGAAGGAAGATAACTGAAGAATCTAAAACAACCTCTGACACAGCTCAAGTTGTTCAGAATGAAGAATAGCAAGCTACAGAAGAAACAACAAATCCTGATCGAGTCATCAAGACATCAACCTCTGACAGTGCTCAAGTTGATTTGAATAAATTGACATTTACTGATAAGAGAAAACTCCTATGGAAGAATGTTAATCCATCAAATCCTAAGAAAAGCCAGCTGCTATCTGATTTCATAACTGTTGGATTAAAACCCAGAGAAGCAAGAGACATAGCTGGATTAGGTTCTGAAGAAGCCAAGATCAAGATAGGAGTTGAAGTACTTACAAGAGATCCATTCTTATTGATTGACAAACCTCTTGAAGAAGTTACACAGAAACACCTTGATAAGGTTATATCTGTTCAAATGGTACTGGATGCTCATGATAAGCATAATGTCAAAGAAAATCTGATTCTATTTCTTGAAGATGGAAGAACATATCAAATGTCAGAATCAGATGTGCTGAACAAATCTCTGAAAGAACTTCAATTCTTTCATTATCTTTTAGAGATAAAGTCTAAGATTATCAGGAGATAGTCAAATTTCATAATGATGACCAGAAGGGATAAAGCAAGAATTTATGGTTCAAGGGTTACAGAATTTATTCCAAACATAGTTGAGGATGATGGAAGTGAAATTCCAATGAAGAAGGATTCTGCTAAACTTGAAGTCATTCTGAAAGAGAAATGTTTATCCTATAATGAAGACTCTTCCCATCCAAGAGTAATCAGACTTGGTGATGGTTTAGAAAGAAATCATATCTCAGTACTTAGGACTGCAATCTACCAGATTGGAAGTCAAGATGAAGAGATAAAGCAAGTCAAAGATACAATAGCTCAAGTCCTGAGGAATAAAGAAGAAAAACTGATATCAAACTTTGTCAAGAATCACTTTGGATTCAGATTGACTCAGTAAGATTGGTTAAAACAATAAAGACTGTAAGTTGTAGTTAGTTATCTAAATAAACTCTTATTGCATTTGTACTTAAATGTTTTTGACATCATCAAATCTATTAACTTGTATATTTTGCATAATTTACAAGTTGGGGGAGATTGTTAGATATATTTGAGATGCCATGTCTAATCTGATTTGTGTTTAGTTTTCAGAACTTAACAACAAGACTTATCAGGACTTACTGAAATCAGAACTTACTGAAGTCAAAACTTAATATCAGAAATTAAGGTGTCAGAAGATATATATCAGGACTTAAGTGTGGGAAGACTTCAGATAAGGAATGTGGCTGATTTATAGGAGAAGATATGGACTAAAACAAAAGAAGATATGCATGAAGAGTTAGAGGACTAGAAGACTTGTAGAAGATATTTGTTTGATATATTTTAGGAGACAGAATTATATTTCATATTAATTAGAAGATATCTTGTAACTGTGTACTATATAAACACAGCTTAGGGTTTATACTATACGTGTTATCATTATCGAGAACATTATACATTGTAACCTAGCAGCTCTTAGTGATATTGTTCATCACTGAGAGAGAACAACAGTTCTATTGTAACAGAGTTTATTTGAATATACTTGATCTTTGTTACATATTTGTGTTGAAATCAATTTGATTGTATAAACACTATTTTCAACCCCCTTCTATAGTGTTGTGTGACCTAACATTGACCTCCATCAACTCTCCAATCCCCTTTGTCATATGGGGAATGGATATACTTGGACCTTTCCCTATGGCCACGACACAAAGAAAGTTCATGATTGTAGCCATTGATTATTTTACTAAGTGGATTGAAGCCAAACCTTTGGCCAAAATCACAACTAAGCAGGTTGTACAATTCCCGTGGGAAAACATTATGAGTCGTTATGGAATTCCCCGTATCCTAGTGTTAGATATATTTGATAATGTCATGGCTAATATGATTTATGTTTAGCTTTCAGATCTTACTTAAACATGATAAATCAGTACTTACTGGAAGTCAGGACTTAAGGATATCAGTACTTATATTATCAGGAGATAATCATCAGAAGATGGATATCAGAACTTAAGTACTGAAGGACGTTCAGATAAGGACATCAGCTGATTAAAGGAAAGAAGATCGAGACAAACATAAGAAGAGATATGCATGAAGAAGGAATTCTATGAAGAATAGAATACTTGGAAGAAAAGATATTTGATTGATATATTTTAGGAAGCAGAATTATATTCCATATCAATTAGCGATTATCTTGTAACTGTGTAGTATATAAACACAGACATAGGGTTTACACTATAAGTGTTATCATATTTGAGAAGATTATTCATTGTAACCCTAGCAGCTCTCGTGATATTTGTTCATCATTGAGAGGTAACAATTCCATACTGTAACAGAGTTTATTGTTTTAATAAAGTTTGTTTTCTGTTACTTGAGTTATTAAAGTTCGATTTGATTGTACTTTACACTGTATTCACCCCCTCTACAGTGTGTGTGTGACCTAACAAGTAGTATCAGAGCCTATCTGTTAACGCACAAATAGTTTAAGATCCAAACATAATCATGTCTGACACAGAAACTCCAACTAAGCCCACCAAAACTGAAGAACCACCAAAGAAACAAATTTAAAGTCGGTATGAGACAATTAGAGTTCCCATATTGAGACCATCTGAATATGCCATATGGAAGGTGAGGATGACCATGTTTCTGGAAGCTACAGATCCGGAATATTTTGATAGAATCAAGGAAGGACCTTATAAACCAACCAAGCTCGCTGTTGCAGTTGCAGGTGAAGCAGCAAAGACTGTACCAAAGGAGAAGAGTGATTACACTGCAGAAGATATCGCATCAATTGCTAAGGATGCTAAGGTACGACACTTACTGCATAATGCCATTGATAATGTAATGTCAAACAGGGTAATTAACTGCAAGACTGCAAAGGAGATATGGGATGCTCTGGAAACAAGGTGTCAGGGAACTGATACAATTAAGAAGAACAGAAAGACAATACTCACTCAAGAGTATGAACACTTTGACTCAAAGGCTAATGAGTCATTGACTGATTTATATGATAGATTTGTCAAACTCTTGAATGATTTGTCACTGGTTAATAAGGAGTATGATCATGAAGATTCAAACCTTAAATTCCTGTTAGCTCTTCCTGAATGCTGAGATTTGAAGGCAACAACAATAAGAGACAACTACAATCTTGATTATACAACTCTTGACGAAATTTATGGAATGCTCAAGACTCATGAACTTGAGATGGAACAAAGAAGCAAGAGGAAAGGAGAAAAGTCAAGGACAGTTGCTCTTAAGGCTGAAGAAGAATCCCCCAAGGCAGCTACCTCAAGGAAAGACAATAGTAAAGCTCTTTTCACAAAGTCTGATACTGAGTCATCAAGTTCTGAAAGTGATGATGACTCAGAATCTGAAAGCTTGCCTGAGACTGATGCTGATGAAAAGATGATGAAGCTGTGTGCTCTTATGGTTAAAGGGATCACAAAGATTGCATACAAGAAGTTCAGGAAGGGAAAGAAGTTTTCCAGGAAAGGCACAAGTTCTGATAAGAAGAATTTCAGAAGATCTGAGGGCAGAGGATGAAAGTCTGACAGAGGAGATTATACCAATGTCAAATGCTATAACTGTGGTGAGAAAGGCCACATATCTCCTGATTGCAAGAAAGTGAAGAGTGACAAAGGCAAGGCTCTTGTCACAAAGAAGAAAAGCTGGATAGACACCTCAGACTCTGAAAGTGGGGAGAATTATGCTTTGATGGCAAATGCTGATAAAGCAAGTGCTGAAAGCAGTTCTGAAGCTGCTGAATCAAAGGTACCTCAGACTACTTATGCTTTTCATACTGATGATATTAATGAGTTAAGAAGATATCTTAAAACCATGTTTGTTAGTTATAGAGATCAAACTTTAACATGTGAAAGATTAACTTCTGAAAATCTTGCTTTTAAGAAAAGAAATGATTTCTTAGAAAAAGAGTTAGTTATGTTCCATCAAACTCAGAAAGATAGAGATGATGCTTTTTATATTAGGGCTGAAGTGCTAAAAATGAATGAATCTCTAAAAACTGAGTTAGAAAAGGAAAGAGAGGTTATCAGGACTTGGACTAACTCTGGCAGAACAACTCAAAATTTGCTAAGTAGTGAAAACTGGAAAGAGGGCTTAGGTTATGGAGAGGATAAAAATGATAAAGGAACTGTAGAAATTAAGCTTGTTATTGTTAAGCAAAAGCCAAAGTTAAAACCTGTTAAGTTTGTAGCTGTAAAGTCTGATAATGAGAAATCAGAAGTTAAAGAGGGAATAACTTCTGACAAACTAAAACAGGAAAAGACAGTTGAAGTAAGCATATGTTTAATGACTAAGAAGCAGCTTAAGCATAAGCTGAAAGATGTTAAGAATGCAAACAAGGTAAAATCACCTAGGAAAAATAGGAATGAAAAGGAAGGTGTGAATAAAAGCAATGATTATAAGCCTGTTCCTAAAGCTCCTAGGAAAACGTGTCACAACTGTGGAAGTTCTAACCATCTGGCTTCTTTTTGCAGGAAGAATAAGAACATAAACTCCTTACCTTCAAAGTCAGGAGTTAAGAGTCAGTCTGTTAGATATAAGCCACAAAATCATTGTTTTCATTGTGGTAGTTTATGGCATTCCATTTATACTTGTAAGAAATATCATAGTTTGTACTATGATTATTATCAAATAAAACCTTCTTTAAAGAAAGTTTCCATTATTCCTTCTAGTGTAAATTCTGATTCAAAGTCTGATAGTGTAAATTCTGATAAGAAAAATGTTAACATAAACTCTGATGCTAAATCCGCTGCAAATGTTAACAAACTTGATAAGGCCAAAGGATCCAAGCAAGTCTGGGTCCTTAAAACGAATCATTAGTGGTCTTTGTGATTGCAGGGCAACAGGAAAAACATCCTGGTTCTGGACAGTGGATGTTCAGGACATATGACTGGAAATAAAGCCCTGCTATCAGACTTTGTGGAGAAAGCTGGCCCAAGTGTTTCTTATGGAGATGGCAACATTGGAAAAACATTGGGATATGGCAATATCAATCTTGGGAATGTCATCATTAAAGAAGTAGCTCTGGTCTCAGGACTTAAACACAATCTGTTGAGTATAAGTCAAATCTGCGACAGAGGTTATCATGTTGATTTCTTTGAATAACACTGTGAAGTTGTGAGTAAATCTACAGGCAAAGTAGTTCTGAAAGGATAAAGGTGTGGTAACATTTATGAAGCTAAGCTTTCAACAAGTACTGATGGTTCTGCAATCTGCCTGATGAGTAGAGCATCAATTGAAGAAAGCTGGAATTGGCACAAGAAACTCTCTCATTTAAATTTCAACAATATAAATGAGTTGGTCAAGAAAGATCTTGTGAGAGGACTGCCAAAGTCAGTATTTGCTCCTGATGACCTTTGTGATTCTTGTCAGAAGGCTAAACAAAGAAAATCCACATTCAAGAGCAAGACTGAATCATCAATTCTTGAACCTTATCACCTACTACATGTTGATCTATTTGGTCCAGTAAATGTCATGTCTATTGCAAAGAAGAAATATGCCTTGGTCATAGTAGATGAGTTCACCAGACACACATGGGTGTATTTCTTGCACACAAAAAGTGAAACTGCATCTATCTTGATTGATCATGTCAAACAACTGGATAAATTGGTCAAAGATTCTGTGAAGACAATAAGGAGTGATAATGACACTGAGTTCAAGAATTTAATAATGGAAGAGTTTTGTAAAAAACATGGAATCAAGCAGGAATTCTCTGCTTCTGGAACTCCAGAACAAAATGGAGTTGTTGAAAGAAAGAATAGAACTCTCATTGAAGTTGCACGTACAATGCTTGAAGAAGCAAAGCTTCCAACCTATTTCTAGGCTGAAGCTGTGCAGACTGCTTGTTTTACTCAAAATGCAACACTCATTAACAAGCAAGAAAAGACACCATATGAGATGGTGAAGAAAAAGAAGCCAAATCTGAAGTATTTTCATGTATTTGGATGCAAGTATTTTGTTCTTAAGACTCATCCTGAACAGCTATCCAAATTTGATCTAAAAGCTGATGAAGGAATCTTTGTTGGATATCCACTTTCCATAAAAGCCTTCAGAGTCTATAACTTGAGAACAAGAGTGGTCATGAAGTCTATCAATGTCTCTTTTGATGACAAGAAGATTACTGGACTTGAAGATTTTATTGATCATGATTAGCTGAGATTTGAAAATGAAGACTCAAATTCTGATACTGATAATCTTGACAATCTAAGTCCTGATACTGCAAACTCTGATGGATTAAACTCTGACGTTATTGAAACTGTGGTGACTACGCCAAAGGAAGATGCACCTATGCAGGGGGAGCATACTCAAGATCTTACCACATCTCAAGAAGCATCAGAACATACATCCGGCTCTTCAAGTTCTGATAAGCCAAGTTCTGATAGTTCTGAAAATCTAAATTCTGAAGAATCCAACTCAGAGAGCATAGTTTCAGGGGGAGCATCAGAAAATGAAAATGAAGACAACATGGATCATGGGGGAGCATCCAGTTCTAGAGAAAACCTTCCATCTGCAAGGAAGTGGACTAAATCACATACACCTGATTTGATAATTGGAAATCCTGATGCAGGTGTCAGAACTAGAACAGGTACTTCAAACGAATGTCTTTACAATTCTTTTCTTTCTCAGACTGAGCCAAAGAAAGTGGAAGAAGCTCTTCAAGATGCTGATTGGGTGCAAGCAATGCAGGAAGAGTTAAATGAATTTGAAAGAAACAAAGTCTGGACCCTAGTGCCAAGACCAAAGAACAGATCTGTTGTTGGTACAAAGTGGGTATTCAGAAACAAAACTGACAGTGATGGCATAATTACAAGGAATAAGGCAAGGCTGGTTGCAAAAGGATATTCTCAACAGGAGGGAATTGATTATGATGAAACATTTGCACCAGTTGCTAGGTTAGAAGCCATAAGGATATTTTTGGCTTATGCTGCTCACAAAAAGTTTACTGTCTTTCAAATGGATGTGAAAAGTGCTTTTCTAAATGGAGAATTGGAGGAAGAAGTATATGTTGAACAACCTCCAGGCTTTTTAGATTCCAAATATCCAGATTATGTCTACAGGCTTGATAAAGCACTTTATGGACTTAAGCAATCTCCTAGAGCATGGTATGAGAGTTTAGCTCAGTTTCTTCTAGAAAGTGGATTTAACAGAGGAACTATAGACAAAACACTGTTCTACCTCAACCATGGAAAGGACTTACTTCTGGTCCAGATTTATGTTGATGATATCATTTTTGGGTCTACAAATGACAAACTTTGTAAGAAGTTTGCCAAACTGATGCAGTCAAGGTATCAGATAAGTATGATGGGGGAACTTAGCTATTTTCTGGGCCTTCAAGTCAAGCAGAATGAAGAAGGCACTTTTATTTATCAAACTAAGTATACCAGAAACTTGCTGAAGAAATTTGGAATGCAAGATTGTTCAAGTGCATCCACTCCCATGGCCACTGCAACAAAATTGGACAAGGATACTGGTAAATCAGTAGATATTACTAATTACAGGGGTATGATTGGCTCTATACTCTATTTAACTGCTAGTAGACCTGATATCATGTATGCTACATGTCTTTGTGCACGATTTCAAGCAGATCCAAGAGAACCTCACTTAACAGCTGTGAACAGAATTTTCAAGTATCTTAAGGGAACAACTGATCAGGGATTGTGGTATCCCAGAGAATCAGATTTTAAACTAATGGGTTACTCAGATGCAGATTTTGCAGGTTGCAAAATTGACAGGAAAAGCACAAGTGGAAGCTGCCAATTTCTTGGAGGCAGATTGGTTTCTTGGTTTAGCAAGAAACAAAAGTCAATTTCCACATCAACTGTAGAAGCAGAGTACATTGCTGCAGGAAGCTGCTGTGCACATATTCTTTGGATGAAGAATCAGTTACTGGATTATGGGTTAACATATTTCAAAATCCCTATTTACTGTGATAATCAAAGTGCTATTGCTATGACAGGTAATCCAGTTCAACACTCAATGACAAAGCATATCAGCATCAGGTACCACTTCATAAGGGAACATGTGGATGAAGGTAGAGTGGAATTGCACTTTGTTCCAACAGATCAACAACTAGCAGATATCTTCACAAAACCACTGTGTGAAGCTACTTTTACAAGATTAGTAAATGAACTTGGAATGATTTCAGGTTCTTTCTCTATATCTGCTTAGTTTTGTTCTGATGCATCAGACTTTATGATCAGTATTTACAGAAATTACTCTCTTTGTGTACTCTGTGCTTAATTGAAAATTTGCTTAAGTACTGACTGTTGTCTGATGTAAGTTTCTAAACTCTGAAAATGATATGTCTGTTTATGTAACTATTCAATCCTATGAGGATACCTGTGCTAGATGCTGACCTAGTAGTCTTCAATAAACTCGGGATCCCATGTTAGAAGTAATTATTTCTGTGGAAATCTATTGACACAAGCAAATTCTGATATTGAGCTTAGTTGAGTTTACTTTGTCTATCTTATTACTAAGTCACAAACTAGAATAATGCTTCTCATCTGTTAAGTTCTGATGCTAGAAAATCTGTTGAATGTATTAAGTGCTGATAAACCTCTCTTATCGAAAGAAAAAGAAAAGAATCAAGGATTAAAATTCAGGTACTCCTTTGAGATCTAGAGTACAAATGTGGAAGGGACGACCCAAGTGCATTGCTGGTATTAAGTAAATATGCATCAGAAAAGCAAAATATTTTCTTGGTGACTTTTCACACTCTATGATTACTGGAGAAATACTTTGATAATAGCATAAATTCTGATAAGCAGTTGTGACTCACTTACACTGAGAAGCCACTGTAAAATGGAATTTCAAAAGATGCACAAAATTAGCACAAAATAGTTGAGGTGGACTCAAGCATGAACTCATTCAATAGTAGGTTTCAGAATAGTAACAGGTTTTTAGTAAAGTTTTAGTTATGCCTTATTTCTAAGATGTACTGAAGTGAATCAGACTTTACTCTTTGTCTGATATTTAGCTTAATGCACACACTACACACTCCATATGAATGATGAAAATTACTGTGGTGATCTATGTTATTTTAGATGAACAGTTTCTGTGTCACTTGCACAAATTCTGAGGACAAGTTCTGATTGCACGTTCTGATGATTAAGTTCTGAAGAATCTATATCAGAATTTGTGTGAGGACTTACTAAGATAGGCATTTATTTTTCGAGTTGAGAAATTATGTTCTGATAACTGTTAAGTTCTGATATAAGTCTAAGTTCTAATATTAAATTCTGATCCTTTACTTGACTTATTTGTGGATAAAATCTAAAAACAGTTTCATTTTAACTCAGAACATGGTTGGGTAGAATATTAACAGTCAATATCATAAGGGATAGTGGTTCACGTACACATACAGTAATTTTTACTTGTTACTTGTGCGCATTAACCCTGACTTACACTTCCAATGACTGTTTTTCGTCTTCCCAGTCTACGGAGATGAGGTAGAATTAATTCTACCTGCCAGCATTAAATTTCTTTGCGTCTCATGGCATTCTTTTGCCTATATAAACAACCACTTCACATCAGCCTTCACATCAACTCTTTTATCACAAACTCATCTTCATACTCTTTATATTAAATACACCATGGTCAATTACAATATGTTTTTGAACTATAAAACATTCAACATGGAGCTGAGCTGTGAAGCCTGGCAGCAGGAATGGCACGTCACTGCCATTCCTGATGAGATATGGGACTCAGTTCCCCAGGAGGTACTCACCCACCTTCTGTTCTTCTACATGGATTACCATCGCCATTTGGAGCGATTGGAGGAGGAAAGGCTGGAAGCTCTCCGCCAGCAAGAGCGAATCATCCGACTCGCTATTCTGTTTGTCGAGAGTAGGAAGAAGAAATGATTTATTTTCTTCTTCATGTTTTTCTTCATCGTCAGCCTTGCCCTGCTTCTTGAGCTAGGACAAAGGCTGTTGATGTTAGGTTTAGCAGCTTAGGACAATCTTGTAAAAGTTCTGATGTAATTTAAATTTCATGAATGTATTCTCTTAATATATTAATGAAATTTCTTTTTTTCCAAGTTCTTGTCTCTGAGATGTTTTGTAATGCATTGATAAATCCTGATAAATATTCATATTCTGATGACCATTTCAATTTTAATTTAAATTAAGTTCTGATTTTACATTATCAGTACTTGTTCCCTTGATTTATTTTGGTCATTCTCACTCGAATTTTTTTCAGAATATTGGTGTTGCAGTGAAAAATAATTGAATAAGAGGGAACAGTTTCAATTTTGACTTAAAACTGATTTACCTTGATTAATGGAATTACTGGGTAAGTGGAACGGTTTTTCCTTGAAAAACTGCAAGTGGGTAAGTAATGATTACTGTATTCCCGTGCCCATTACCTATTCATTATTACTGCATGTCTAACAAGTGTCCAACGGTTACATTTTTTTTTCAAAGTATAAGTAAGACAGAGAGAGGATTTTTTTAATCTTTTATTCACTTTTATACTTTATCTCTCTATTTGCTTTTACTCTCTTTCTTCTCCTGACGTTGGTTTTTCATATAGACATTCTATCAAACACCTAACATGCACTCTTAAATCTCGATTATTTTCATGACACCTAAGGATTTGATCATTGATGGAGCTAAATTTGTTCCAAATAACTATGCTGCAATTCTTGATAATGCTGAAGCTCCGTCTGAGTTGCATTTTATGCAAGATCTTCTTGCACACAGTGAAATCGGGTATGCATTGACCCAACCTTCAACCTTTTTGAGCCAACAAGTTCTGACATTTTGGAGGACTGGAAACTTTGATAATGGTGGTCAAAATGGTACTCCTAGTATTGTTTTCGAAGTGGGTGATTCTACATATGGGGTAACTCCTGGTATAATTCGCAATGCCCTCCATCTACCAGAAGGATGTACTTTTTTAACCTTGAGGAATCAGCTCTTAAAGAGTTCATGGCTAGTTTGGGGTATGAACAGAGTTTGGCAAAGCTTGGGCAGTTGAAACAGGCTCATATCAGAAAGGAATGGAGCTTCTTCTTTGACTGCATCACCAAAACTTTTGGAAATAAGTGTTCCAACTTTGATGTCATCCCTATAATGAGTCAGCATATCGGGTATGCTATCATTAACCAAACTCATTTCAATTTTGCAAATGCTGTGATAGGTTTTATTGGGGATAGGATGACAGAAGATAGGAATGTTGTCTACTTTGCTAGATTTTGTCAGCTTATTTTTAACCATTGTTGTGCTGATAACCCCTACCTACCACTGACTTAACTCCATCTTTCAAAATTGCAAAACGAGCCTTTAATGATTTGGTAAATGCTGATGTCAAGAAAAAGGTGGTTAGATCCTTACAGATTCCTCAATCTGTGAAACAGATCTTAGTAAATGCTGATCCTGATACCTACAGATCTGTTTATCCTGATGTCCAACCAACCACCACATCTCAAACACCACAACAACTATCAGCACATACCACTCATACTACTCAACCTACCCTCAGACAATATCTCAAATCATATCTCTCCACTTCACAGACAGTTCAACCTTCACCCTCAGCACCTACTGTGAAGCCTTCATCTTCCAAGACTAAGAGGACACAGATTGTTCCTCAAACACCTCAGAAGAGAATGAGGATTGTTTTGAGAGATGAATATGATAGTGAGGACCAGGTTCCTACTTCAGAACCTGTTGATCAAGAAGCTGAGAAAGTTCCTTCTCGGAAGGATTCTGCAATTGGGGGATCTAAGCTTCTCAAAAGGCTTAGAAGAATAACTGTTGGTGAAACTCCCAAGGAATCCATACCTTCAAAGAGATACAAGAAACAGAGGGCAAAAAGCCAGTTTCATATGATGAGGAAGCAGCAGCTAAGGAAGGAGATCAGGAATCTCTGATCTCACAAGAACCAAAATCTGCTAAAGCCACTGCTTCTCCATTATCTCCAACTGATGCAGCTGCTACTGAAAAGGCCAACACACCATCTGTGTCTCCTAAGACTGTATCTCCTATTGATTCAGGAACAAGTGCTGATATTGATATCCAGATCCTGGTTGTGCCTGAAGTACTTTACTTAGAAGCTCCAACAACAACTAATCCATCAACAACACCTGTTACTGATGCTGCTCAAACTCCAGAATTATCTACTACACCTTCTCTGCATCTAGATGCTAATGATCAGAATATAGGTGAGCATCAGGATATGACTGTTGATCAGAACTTGGAACCAAATAAGCAATTAGAGGATGATCCTGAAGCCTCCATTGCTACTCATACTGTTGTTTATCAGAAGATACTGATTCTGTAAGTTCTGATGCTGCAAATGCTGGAGATACTGGTGATGCTGCTCCAAATGCAGATGCTGATGAAGCAGGTCCTTCAGGACATGCCCCTCAACAAAATGTTCTTAAATCAGAACTTGTTAAGAAGTTTGTTACAAGAGAAGCACCAGTGCCTTGGAGTGAAACTCTTGCAGGACAAGAGTGGACTAAGGAATGGAACTCAGTTACCTGTGCTCCATCTGCACAGCATCTTGCTGAGCACTTGACAAAAGCTGATGAAATGTTAAATACTGATGATTTCAAAACACAGCTTCGAGTCACTGCATTGAGTACTAAACATTTACAAGGTCTCCATTCAACTACTCATGCAGAGTTACATCATCTTAGAGAAGAACTCATGAAGCAAGAACAAGTTCAGAAGATTTATAAGAAAAAGTTCTTCCAACCTACCTTTGACAGAGTTGCTTATATTGAGAAGACTCAAGAGAACCAACAAGCTCAGATTGATGATATTCTGAAAAATCAAGCTTCTCAGCAATCTCAACTTAATGAAATCCAAGCCTCAGTGAAATTGCTTGTCTCTCTTCTATTACCTGCTGATGCCAAAAAGGGGGAGAAAGTAATTAAGTCCAAATGCAAAACTGATAAGATACTGAAGGGGAAGGATGATGAAAAGGATGACCAAGGAAACTCTGGAATGGGTAGAGGTCATAGTCAAGGTAGAGGTTTCTCATCAAGAAAAGCTGAAATCACAAGTCACATGACAAGTTCTGATACTGGAAAAAGAATTAGTTCTGCTACTGGTAAAAGGATAAGTTCTGATGAACTTTTAGATCTTGATGAAGAAATGTCAAGACAGTTGTTTCTTCAAGAAAATCCAGGAATGGACTTGGAGAGTTTAATGGAAGAAGAAGCCAGACTTAAATCAGAAAAAGTCACATCTAAATCTGAAGCTTCTGGTAAAAAGACACTTCCAAAACTCGAAGGCATTGTGATAAAAGAAAGGACAAATACTGAAGCAACATTGGCTAAATCACAACCACAGATAGGTCCAAGATCCAAGGGTAAAGAAAAAGTTGGTGAACCTATCAAGGTTTATGTGCCTCCTGAGAATGAAGAAATCACTGATAAAAAGGATGATCTTGCTCTGACTTCAAGAAAAGTTTTTAAGACAACCTCTGACATGGCTCAAGTTGTTCAGAGTCAAGAGACAATAAGTTCTGATATTTCGAAGAAGCAAGTAACCTCTGACATAGCTCAAGTTAACTTGATATCAGAAGATAAATTAAAGACACTCCTACTAGGATTCACTAAAGCAAAACAGACTCAACCTTTGAAGACTGCTGCAAGTGGTTTTGAAGCAAGAGTAGTTACTGGAAAGGAAGCAAGAGATAAAACTGGATTGGGAAGTGCTGATGAAAGAAGAATACAGAACACTACCAATGATCCAACTTCCTTGAGTGAACCATGTATTGAAGCAACTCCTGAGAGATTGAATCAACAGGAATCTGTACAAATGGTTTACCATACCTACTTGAAAGAACACATCTTGTTGTACTTCATGATAGATGGTAGGGTTTATCATATAAGGCAAAATGTCATTCCATTGAATTATTTTGAAGAACTGGAGCATGTACTATTCTTACTTCAAGTGAATGACAGATTACCAGAAAGTGCTGCAAACTATTTGAATGATCAGATTCAGAGACAGAAAAGGCTTTATTCTGTTAAGTCTGACAGCACATATCTTCCAAAGTACAGAGATCACAAGGGTGATATAGTTGAAATGAAGCCCAACACTGCTAAGATTATAACTACCTTTCTGGGTTACAGGGCTGTGGAATTCAATCTTGAGTCTGATAAAGCATATTTGAATAGACTGGATCAGGATATAAGAAAAGCTAAGATTAATGATCTCAGGGATGCAATCTTTCAAATTGGTGAAGATACTGCAGAGCTTAAAGATGCTAAAAGGAGGATGATTGATGAACTTAGATATGCTGAGAAATGTTTGTTGAAGAACTATCTCAGAACAACTCCTGACATCAGAGCGATCAGAAGATGAAGCCAAGTCAAGATCTACAACTGCTTAGATTCTGATATTTGTACAGACTAAAGTTGTTATCAGAAGTTAAAGATTGGTAAAGCTTTAAGGACTGTAAGTTGTAGTTATCTAGTCTAATTCTCATGCATTTGTACTTAATGTTTTTGACATCATCAAATATCTGTTAAACTTGTATATTATGCTAATTTACAAGTTGGGGGAGATTGTTAGATATATTTGATAATGTCATGGCTAATATGATTTATGTTTAGTTTTCAGATCTTACTTAAACAGGATAAATCAGTACTTACTGGAAGTCAGGACTTAAGGATATCAGTACTTATATTATCAGGAGATAATCATCAGAAGATGGATATCAGAACTTAAGTAATGAAGGACGTTCAGATAAGGACAACAGCTGATTAAAGGAAAGAAGATCGAGATAAACACAAGAAGAGATATGCATGAAGAAGGAATTCTATGAAGAATAGAATACTTGGAAGAAAAGATATCTGATTGATATATTTTAGGAAGCAAGAATATATTCCATATCAATTAGCGATTATCTTGTAACTGTGTAGTATATAAACACAGACATAGGGTTTACACTATAAGTGTTATCATATTCGAGAAGATTATTCATTGTAACCCTAGCAGTTCTCGTGATATTTGTTCATCACTGAGAGGTAACAGTTCCATACTGTAACAGAGTTTATTGTTTTAATAAAGTTTGTTTTCTGTTAGTTGAGTTATTAAAGTTCGATTTGATTGTACTTTACACTGTATTCACCCCCTCTACAGTGTGTGTGTGACCTAACACCTAGTTACCGATAATGGAACACAATTCAATAATGAGGAATTCAAGAAGTATTGTGAGGAGAATGAGATTGAGTTACGATTTACCTCCGTAGCTCATCCGCAAGCTAATGGGCAAGCGGAAGTGGCAAATCGAATAATCCTGGATGGACTAAAGAAGAGGATCGAGAAGTCGAGGAATAACTGGGTGGATGAAATACTCCCAATACTATGGGCCTATAGGACTACCTATAGAGTCACGACTGGAGCAACTCCCTTTATGTTAGCATATGGGGCATAAGCGGTTATTCCTGTAGAGATATCACATTCGTCTCCCAGAATTCAAGCTTTTAATGCTGAGGAAAATGAAGAAGGGCAAAGATTAGCCCTGGATCTAATTGATAAAGTACGAGATGAAGCACATGCGAAGATAATGGAATATCAGAAAAAGGCTTCATTCTACTACAACCTAAGGGTTAAGGAAAGGTTCTTCAAGCAAGGTGACTTAGTCCTGAGGAAGGTGGAAGCTTCTGGTGTTGGGCAGAAAGGGAAACTTGCCCCAAATTGGGAAGGACCATACAAGGTCAAAAGTGTTCAAGGTAGAGGAACCTACAAGCTGGAGACTATGGATGGTTTTGAAGTCCCGAGGACTTGGCATGCACAAAACCTGAAGATTTACTATGTGTAAAGTAATTGAGCACGATTCTCACTTGTCAAGATGACAAGTAGGTTGAAAAGCACCTTGAAGCTTTGCTTGCTTAGGATTACATGTTTTAGTTTTATTTTGAGGTTTATTAAGACTTATCTAAGGGATGAATCCCAACAGTTTAAGAAATTTAGAAAGTTCTCGAAATATGTTTAAATCATTGTGGCAAGGCAAGTAAACTAAGTGCACGAGATGAAAGCATAAAGTTCGATAAATAAAAATGGTTCAAATAAATAGTACAAAGTCTGATAAATTAAGTCTCAAAGACAAAGTAAAATAAATAAGCCATGCAAGGCTAGAAAAGCTCCAAGGAGCAGAGGTGCCCTCAGCATCCATATCATCATCTTCGCCGCTCTCGCTGGAAGTCTCAGTAGTCCCGGAGGAGGAAGAGCTATCATCCGCAGCGGGCCTAGAAGATGACTCGGGAGGAGGAAGAAGCGGGTCTTGAGGGATACAATCTAAGACAACCACTCGGGTGCGGAACCTCTGTAGTAAAGCCTCGTCGTCAGGACAGACATAGTCCACCGGGTTAATATCAGGTCAAGCCTCGTTCATGGTCCCAAGGGCCATGTCCCAGCCTGTTCTAAAAATCCCAGGGAACACCGAGTCGTCCCTCACCCTCATAGACTGGGTAAACTCCTCCGAGTACAGGTAGTTATCAATCGCCTTGTCCTTCTCAGCCCTTAGCACAACCAGCTCAGCGTTGGACTCTCCGAGCTCCTCCTCCTTACGCTTCAACTTTCTCTCCAAAGCAGCGTACTTCCTCTGCTGCTTCCTGAGGGCACTATCAGCTTTGTCCGAAGCCCTCTTCCATGATTCAACTTGCCTCACAGCGCCTTGGAAGTAGGCGTTAGACTAAAACGAAATGATAAACAAAGATATAGGGCAAGTGAATGCTACAAGTAAAAAGAGAGTAAAATTGTAAGAAAGAGTCATACTGAGGCCAAGGACTGAGCTCCCATGAGCTTTATCTTCTCCAGGTCGGGAGTAGCTACCATATTGGTGAAGTCCTTGGGGGTTACACCGTGGTGAGACCAATCCCAGGCGTGCTTTGTGGATCCAACCGCGGTATCCCCTCGGCGGAATCCCCAAAGAGGCTGGAAAGCTCCAGTAGTAGCAGAGACAGGAGTAGCAGCAGCAGAAATAGGGGCAATATGGGCTTCAGCTCCCTCATCAGGAACCTCCACCATGGGCTCCTTATGCTTCCTTAAGAAGCTAGGCTCTGTAGCCTTCCCCCGAGTATCTAGTCCCGCAAGGCGAGCCTTCTTCATCCTCGCGGTCTCCTCGACAATAGGCACATTATCCTCATTAATTTCTTTAGCAGCTGCAAAAACAAGAGAAAAACAAAAATAAGTGGTGTCAATAATGCATGGAAGAAAATAAAAACGAGAAGGGAAGAAAAATACCCTGTTGAGAAACTGAGGAGAGCCCCACGTGAATAAGGGAAAACTCCTCTAAATGAGTCCAGCTAGTAGTGGCACCATCATCCCGAATGAGCTCATCATAAACGATAGTTTCCTCGGGGGTTAGGTGAATGGATTTGAGGCTACCATCACTAACCTTCCCGAAGGAAGATCTGAAGAGGGTACCCCAGTCTCCATTCTCCCACCTTAACCCTATAAAACTACTCCTCCAATTTGGTTATTATCGGGAATGGAAGCACTATTAAAAATATATTTACGCTTGGGCCTTTGTTTAATGTAGACCCAACCACGAATACTCGAAGAACTGTTATAACACTGGAAGATTTTTCTAAAAACTGCTACTGATAAAGGAAAACCTCCCCTAAGACAACAAACCATGAAATATAAAATGTTCCTCCAGGCGTTTGGAGGAAACTGACAAGGATTAATTTGCAAGTCTTCTAAAAGGTGGGGAATGAAAGGATGAAAAGGGAACCTAAGCCCAGCATTAAGGGCATCTGTGTAAATGAAAAGAGTGTCTGGTTTCCAGTGGCAAGTACGATCACCACCGCTAACAGGAACTAACCTAAGGGGAGGACGAACGTTATAAAGTGCGTTCATTTTTTCAAAATCTATATTATGCCAGGTGTTGCAATAATCAAACGAATCAAGGTATGCATTAGAGGGGTACTCGTCCCCTCTAGTGTTAATCATATCTAATAAAGACATGTAAGAAGAGCGGATTTCAATGTCGTTACCTCGTTTCGAAGCTGAGGCAATTTTGGCCGCTCTCTCAGCACCCTTGTTTGCCATTAATAATGGAGGAGGGATGTAATATCCGGGATATATCGTGTAATTATTTTTGCTAATAAATAATTATTATATGTGTTCAGTATCTATTCTGTGAATTATTTGTTAAGTGTTAAATGTGTTTGGATCAGTGTTACAGAAATCGGCCGAAACACCGATAAATCGGCCGAAATATCAGCCAAAATCACGTTCCCGATATAATTAGGGGAAATCGCTGAACAAAACGTTTTTGCAGTATCGGGTCAAAAATCGGGTCAAAATCACAAAAAATCGGGTCAATGATTCTTCACAAAATCCTGAAATTTTTTATCTGCCTGTTTAGATAGTTCAAAAAGAGGGATAAAAGAGGTTAAAGATGGATGTTTCAACACGTTACTTTGATTGATTATTGGGTTAACATAAAAAACGGACCGCTGATTCGTCTCACCAATTTGATAAAAAAATGATATGATGGATTGAAGACGAGGCTTAATCTGTCGGAGTATAAGAAATGAGATTAGGAAAGAGGATGGAACCTATTGATGAAGGAGTGAGAGAGATTGAAGATAACTCAGATGAGATAGATGAGGTAGGTAGGACTTCGGAGGGATGAGGTAGCTAGGAGGGTACAATTCAATTAGTTATTTTTTTATTCAAGTTCACTCATTCTTAATTGTGAACGTCTACTTCTTTGATTAAAACCATGATAGTTAGTAATAGTATCACAGCTTTTACATAGGCGAAGCAGTATATTTTATTATCTATAATTATTCATTCTCATTTGTAGCATCTATATCACTGGTGCGGTGATAAGTATTATAATTTTTATTTTAAAAAATAATTAAATTTAAATTTTAAAGATATATTTATGTATATGTATAAATAAAAATAAAAATCTTACTTAATATGCATATTTTATGAAATTAATATTAAAATATATCCGATTTTATTCCAATTTAGTATTCCGATAAATCCCCGATTTCCGATAAATCGTAAATCGGTAGGTAAACCGATCTAGTCCGTTTTTCGATTTTTATAACACTGGTTTGGATGTTTAAAAATAATATTAATTGAGTATTTTAATTTTTATATGTCCAAAATAAAATAAAGATAATTGTCATATCTTCCTAATTATTTTTATGTTGATTTATGATTTTATAGGAAATATATGGATTTTATAAAATCTTTTTCCGAGTTTTCAAAAAACTATTTTATACAAATGGGAACCAACCGACGTCATCCGTTGTTACGTTTTTATAACCCGAAACTCTTCCTAGAACTCCGTCCGAACCTAATTGCAATATTCCGAGCATTTTCTATGTTTTGACTTTTTCGATCCGGCATACGGTTTGTCCTGCGCGGGTCTCGGCGCAACATTTTCGATACGTTATTTGTTTCGGCAAATCAATAAAACTCGTATTTTTGATAAACGGGATCTTTTTATTAAACTATCACAATTATCACCTCGTAATACGTGTAATCAGGCGCTGAGACCAAGACCGTAGTACAAATTGTACTGATTTGGATAATTATCCCAAAAATCGGTACCGTTTGGATTAGTTTTTATAAATAAACGTACCATTTTATATCCGGAATGATCCAGCGGGATACTAATTTTCCGTAATTATAAATAGCCTTTACCGTATTTTATTCCGTATCAAAAATCATTTGCAGTCACTAGTTATATAAATTTCCAGAGAAAATTCATATATTCATAAACCTTTCTGAATATCAAACCAACAATCAGAGGTGTTTCCGGAGTCCGTTTGGAAAGCTCGAGTACTCAAAACGAAGGTCTTGAGGTGTACTATCAGATTCTGTGAACCATATACCTGCAGAAATCAAGGTTTATTTTCTGGAAATTTGTTTATTTTGAATTATTTTTATTAAAAATATGATTTTTTGTTCGGATGATTGTTTGAATGATTTGCTGATTGCATGTTGTAGAACTTGTTTTCCTGATGATTTTCATATGTCATATGCCTGATTTGGAGCTATAACATGTTCAAAATTGAGTTTAATTTTCGAATTTTGAAATTAGGGTTTATAACCCGTATGAATTTTTTCAATTGAAATTTGGGGCTTTTTGATTTAGGGGTTATTAGCTGTTGATTTATAGTGGGTTGTATTCCTTATGAAATTTGCAATCGATAGGTATATAGCTCATTAACAGAGGATGCCTGAACGAAGGGAGTTGTAGTTTGAAGTTTTCGTAGGTTCGCCGGAAACTGGCGATGTTCTTGGCCATTTTTCGGCCAGGACAGGGATGATTGATGTGTTTTGATTGAATGTACAAGTTGCTGGTAGCTTGTAGTTTAATTCTGGATAGTTTGGCGGCCTGAGGTGGCCGGAATCGTGTTCTCCGGCCACACTCCGGCGAGTCGACGGCGGGGGTTTGCAAAATTGCAAACAGGCCCCTGGACTTTTGGGGAAGAAACAGTTTAGTCCCCCAGGTTTCCAGAGTTTGCATATTTTGGATTCCTGTTTATAAATTATTTAAAAATCATATTTCCTATTTATTTTAATTATAAAAATTCATTTTTAATTTCTGAAAATTCTAAAAATTATTATTTTAATTCCAAAAATTATTTTTAAATCAAAAATAAATTTGAATTAATTATTTAATTAATTTCAGTTAATATTTAATTGATTAATTGGTCAATTAATTCGAAAATTAATTGATTAATTGATTTAATTAATTATTAATTGATTTTAATTAATTATTTAATTAGATTTAATTATTTAAAAATGATTTAAAAATTCCGAAAAATAGTTTCGAGTTTTAAAATATTATTTTAAATTGTTTTTAAGGCTCGATAATTATTATAAAATTGTCTTGAAGCCAGATTTGACCAACCGAACCCTGTTTATTACTCCGAAATTGATCCAACGACCCGTTTTAATTTTGAAAAATGTTTTAAAAATCATTTTAAATACCCGATAGCCTGATTATGACCCGAGACTCCATTATAAATGATATATCATTGATTATTTGACATGTTATATGCTATATGTGATTTGTTGGTTAACTGTCGGTCTATATATTCGATGTTTACTTGTTTATAATATACCTCTCAATCCGTTAATCGGATTTGGGGGAAACGAAGGGTAGATAGAAGTGTGTTTTGAATAAAATCGTATGAGTTAAATATTGATAGATTCTTGTGATATGTGAGCAGAAGAGGCAAGGCGTAGGAAAGGGAAACAGATAGTCGAGGAGTAAGACAGTTGTGATTGAAAGTGAGTGCAGTATAGCAAGCTAGTACTAGGCAAGTGTTCCGAACTTTCTCAAGATATATTATAGTGGATTGATAGTCCTGTTCTATATTCCAAGTGCTTTGAAGCACTGAACCCTAAACCCTAATTCCAGTTATTGATC
The DNA here is from genome assembly GCF_009905375.1 of Apium graveolens. NCBI lineage: Eukaryota > Viridiplantae > Streptophyta > Magnoliopsida > Apiales > Apiaceae > Apium > Apium graveolens. The sequence continues at coordinate 53,135,299 of NC_133652.1, forward strand.
TTGAGCCGTAAACCTTATTCTTTCTAAACCATTGATTGTTGTACACCCAGATACGAACCATAAACATACGACACTACTCCACAAATACATACAAACTAAATACCAAACACTGGATCGAATTACTTACATAGTCAAACTATTGTACCTTATGCTTTGAAAGACCAATTCCTTGAAACCCTGAAATATTGATTCCTTTGTTATCCAATTCTTTCATTACCTAACAGCCAAGCTTTGAAAATACCATATTGATCCTTATGAAGATTGAACCCATTTCATTATCGAATGTCCAATGTTGTTAATGATTCTGTTTATTGCTTATTATTGTTTATCCTGTTATTATGTTAGAATTGGATGGTCTTTATAAAATTGTGGACCATATTCGTGGTCAGACCATATAATGGTCAAGTTAGGCCAATGTGTGCCTTGGATCCAGTAGTTAGAGCAGTGTTGTATGCTTTTCTCGGGGTTAGTGCGTGACTGATCAGCAGCCTAACCTTGGTTTTTTTTAAAATAAAAATATAATATCCAATTCTAAATCATAATTCATTGTTCACTTGGTATCATAACCCTTTTCACTTGATGATCATTATTCTCAGTTTTGTCATTGTGACTTGCTATGCTAGTTAGCTCATTTGTGTGATGTTGTTTATGTTCTTTTCCAGTTAAGAAGGAACCAGTTGGTAACGAGGATCCCCAGTCCAGCGCGAGAGCTAGGGGTTCAGGTTGATCGAGTTAAGCGAGTAGGCATCTTTTGGAATAATTTAAGTTTGTAAAAGTTTGTAATAATGTTTAATACTCAGTTCTGAGTTTGAGTAGTTGGGATTTGAACGGTTTGTATATAAGTGTGTGTTTGGCTTGTGTGCATACTTTAACCTGTTGCGGTCTGTGGTAGTTGGTAAGTAGGGTCACTGCATATTATTATTATCTTCATTATTGCTATAAGCAGGTTATAAATAAGGTGTGTGTGTGTATGTGGACCCCAAACTTCTGACCCGGGTTTGGAGGGCGCCACAAGGGACTTGGAACTCTGGAAGGAAAAGATCGAAAAAGCTAGGAATATCACCGGAAAACTTCTAGAGGAGAAGATAGGAGAGTGTTTGAGAGTTTAAGGGGTGAAATGAGAAGTGTGAGGAGATCTCACTCCCACCTCACTCTTATATAGGCATTTGGAAGGCAAATTGGGTCTGGAAAAGCCCATTTGGGCCCAAAAACAAGAAAACTCTGGAATGTTTTAGAGAGTTTTGGAAGAATTTTGATTTAAATATATATTTTTGAGGAAATTCTGGAAGGATCCAGAAAAATCCGGAAATAAAAGTGACACAAAGAAATTCCAGAATATTCTGGAATTTGGGTTTGAAATAACAGCCCAACCCAAATTTTGCCAAGCCTGTGATTATAAAAGCCCAATAAAAAGGCCAAATTCAGGAAAAATAATAAAAATAAATCTTGTTGGGCCTGGGAATAAATCAAGCCCAAATTCTGGGCCCAGGATCAATATAAAATAAGCCCGGATAAGGGCCCAAACCCTTGAAGGCTCTGCAAAATAAAGGTCCAGAAAAAGCCCAGGTGAAAAGGCCCAGGGTTGAGGCCTAATATGTTTAACAGATGGGATTAAATTAGGCCCATGAGCCAAAGCCCAGTTAGAAAAGCCCAAAAGAGAGAAGCCCAGAAAGTCAGGGGCCCAAGAAATTGTTTATTAAAAAAATAAAAATATATACGAGCAAAATCCTTGACCTAATTCGATTAGGATCTGTTCTATATTCTTGATCGAATACCCATGGTCGAAAAAGACCACGACCAGGATAAAATAAAGAGGCTAATTCGGTCAAAAGCAGATATCCTGACCGAAAAGGACATGATCTTGGTCGAATCATAAAAAAGGAGAAAATGGGTGAAACCCTGACCAAATTTCGGTCAGGAATCCTAGTCGAATGATTGAGGTCGAAAAAGCCTTCGACCAGGGTTAGAAAGAAGGCTTAATTCGGTCAAAAAAAATGAATCCTGACCGAAAGGGTTAAAATCCTGGTCGAAAAAAAATAGGATTTCATCGAAATTCAACCAGGAATTGTACTCGAATGGATCCTGCCCGAAACAGCTTCGATCTGGGCAATTCAGGGGTTAATTCAACCAGGATCCTGGTCGAACAATATATAAAAAAGGAGAAAAAAAGAAAAAAGGGGGGAAGAGAAAAAGAAAAAGAAGAAAAATCCTGAAAAAATTGCAGAAATTAAGGAAATTCCTTAAAAAAAATTCTGAAAAATATGAATATTTTTGGAAAATTAGGAATAATTCTTGAAAATTAAGAATAAGTCCATAAATCAAGGATAAATTCTGAAAATTGGGAATAAATTCCTGAAATTAGGAAAAAATCCCAGAATTAAGGGAAAATTCCTGGAAATTAAGGAAAAATCTCATAATCAAGGGAAAATTCCAGAAAATTAGGAAAAATCCCAGAATTAAGGGAAAATTCTTGGAAATTAAGATAACTCCTAAAATAATAGGAATAAAAGCAAATCGTTATATATGTGTAGGTCGCTCCACACGTTACGCAAAAACGATACCCTGTAAGGGAACGAATGAACTTAATTTCTGCTTAACCTTTTCACTGTTTCCCAGAAGTTGGGGGGAAAATGATAGGGAATAAAATAAGGCCTGAGTATGTAATTAATGTTGCATTAGTTATATCAGAATTGGGCTAAAAGTAAGTCCAATTTGAGAGGGCCCAAAACCCTGAATATTAATTAATTTCGTAATTAATTAATAAGGGATAAGTCAGTTGATAAGATGAGTCCTAGTGGAAAAATAAATCCTCGTATATTGGCCTCCAAGGAACCTCGTGGGATAAGGAATCAACTTCCTACTTTTTTGAACTCCAAAGTCCATTCTAATTCTGAGACTTGCCCATCAAGTCTCCTAACCCAAGTCCAATTCAAGGACTCCCTACATCTATATAAGGGGCATCACCCCCACCAACTCAGAACTACATTTATGACTTGATTCTTGGCATACAGCAAGGTACGTAGGCATCTTGTTAAGGTGGATCAAGTCATGAAATACAAGAGCAGTCAAATCGAGCCTCGAAGCTCATGTTCCCTAGTAATAAATACAACAATTATTATACCTTAGTTTCTGATCCATAACAAGCATTTTTATGGATTTAATGAACCGGGTGTATAAGGAGTACTTGGATAAGTTTTTTATTGTATTTATTGATGACATCCTCATCTATTCAAAGACTCTAGAAGATCACGCAACGTACCTAAGGATTGCCCTTCAACGGCTGAGAAAAAAGCAATTGTACGCAAAATTTTCCAAGTGTGAGTTTTGGCTGACAGAGTTACAGTTTCTTGGACATGTGGTAAGTAGGGAAGGTATCAAGGTAGACCCTGTAAATATTGAAGTATTATCCAAATGGGAACAACCAAAGACTCTGACGGAAGTAAGAAGTTTTCTTGGGCTAGCAGGATATTATCGAAGATTTGTAAAGGACTTCTCTAAGATCGCATCTCCGTTAACTAAGCTAACCAGGAAGAACGAGAAATTTTTTTGGACAGAGAAGTGCGAAGAAAGCTTCCAGGAACTGAAGAAGAGACTAGTGTCAGCTCCAGTACTAGCATTGCCAGATGAGACGGGAAACTTTGTGGTTTATAGCGATGCTTCTTTAAAGGGTTTAGGTTGTGTACTAATGCAACACGATAAAGTCATTGCTTATGCCTCCAGACAATTAAAACCTCATGAGCAGAAGTATCCAGTCCATGATCTTGAGTTGACAGCTATAGTTTTTGCTTTGAAACTGTAGAGACATTACCTGTATGGAGAAAAGTGTGATATCTACACATATCACAAGAGTTTAAAGTATATATTTACTCAAAAAGATTTGAACATGAGAAAAAGAAGATGGTTGGAGTTAATAAAAGACTACGACTGTTCAATTAACTATCACCCAAGTAAGGCCAATGTGGTGGTGGATGCCTTGAGCAGAAAAGAGAAGCTGAATATGGTACAGATTGCAGAAGAGTTAGCACGAGACTTGGAAAAGATGGAAATTGAAGTTCGAGTACCAAGAGAAAGTAAGGAGCAACTGTACGAGATTACCTTCCAGCCAGCATTGATGGAAAAGATCAAAAGATGTCAAGAGGGAGTTATGGAACAAGAATTGGGTACTCTGATAGGAGAAGAATTATGTACCCAAAAGGATAATCAAGGTATGTTTAGATTCTCTTCCAGAATTTGGATTCCCAATGTGACAGAACTGAAGATTGAAGTATTACACGAAGCGTACAACTCTCGGTTTTCTATTCACCCTGATAGCACTACGATGTACCAAGATTTGAAGAAAAACTTCTGGTGGTCAGGAATGAAGAAAGATATTGCAAATTGGGTTAACAAATGTCACGTGTGCGAGATGGTAAAAGTGGAACATCAACGATCAAGTGGATTGTTACAACCTTTGGAGATTCCCCAGTGGAAGTGGGAAGAGATTGATTGCCAAAGACGAGAGCTAATCACGATGCTATTTGGGTAATCATTGATAGATTGACAAAGTCAGCACATTTCCTTCCGATCAACGAAAGGCACTCTTTGAAAAAGCTAGTTAAGTTGTATTTGGATGAGATAGTGACCAAGCATGGAGTTCCTGTATCCATCGTGTCAGATCAAAACCCAAGATTCAATTCAAGGTTTTGGACCAAGTTTCAAGAATGTTTAGGAACCAAGCTGAATATGAGTACCAACTATCACCCTCAGACAGACGGTCAAAGTGAGAGAACAATCCACACCATAGAGGATATGTTAAGAGTTTGTGCTTTAGATTTTAAGGGAAATTGGGACTAACACTTACCTTTGATTGAGTTCTCATACAATAACAGCTATCATGCCAGTATTGGAATGCCGCCCTATGAAGCTTTGTATGAACGTAAGTGTAGATCACCATTGTATTGGGATGAAGTAGGAGAGAAGAAAGTGTTAGGTCCTGAACTAGTTCAGCGGACCAAAGATGCAGTGGTATTGATTCGGAAAAGGCTAGAAACAGTCCAGGATAGACAGAGAAAAAATGCGGATTTGCATCGAAAAGATATGAACCTTGAAGTAGTCACTGGTTTGCTAAAAGTCTCACCTTGGAAAGGGTTAGTGCGATTTGATCAGAAAGGTAAGCTTAGCCCCAGATTCATAGGACCATTCGAGGTTTTGAAGAAAATAGGGAAGGTCGCTTACGAGATAGCATTACCGCCGCAATTGCAGCATATCCATAATGTGTTCCACGTATCTATGTTGAAGCCATATATTTTTGATTCGAATCAAGTTATAGAGTACGAACCAATTGAGCTTCGGCCAGATTTGTCCTATGTGGAACAACCAATCCAAATTTTAGATTATAAAGAGCGAATCCTAAGAGATAAGTCAATCCCCATAGTGAAAGACCTTTGGAGAAATCCTAGAGTAGAAGAGTCTACTTGGGAGTTAGAGTCAGACATGCTTGATAAATATCCTCATTTGTTTAGTTAACTCAGATTCTGGGGACATAATCTGTTTAAGGGGGAAGGATATAACGACTCGTATATTTTGTATTATTTTAAAAGTGTAATTGTTGAATAATTAATTAAATAAAATATGTGTATTGGTTTTGACAGCTGTGTGTTGGTTCTTATTATTTATGTGTGATTTATTGGTGTATAGGATTGAATTGTGTAATTAATTATTGAGTTGTATTATTTTGTTTCGCATTTAAAAGTGATTTTATTGCAGTTTTATTTTTATGAATATTTGGATTGCCTCTAAAATTGTTTTTATGATTTTATAATTTCAATATTATTTTCAGGATTTTATAAAATTTAAGAAATCAATATTTCATTAAATATTTATTTTTTTAAATGATTTATTGATTGCATTTATTTGTAAAATCCGTATTTAATTCCAGGATCTTTCAAAAATTATGAAACTCATATTTTGTTAAGTTTATAACATCCTGAGAATTATTTTGGAATTTTTTGGGATAAATTTCACTCGCGCGTTGTTTCGTTTAATTGTTAAATACGAATATAAGTCGCGGTCCAAAAATGGTTTAAAAATCATGACATTTGTATTTTATAAGTTTCGGGATAATTATAAAAATTTTAGTATTATTTTGATATTGTTTTTATTAATATTTATTCACAGAAATACCGCTTAAATTAGATTAAAATGTAGTGAGTTGGCTTGCTGTCAATCGAAATAAAAAAATAAAGCGACACGTATCCAATAAATTGGACACGTGCCTTGTACTTGTGCATCAGGAGTGTGGACTGTTGTGTGAATTGGGGGGGGTGAACATTGATTTCTTTGTCTCTGTTATCGGCTCTCTCTCGATTTCTCTCGAGCCTCTCTTCTCTCCCTCCCTCACAATCTCTCTGTTCCTCTCTCTTCTTCCCCGATATTCCTTCCTTTCCTGTTTCTTGGCTGGGTGCTGCGTTTTCCGGTGGTGCCACCTTGATTCCGGTGGGTTCTGTTTTGCTTACCATATACATATGTGTATACGTGTGTGTGAGTAAAGTGTTGTGTATGTGTTGGCTGTGTTGTGCCGCCTTGGTTCTTTATTTTCGGCTATGTACCGTCATGTTTCTCCCTTTTCCGTTTTGCGCGTGTGGTGCGTGGCTGTTGGTTTATTTTAATATTCTTTTGTTAATTTCTGCAGGAAAAATTTGTTCGAGTAATATTCATGAAATAAATGTATTTTTCGTGCAAGAAATAATTATATTAAATCAGTGAAATTTACGTTGAAAACCCGAAATTTATCGGGGACCCGTAAATTTTATCGCCGTTGACAATGAACTTCGGTGAGTCAACGGTGGATTGTGATGATACGTTCTGAGTCCTAAATTTATAAAATAAATAAAGTGATCCGTATAATTGGTTTTCGTATGTAAATAGTTATTTGTGAAAATCGTCTTGTGATTTTTGGGAATCGACGTCGATGATGTTTCGATGGGTAGGCTTATAAACAGAGAAGTCGCTGTCAAAATTTTTCTAAAAACATTTATTTTATATACGAGAAGAGTACTTTATAATACAAAGCATATTACCCCTATATGAATATTGATTACGTGATTATGTGTATATATATTATACGAGTCGGGTTATTGAATTAGGTTATTAGGATTCGAGGATATCAAGCGTGTTGGTATAACTAATTAGGTTATTCTGTTATTGTAGATCCCAGTCGAGTTTCGCCAGGACCGAAGTCAGCATAAAAGCTACTTAGGGTTTCCGAAAGCGTTGCAAGGCAAGTACCCATGGCCATTCTTTTATGTTTTAGTACATATGAATAAACTATTGTTTTATTCTCGCATAGGAACAGAAACGTTTTAAGTTACGTATCCCCTTAGTTATAAATAATTGTTTTCAAACCTGCTTTGGGGAAAAGTAACTTCGAAAGGTACCTATCTCGAATAAAAATGATTTGTGAACCAGTTTTATGTGTGCTGTTAAAATGAATGGTTTTGAAATGAGATAGGTACAAGTGTTTTGAAAACTGGATAAAACGATCAGATATGGAATACATAGGGGCCAGAGTGGCCTAGTGAGGTGGCGTAAGAGGCTAACTCGGTTGCGCACATTACATAACCGATTAATCCAGTAGGTCAAAGACCTAGCTAGTCTCTGAGTTCCGGAACAGGTATATGGGATGGCAGTTGGAGCCGTTTGGTGTTGATAGCCTGATCAGCTGTCTTCACATATCCGTTACATATCTGATTTAGCTTTCTGATTCCCGTAAGGGAATAAGTGATTGATATGGTTGATTAATAAATGTGAATAGCATGCTAAAATTGGACTCCGTACTTACACAACACACAACTACGTTTATTTTATAACGAGCATGCTAACTAGTGATATCCAGTTATATCAGTTTTCTTTTATTTACTGTTGCTCGAAATGATTTACAGATTACGGATTTCATGTTGATTTATAGTTCTGTTCCTATAACTGTTTACTTTAAATTTTATATCTTGATATTCATATGTTGGTACTGCTGAGCGATTATGTGCTCACCCTTTCAACCTGTTATATATATATCGCAGATGTCTAGGAGACCAGTCAGACATTGGCAGAACCGTGTCTCAGCCCCTTCTGGACCCGGCTCCTCAGAGATAGTTAATATCAGACCATGAGCGGTCTGATGAGTTGCTGAATAAATTTAGCGTGTCAGACTTTTTGAATAAATGGTTTGTAATAATGAGTAACTTGAATCATACTTGAACCCGGATCAGATCTTGGTTTAGGGTCGTGTTAGTATAATAATAAGAACCTTGTAGTTTATATTGTGGTTTGTTATGTTTAGTGACGTCAACTCCTGACCCCGGGGTTGAGGCCGTCACAATATATATTGTTATATTTAAAATATTCACTACAATTTAAAATCAGCAGCATAGTCATTCTTTTTAAGATTATTTATCAATAAACAATGTTATTGATTATAATTTTATAAAGATAGACCATGGAGCTTTTGACATGAATGAGAATTGTTTAGACTTTACTCTATGTGATCAATACTTTTCTAAAAACTCATTCATATTAAGAGACAAAATCTTTCTTTCTTTTCTTAATACTGTTAGATCATAAGTCTGTGTCTTTTTTTTAATTAAAGGACATGATCATTTATCTTTTTATGCATAAAAACAAACTTGTGCACTCGAACAGTTTTAAAAATAAAATCAAACATCTTTCTACAATGGTGATTGCTTAGTTCATTAAAATCATTTTTGAAATCATTATCTTTTAAAAGATAAAATGCTTGATTTCCATTCATACAAAATACTTTATAGATTAAAAATGCATTTTATCTCTATTGTGCTATATGTGTGATAATGCAGGTTTAGCCTCCAATGGCCTTCGTTCATTTGATAGTCATGAGGTTAAAAATCCATAACTTCTATCTCAGAACACTGAAACAGAACTCACCAACACTCTCTTACCCCTAAAATGAAGTATGAATGAGCGTGAGGAAGAAAGTGCCTTAATGCACCACATAAGCAAGGTTCTGGGGTCAACCCAACATCTCTGTCTCCTACAAAGTCAAGTAGTATTAAAATTGAGGCAACTACTAGCTCCCATACATCTTCTCAAAAAGATGTACTGGCTAAAAAAGGCACAAAAACAGTTACTAGATTCATCCTCTCAACATAGTGCGTCTATTGAAATTCGCCTGTCGGCCAGGGTGTCCAAAGTAGTATCACCACCTCGAACACAAACAATTCTTATTGCACAAGGTGAGGTTACACACACAAAGGAAGATTTGACAAAAATAAGAGTGTTGACCATTTTAAGGTCTGATTCGATTGTTCAAGCTTCTTTAATGGACCAATTATCTTTACAGGTGTTAGGAGAGGATATTGACCAATAGACATATGTCAGTGGTCAGTGTCTACCTCCCCAGGCTTAAATCCCATGAATGCATCTGTGGATAGTGGGTCCGACATAGGTGCAAATCGGTAACTTGTTGACAATAATTCAAATTTACCTGATGAGTCACAAGGAAATATCTTCACAGACATTAGAAGGAAACTTTGATCTTTATGCTAAATTCTTTGGATCATTGTGTACCTTCCCAGAATTCAACTTTGGAATCCTTAACGGAAAATTAGTAACTTGTAGATTATGACTCAGATTCATCTGATGAGTATAACAAGGACGGGGATTTGCAAACTCCCATTGCACCACATCTAACCTCCTTAACTAAGGTGATTTTCCTTGCAGGTACAGCTGGATTTTGGAGCCATGAGAGGAGTGATACACTTATGAGAATGAGTATAAACACGAGTGGAGAGAAGAGTGAAACACTTGTGAGGTACACGAAACAAAATCATACACTCACAGTGAGGAAGAAAGAGAAACACCAAATCCCATTCCATTTCCCTAAACATGGTTCGTAATGTTCGATCTTTGAGAAGATGATTCTTAGGGATCCAACTTTATACTTCAGGGACTCAAATTTGTTTATGATTGGGACCTAACACTTAGGGACATAATAGTTCACATATTGGAATCAAATAGTTGAGTCCAAATAATTGTGATCTAACAGTTGGAAGGTAAATGGATGTCGGGAAATTTGGTTGACAGGATGATCAACGGTGAAACCATTGTTGCAGTATTTAAAAGGGCATGATTAATCAGACTACACTTTCCTACTTCTTTTCTAACCAAGTACTATATGAGAATTCCTTCAGACAATAGAATACATTTCTTCTCTTATCCAAGGGGAAGAAGTGTTACATAAAAAATAATGGAGGATTCCTTAACCAAGGGGGATAAGTGGCAAGAAAAAGCAAAGGAAAAGCACATGTACACTACACCATTATGTTATGGATGTCCTATTGAATGGGATAAGTGGTAAACAGACGCGATTTCCTGGTGATTAGAAGAAGTGGTATTAGTTCATTATTGTTCTTCATAAGGGGAGAAGTTGTTTTCCTTAGGGGGAAGGAGTTATATCTCATAGGGGTGGAGCAAGAGAGATATATGCTTTTCAGACAAGGAAATATGATAGTATAACAGAAGCTATTGATGATTACTTCAAGAGATAAAAGAGTTATCTGGAAGAGATTTGAAGAACCAAAGAAATGAAGATGAGATAAAGTCATGGTATTTTACTTTTTCTAGTTATTAGTTGAGTTATAATCTCTATTAATTTGTTTGTTAGGTTTAACAATCAAATAGGGGAGATTGTTGGTGAGATTGCGAAGCTGTATGAATAGTAGACGTGATAACTCAAAACTAGAACAGAAAAGGGAAATAATACAACGGCTACACAAAAATCAGGAAGAAATGAAGACAAGACAACTACATAGAATCAAAATATTAGAAGAAGTTTTGAAGTCTATTTATATGTCACTGAAAGAAGTTCATTAATATGTTCATACCTCGGTGAAGAATAAAGTTTACAGACTTTCAGGGTTTAAGAAGTGTTGAAGATTTAGCATAAAAGTGCCAACAGAAGATTTCAGTGTATTGAAATTTATTGAAGATAGACAGTGTTCGAAGCATAGGAATCTGAAGAATTGAAGACATGGTATAGACAAAGGTTAAGGAAGACAGCTGTAGTCTTGAAGTTATACTCACTGAAAGGAGTTCATTTATATATTCGAGCGTCGGTGAAGAACAGAGAATGAAGTATTCAAGATTTTAGTAACAATGAAGATGGTGTCGAAGTACCAGAAAAGATTCTAGTGAAAGTATAGTGTTTATTGGAGTCATTGTTTGAACCGATAACGGTGTTGCAAGCTTAACAATGTAATTAAGGCTATAATACGAAGACCTGAATCGAAGTTAGTCATTTGTGAACCAGACTAGTTGCATTAGACATCAGCAGTTCGTGAAGGAATGTGAATATTGTTATAAAAGAATTGTTAAGTTGGAATTGTTGACTTGGTTGGGTGAGAAGAAGGAAGATAAATCAAAAATGCAAAAAAGATGCTAGAATGACACAAATAACAAGCTGTTATGAGCAAACAACAAGTTGTGACATGCAAACAACAAGCTGTTATACAAAGAAGCCTAAAAAACTATGGCAAGAATGCCTACTTGCCCCCTCTAGGCACAAGCACACTCACCTCGATCCCTTGAAGGTGCAAGTGGGATGTTATTAGCTCCTTGTAGGCGCAAGTGGGAATTAAAACTAAGGAAGAGTTCTTATACCCCTTAGGCGTGAGTAACCCATTACTGTGGTCTTGGAGGAGCAAGTAACCCTCCTTGGTGCCTTAGAAGCGCAAGTAACCCTCCTTGGGGCCTTGTAGGCGCAACTAACTGCAGAAACTAAGTAAACTTGGATATACAAGCACTCTAGGCGCAACTCAGCAAGCTGTTTGAAAATTCTAAGTCCTCAACTTTACTCTTGGCGCCACCAACGTTATGAGCAACAACACTTTATTGGTTAAATCAATTTGAATACCTGGCTCTCATTTGGCCAAGTATTAAAGTTGATTTCAATTCTACACTAAAGAAGCAGAGCCAATAATTTTTGTTATTTAACAATTGTATTGTTCTGTTTTATCTTCTTCTTCAACGAGAGCTGATAAAAACAAGAAACAAAGAGATACAGAGAAGCTCAAGCTTATTGAATATCTGTTAAACTTCTCACCGGAGAAACGTTATACTACTCGATTTAATTCTTGTATATTTTTAAGGGGCATTATAATATTTATTCGGTAATTAAATCCTTGGACAAATAATTGTAGATTTTGTATAGGATTTAATTTATAGATATTTGTAATTATAGCTGGTTCATTTATTTATCAGAATGTAGCAACACCCTTGAGGATTTATATATGAATATATACTTTCACGAATATCTTGTGTTCTTCATTTAATGTCCTAAATATTATTCACTCTTGAGAATACGGAACCATTAACCGAACACTAAATTATTTATCCGCAAAAGATTCAAAAGAATGAGTTACACAGTGACAAACAACAAGTTGTTCTATTTTCATCAGTAACAAACAACAAGTTGTTAACAAGACAAACAACAAGCTGGTATTCAACCCCCCCCCCCTTCTACGATACTCAGGGACCTAACAAACACATTAATCCATATGGATTTAGGTTGTTATAAACACCTTATTTAATTGATTTAACATTTTCATTGATCCAATAAACAAACACTCTAAACCTGCTAATTGAAAAATACACTTCAACTCGATCGAACTGTGATATATTTGTGATTTTAGTTTTGTGTTTTTTTAAAATCGAGTAGATTTTGATGCTAAGTTTGAAATAAACATAATAATATTGGTCTAAATCGAATAAATTATGAACTATGTGTACATCTAGCACTACTCCATTTATCCTATAATTATAGACTTATATTATATTTGATTTTTTGCGGTCAAATTGGCCAAATAACCAAAACTTAGGATTTTATTTGTTCTTAAAATTATACATATATTTTCTAACAATATAATTTTTATTGAATAAACAAACATTATAAACTTTATTTATTTATTTTTCGTATTAGTGTGAACATGATTATCTGACATTGTTTATTAATTCTTATATATAATGTCGTAGATTTTAATAAGACGGTTACTTGAAATATATTACATTATTTATTGGATACATGTTATGTCTTAATTTATTTAAATGTTTCATATAATGACTTTCTTTATATGTTAAATATTGATCAAAATTATTATCCTAACTGCAACTTTAAATATTTAGAAATATATAGATAACTAAATCAATATATATATATAAAAGAAAAAAACTGACAAAAGTGTTTTTTCAAGAATTACAATAGAAAATTGAAATTTTACTTTTTAGCAAACACATACATATTTTAAGTGTTTGATTAAAAGTATCAAAGACAAAACAACATAGTGATATTGTAATGTCATAACTAATTGGTAGACTGTGGTTCGATTTTTTTTCAACAACAGTATTTAATTATACTCCCTCTGTAATATTCGGGATATATCGTATAATTATTTTGCTATTAAATAATTATTATGTGAGTTCAGTATGAATTAATTGTTAAGTGTTATTTGTATTTGGATATTCAAAAATATTATTAATTGAGTATTTTAATTTTTATATGTCCAAAATAAAACATAGATAATTGTCATATCTTCCTAATTATTTTTATGTTGATTTATGGATTTATAAGGATCATATGAAATTTATAAAATCTTTTTTTCCGAGTATTAAAAATCTATTTTATCAAAACGGGAACCAACCGACGTCAACCGTTGTTATATTTTTGGAACCCGAAAATCTTCCGAGAACTTCTTCCTAACCTAATTGTAATATTCCGAGCATATTCCATGTTTCGACTTTTTCGATCCGGCGTACGGTGTGTCATGCGCGGGTCCCGGCGCAACATTTTCGATACAATATTCGTTTCGGTAAATCAATAAAACCCGTATTTTCGATAAACGGGAGCTTTTTATTAAACTATCACAATTATCACTTCGTAATACGTGTAACCAGGCGCTGAGACCAAGACCGCAGTACAAATTGTACTGATTTGGATAATTATCCCGAAAACCGATACCGTTTGGATCAGTTTTTACAAATAAATGTACCGTTTTATATCCGGAATGATCCAACGGGATACTAATATTCCGTAAATATAAATAGCCTTTTTCCGTATTTTATTTCGTATCAAAATCATTTGCAGATAGTTAATTCTATAATTTTCAGAGAAAAACCCTAATTACATAAACTGTTCTAAGAATCAAACAGCAAAACGAAGGCGTTACCGATCTCTGTTTTCAAAGCTTGAGTAACCAAAACGAAGGATTTGAAGTGTTCTACCAGATTTTGAGCTTTGTTTCACTGCAGAATCAAAGGTTTATTTTCTGGAAATTTATTTATTTTCGAATTAAATTTATTAAAAATATGAATTTTTGTTCGGATGATTATTTGTATGATTTGATGATTACATGTTGTAGAGCTTGATTTCCTGATGATTTTGATATATTATACGTCTGATTTGGAGTTCAATAACATGTTCAAATTTGAGTTTGATTTTCGAATTTTAAAATTAGGGTTTATAACCTGTATGAATGTTCTGAATTGAAATTTGGGGGTTTCTTATTCTGAAATAGATTGATGTTGTGGTATAGTGTATTGTATTCTCTGTGAAATTTACAATGTAGTCGTACAAGTTTCATGAATCAACGAGGTCTGTAGAGAAGGGAGTTGTGTTTTGAAGTTTACGTCAAACCCGCCGGAAACCGGCGAGTTTCTTGATCAAATTTCGGCCAAGTCTGGGGTTATTGATGAATTTAATTGCAGATATAGGTTCCTGGTGTTGTGTAGTTTTATTCTGGAGGTGATGGTGGTGGGAGAATTTAATTATTTAAAAATGATTTAAAAATTCCAAAAAATAGTTTCGAGCTTTAAAATATTATTCTAAATTATTTCCAAAGCTCGATAATTAGTATAAAATTGTTTCGGAGCCAGAATTGGCCTACCGAACCCTGTTTATTAACCCGGAATTGATCCAACGACCCGTTTTAATTCCGAAAAATGTTTTAAAAATCATTTTAAATATCAGAAAGCCTATTTATGACCCGAGACTTCTTTATAAATAATATATCATTGACTACGTGATGTATTATGTGCTATATGTGACTTGTTGATTGACTATCAGTCTATATATTCGGTGTTTACTTGATTATTGCATAACTTTCAATCCGTTAATCGGATTTGGGTAAAACGAAGGGTAGATAGAAGTATGTGTTGAATAAAACTCTATGAGTCGATTATTGATAGATGCTTATGATATGTGAGCAGAAGAGGCAAGGCGTAGGAAAGGGAAACAGGTAGTTGAGGAGTAAGACGATTGTGATTGGAAGCGAGTGCAGTGTAGTAAGCTAAAAACAGGCAAGTGTTCTAAACTTTCTCGAGATATTGTAGTACTTGATAGTCTTGTTGATATTGCAAGTGCTTTGAAGCACTGTACCCTAAACCTTGATTCCAGTTATTGATCTTGAGCCGTAACCTGATTCTTTCTAGACCATTGATTGTTGTATACCCAAACACGAACCTCAAGTATACGATCATACTCCACAAATACATACAAACTAAATATTAAACACTGAACCAGATTGCTTACATAATCAAATCTTTGTATTTTATGCTTTGAAAGACCAAGTCCTTGAAACCCTGAAACATTGATTCCTTTGTTATCCAATTCTTTCATTGCCCAGCATCCAAGCTTTGAAATTACCTTATTGATCCTTACAAGGATTGAAACCCTTTCACTGTTAAACACTCATTGTTGTTAATGATTCTGGTTATTGATTATTATTGCTTATTATGTTATTATGTTAGAATTGGATTGTTTTTATAAAATTGTGGACCAGATTCGTGGTCAGACCATATAATGGTCAAGTTAGGCCAATGTGTGCCTTGGATCCAGTAGTTAGAGCAGTGTTGTGTGATTTGCTCGGGGTTAGTGTGTGACTGATCAGCAGCCTAACCTTGGTTTTTAACATGAAAATATAATATCCAGTTCTAAATCATAATCCATTGTTCACTTGATATCATAATCATGTTCACTTGATGATCATTATTCTCAGTTTTGTCATTGTGACTTGCTGAGCTAGTTAGCTCATTTGTGCGATATTGTTTCTGTTATTTTCCAGTTAAGAAGGAACCAGTTGGTACCGCAGATCCCCAGTCCAGCACGAGAGCTAGGGGTTCAGGTTGATCGAGCTAAGCTAGTAGGTTTCTTTTGGGATAATTTAAGTCTGTAAAAGTTTGTAATAATGTTTAATACTCAGTTTTGAGTTTGGAATAGTTGGGATTTGAACAGTATGTAATATAAGTAGATGTGTGGCTTGTGTGCATACTTTAACCTGTTGCGATCCGTGGTAGTTGATAATTAGGGTCACTGCATATTATTGTTATCTTTATTATTGTTATAAGCAGGTTATAATTAAGGCGTGTGTGTGTGTGGACCCCAAACTTCTTACCCGGGTTTGGAGGGCGCCACAGGTTTGGTATCAGAGCTACAGGTTATAAGTCACTGACACAAGCCTAGGTTGACGGGAATGGGTAGAGGGTTAGGATTAGAAGTAAGGAATAGAAAGATAGAACGTCGAGAGGTTGAGTGCTTCGTTATATCAGGTATTAGTGTAATTCGCGTTATGGTTCGAGATTCTGATATTGCGATATGATTTCAGATAGCAGCGATGGCCGACTCTTTTATTCCCGTATCAGCTGATCACTCAGAGCCTTCAGTTGGAGTGCCGTCTTCGGATCCACGTCCTGTTGTTCCACCAGTGTTGGCTATTCTACCTCCACCGGTGTTGCAGGCCGTACCACTACAGGCTATTCCACCTCCAGGCATGAGGCCACCTATCAGAGGACCCCCACCTGCTGATTCAGGCTTTACTGGTCATTCAGTTACAGGAGTACCTTTTCAGTTCTCTTCCTATCCTGTCCCATATCATCAGTTTGAAGCTTACCTTATGGAGCAGCGATTCCTTCAGGGTCAGATTCAGGATTTATTACATATCATGCGTACCAGAGAGGTTGGGAGTGGTGAGAGGCGACTCAGAGAGAGGCTACAGGCGTTTCGTAGGACAGCTGCAGTGAGGCTTGCTGAGGCTACACATGAGGACATCACCCCTGATTTCCTAGTAGAGTGGGCCAAGTGGGTTCTAGAGGAGATTGGAGGTCCAGATTTTCCATGAGTCAGAGATTCAGAGATGGAGAATTGTGCCGTGTTGTTATGGTTATATAGTATGTACAGTAGTGTGTAGTGTGTATCTGTAGACTTTTGAGTTATCTTTATAGACTAGCTATGCTGACTAGTGAGTAGGTTGTTGTACCCTTTTGCTTTTACTTCCAAAGCGTCTTTACGCTTGTACTACCTAAAACTTTTGATCTATATATATCAATACCTTTTTCCTTTCCAGCACTGTCATTTATTTTATTGCACCTGTTTTACCTTACCTTATCTATTGCACCAGTTATACCCCTGTGATACCATATACCCTGTTTTCCATAACTGTTTATATATTCTGTAAAGAAGCATGCAATTTACTTAGTTATAACTGTTTTCAAATAGAGATATTTCTGTTTTGCAAAACTATTCTTTTATGCAAAATATTGATTCAAAAGCTAAATAAGTTGATTGATTCTTTACAAAAAATGCCTCCCAGAAGAAATACCCGCACCAACACCCAGAATGAAGAAACCAACAACAACAACAACAACCAAGATGATACAAACCCAAATGTGAACCCAGGACCCATAGACCCAGCAATAGCCCAGTTTCTTCAAATCTTGGCCCAACAAACAGTTCACCTGGCACAACAACAACAAAGACAGACCAACCCCCAGGTAACTTTTAAAAATTTTCAAGCAGTAAACCCACCAGAATTCAAGGGTTCCCTAGAGCCAATTGAAGCAAATATTTGGTTAAAGGAAATAGAGAAGGCATTTTCCTTAGTGAAAGTAAAAGAGGAACAGAAGGTTGAGTTTGCAAGTTACTATCTGAAGAATGAAGCCACCTATTGGTGGGAGATGGTGAAGACATTGGAAGGTACAGATGTTATTACTTGGGAAAGGTTTAAGGAATTGTTTTTAGAAAAGTATTTTCCTCAGTTTGTTCAGGATCAAATGGAGCTGAAGTTTTTAGAATTAAAGCAAGGGAACATGTCGGTAACAGATTATGAGGGTAAGTTTGAGGAATTGTCAAGGTATGTACCGTCGTATGTGGATACTGACAGGAAGAAGGCTAAAAGATTCCAGCAAGGTTTGAAACCCTGGATCAGAGGGAAGGTAGCCATTTTTGAATTGGATACCTATGCAGGAGTAGTACAAAAGGCTATGATCGCAGAGACAGAGAGTGAGATGTTCCAGAAGGAGAAGGAAAGCAAGAAAAGGAAAGTTGAGGGAAGTGAGGGTCAGTCACAATTAGGGAAGTTTCCAAATTTTAAGAAGGGCAAGTTTCAGCCAGGGAGAAATTTTAATTTCAGGAGACAAAATGCAGGGGACGGAGGCCAGGGCAACCGTCCAGCTAATGTGAATCAGCCGAATTGGTTGAGATTAAGTTTTCCAGATTGTCAAGTTTGTGGAAAGAAGCATGAGGGAGTTTGTAATAAGTTGAATGTGGTATGTTTCAAATGCAACCAGAAAGGGCACTATTCGAGGGAGTGCCAAAATCAGCCAGCAAATAAGGACCAGCCTATTCGAAATCTAGCAGTAAAGGTTCCAGCCTTTGGATTTACGTGCTTTAAATATGGGAAGCCAGGACATATGGCCAGGGATTGCAAGACATCAGCCCCAGTCAGTAATGCATTAAGGATTATGGGATATACCCCAGCAGTGAATGAGACTCCAAGGGCTAGAGTTTTTGACATATCGGTGAAGGATGCGATCCAGGATACGGATGTCATGGCAGGTACGCTTAATGTGAATTCTTTATGTGCCAAAATGTTAATAGATTCGGGAGCAACTCGATCGTTTGTTTCACGAGATTTTGTTAGTAAGTTAAATTGTCCAGTTGAGTGTTTAAATGAAATAATGACTGTGGAATTAGCAAATCAAGAACGTGTATCTGTTAATCAAGTTTGTGGGAATTGTGAGATTGAGATTTCTGGTAGTAAGTTTTGTGTAGATTTGATACCATTTAAGTTAGGAGAATTTGACGTTATATTAGGGATGGATTGGTTATCTAGGCACGATGCCCAGATAGATTGTCGAAATAAGAAGGTAATGGTGAAAACGCCAGACTAAAGGATAGTAACGTTCAAGGGTCAAAAACAAGTAAAGAAGTTCTTAACGATGATTCAAGCCAAGAAGTTACTACGACAAGGATGTGAACATTTCATGGCATATGTGATTGACAGAAGTCAAGAACCAACAAAACTTGAAGATATTCCAGTTGTGAATGAATTTCCAGACGTATTTCCCGACGAGTTACCAGGACTTCCTCCAGATAGAGAAATTGAATTTGCGATCGACTTAGCCCCTGGAACAAAACCAGTATCCAAGGCCCCGTATAGAATGGCGCTCGTCGAAATGAAAGAGCTAGCGAAGCAATTGCAGGAGTTGTTAGAGAAAGGAGTAATCAGACCCAGTGTATCCCCGTGGGGAGCCCCGGTATTATTTGTCAAGAAGAAAGATGGAAGCATGAGACTGTGTATCGACTATAGAGAGCTCAACAAGCTGACAATCAAGAACAAGTATCCGTTACCCAGAATTGACGATCTGTTTGACCAGTTGAAGGGAGCCAAGTATTTCTCCAAAATTGATTTAAGATCAGGATATCATCAACTAAAGATCAAGCCAGAAGATATACCAAAGACAGCTTTCAGAACAAGGTATGGACATTACGAGTTTTTAGTGATGTCTTTTGGGTTGACCAATGCCCCGGAAGCGTTTATGGACCTGATGAACAGAATTTTCAAGGAGTATTTGGATAAGTTTGTTATTGTGTTTATAGACGATATTTTAATCCATTCAAAGACGGAAGAGGATCATGCGGAACATGTGAGAACGGCTTTGGAGATTTTAAGGAAAAAGAAGTTATATGCTAAATTCTCGAAGTGTGAGTTTTGGCTACAGGAAGTTTAGTTCTTAGGGCACATAGTTAGTAATGAAGGGATCAAAGTGGACCCAGCAAAGATCGAGGCAATTACGAATTGGGAGAGACCGAAAACACCCACCGAGGTAAGAAGTTTCTTAGGATTGGCGGGATATTATCATCGATTTGTTCAAAATTTCTCGAGGATTGCCACACCATTAACAAAGCTTACACAAAAGAATGAGAAGTTTATATGGAACGACAAATGCGAGGAAAGTTTTCAGGAGTTGAAGCGACGATTAATCACGGCACCTGTTTTGTCACTTCCAGATGATCAAGGGAATTTCGTAATTTATAGTGATGCTTCTCACAAAGGATTAGGATGTGTTCTTATGCAGCACGACAAGGTGATTGCGTATGCGTCAAGGCAATTGAAACCACACGAACAAAAGTATCCTACTCATGATTTGGAACTAGCAGCCATAGTGTTTGCTTTGAAGATTTGGAGACATTACCTTTATGGAGAGAAGTGTGAGATTTATACGGATCACAAAAGTTTGAAGTATATATTCACCCAGAAGGAACTTAATATGAGGCAAAGGAGATGGTTAGAATTGATCAAGGATTATGATTGCTCGATTAATTATCATCCCGGTAAAGCGAACGTGGTAGCAGACGCATTGAGTCGGAAGGAAAGGTTGAATGTGTTATCAGTACCTGAAAATATATATAAGAAATTTCAGAAATTGGAATTGGAGATTAAAGTTTGCAAGCCTGAGGAAGCGAAAGTATACAGTATGACTTTCCAACCGGAATTATTTGAGAAAATAAAGAAATGTCAGGAAGATGTAATGGATCAAGATATAAATCACTTGGTAGGGGAAGAGTTATGCACGCAGAAAGATGACCAAGGTATTCTGAGGTTTTCATCTAGAATTTGGATTCCACCGGTGACAGAGTTAAATAATGAAATTTTACTGGAAGCACGTAGTTCAAGATATTCCATCCATCCAGGAAGTACCAAAATGTATAGAGATTTAAAGAAGAATTATTGGTGGCCAGACATGAAGAGGGAAATTGTGGAATGGGTTAGCAAATGTTATACATGTCAGAGGGTTAAAGCAGAGTATCAGAGACCAAGCGGATTGCTACAACCATTGGAGATTCCAGAATGGAAGTGGGAACACATTGCCATGGATTTTATAGTTGGATTACCTAGGACAAGGGCTAATCAAGATTCCATTTGGGTTATAGTGGATAGACTTACCAAGTCAGCTCATTTTCTGCCTATAAATGAAAGGTTTTCGCTCGATAAGTTGGTCCATATGTACCTAAAGGAAATCGTAGTTCGTCACGGAGTTCCTGTGTCTATTGTATCTGATCGAGATCCAAGGTTTAATTCAAGATTTTGGAAGAGTTTTCAAGAATGTTTGGGAATAAGATTGAATATGAGTACGGCCTATCACCCCCAGACGGATGGTCAAAGTGAAAGAACGATCCAGACAATCGAGGACATGTTACGTGTTTGTGCTATTGATTTCAAAGGAAGTTGGGACGAACATTTACCTCTGGTAGAGTTTGCTTACAACAACAGTTATCATGCCAACATTGGGATGCCACCCTATGAAGCCCTTTATGGACGCAAATGTAGATCTCCAATATATTGGGACGAAGTAGGAGAACGTAAGATACTTGGACCTGAACTGGTACAGCAGACAAAGGAAATTGTTGAAATTATCCAGAAGAAATTGATAGCCGCACAAGATCGTCAGAGGAAATATGCAGATCAGTCAAGGAAAGACATGGAATTTGAAGAAGGAAGCTTGGTATTACTGAAAGTATCACCGTGGGGGAAGGATGTAATATCCGGGATATATCGTATAATTATTTTGCTATTAAATAATTATTATGTGACTTCAGTAACTATTCCGTGAATTAATTGTTAAGTGTTATTTGTATTTGGATATTCAAAAATATTATTAATTGAGTATTTTAATAGGGATATGTCCAAAATAAAACATAGATAATTGTCATATCTTCCTAATTATTTTTATGTTGATTTATGGATTTATAGGATCATATGAAATTTATAAAATCGTTTTTTCCGAGTATTTAAAATCTATTTTATCAAAACGGGAACCAACTGACGTCAACCGTTGTTACGTTTTTGGAAGCCGAAACTCTTCCGAGAACTCCTTCCTAACCTAATTGTAATATTCTGAGCATATTCCATGTTTCGACTTTTTCGATCCGGCGTACGGTTTGTCCTGCGCGGGTCCCGGCGCATTCGATACAATATTCGTTTCGGTAAATCAATAAAACCCGTATTTTCGATAAACGGGAGCTTTTTATTAAACTATCACAATTATCACTTCGTACTACGTGTAACCAGGCGCTGAGACCAAGACCGCAGTACAAATTGTACTAATTTGGATAATTATCCCGAAAACCGATACCGTTTGGATCAGTTTTTACAAATAAATGTACCGTTTTATATCCGGAATGATCCAAAGGGATACTAATATTCCGTAAATATAAATACCCTTTTTTCGTATTTTATTTCGTATCAAAATCATTTGCAGATAGTTAATTCTATAATTTTCAGAGAAAAACCCTAATTACATAAAATGTTCTAAGAATCAAACAGCAAAACGAAGGCGTTACCGATCTCTGTTTTCAAAGCTTGAGTAACCAAAACGAAGGATTTGAAGTGTTCTATCAGATTCTGAGCTTTGTTTCACTGCAGAATCAAAGGTTTATTTTTTGGAAATTTATTTATTTTCAAATTAAATTTATTAAAAATATGAATTTTTGTTCGGATGATTGTTTGTATGATTTGATGATTGCATGTTGTAGAGCTTGATTTCCTGATGATTTTGATATATTATACGTCTGATTTGGAGTTCAATAACATGTTCAAATTTGAGTTTGATTTTTTTCGAATTTTAAAATTAGGGTTTATAACCCGTATGAATGTTCTTAATTGAAATTTGGGGGTTTCTTATTCTGAAATAGATTGATGTTGTGGTATAGTGTATTATATTCTCTGTGAAATTTGCAATCTAGTCGTACAAGTTTCATGAATCAACGAGGTCTGTAGAGAAGGGAGTTGTGTTTTAAAGTTTACGTCAAACCCGCCGGAAACCGGCGAGTTTCTTGATCAAATTCCGGCCAAGTCTGGGGTTATTGATGAATTTTAATTGCAGATAAAGGTTCCTAGTGTTGTGTAGTTTAATTCTGGAGGTGATGGTGGTGGGAGGATGCCGGAGGTGAGTTCTCCGGTCACCCCCGATTTTCCGGCGACTGAAACTGCAAAATTGCAGTTTAGTCCCTGTATTTTTGAAGATGGTGAAGTTTAGTCCCTGTAATTTGCAAAATTTTCAAAAATAGGATTCCTGTTTATAAAATGTTTAAAAATAATATTTTCCATTTATTTTTATTATAAAAATTCATTTTCAATTTCTGAAAATTTTGAAAATTATTAATTTAATTCCGAAAATTATTTTTAATTCAAAAATAAATCTAAATTAATTAGTTAATTAATTTCAGTTAATTTTTAATTAATTAATTGGTCAATTAATTTGAAAATTAATTGATTAATTGATTTAATTATTTATTAATTGATTTTAATCAATTATTTAATTAGATTTAATTATTTAAAAACGATTTAAAAATTCCGAAAAATAGTTTTGAGCTTTAAAATATTATTATAAATTATTTCCAAAGCTCGATAATTAGTATAAAATTGTTTCAGAACCAGAATTGGCCTACCGAACCCTGTTTATTAACCCGAAATTGATCCAACGACCCGTTTTAATTCCGAAAAATGTTTTAAAAATCATTTTAAATATCAGAAAGCCTATTTATGACCCGAGACTTCTTTATAAATAATATATAATTGACTACGTGATGTATTATGTGCTATATGTGACTTGTTGATTGACTATCAGTCTATATATTCGGTGTTTACTTGATTATTGCATAACTTTCAATCCGTTAATCGGATTTGGGTAAAACGAAGGGTAGATAGAAGTATGTGTTGAATAAAACTCTATGAGTCGATTATTGATAGATGCTTATGATATGTGAGCAGAAGAGGCAAGGCGTAGGAAAGGGAAACAGGTAGTTGAGGAGTAAGACGATTGTGATTGGAAGCGAGTGCAGTGTAGTAAGCTAATAACAGGCAAGTGTTCTGAACTTTCTCGAGATATTGTAGTACTTGATAGTCTTGTTAATATTGCAAGTGCTTTGAAGCACTGTACCCTAAACCTTGATTCCAGTTATTGATCTTGAGCCGTAACCAGATTCTTTCTAGACCATTAATTGTTGTATACCCAAACACGAACCTCAAGTATACGATCCTACTCCACAAATACATACAAACTAAATACTAAACACTGAACCAGATTGCTTACACAATCAAATCTTTGTATTTTATGCTTTGAAAGACCAAGTCCTAGAAACCCTGAAACATTGATTCTTTTGTTATCCAATTCTTTCATTGCCCAGCATCCAAGCTTTGAAATTACCTTATTGATCCCTACAAGGATAGAAACCCTTTCATTGTTAAACACTCATTGTTGTTAATGATTCTGGTTATTGATTATTATTGCTTATTCTGTTATTATATTAGAATTAGATTGTTTTTATAAAATTGTGGACCAGATTCGTGGTCCGACCATATAATGGTCAAGTTAGGCCAATGTGTGCCTTGGATCCAGTAGTTAGAGCAGTGCTGTGTGCTTTGCTCGGGGTTAGTGCGTGACTGATCAGCAGCCTAACCTTGAATTTTAACATGAAAATATAATATCCAATTCTAAATCATAATCCATTGTTCACTTGATATCATAATCATGTTCACTTGATGATCATTATTCTCAGTTTTGTCAATGTGACTTGCTGAGCTAGTTAGCTCATTTGTGCGATATTGTTTCTGTTCGTTTCCAGTTAAGAAGGAACCAGTTGGTACCGCGGATCCCCAGTCCAGCACGAGAGCTAGGGGTTCAGGTTGATCGAGCTAAGCTAGTAAGTTTCTTTTGGGATAATTTAAGTCTGTAAAAGTTTGTAATAATGTTTAATACTCAGTTTTGAGTTTGGAATAGTTGGGATTTGAATAGTATGTAATATAAGTAGATGTATGGCTTGTGTGCATACTTTAACCTGTTGCGATCCGTGGTAGTTGATAATTATGGTCACTGCATATTATTGTTATCTTTATTATTGTTATAAGCAGGTTATAATTAAGGCGTGTGTGTGTGTGGACCCCAAACTTCTGACCCGGGTTTGGAGGGCGCCACACCCTCCGTCCCACTGAATTCTTTATATTGGGGGACGGGGGATCGACACGCATTTTAAGGCTCCCTTAAAGCATGTTTCCCTAAATAATTTTAAATAATTTCTTTTATATAAAAATATAATGTATAAACTTTATACAGGAAAAAAATTATAAAAATAAATTATAGAACAATATATTTTATAGTAGCCTTAAAATGCGTGCCAAGCATGAAAAAAAGTATGTAAAGAATCCAGTGAAACGTCAGGAGTAGTAGATATAGGGGCAAATCCGTTATTTCACGGAGAATAAAATGTCTCACTATTTTTATCAATGTTCTGCTATTATATATGGAAGAGATTAATGAATTATAATTATTGTTAAAATTTTAAAAATTCAAAATAAAACTTTTAACTTATAAATTAAATTTTACCAAACACAACATTCTTCAAATGACTAAATAACTTATGAGGGTATTTGAAAACTTGTATTTTATTATTAATGATGAAATTCAAATTCTCAAACATGTTATGTTTTTTGATCAAATGCAAAATTTCAAATGAAATTCAGATTTACAAACGAGGCATATAAAATAATTTACATATAACTTTAATGATTTTTTTTAACTTTTAGTCATAAATTTATTTAAAAAAAATCCCAAACCAGCATCAAATTTTGGATGACGAATAAATCAAATATCCAATTTTGGACTTTAATTATAAATTATAAATTTGAAATTGATTTTATAAATTATATTAAAATTATCAATAAAA
This sequence comes from Apium graveolens, assembly GCF_009905375.1. NCBI lineage: Eukaryota > Viridiplantae > Streptophyta > Magnoliopsida > Apiales > Apiaceae > Apium > Apium graveolens. The sequence goes on from NC_133652.1 coordinate 53,161,358, forward strand.
TCCGTTTAGTCCATTTGTTTTGCCTAGTTGTACAACAACCATATTGATGTGCCCGTATATTTATCAAATATTCGAGACTATTATTTAAGGAAATTCGTTCTTTATTTAATTATCCAACCTCTACAAATGAGCTAGTGGCTCTATCTTTGTAGGAAGTCCCGAAGGGGGCTTTTCCTTTATAAAATGGGCCCATTGGGCCTTTACCTAACTATTACATAATTATTCCAATTAAGTCTTCTTGGGCTTTCCTTCTTCTCATCCAAGGTCCAACATTTGTCCCCCCCCCCCTTGTAATAACCCCAATTTTTGGAATTTTTGAAACACGGATAAATAGTAACTTTTGCTGATGATGCTGATTAAGGAAAATTATCAGACCACGCTATATAGGAGTACTTTTATGGAAATTCTAAGATTGTATTAGTATTCCATAAAGTAAATGAGTGTATGTAAAGGTCTTTAGAATTCGAATCCGGACACTTTGATTTTTCCCGAAAATCCACCAGATACCGAAAGAAATGAGTATAAGGTAACATGATTAAAAGGATTTAAATTCAAGGATTATATGAGAGGATCATAAAAGGAATATAAAATATTGAGAAAGGTTTAGGGCAACCCAAGTAATAAGATCCCAGATATGATCCCTCAAACGACGAACGAGAACGAAAGTTAAGCGAACCGTAAAATAAATAAGCGACCAAGACACAAGCTTGTACAAGAAGCCAAGGATTGTGACATCATCAAACCACAAGGAAAGGACATGTGTTAAAAAGGTGACACAAGCATGGTGACATAAGCATGACAAAAAGAAGTGTGTTGTTGGTTGATTCTTGGCCATGCAAAAGTTACCATGGTAAAAGATCAAAATTTGCCAAACCAAAAAGGAAATCAACCAAGCAAAATATCATAACACCAAAATTAAAAATTTGACTTTGCTCCTATGAAGAGAAGCTCTCGGCCAAAACAAACCCAGCAACTTGAAATTATCATATCTCCTTCAATACTCACTCAAATGTTGTGTTTTATAGCTCTTTGGAAAGGTATTGAGATGGCCTACAACTCTTGTTCACAAGTCTCGTCCAAATAAGCATTTTAAGACCCTCGTTTTGACAGTTCTTTCAATCTGACTTTTAGAAACTTCAAAACCTAACTTTGTGTTCTTGATTTCTTTGGAAAGATCAAGCTTGTAGGAGGCTCCCTAAGACTTCCTAGCTACTCTAATCACTCCAAGGAAGGTATAACACCTCCAAACCCTAAATTTACTTTGAGTATTAAGATGGTTTTGATGGTTATAGTAAGTGAGAAGCATGATGCTTGTGTGTTTAGAGTTTGGAATGGATTTGTAGTGATTTGGATGTTGAAATCTTGTTTATAGTTAATGAAACTTAAGTATAGCTAGTAGTTCATGTGTGGGGTTGTATAAATTGGAAAATCTTGAGGTTTGGGGACTGATGTAGTAAAGTTTGGATTAGGGTTGGTTGTATTGTTGGTTGTGAGTTGAATGGTGGTTGTTTGGAGTGGTTTAAAAACTTGGTAATCGCGTAAACATAGCCGTCGTAATGCCCAATTTCATACAACTGCTTGTTCTTAGTGTTCGGGACAGAGAGCTAACTATTGAATCTGTGACTTTTCCATGTTTAGTTAGATTATGTCATAAGTTTCGATTTGATATGTGGTTCGCTTAGATCCGATTTACGGTTTAGGAGAAACGACCGTTTTAACTAACGGCATTTCACGAATGAATCTTTACCCCTCACTTTACTTTGAGACCTTGGTTAAGGCCCTTAAATGACTAATTGGAGTATGAAACAATTATGTAAAGTGGATTAGGCAGTTGGTAGAGTACTCGCGAAAGAATCGCCTTAAAATTCTTAATGGTTAATTTATTAAAAATGGTGGAGCCGAGGGTACTCGAGCGACTTAAGTAAATCGTTAAGCGCGAAAGCGAACGTTAGGACTCTAAATGGTTAAAGTCTAGTTTCTTAAGCGACCGGGGTCTAATTCCGACTTATGTTGTTATTCATAGGTTATCGGACCCACTCTAAGCTTAAGTCTACCCGGGAGCACTCAGGCAAGTTTTCTATCCGTTATACTGTTGTTGTGATGTATACACTTGTATATGCAATATCTTGTGATAGATGCATAATGGTTATTTAGCAAATTCTTGCGACATATTGTAGTATGTAATATGGTACATATGCATGCCTGTTTCGTATTCTTTCCATATATATCTGTTGATTCAGTTGATAATACCTATGCTAGAGAATAGCGGTAATTTGCATATACCCTTAGTATAGGGACCCAAAGGTGAAAACATTTTCTAAAACCGGGAGTCGAGGATCCCGAGTAGATTTTATATATATATTTATATATATATGGTTATAGTTTTCAAAACTATTAATCGAATAAGGTTTATTCGATAACTTTATATTATTTAATGAATATTATTTCGAATATTCATTCGAGGGCTTATGACTCAGCTTATTTTAATTATTGAATATTATTTCGAATATTCATTCGAGGGCTTATGACTCAGCTTATTTTATTAATTGAATATTATTTGAATATTCATTTGAGGTCCTATGACTCCGATTATTTACTGAAATATATTCTTTATTTTATTAAAGAATAAGGTGTCGATAATCAAACTTATTTTTGATTATTCAAATAAAGATAGTACTTTCGTATAAGTATATCTTTGGTTATTTAATACTCATTTCAAGTATAAGTTTTACAACTTCTACTTCGAATATTTTTATAAGGATTATCTTTATGAGAATATTATTTAAATAATAATATTCAGATATTTTCTAATATATCGGGACTGATTTACTTTATTAAATCAGCATTACTCCAAACACTCTTTAAAGTGTTTTCGAGTCTTTAAAATGATTTTTAAAAGTTAGAGCGGATCCCAAAACTCATTTTTATATTTAAGATCCTCCTTTCGAAGGGGATTTAAATACTCGCTCAAAACCTGAGGGATCTGGCTCTGTGGTGTATTTTATATTCGCAACAAGGTTGCTGTCTCGATAAAAGAATTTTGATTACTTACCCAACACTCGGGAAGTAAAATTCTTGGAACAAGTTAATCCATTAACATGCATCGCCTGGGAAATATCGGTGAGTTTTCCTTTCCAACTAGATACGACTTCTTGGTGGAGCCGTATCAACAAGTTTCTACTTGGGGAAAGGGGGAACGAGCTTTACGTTTCAGAGTCATGGATTTCATCTGAACTAGGAGTGGCGTAAGTGGTCGAGTGGCGCCGGCCCAGCCTTATTATATTGGCCCAAAATGGCCCGGAAGTTCCGCTAAGATGGTCCATTCCTTAGGAGTCCAGTGTTCGGTTGACAAGTAAATCCGACAGGTTCTCCTCTACATGTAGAAAATGGTGGGGTTGTACTACTACGACTGATCATCGTAAGTGGTCTTCCTGGCGCGGCAAACTCCCGTAATGAGTTCATCATCCAATTGGATATTTCTGCAACACTACCCAGAGCACTTCGATAGAAAGGCTACGGTTGGGCGATTGTTGAGTGTTGGCAGGGTCAAGTTTTCAAAATGATGTGTGCATCAAATGAAGTATCTCATAACTTCACTTTATTTTGATAATATTTTAAAGATTGATTCTATACAAGTTTTGTCTTATAGCTTAATCTATGGGATGAACTATTTATACATTGAACGGTGGTAGTTCAAGTAGTATTCGGAAAAGATATAAGTATATTGGAGTATCTTGTAACTTCATCTTTTAAACTTATATCTAGTAAATGATTATCTTGTGCATGTCAAAGATTTTCAGAAAAATGTTGAGATAAGGTTAGATATATGAGATCACCTTGCAATGATATTTTTATACAGTTATAAACTGGAACTCTATGTATATTATACATGGCAGAGGATTTCAAAGATTTTGAAAAGTATTTAAGTATATATACTGAATATTTTGCGACTTCGTCGCATTAAGAAGTCAAACTTGGTTCATTTCTTTTGACCAAGACTTTCATGAGTACTATGAGAAGGCTTATATATTGTTAATCATTATACATATTATTTTGGTGGGCTTGCTGCTCACACTTGCTTTCTTCTTTCATCACATAACAACAGATAGAAAAGATGAACACGACCAAGCTCCCGATTCGCAAGCGATTAGGAAATGTTCCGCAGTTTCCTATAGGCGTTGATGTCGCTGTAGCTGAGGTAGGAACTACCAATAGGCTAGGCTTTCAACTTTTGATGTACCAGACTTATGTATCTTTATCAATCGTAATAATGGCAAAGAAATGTAAATTTATTCAGAAACCTGTTTAAGGTGTATTGGCATATAATTGTGGAATAAAACGACTTGTGATTAAGACTATAACTTGTCGTGTGTGTGTTTATTGTGGGGTCACAGTACAGAGTAGATGATTATTTATTAAGATTGGGTGTTATTAAGGGAAATGGAACTCGTGACAACCCGGATCCCCGACCCCGGATTTGGGGGTGTTACAGAAATGGTATCAGAGCTAAGCGTTATAAACCTCAGAGATGATGTGACGTTAAGATAATAAGTTCACTAAGATAATAAGAACTCTTGCCAAGTTCATAGTCGGGCTACCTAACGTAGTACTGACAGTTAAAACCCTTATGGGAACCCTTAGAAATATCGTGATAGAAGCGTAGTTCGTTATCGTATATGGTAGTGGGACTCCGAACCCTGAGGTTGAGGAGTAACAGTGCGATGATGTTTTATTACTAATTGGAGATCGGATTGTGGATCCGATAGAGCGTCCTAACGCAAGACCGGATGATGTTGATATTGAGGATGTAGCGGTTGAGGATGTTGTCCTAGATAGGATTGTTGTTGAGGAGGATCTCGTGGAGGATCCTAACAAGAATGAATAAAGGACCATTGAGGAATTGATGACCATGGTTAGGGAAACTACCAGAGGTAGGATTGGCCGGTCACTACCGGAGGTTCGTTCAAGTTTGTAAAGATAGTAGCCCCTTTAACGCGGCTTACTCGTAAGACTGAGAAGTTGAATGGACAGAGAAATACGAGAACAACTTTCAAGAACTGAAGCAAAGATTGGTGACGGCCCTTATGATGGCGTTGCCGGATGGAAAAGGAGATCTTGTGATGTGTAGTGACGCTTCACATAAGGAATTAGGGTGCTTCTTATACAGCACGATAAGGTAATCACGTACGCGTCAAGACAATTAAGGGAATATAAAATTCGATATCCCCACCCATGAGCTTGGGCTCGTGGCAATAGTTTTGCCCTAAATATTGGAGGCACTACTTGTATGGAGAGAAGTGCGAGATTTACACAAGCCATAAGTGCTCTAGTACATTTTCACGCAGAAAGAGCTCAACATACGCCAAAAAAGGCGGTTAGAGCTAATCAAGAATTATGATTGGGAGATTCTTTATCATTCGGGGAGAGCCAATGTGGTGGCTGATGCCCATAGTAAAAAGGAGAGACTCAAGATAATAATGTCTTTGGGAGAGTTAATAAGAGATTTTGAGAAAATGGAAATAAAAGTGAAGGTAACCGGAGCCGGTACCGAAAAGCTGTTTGAGATTGCAATACAGCCCGAATTATTGGAAAAGATCATATTGTGCCAAGAAAAAGTGATGAATGAAGGCAGAGAGCCAACAAATAGAGAAGAGATTAATACCGAGAAAGATGATAAGGGAATAATGAGGTGTTTTTACAGAATTTTGGTTCCAAACGTTCAAGAGCTTAAGGACGGGATCTTAGATGAAAGTCATAGTTCGAGGAATAAGATTTAGGGCAGACCCTGAATGTGATTGTCAGGGAGGTCGCCATCAAGAAAGAATGAAATGAAAAACAAGGATTTTAACGTATAAGATAACCCTGATTTTGGGAGAAGGATGAAACATTTCATACTGAGGAAACAGAAGTCGAGCAAGACAGGGAGAACCAGGACGGTACTCCGATTAGGCAATCCATGGATCTGCCTAAACAAAACCTATACTATTATCCCCAACCACAACCCTGAGGAAATAATGCGGTGAGAAAATCTTTTCGAACCTTTAAGTCGCTAAGCTCTCAGAATTCCAAGGAACAAGTTGACCCAGTCAAGGCAAGAGCCTGGCTAAAGGAAATAGAGGAATCAATTGAGATTCTAAATGATTGACGAAGTACAAAAGACTATTTTTCCACTTACCTTCCTAAGAGAGAGGCCACCCGCTGGTGAAAGACCAAGAAAGGCACGGAGCCAGAGGTTATAATAAACTGATTTAAGTTCAGTCAATTGTTTTCAGGAAAGTACTTCCCAAGGTTATGGAGATAGTGTAAAAGCTTTAGAGCCAGAACAAAGGAAGACGAGTATGATGAATTATGAATCTAAGTTGTAAAAGTTGTCAAGATTCGTTCTGAGGACACGAATCCAGAATGACGGGATGTTTGAAATCAATGCTTATATTGTGTTGGTTCATGAAATAATGATAAGAGAAAGGAAAATAAAAAGAAACTGAAGTGGAAAGGAATATAAAGGCAATAGAGTTTGAGGAATGATAAGGGAGTTGGGTATGAGGAAACCCTAAAGACTCGTAGCAATAGAAATAGAAAAGTATGTAATCGTCAGGATGAGGGTGATTCACCATGAGTTAAAATTGATGGTTGAAGGCATAAGAGATACATATATTTTATCCCCTGTGAGTTGGGAGGATTCGAGGAAACCTTGAGATAGTTCGAAGGATAAATAATAAGACGCGGATAGACTGAGGAGACAAGGAAGTAAGAAATTAGGAAAATTGGATGAAGGAAGTGACCTTCAAGAATGTGAAGTGTAAGACCGGTGGCTTGATACCCAGAAAGGGAGACGCCAGGTATGAAAGATATCCCAACATTGAGATGACTGTTGAGATAAACAACAAAAGTAAATAAGGAATTATTAAGAAGAAGTTCACGTTGAACACGACCAATATCTTTCAGAACATCCCTGTTGTCATTACCAAATTAGGCAAGCAAAGCAGAAAGAAAAAAAAACCGTTGTTATCTTTTGGAGGCCATATGGATTGACCTCAGTTTGAATAAGGATGCTATTATGAAATTAAGTATAGACTATCGAAGTGAGAATGATTGAATAAGGTAATCTATCAAGTATATATGACTTGATTTATCCATGGAAGGATGCATGTATTTTTTTTAAAGGTGGAATTAAGGATAGAACATCGGTAACTTAAAATGAATCCTAGGGGAATGCATAAAGGTTGGCATTTCACCCTTAATAGGGATAGTATGAGTTTTGACAGTATGAATTGGAAAGGATTAAGGTAATAACAACCTTTAAGAATTAGTGGAGAAATTTTTCAGAACATATAGACAATGGTTCTAGTATTAGTAAAGAGTATTTGGATATGCCCTGTATCTAGGGACTACAGGAGGAACGATTCAAGGATAACCCTAGAGGTTTTACAAGGAGAAAGGTAATATTCAAAATTCTCAAGAGTAAAAATATTGATAAAGGAAATATGACGTAATTATAATGATGCCAAGTGGGGCACGTGTTAAACCACGAGAGAATATGGATCGAACCAGTAAAGGTCGAAATTGTTCAGGGCAATTAGGACCTAAGATAAAAGATGTTCTAAGTATGATTAAAAGTCAGTCGTGACAGTGATTAACCTCTAAAGACTGAGGCAATAACTTATGGAAAAATGGTGATAATTAATTTTTTTTTATTCATCAGATTTTAAGGAAATTTTACTATCAGGAAAGGCCAAAGAGGTGGCCGACACTTTAAAGGTAAAAGGATAATTATCGGCGCTCGTGCCAGAAGAATACAGTGATGATGGTTAAAGTTGTGAAGGTTGTATTATGGTTTGGAAGATTGACATTCCTTCTGATGACTGTGCAATACCCAACCGTAATAGTAGTTGGTAAAGGTTTAATTCGTGTAATCGCCATGAGCGGGCTATCTATCTTAGAAGGTCATATCTTGAGAGTAATCCAGGACCATATTTCAAAAAAGGACTAAACGAACCTTTGAGTTAAGTCTTCAATTGAAGGCATACGATTAAGAATGGTATTAACCTGCTATCGTTGCTTTGACTGAAACTCTTCTGCAATTTTATCTGCTTCATGTCATATGTACGCCAAGTTCAGGAGTGTTCTTCATGAATCATGGAATGGTGATTATGTTGCCTCCTTAGAAGAATTCGATACGACAGGTATGGACTCCGTATGGTTAGCTATTAAGATTTCATAGAAAATGAATGACTACAGTAGGTCAGTGGTGGACCATAGTAATGCAGGAATGATTCTGTGAGTAATGAGCCGATTACAAGCGTGAGAGTTGTATTGGAATGGATGTTGAGATTGAGTACCGCTAATCGGGTCGTGGTGATATATAAGTCATCATTGATAGACTAATTAAGTCGATTGTCTACCTATTGAATATTTATTTCTTCTTATCAATAGAGAGTCGTATTACTATATGAGGAAGGTTGCGGTGCAAGCATAAAATTCTAGTAATGATGATGTCTAGAATGAAATCCCAGATTCGATTTTCGATGTCGAGGGAGTTTCAAAGGTGATTGTTTATGAGCTTAAGCAAGAGCATGGGTTCGTAGATTGATGGACGGAATAGAAAAATATTTAGGCATGCAAAATACGATGCTATAATACTTGATGTTGATATATATAAATGTCTTGTTCTCCTATGACAAACCTCTATAGTTCAGAGGTAGATTCCAAGCCAGATTTTGTGGCAGTACTTTTTCATATACAATTCTCTTCAATTCGTTTTTTTCTCTCCTTTTCATTTTGTATAAGCTGAGAAGAACAACTCTTCTAGAAGGGGAGGTATTGCCGAATGACTATCTATCTGTGTGATAGAAGCCTAGTAGGATACCATCTATTGTTTAATTGCTTATCAAGTACTAAAGGCTGGCCACCTTTTGTACTAACTATGCGATGTAACAAGTGTTCATGATCATAGTGATCTCTCAATAAAATCTTTTACTTCTATACGATGGATCAAGCTTTCGAAGATGGAAGCAGCTAGAAAGGAAGTAGTATCAGTGCGGTGGTATTCCGAATCTAACGCGTTTGTGATACTAAGGTTGACGCAATTATTAAAAGGTTATAGAACGCTAACGAGCAAAAGTGTAACCAGTATAATATTAGGTACGAAAGATAGTAACGATTACGAACTGGAAAAGATTGGGTATTGAGAAGCAAAACCTATAGCGCAAGAAGCTATGATGAGAGTCTGTGTGATAGACTTGAAAGAATTTGGAATGATCACTTAACACGGATTGAGTTTTCTTACGAAAATAGATCGTATGTTAGTATCGAGATGTCTCCTTATGAGATCCTTGAGGGAACACAATGTCGATCTCCCTTACGCTAGGATGAAGTTGCAGAGCGCAAGATGCTCAGACCAGCAGTGGTCCAAAGGACCAGGGATATAATAGATCTAATCAGAGGACGGCTGGTAGTAGCCCAAGATGGACATAAGAAGTATGTTGATTTGACACAAAAGGACAAAGAATAGGAAGTAGGGGACCTAGTGCTGTTATAGGTATTCCCTTGGAAAGGATGGATGAGGTTCGGAAAGAAAGGAAAGCTAAGCCCACAAATTGTTGGACCCTTGGAGATATTAAGACGTATTGGGAAGTTAGCATATGAGCTAGCCCTACCCCCGAACCTGTAGCAAGTTCATAACGTGTTCCACGTATCAATGTTAAGGAAGTGTAATCCGGATGCCAGACAAATAGGGGCATATGAGCGCATAGACATGCAACCAGACGTAACCTATATGGAGCAACCGGGAAAGGTTATAGATTGACAAGGAACAAGTGCTTAGGAGAAGGGTTATCAAACTAGTCAGAGTTTGATGATAGAACCACAATGTGGGAAAATTGACTTGAGAGTTAGAAAGTGCAATGCTAAGAAAGTATCCCTATTTATTTTCTATCTGATTCCGGGACGGAATCATTTTAAGGAGGGGATACTGTAATAACCCCAATTTTTGGAATTTTTGAAACACGGATAAATAGTAACTTTTGCTGATGATGCTGATTAAGGAAAATTATCAGACCACGCTATGTAGGAGTACTTTTATGGAAATTCTAAGATCGTATTAGTATTCCATAAAGTAAATGAGTGTATGTAAAGGTCTTTAGAATTCGAATCCGGACACTTTGATTTTTCCCGAAAATCCACCAGATACCGAAAGAAATGAGTATAAGGTAACATGATTAAAAGGAATTAAATTCAAGGATTATATGAGAGGATCATAAAAGGAATATAAAATATTGAGAAAGGTTTAGGGGAACCCAAGTAATAAGATCCCAGATATGATCCCTCAAACGACGAACGAGAACGAAAGTTAAGCGAACCGTAAAACAAATAAGCGACCAAGACACAAGCGTGTACAAGAAGCCAAGGATTGTGACATCATCAAACCACAAGGAAAGGACATGTGTTAAAAAGGTGACACAAGCATGGTGACATAAGCATGACAAAAAGAAGTGTGTTGTTGGTTGATTCTTGGCCATGCAAAAGTTACCATGGTAAAAGATCAAAATTTGCCAAGCCAAAAAGGAAATCAACCAAGCAAAATATCATAACACCAAAATTAAAAATTTGACTTTGCTCCCATGAAGAGAAGCTCTCGGCCAAAACAAACCCAGCAACTTGAAATTGTCATATCTCCTTTAATTCTCACTCAAATGTTGTGTTCTATAGCTCTTTGGAAAGGTATTGAGATGGCCTACAACTCTTGTTCACAAGTATCGTCCAAATAATCATGGTAAGACCCTCGGTTTGACAGTTCTTTCAATCTGACTTTTAGAAACTTCAAAACCTAACTTTGTGTTCTTGATTTCTTTGGAAAGATCAAGCTTGTAGGAGGCTCCCTAAGACTTCCTAGCTACTCTAATCACTCCAAGGAAGGTATAACACCTCCAAACCCTAAATTTACTTTGAGTATTAAGATGGTTTTGATGGTTATAGTAAGTGAGAAGCATGATGCTTGTGTGTTTAGAGTTTGGATTGGATTTGTAGTGATTTGGATGTTGAAATCTTGTTTATAGTTAATGAAACTTAAGTATAGCTAGTAGTTCATGTGTGAGGTTGTATAAATTGGAAAATCTTGAGGTTTGGGGACTGATGTAGTAAGGTTTGGATGAGGGTTGGTTGTATTGTTGGTTGTGAATTGAATGGTGGTTGTTTGGAGTGATTTAAAAACTTGGTAATCGCGTAAACATAGCCGTCGTAATGCCCAATTTCATACAACTGCTTGTTCTTAGTGTTCGGGATAGATAGCTAACTATTGAATCTGTGAATTTTCCATGTTTAGTTAGATTATGTCATAAGCTTCGTTTTGATATGTGGTTTGCTTAGATCTGATTTACGGTTTAGGAGAAACGACCGTTTTAACTAACGGCATTTCACGAACGAACCTTTACCCCTCACTTTACTTTGAGACCTTGGTTAAGGCCCTTAAATGACTAATTGGAGTATGAAACAATTATGTAAAGTGGATTAGGCAGTTGGTAGAGTATCGCGAAAGAATCGCCTTAAAATTCTTAATGGTTAATTTATTAAAAATGGTGGAGCCGAGGGTACTCGAGCGACTTAAGTAAATCGTTAAGCGCGAAAGCGAACGTTAGGACTCTAAATGGTTAAAGTCTAGTTTCTTAAGCGACCGGGGTCTAATTCCGACTTATGTTGTTATTCATAGGTTATCGGACCCACTCTAAGCTTAAGTCTATCCGGGAGCACTCAGGCAAGTTTTCTATCCGTTATACTGTTGTTGTGATGTATACACTTGTATATGCATTATCTTGTGATAGATGCATAATGGTTATTTAGCAAATTCTTGCGATATATTGTAGTATGTAATATGGTACATATGCATGCCTGTTTCGTATTCTTGCCATATATATCTGTTGATTCAGTTGGTAATACCTATGCTAGAGAATAGCGGTAATTTGCATATACCCTTAGTATAGGGACCCAAAGGTGAAAACATTTTCTAAAACCGGGAGTTGAGGATCCCGAGTAGATTTTATATATATATTTATATATATATGGTTATAGTTTTCAAAACTATTAATCGAATAAGGTTTATTCGATAACTTTATATTATTTAATGAATATTATTTCTAATATTCATTCGAGGGCTTATGACTCAGCTTATTTTAATTATTGAATATTATTTCGAATATTCATTCGAGGGCTTATGACTCAGCTTATTTTATTAATTGAATATTATTTGAATATTCATTTAAGGACCTATGACTCCGATTATTTACTGAAATATATTCTTTATTTTATTAAAGAATAAGGTGTCGATAATCAAACTTATTTTTGATTATTCAAATAAAGATAGTACTTTCGTATAAGTATATCTTTGGTTATTTAATACTCATTTCAAGTATAAGTTTTACAACTTCTACTTCGAATATTTTTATAAGGATTATCTTTATGAGAATATTATTTAAATAATAATATTCAGATATTTTCTAATATATCGGGACTGATTTACTTTATTAAATCAGCATTACTCCAAACACTCTTTAAAGTGTTTTCGAGTCTTTAAAATGATTTTTAAAAGTTAGAGCGGATCCCAAAACTCATTTTTATATTTAAGATCCTCCTTTTGAAGGGGATTTAAATACTCGCTCAAAACCTGAGGGATCTGGCTCTGTGGTTTGTTCTATATTCGCAACAAGGTTGCTGTCTCGATAAAAGAATTTTGATTACTTACCCAACACTCGGGAAGTAAAATTCTTGGAACAAGTTAATCCATTAACAGGCATCGCCTGGGAAATATCGGTAAATTTTTCCATTCCAACTAGATACGACTTCTTGGTGGAGCCGTATCAACAAGTTTCTACTTGGGGAAAGGGGGAACGAGCTTTACGTTTCAGAGTCATGGATTTCATCTGAACTAGGAGTGGCGTAAGTGGTCGAGTGGCGCCGGCCCAGCCTTATTATATTGTCCCAAAATGGCCTGGAAGTTCCGCTAAGACGGTCCATTCCTTAGGAGTCCAGTGTTCGGTTGACAAGTAAATCCGACAGGTTCTCCTCTACATGTAGAAAATGGTGGGGTTGTACTACTACGACTGATCATCGTAAGTGGTCTTCCTGGCGCGGCAAACTCCCGTAATGAGTTCATCATCCAATTGGATATTTCTGCAACACTACCTAGAGCACTTCGATAGAAAGGCTACGGTTGGGCGATTGTTGAGTGTTGGCAGGGTCAAGTTTTCAAAATGATGTGTGCATCAAATGAAGTATCTCATAACTTCATTTTATTTTGATGATATTTTAAAGATTGATTCTATACAAGTTTTGTCGTATAGCTTAATCTATGGGATGAACTATTTATACATTGAACGGTGGTAGTTCAAGTAGTATTCGGAAAAGATATAAGTATATTGGAGTATCTTGTAACTTCATCTTTTAAACTTATATCTAGTAAATGATTATCTTTTGCATGTCAAAGATTTTCAGAAAAACGTTGAGACAAGGTTAGATATATGAGATCACCTTGCAACGATATTTTTATACAGTTATAAACTGGAACTCTATGTATATTATACATGGCAGAGGATTTCAAAGATTTTGAAAAGTATATAAGTATATATACTGAATATTTTGCGACTTCGTCGCATTAAGAGGTCAAACTTGGTTCATTTATTTTGACCAAGACTTTCATGAGTACTATGAGAAGGCTCATATATTGTTAATCATTATACATATTATTTTGGTGGGCTTGCTGCTCACCCTTGATTTCTTCTTTCATCACATAACAACAGATAGAAAAGATGAACAGGACCAAACTCCCGATTCGCAAGCGATTAGGAAACGTTCCGCAGTTTCCTATAGGCGTTGATGTCGCTATAGCTGAGGTAGGAACTACCAATAGGCTAGGCTTTCAACTTTTGATGTACCAGACTTATGTATCTTTATCAATTGTAATAATGGCAAAGAAATGTAAATTTATTCAGAAACCTGTTTAAGGTGTATTGGCATATAATTGTGGAATAAAATGACTTGTGATTATTTTTGGATATTCATCTCTGAGACTATAACTTGTGGTGTGTGTGTTTATTGTGGGGTCACAGTACAGAGTAGATGATTATTTATTAAGATTGGGTGTTATTAAGGGAAATGGAACTCGTGACAACCCGGATCCCCGACCCCGGATTTGGGGGTGTTACACCCCTTTTTCGAGCAATATCTTTAGATTTGTTTCGGGTATATCGAAATCTGAAAAATTGGATAGGAAAGAGTAAAATGGGAACATAATCACCGGTAGATTAAGAAAGAAAAGGTGTGCAACACAAAAAACAAAACGAAAAAGAAAAATAAAGATAGTAGTAAAAGTACAATAACGGGTATAAGCCAAAAAATAGAAGTAAGGTAAGCCTTATTGTATTTGTCTTTTTGTTGACTAAGTTTCCTCCTCTTTTTTTGCACACGTGTATACGTATCTTATATTTATATGTGTTTCTTGCATTTTTCTCTTGTTTTATTGGGAGAGTCGAAAAAACCGTTCACTTTCTCTCCGTTTCGCTTAAGTTCTCTGCGGTTGCTGCCACTCTCTCCTCTACCTGTAAGTTCCTCTCTTTCTCTATTTTTCTTTACTTCTTGCAAAGTCGCCAGTTTTATGTTGTTGTTTTACCGAGCTTTTCCTTACTTTCTAGTACATTTCAGTTTGTTTTCACACTATGAGTATGGAGAGTTCTTCTTTTTTCATCAAAACTATCTCCGACCGGGATCCCGGGAAAAGGCCTCTAAAGGAGGGTAATCAGGAATCTTTACTTAATCTAGATCATTTAGAGATTCCTGAGAATTTAGCCCAATGCAACTCCTTCAATTTCATGAACGAGGATGAGTTGTTGAAGGGTGATTTCGTTGAATCGGAGGTTCCTGTTCCTTTAAGCCCTAGGACTATAGCCTTTAGAAACCGAATGTTAGCGGATAACTTGGCGATGGGTAGGATTGAGTTTGATGGCAAATCGAGTTTGGATTATATTAGTTTTTATGTAAATAAGCCCGTGCCTTTGGGGAAGTTAAAAAAGTGGGTATATTTTGGGGATGGGTATAGATATCAGGTTTCGGGCCCTGATGATCGGGTTTGGAGGATGCCCGAGTATGGGATGCATGAGATTCCTTTAATACTATTTGAATTTGGGCTTCGATTGTCGATGCATCCGTTCCAATTAGCTCTTTATGAGGCTATTGGATGTGGTGTTGACCAGCTAACCCCGAATTCTGTTGCAAGGGTCAACGAATTAATTGCTTTTGTCATGAGAGAGGCTGAGTGCCGACTGTTCTTTTCCAATTTATTGAATTCGATACCACGAGGGGCAGGTTAATTTTGACACCCGCCACAAGAGGATGAAGATTCTTAGTATCCGCTCATCGAATTCGGGGTATCACCCCAAATGGTTGTATTTTGGAGCCCCTGATTTGGAATTTATTCAATCTTGTCATAAGGTTAGGCAGGAGACCCTTGATTCCTTGAATACGTTAGATAAGTATGACGCAGACTACTTGGATGGTTTCCACGGGTCGATGTCTCTTTACTCTCATTTGCAAATGAAAGATGATAAGTTTTTAGAGGATCATTCTCGTAAGGCTATGTTCTTCCTTTTAAGTTTCGAGCTGTTGCTTATCTGTCTTTTCGCTTCCTTTATTTTTGCATTTGTATTTTTGTTTTGAAATTTAGAGCTTTGACAGGTTTTTTTTATGCAGTTGTAGAAGGTTCTTTGAAGGATATTCTTGACAGCGGAGTGGGAGGAAAAAAGATGTACAAAGCTATGATGTTTCTTATTCAAAAAGCGGGTGGTGGTGTGTCTGAGAGTTCGAAGGCTGGCGGTTCAAACGCGGGTCAATCGAGGGTTTGTAAGTCGGTTTCTATCGAGTTGCTGGATGATAATGGGGATCGGGTTGTGGAGGATCGAGATGAAGTTGTGGCTGATGGTTTTGAAGCGTTGAATCGGAAAAGACCCCATCTTGATACTAATGGGTCGAGAGTGGATGCGAGCCGTGGTGCGGTGAATAAGACTTCAACAATTGTTGGTGGGAGGGCTTTCATGAAACCCTCATCGGATCCCAATGCGACGAGGGAAGTGGTTCGAGTTGAGATTCAGCCTAATGAGAGGTGGACCGGTGGGTTGGCTGTCCCTGTTCAAGCTTTAAGGGTTTTTCAGCTTCCGCAGGACGTGGTGTCGTATTCCTCGAAGAAGCGAAGTGATCTGGTTGACAGGTGTATGAGTTATTGTAATAACCCCCAAAATTTTGAACTTTTTTGTGACCCTTATGAATAGTATTTTTGCTGAATGAGAAAACTTTACATGCCACACTATGTAGAGGTTCTGTTGTGGATATTCTGAGATTTTATTAGTACTCTATATGGTATATAAGTGTATGTAAAGATCGTCAGAATCCAATTCCGAACACTTTGATTTTTCCCGGAAATCCACTAGATACGGAAGGAATTGAGTATAAGGTAATAGGATAAAAAAGATTTAAATTAAAGGATTATAAGAGAGGATCATAAAAGGAATATAATGTATTGAGAAAGGTTAAGGAAACCCAAGTAATAAGATCCCGGGTATGATCCCTCAAACGAGAAACGAGAACGAAAGTTAAGCGAACCATATAATAGATCAGCGGTCATTAGGAAAACAATTAGGAAGTTAATCAAGGAGGTTAGGGATGATGAGGTCATCCAACCAATAAGGAGAGGGCAAGTAAGGGAGGATGACATCATAAGCATGACATAAGCATGACATAAGGGGAAGGAGATGTGGATGGTTTATAACCACACAAAGACAAGGTTAATAAGGTAATTAACCAAAACAAAAACAAAACTACATCCACCAAGCCAAAACAAATCATTTCATCAAAACAAAAATTGTATTTCTCTTCACCAAGAACATTTGCTCTCGGCTTTTTCCCTTTTCAAGAAGCAAGATTTTCAAAATCCAAGTTCCAAGCTTCCTAAATTGGTAAGATAATTCTCTAGTACTCCTTATGCATAGTTATGGCTATCTTATGAGTTTAAGCCTCCAATTCATTCTCAATCTTCTCCAAGAAATCAATGAAGAAGACAATGAATAGTGATTTCAAGGTTTTTAACTTGATTTTTCTTGTTTTTCCTTTAAGATCCAAGCATCTCTAAGACATCTCAAGGCTTCTTAAGGCTTCCTAGCTACTCACACCACTTCAAGGAAGGTATATCATCTCCAAACCCTAGCTTTACTTTGTATATTAGGATGATTTTGATAGTTATGGTAAAGAGTAGCTTAAAGCTTGTTTGTTTAGAGTTTGGGTTGGAATGGTGGTGAATGGAGTGTTGAAATCTTATGGTTTGGTTAAAGGATTTAAGTATAGTTTAAATTCAAGTTTTAGGAATAAGTATAATTGTTAATAATGAGTTGATTGGGGCTGTTGTAGTGTGATATGGATGGACTTTGGTTGTATGAATGGATTGGGGTTGTTTGGTGATTGAATTGGAATGGTATAAAATTGGGAAATCGCGTAAACATAGCCGTCGTAATGTCCGATTTACTTTAGACTGCTTTTGTGCATAACATTAGGACCCGAGAACTCCCTGATAGGTTTTGACCATTGCTATGTTTAGATAGTTCATGTTACGAGCTTCGTTTTGATATGTGGTTCGTTTGATTCTGATGTACGGTTTAGGAGAAACGGCCGTTTTAAGTAACGACGTTTCGCGAACGAAACATTACCCCTCGCCTTACTTTGAAACTTAGGTTAAAGACCTAAAAAGGGTTAATTAGTGTATGAATCAATTATGTTAAGTGTGTTAGGCAGTTGGTAAGACACTCGCGAAGGAATCGCCTTAAGACTCGTAATGGGTAATTTATTAAAAATGGTGGAGCCGAGGGTACTCGAGTGACTTAAGAGAATCAGTAAGCGCAAAACGAGCGTTAGAGTCTAAGTTGGTTAGAGTATAGATTTACAAGTGACTTTGGCTTAATTCCAACTTACTTGTTGTTTATAGGTTACCAAACTCGTCCCGAGCCATTCGTAACCCCCAGTCGCTCAGGCAAGTTTTCTACCTGTATAACTGTTGTTGTGATGTATATGTGTATATGCATGATCTTGCGATATATTATAGCATGTGATATGGTATATATGCATGCCTGTTTCATATTCTTGATTATATATCTGTTGGTTCAAATGCTTATAGTTGCATAATACCTATGCTAGAGATAAGCGGTATTTGAGTTTACCCTTAGTATAGGGGATCAAAAGGTGAACATATTTCTAAACCGGGAGTCGATGTTCCCGAGTATAATATATATATTTTTATATATATATGGTTATAGTTTTCAAAACTATTAATCGAATGAGGTTTATTCGATAACTTTATATTATTTAATGAATATTACTTGAATATTCATTCGAGGACTTATGACTCCTTTTATTTTATTTAATGAATATTACTTGAATATTCATTCGAGAACTTATGACTCCTTTTATTTTATTTAATGAATATTATTACGAATATTCGTTTGAGGGCTTATGACTCCTTTTATTTTATTTATTGAATATTATTTGAATATTCATTCGAGGGCTTATGACTCAGTTATATTATTTAATGAATATTATTTGAATATTCATTTGAGGATCTATGACTCCGATTAATTGCTGAGATATATTCATTATTTTATTAAAGAATAAGATGTCGATAATCAAACTTATCTTTGATTATTAAAATAAAGATAGTACTTTCGTATAAGTATATCTTTGGTTATTTAATACTCGTTTCAAGTATAAGTTTTACAACTTCTACTTCAATTATTTTTATAAGGATTATCATTATGGGAATATTATTTAAATAATAATATTCAGATATTTTCTAATATATTGGGACTGATTTACTTTATTAAATCAGCATTACTCCAAACACTCTTTAAAGTGTTTTCGAGTCTTTAAAATGATTTTTAAAAGTTAGAGCGGATCCCAAAACTCATTTTTTTATATATTTAAGATCTTCATTTTTAAAGGGGATTTAAATACTCGCTCAAAACCAGAGGGATCCGGCTCTGTGGTGTATTTTATATTCGCAACAAGGTTGCGGTTTTGGTAAATGAATTGATTACTTACCCAACATTCGGGAAGTAAGTCCATCTATCGAGTCGGCATAAGCAACATGGGCTCAGTGGGCGTCCATGATAGTGTAAGTGGCTCAGTGGGAGTCCATCAAATACGTAAGTGGCTGAGTGGCAGTCCAGCATAAGGTCCTATTGCGACCAGGGTGATGACCAGTAGGGAATTCGTCCATCTACTAGTAGAAAAGGTTACTTATTGGTATCTTTTTCTGATCAACAAGATATCGGGTTTATGCCACAATTCTTTTTCCTTCCAAAAATTTATTGGATGTTACAAACTCTGTCCATACTTTTCATGACAGAGGTTTTCAGGAAATGTATAAAGAAGATGTATATGTGGATATATATATCGGAACGTAAGGAAGTATATCAGAACTTCATTTCCTTCAATAATACTTCAAAGATTTAATCTATTCAAATCTTGTCTTGTAGTCTCATCTATGTGATGAACTGTTGAAAGCTCATTATACTTTGAACAGTGGTAGTTCAAGTAGCTTTATAAATTATATAAGTATAGTGAAGTATTTGGTAACTTCATCCCTTGTTTTTACTTATATCCAGTAAGTAATTATCTTACACCTGATAAAGGTTTCCAGCAAGTTATCTATTTAGATACTTGCGTTATTGTTTACACTATATATATTATCTTGCGAGCTGTAAGGCTCACTCTTGCTTTATTTCTTCATCACACAACAACAGTTAGGAAAGATGGCCAGACTCCAGCAGACCTAGCGCAAGCGCGTGGGAAGCGTCCCGCGTCTTCCCGTTGATGTTGTAGCTGCTATAGCTGCAGAGGTAGATCTATTGGTAGATCAGGCATTCTACTTTTGGGAACCAAATATTGTATAATTATAACTTGTGGCAGATAATGTTAATTAACTGTAAATTTATCAAGTAATCATTTTGGGTTGTAATAACTTTTAAATTGTGGATTCAAAGACTTGTACTTATTTCAATTTCATCTCTGAGACTATAACGGGTTGTGGTGTGTGTTAGTGTGGGGTCACAACATGAGGTTATTTATTATTAATTCAGTTAAGTGATATTGTGGAAAGAAAGACCGTGACGACCCGGATCCCTGACCCCGGATCTGGGGGTGTTACAGCTGTGCTGGTCGGGTATGCACCCTTAAGAATGATTTTTCCTTTATTTTTATTTTCATGTATATGTCTTTCGCTTGTGAGTCTCAGTCTTGACACTTGTGTGTTTCTGCATTGTTCCAGTTCCTCTCGGGCTTTACTTATATTTTGAGCAAGTTTAAGAATGAGGGTGATGGAGAGCTCGTCTCTCGGCTTAATGCTGATTTGGCTGCGATGTCATGAGAGAAGAAAAAATTTGAGGATTTGTACAGGGTCCGAATGTTGAGATGGGGAGTTGGCGATGGCCAATAAAAAGTTAAGAAAGAAAGTTGGTGAGATGGAGGTGGAGCGAGGTGTGGAAGATATGAGGATCTTCGAGTTAGAACAAGCTTTGAAGGATATGACCATGTCGAGGGATGATGAGAAAGAGAAGCGTGAGAGAGCGGAGGCCGAACTTGCCAGTGTGATTGCTTCAAACAAGACGTTGATCGAAGATAATAGCCAGATAAAGGTTGACCTTGAAAAAAGTGTTGAAGACATAGCGAAGGCAGTGGGTGATGGCTAAGGGCGCTGTTTGACGAGGTTGTCAGGTGTCGGCGTGGATATTACAGGACATTCGTTCGAGGAGTATGTTCAGGACTTCGCCTTGGAGAACGCGACCCCTCGAGATCCCCCATCACAGGAGAATGCTTGAAGGAGGGGAATGCCCCGTGATTGATGTAAGAGTATTTTTATTGTGGGATTTGTTGGTTAAGTATTTTGACTTTGATCTGATGTCTTCTATGTTTTGAAATGGTACTTTGTGGGATTTTCATCGATGACGTGGCTATCTTCTTGCTATCGGACTTTTCTTAGATCATAGATGTGATGTGCTTATAAATTGCATGTGTATTTATGTTTTCAAGATTTTCAGCTTGTTTCGAAGTGAGTCTTGTAATTTGACTTAAGTGCTTATTTTTACGACATTGATTTTTTCTAGCTGTAAAATGAATTTTCTTAGCTTTGGCTTTATTTATTTTCACTTGATGATTTTTGATGAGTAGATGGTACTTATTCACTTGTCTTTGTTAGCTTGCATGTCCCATTATGACCTTGTTGTTTTTATTTGTTTGACTTATTGTATCTATAACTAGTGTTTTCATAATTTGTAGAGAAATGTGTCATATTGTGATGTCGTGAGGTTTCCTTTTGTAATAACTAAATTAGTGATCGTAAATCAGCTGAAGATCTGTTATTTAGTATCCTATTTCAAGACTCCATCATAAAAACTAAGTAAGTATTTTTTTAGTTGAGTAACTTAGGGGACTCTATGTATTATCAAATATGTAAGATCGTTCAATAATATAAGGAGTATTGTCAAATTACTGACTATTGTTGTTATAAAGGGAATAAAGAATTTTAAAGAATTGTATTTTTATAAATTAATTATCACTCGTGGGGGCCTCATAACAACCCTGATTGCATCGAGGGTTGATAATTGATCTGGAAAATACTGTCTTAAAAGTTTTGAATATTACAGATAAAAGTATATCACTGGTAGAATTTCTTAAGATGAATGTTGTTCCATGCATTTTTAATTGGCAGACCATCCAGGTGTGCAAGTTCATAAGTTCCTGCGCTTACCACTTTTGACACCCGGTACGGACCTTCCCAAGTCGGTTTAAACTTTCTTGATACCGTGGGATGCGATGTTGCGGAATCACGGAGCACCAGGTCATTGACCTGAAGATTCTTGGCCTTGACTTTCTTGCTAAAGTACTTGGCCATCTTATCTTGTTGTGCAATCATTCGGAGCCGTAATTCCTCTCTTGTTTCCTTGAGCAGGTCATTGTGAAAACGCAGGCCCTCGAGTGCTAGCGAAGGGTCGAATATCTCGACCCATGGGTAGTTTAAGCTTATCTCGACAGGTAGAACTGCATCGATGCCATATGTCAAACGGAACGGTGTTTCGCCAGTTGCGGATCGGGGTGTCGTCCTGTAGGACCATAGCACATTCGGGAGTTTGTCAACCCAACAGCGAGGGATTTCTTTGATCATTTTATTTAAGACTTGTAGGATAGTTCTATTTGTTACTTCTGCGAGCCCATTAGCTTGTGGGTATGCGACCGAGGCTTTGATGTGCTGGATTTTTAGTTCCTCTAAGGCCTTCCCAAATTGAGCCCCCACAAATTGTGTGCCATTGTCGGAAATGAGAATCCTTGGGACTCTAAATCAAAACACCACGTGTTTCACGAAAAACTCAATCATTTCTTTCTCTATGATTTTGGAAAAAGGATTTGCTTTGACCCATTTGGTTACATAATCCACCGCGACTACTACATATTGGCATTGATTTTTGGTTTTTGGGAAGGGACCCACGATGTCTATCCCTTACTGATTAAAAGGGCATGGAGCGAGTTTTGAGTTTAGCTCAGTAGTGGGTTGATGGCTGACATTACCATGCAGCCGACACACTTGGCACTTCCTGACATCTCCTCACAGTCTTTGCGGATCGTGGGCCAGTATAATCCTTGCCTGATGATTTTAAGAGCTAATTTTTTTGCTCCGAGGTGTTCACCATAAATGTCTGTATCTACATCAACCATCGCCTGATAAGCCTCATTCGGGCTCAAGCATCGCAGCAGTGGTTCAAATAAGGCTCGCTGATACAACAATGAGCCAACGACACACTAATTTCTTACCTTAAACATGAGCGAACGAGCTTCATTTTTCCCCTCAGGAAGTCTATTTTCTAATATGTATTCGAGGAACGGTGTTCGCCAATCAGAGTTGCTTTGTATCTGATTTACAGATAACTCATCCATGGCTAGAGATGTCAGAATATCAACATATATAAGCTCGAGGTTGATGGGGAGGTTGGAGGATGCGAGTTTGGCTAAGGAATCTGCCCACTGATTTTTCTCTCGGTCGACATTCGAGAGCTTCCATGAAGAGAATCTTTTAAGCAAGTCTTGTGTTTGTGCAAGGTACAAAGCCATTTTTTCATTGTGTGTTTTGAACTCTCCGTTTATCTGTTTGGCTACCAACTGAGAATCGCCGAATATGTCGATAATCTCTGCCTCTAGATCCGCTGCAGTTTCAAGCCTGCAATCAACGCCTTATATTAGGCCACGCTATTTGTTGCTGGGAACTCAAATTTGAGAGCATGTTGGATCTTTAAGCCTTATAGGCTAATCAGGATTATTCCGGTTCCTCATGAGTCAGCAATGGAAGATCCATCAACAAATAATAGCCATGGTCTTGACTAACCTTCATCGGATTTAGGGGCTTTGGCTTTGAATTAACACTCTGCTATAAAGTCTGAGAAAACTTGGGCTTTGATCGTCGTTCGAGGTTTATACTCAATGAAGAACTAGCTTAGCTCAATGGTCCAAGCGGCGAGTCTACCTGTCATGTCAGGTTTATGCAGGATTCTCTTGAGGGGTTGATTCATGAGTACTTGAATTTCCCTTGCTTCAAAGTAGTGCCACAACTTTCAGCTGGCGAAAACCAAGTCATAAACCAGTTTCTCGACCTGCGGGTATCTTGTTTCTGCATCACGTAACGAGTGGCTAATGTAGTACACCGGATTTCATTCCCTTCGTCATGTCGAACCAAGACGGATGCGATTGTCTCATCGGTAGCAGATAGGTATACACGCAATGGCTCGCCTGGTACGGGTCGAGTGAGGATGGGTGGATTTGTTAAGAAGGCTTTTAATTCAGAGAAACTTTTCTCACAGTCATCGTTCCACTCAAAGTGCGAGGATTTTGAGGCTTTCTTCATCGCGGAAAAGAATGGGATGCATCTTTTGGACGACTGGGGAATAAATCTTCGGAAAGCGGCAATACAACCTGTCATTTTTTATAAATCCTTGATGGATCTTGGCCTTTTCATTTCTAGAATTGGTTTCATTTGGGCAAAACTTGTTAGGCACAAAGCAAGCGCTAATTAAATCACGCAAGTATACGCGTTCGCAAGTAATATAGAATGATTTCTAATTCGTTCCCACAGAGACTCTGATTAATTATATTTAATTAACACTTACTCACCAATGTATGATTACTCTTCAATATCAAGACAATAATAATTAAGGTTGATTAACTAATATTAAATATGAAAATTAAACACTTAAATGATCAATATTAAACACACATGAGATCATAACTTCATTACTACTTCATTCAATAGTTATTGTTATTACCCTTAGCATGTAATGGTGATGATTTTAATCGAACAACACGAAACTGATAAATGCCAACTTTCATTGTACAAATACCATTCTACCAAGCATCCACAATTAAGATAGATTTTGAATAGGCATCAATTATGTTGAGACCCTATATATCTACAGAATTTGACAACATAACGATTTAAGCACAATTCATTCATTATGATTACACAGGGCAAGCAAAATGATTAGAGTTACCCACTAATCATGCATACAATACATGAACCTATGCTAGCATGGCAAGTTCTAAATCTCAAGATTCACTGTCGCTTCACAAGAGATTCACAAACTATCTTATATGTTCGCGACACACAAGACGAATAAGCACAACCTATGCTAGATATCATACAATCACGACATACCAAGGTATTAAACAATTAACTAAAGAAATCCATAGTAAATCCGCTATGACCCCGTGATCACGATTAGCCTATGATAGAACTCATCGTCACCATGAGTTCATACGAAAACATGATATAAACACAATGATATAAACTAATAAAAACAGAGTTCGTCACAAGAGTATTAATGTTCAAAGAGTAAAGAAAACTAGCATCCACTGTTACAACGAATTAAAAGAATCACAAGATAAACGTATGCTTCCTCTTCTTCGTTGTTGCGTGCTAAAACGGTCTTCTTGATCTTCTCTCCTTATTACTTCATCTTCAAAACGTCTCCCAAGATTACTTATATAAGAGTCAACAAGAAACAGCAGTCACAGAAGCCCAATAGAACACGAATTGAAATTCCAGAATCTGAAATTCCGATCCCAGGCGGCCGCCTCCAATCTCCACACGGGCGCCTGCTCACCAGGCGGTCGCCTGCTCTTTCCAGGCGGGTGCCTGCATGCCTTCTGGAAAATTCTCAGGTTTGCTTCTGATTTTGCCGAATTCTTCGTACAACTCCCCGCAACTGATTCCAAGTACTTCCCTTAGCTTATTTTGATGTAATTCTCCTATCTAAACAATTTATACCCTGAAATGCAAACACACTCGAAAACACATTAAAAACACCAAATACTCGAGTTCAAGACACCAATTCAATCCGTTATGTGACGCTCTAAGTGGTATAAAATGCCACTTATCACACCCCCAAACTTAAATCGATGCTTATCCTCAAGCAGCACAGACTCAAAAAAATAGAATAAAAACATGCATGAATGCAAACTATATGAAATGCAGCGATCCCCATCGTGATGACTAAACCAACCAATACATGACATATCCATGATGCAATTAGGCGACTAAAGATCAATCAAATCTCGCAAGCTAACACGCAACTAGAAACGTGGTGTGTGTGAATGCTTAACAGATATGCTTCAAAACTAGATCAATCACCATAACTTAATTATCCTCAAGGCAATCACAAGATTATACGAAGAATATATTCTAGACACAGAATGACTTATAACACTTTAAGATTGTTGGAGTTTATTACGGAATCATGCTTTTATTCAACACATAACAAATGCTTATTTGATCGTACAATGAGTGAGGTCCACAAAAGACTTATGCACTGGCATCCATTTAGCGAGCATTAGGTTAGCGGATCCCAGACTCTAAAGTCTTAGGTCACTAGGCACAAAGTCCCTTAAGAACTTAATAACTCGAATACCAAAGAGCTCACTCGTAATCAATTATGCATTAAACCATATTTTTTTTCTCTTTTTCCATTTTTTTTCTTCTTTTTTTTCTTTTTTTTTCTATTTCTGAGCAAGTGTGTTTCGCTCCATCTTGCTCAACCCTAGACTACTCGTATACAATACGAGCCGGCTACTAGCCATTTGACGCCTAGCCACAACTAGCAATGAATTCCAATTTTTACTCCAATTTTATTTATTCATGCCTTTTATCATTAAGAGCCTATCATATCTTCTAAGCATAACCAATAGATTAACCTCAAAAACCATCAAACCATGACAACAATCTAGTCCTTAAGCATACTCTAAGACTTAGTGAAATTACAAGTGTTTCCAGTATGCATGCCAACCTAACAAGATTCAACATCACTCTAACGCTATCACTACACTCGCTTCAATATCACATATCAATCGGTAAAGTAACACAACAGGGATCACGGTATATGCATGAGCTATATGACATGAAAAATAAAGCTATAAAAAAACTATATATAAATATGAACTAAACTATCATGAAAATGCAACTACATGACACACACACAAATATGTTCCTTAACTACCACCCCCAAACTTAAAATCTTCACTGTCCCCGGTGAAGGTAATAAAATGGAATATATGGTATACCTACTCAGAAGAATCATCATCATCATCACCCTCAGAGGGTGGAGTGTCAAGAGGTGGATAAGCAGAATGCTCACCAAAAATGGGCCACTGGATGTCAGCTCCAAGGCCTCTAAATGCAGTCCCAAGCGCTAGGGTGAGCTCCTATGCAAACCTACTCTGTGACTCATACATCTCATCCAGCCTCCTCGAAAGCCTCTTGTACTGGACATTAGCCAATCCCGAACCATCTCCTCCCTGGCCTCTGGAAGAACCTGCCTCCCCATGTGCCTGACTGGGCCTAGCCATGGTAGCACCAGCTGCTAGACGTCCTCCTGGAAGTTAATATCCCAAACCATATAACTTGGGCTATCCACCCGTCCACTCCCGCATCGCATTCAGCGTCGATGAATCAATAGGAGTGGCCGACATGTGTAGTTGCTCATAAGAAGGCCAATGGACTCCAACAACCTTGCACAGCTTTGTGACAATAGAGGCATACATGATATTATATTACAACTTCCCCCTTAAAAACTTCAAAATCCCTTGGTAGATAAACTAACCAAGGTCTACATAATACTCCTCATTCGGAATCCCCCACAACAATCTGGCTCTCTCAACTGTAACCTCATGTGCATGCGAAGAAGGAAGAATATTAGCACAAATAAATGCATTCCATGCACGAGCATACCTGTTCATGGCGATAGCAGGAAAAGAACGATACTCGTTGGATCTCCTCTTAAACTTCCACACCGTGCCTGGCTGACAGAGAGTAGCAATAATCAAATCTGAGTCAAAATCCTCAAGGGCCTTTTCATTCCAATTCTACTCCTGGGGTTTCCTTTGTCGCTGCCCAATAACCCGGCGAATCGCCTCGGGATGATAATTAACAGTAAGCCCACGAACAACAGAATACCCATTCTTATCGGCCTTGGCGTTCGCATAAAACTCCCGAACAACACTCATCAGTACAGCCTCAGTTACTCGCAGAAAGTCATCCATCCCTTCTCTGCAATCATCGGCAACAACTCACCATCCCTTCTCGAAGACAAGAACCCCCTCTCCTTCATAATCAGCTTAGTCAGAAGCTTAGCATACTCCTCTTCAGCAGCCCTATCCACCAATCGGGGCCTCGCAGCAGTACTCCTCGAAGAATCAGCAGTCGGAATGATGCTGCTGCTCTCTACAGTTCGAGAT
Source organism: Apium graveolens (assembly GCF_009905375.1). Classification (NCBI taxonomy): domain Eukaryota; kingdom Viridiplantae; phylum Streptophyta; class Magnoliopsida; order Apiales; family Apiaceae; genus Apium; species Apium graveolens. Next base: position 53,189,207 of record NC_133652.1, read on the forward strand.
CTCTTTCGGGCCATTGAAACTGAGAATAAGAGTTGGAGAGTTGTGTTTTGTGTGTAGTAAAGGGTTTGAGAGTTGAAAGTATAATGGATGTGTATGTATGAGGTTGTATGTATATATAGGGTAGGCTTAGGGTTATAAATTGATTAGGAGTGGGATAGTGGCTAATTTGTAGTGAGAATTCGTGGGTAATGGGGTTTGTGGTTCTGTGGTTTTTTGTGTTTTTGATTTTTCTGTTCTTTTTATATAAGGCTGAAACGAATTTTTCAAAACTCAGGTCCGCATGCGATCGCCTGGTACCAGCAGGTGGGCCCTACTAGCACGCGGTCGCGTGGTCCTAGCAGGCGGGCGCCTGCAAGGTCACTGGAAAAAAATTCTGCCTTCATTTTTCTGATTTTTTTGGGTTTTTGGATAGAGTACTAAATTCTAAAGATTCCTATGGTCTCATATCTTGGGTTACCTCCCAAGAAGCGCTTCTTTTACATCATTAGCCTGACGTAGAGTACTGTGATCAAGTTGACAATAAAATGGCACTAACCACTTCCCGAGTTGCCGTATCCCCATAATAGTGCTTCAATCGCTGACCATATACTTTGAATGCTTGGCCCGAATCGTTCTCAAAAATCTCCACCGCTCCATATGGAAACACAGTTTTGACGATAAATGGTCCAGACCACCTTGATTTCAACTTTCCAGGAAAAAGTCGGAGACGAGAGTTGAATAGAAGAACTTGTTGCCCCGGCACAAATGACTTAGGAGATAGCTTCCTGTCATGCCACCTTTTACTTTTACCTTGTACATTTTGTTGTTTTCGTACGCTTGAAATCGAAATTCATCAAGTTCATTTAATTGAAGCATTCGCTTCTTCCCAGCTGCATCTAGATCAAGGTTCAACTTCTTCAATGCCCAATAAGCCTTATGCTTAAGCTTCGCAGGTAAATGACATCCCTTACCATATACCAGTTGAAACGGGGATATCCCAAGTGGCGTCTTGTCTGCTGTTCTATAAGCCCAAACAGCTTCATTGAGCCTCAAATACCAATCTTTCCTTGACGGACAAACGACTTTCTCTAGAATACGCTTGATCTTTCTATTAGACACTTCAGCTTGACCATTAGTTTGCGGATGATAGGCTGTAGCGATGCGATGATTCACATTGTAGCGCTACATCATAGAAGTGAACTTACGATTACAGAAATGCGACCCTTCATCACTTATGATAACTCATGGCGTTCCAAACCTTGTGAATATCTGCTTATGAAGCAAACTCAACACTACATTTGCATCATTAGTTGGTAGAGCCTTGACTTCTACCCATTTTGAGACATAATCGACTGCAAGCAAGATGTATTGATTATTGCAGGATGAGATAAATGGTCCCATGAAATCGATTCCCCAAACATCGAAGACCTCAACTTCAAGCATCACATTCAAAGGCATCTCATCCTTTCTAGTAAGATTCCCAACTCTTTGGAAACAATCACACCTTAAAATGAACTGATGTGCATCCTTAAACAACGTAGGCCAGAAAAAACCTGCTTGAAGAATACGAGCTGTTGTCTTTTTACCACCATAATGTCCACCATAAACTGTAGAATGACAGTCTCATAATATCCCCTCTGTCTCACAGAATGGGATACATCTCCTGATGATCTGGTCAGCTCCTTGTCTAAACAAATATGGTTCATCCTACATGTACCACTTCACCTCATGCAAAAACTTCTTATTTTGAGCCGCATTCATATTAGGAGGCATTATATTGCTAACAAGATAGTTCATAATGTCTGCAAACCATGGCTCTTCCTCTTGAATTGCGAACAACTCCTCATCCAGAAAAGATTCGTGGATCAATATCTTATCATGTGAAGTAGAATCGGGATTCTCCAATCTAGAGAGATGGTCAGCTACTTGATTTTCAGTACCTTTTCGATCCTTGATCTCTAACTCAAATTCCTGTAGCAAGAGCACCCAACGAATAAGCCTAGGCTTCGAATCCTTCTTTGAGACCAGATTGCGGATGGCAGCGTGATCAGTGAATACTGTCACCTTTGTCCCAAGTAGATAATATCGAAATTTCTCGAAACCAAAAACTATAGCCAAGAGCTCCTTCTCAGTAGTGGTGAGTTCAGTTGAGCTCCATTTAGAGTCTTACTAGCATAGTAGACCACATGAAAGATATTAGAATTTCGCTGCCCAAGAACTGCTCCCACTGCATAGTCACTTGCATCACACATCATCTCAAAAGGTTCTCTCCAATCAGGTGTCGTAATAACTGGTGCAGTGATTAAACTCTTCTTGAGAGTCTCAAATGCTGCCAAGTATTCATTATCAAATTTGAAAGGCAAATCTTTCTCGAGCAAGTTGCACAACGGCTTAGAAATCTTAGAGAAGTCCTAGATGAAACGCCGATAAAACCCGCATGACCAAGAAAAGTACGGATTCCTTTCACATAAATAGGTGGCGGAAGATTTTCAATGACTCCCACCTTGGCTTTATCCACCTCAAGACCCTTACTAGAGACCTTATGCCTAATAATGATTCCTTGTTGCACCATGAAGTGACATTTTTCCCAATTGAGCACCAAATTAGTTTCCACACACCTTTGAGCACCGAACGGAGATTATTCAAGCATTCATCATACGAATGTCCAAAGACGGAGAAGTTGTCCATGAACACTTCGACATTATTTCCAATCATATCAGAGAATATAGCCATCATGCATCTCTGAAAAGTGGCTACCAAAAGAAACTCTATGGAAAGCAAACGTGCTGAGTGGATAAGTGAAGGTAGTCTTCTCTTGATCTTCTGGTGCAATGCAAATTTGATTATAGCCCGAATAGCCATCTAGAGGACAATAATACTTATAACCATCCAACATGTTGAGCATTTGATCAATAAATGGAAGAGGGAAGTGATCCTTCCTTGTGGCTTTATTCAACTTTCTGTAATCCATGCATACCCTCCAGCCTGTGACTGTTCGAGTGGGGATGAGCTCATTTTTCTCATTTGCTACCACAGTAATACCTCCTTTCTTAGGAACACATTGCATGGGGCTTACCCAAGAACTATCAAAAATAGGATATATGATTCCTGCATCCAGCCACTTTAGAATTTCTTTCTTCACCACTTCTTTCATAATAGGATTAAGCCTTCGTTGTTGCTCAACTGTTTGCTTGATACCTTCCTCTAGCAGAATTTTATGCATGCAGTACGAAGGGCTGGTCCCTTTTATATCTGCTATAGTCCATCCGATGGCCGATTTGAATTCTCTTAAAATCCTCAAGAATTTGTCCTTATCACTACCTGAAAGGTCAGATGCAAAGCATGCGCTAATTAAATCACGCAAATATACGTGTTCGCAAGTAACATAGAATGATTTCTAGTTCATTCCCATAGAGACTCTGATTAATTATATTTAATTAATACTTACTCAACAATGTATGATTACTCTTCAATGTCAAGACAATAACAATTAAGGTTGATTAACTAATATTAAATATGAGAATTAAACACGTAAATTATCAATATTAAATACACATGAGATCATAACTTCATTACTACTTCATTCAATAGTTATTGTTATTACTCTTAGCATGTAATGGTGATGATATTAATCGAACAACACGAAACTGATAAATGCCAACTTTCGTTGTACGAATACCATTCTACCAAGCATCCACAATTAAGATAGAAGTTGAATAGGCATCAATTATGTTGAGACCCTATATGTCTACAGAATTTGACAAAATAACGATTTAAGCGCAAGTCATTCATTATAATTACACAGGGCAAGCAAAACGGTATACGCGTTCGCAAAAAAGCATGTGCTAATTAAATCAAGCAAGTATACGTGTTCGCAAGTAATATATAATGATTTCTAGTTCGTTCCCACAGAGACTCTGATTAATTATATTTAATTAACACTTACTCACCAATGTATGATTACTCTTCAATGTCAAGACAATAACAATTAATGTTGATTAACTAATATTAACTACGAGAATTAAACACTTAAATTATCAATATTAAACACACATGAGATCATAACTTCATTACTACTTCATTCAATATTTATTGTTATTACCCTTAGCATGTAATGGTGATGATATTAATCGAACAACACGAAACTGATAAACGCCAACTTCCGTTGTACGAATACCATTCTACCAAGCATCCACAATTAAGATAGAAGTTGAATAGGCATCAATTATATTGAGACCCTATATGTCTACAGAATTTGACAACATAATGATTTAAGCGCAAGTCATTCATGATGATAACACAGGGCAAGCAAAACGATTAGAGTTACCCACTAATCATGCATACAATACATGAACCTATGCTAGCATGGCAAGTTCTAAATCTCAAGATTCAATGTCATTTCGCAAGAGATTAACAAACTATCTTATATGTTCGTGACGCACACAAGACGAATAAGCACAACATATGCTAGATATCATACATTCACCATATACCAAGGTATTAAACAATTAACTAAAGAAATCTATAGTAAATCCGCTATGACCCAAGATCACGATTAGCCCATGATAGAAATCATCGTCACCATGGGTTCATACGAAAACATGATGTAAACACAATGATATAAACTAATAAAAATACTTAATAAAAACAGAGTACATCACAAGACTATTAAGGTTCAAAGAGTAAAGAAAACCAGCATCCATTGTTATAATGAATTAAAAGAATCACAAGATAAACGTATGCTTCCTCTTCTTCATTGTTACGTGCTAAAACGGTCTTCTTGATCTTCTCTCCTTGTTACTTCGTCTTCAAAATGTCTCTCAAGATTACTTATATAAGAGTCCACAAGAAACAGCAGTCACAGAAGCTCAATAGAACACGAATTAGAAATTCCGACCCCAGGCGGCCGCCTCCAATCTCCACGCGGGCGCCTGCTCACCAGGCGGTCGCCTGCTCTTTCCAGGCAGGTGTCTGCATGCCTTCTGGAAAATTCTCAGGTTTGCTTCTGATTTTGCTGAATTTTTCGCACAACTCCCCGCAACTGATTCCAAGTACTTCCCTTAGCTTATTTTGATGAAATTCTCCTATCTAAACAATTTATACCCTGAAATGCAAAAACACTCGAAAACGCGTTAAAAACACTAAATAATCGAGTTCAAGACACCAATTCAAGCCTTTATGAGACGCTCTAGGTGATATAAAATGCCACTTATCACACCCCCAAATTTAAATCGATGATTGTCCTCAAGCAGCACAGACTCAAAAAAACATAATAAAAACATGCATGAATGCAAACTATATGAAATGCAGTGATCCCCATCGTGATGACTAAACCAACCAACAAATGACATATCCACAATGTAATTAGGCGACTAAAGATCAATCAAATCTTGCAAGCTAACACGCAAGTAGAAACGTTGTGTGTGCGAATGCTTAACAGATATGCTTCAAAACTAGATCAATCATCATAACTTAATTATCCTCAAGGCAATCACAAGATTATACGAAGAATATATTCTAGACACAAAATGACTTATAACACTTTAAGATTATTGGAGTTTTTACGGAATCATGCTTTTATTCAACACATAACAAATGCTTATTTGATCGTGCAATGAGTGAGGTCCATAAAAGACTTATGCAATGGCATCCATTTAGCGAGCGTTAGGTTAGCGGATCCCAGACTATAAAAGCCTTAGGTCACTAGGCACAAAGTCCCCTAAGAACTTAATAACTTGAATACCGAAGAGCTCACTCGTGATCAATTATGCATTAAACCATATTTTTTTTTCTCTTTTCCATTTTTTTTCTTCTTTTTTTCTTTTGTTTTTCTATTTCTGAGCAAGTGTGTTTCGCTCCATCTTGCTTCACCCTAGACTACTCGTATACAATACGAGCCGGCTACTAGCCATTTGACGCCTAGCCACAACTAGCAATGAATTCCAATTTTTACTCCAATTTTATCTATTCATGCCTTTTATCATTAAGAGCCTATCATACCTTCTAAGCATAAGCAATAGATTAACCTCAAAACCATCAAATCATGACAACAGTCTAGTCCTTAAGCATACTCTAAGACTTACTGAAATTACAAGTGTTTCTAGTATGCATGCCAACCTAACAAGATTCAACATCACTCTAACGCTATCACTACACTCGCTTCAATATCACATATCAATCGGTAAAGCAACACAACATGGATCATGGTATTTGCATGAGCTATATGACATGATAAATAAAGCTAAAAAAACTATATATAAATATGAACTAAACTATTATGAAAATGCAACTACATGACACACACACAAATATGTTCCTTAACTACCACCCCCAAACTTAAAATCTTCACTGTACCCAGTATAGGTAATAGAAAGGAACACAGGGTATACCTACTCAGAAGAATCATCATCATCACCCTCAGAGGGTGGAGTGTCAAGAGGTGGATAAGCAGAATCCTCACCAAAAATGAGCCACTGGATGTCAGCTCCAAGGCCTCTAAATACAGTCCCAATCGCTAGGGTGAGCTCATGCGCAAACCTACTCTGCGACTCATACATCGCATCCATCCTCCTCGAAAGCCTCCTGTACTGGACATCAGCCAATCCCGAACCATCTCCTCCCTGGCCTCTGGAGGAACCTGCCTCCCCATATGCCTGACTGGGCCTAGCCATGGTAGCACCAGCTGCTGGACGTCCTCCTGGAAGGTGATATCCCAAACCATGTAACTCGGGCTCTCCACCCGTCCACTCCTGCATCGTATTCAGCGTCGATGAATCAATATGAGCGGCCGGCATCTACAGCTGCTCATAAAAAGGCCAGTGGATTCCAATAACCTTGCACAACTTTGTGACAATAGAGGCATACAGGATATTATATTGCGACTTCCCCCTCAAAAACTTCAAAAATCCCTTGGTAGATAAACTCACCAAGGTCCACATAATACTCCCCATTCAGAATCCCCCACAACAACCTAGCTCTCTCAACTGTAACTTCATGTGCATGCGAAGAAGGAAGAATATTAGCACAAATAAATGCATTCCATACACGAGCATACCTGTTCATGGCGACAGCAGGAAAAGAACGATATTCGTTGGATCCCCTCTTAAACTTCCACACCGTGCCTGGCTGATAGAGAGTAGCAATAATCAAATCTGAGTCAAAATCCTCAGGGGCCTTTTCATTCCAATTCTCCTCCTGGGGTTTCCTTTGTCGCTCCCCAATAACCCGGCGAATCGCCTCGGGCTGATAATCAACAATAAGCCCACGAACAACAGAATACCCATTCTTTTCGGCCTTGGCATTCGCATAAAACTCCCGAACAATACTTATCGGTATAATCTCAGGTGACTCGCAGAAAGTCATCCATCCCTTCTCTACAATTATCGGCAACAACTCACCATCCCTTCCTGATGGCAAGAACCCCCTCTCCTTCATAATCGGCTTAGTCAGGAAGCTTAGCATACTCCTCCTCAGCCGCCCTATCCACCAATCGGGGCCTCGCAGCAGTATTCCTTGAAGAATCAGCGGTCGGAATGGTGCTGTTGCTCTCTACAGTTCGAGATCTCATTAGGGCCATTGAAACTGAGAATAAGAGTTGGAGAGTTGTGTTTTATGTGTAGGAAAGGGTTTGAGAGTTGAAAGGATAATGAATGTGTATGTATGAGGTTGTATGTATATATAGGGTAGGCTTAGGGTTAGAAATTGATTAGGAGTGGGATAGTGGCTAATTTGTAGGGAGAATTCGTGGGTAATGGGGTTTATGGTTCTGTGGTTTTTTGTGTTTTTGATTTTTGTGTTTTTTTATAAGGCTGAAACGAATTTTGTAAAAATCAGGTCCGCAGGCGGTCGCTAGGTACCAGCAGGCGGGCGCCTGCTCGCACGCGGCCGCCTGGTCCTAGCAGGCGACGCCTGCAAGGTCACTGGAAAAAAAATTGCCCTCATTTTTTTGATTTTTGGATAGAGTACTAAATTCTAAAGGTTCCTATGGTCTCATATCTTGGGTTGCCTTCCAAGAAGCGCTTCTTTTACGTCATTAGCTTGACGTAGAGTACTGCGATCAAGTTGACAATAAAATGGAACTAACCACTTCCCGGGTTGCCGTATCCCCATAATAGTGATTCAATCGCTGACCATTTACTTTAAATGCTTGGCCCGAATCATTCTCAAAAATCTCCACCGCTCCATGTGGAAACACAGTTTTAACGATAAATAGTCTAGACCACCTTGATTTCAACTTTCCAGGAAAAAGTCGGAGACGAGAGTTGAATAGAAGAACTTGTTCCCCCGGCACAAATGACTTAGGAGATAGCTTCCTGTCATGCCACCTTTTTACTTTTTTCTTGTACATTTTGCTATTTTCGTAAGCTTGAAGTCGAAATTCATCAAGTTCATTTAACTGAAGCATTCGCTTCTTCCCAACTGCATCTAGATCAAGGTTCAACTTCTTCAATGCCCAATTGTTGTGCATATGTTGTGTACTTGATGATTTCATAAACAAAACATCTAAGTAGATTTTACTTAGTGAAATAATATAGCACTCGACGGATAAGAATTATAGTCCCAACGGATAACTCATTATAGTCCCGACGGATGTTGACTTATTATCCATCGAGTGAGTAGCTTATGTAATAATGAGTCTGTAGCACAGTTCTGTATACATCTTTGTATAGATTCTGTAGTAGCCTATAAGTCATGTTGACTTTAACTAGATATGCAGAATAGGTTGATTAATTGTATATAAATGATGTCTTGTAATTCTGCATAAGTGAAATGAAGTCAAGTGCCAAAATAACTACCGACGGATGATTAACAAAGCCATCGACGGATGATCTAATGACTATCAACAGATGTTTAATATTACAGTCGACGGATGATCAATGAAGCCATCAACGGATGTTCAGAAAGTCGACGGATGATCATATATCCAACGGATGTTCATAAAGTCCAACGGATGATCATATAAAGAATTCAAACAGCAGTTGAACAGTGAAAGCTGAGCACAGCCGTCGAGATGTATACAAATCTACTGTGGAAGCCCATTAACTGGGTAATAAAGGACGAAAAGTAACAAAGCTTAAGACTGATAGTTTTTATATTTATTCAGTCTTTTTGACTTTGTAATTTTGGTAATATATAAACCAAGAACGTAGCAAATAGAAACAAGAGAGCTGAGATACAAAAACAGAGAAATCTTTGTAAGCAGAATCTTTAGCATTTCCCTGTATTATCAGTAGTTCAATTTATAAGCAGCTGTGAGCATTCTTGCACACAGAGTTCTCTCGATATATAATATATATATATATCTGGTGGAATTGTTTAAATCCACCAGAAAAGTTTTAAAGACTCTTGTTTTTAATTACTTATGTTTTGATTCAATTAAGTTTTTATTCCGCATTATGCTAATCAAAACACTTATATATATATTCGAGTTGAACATATTTATTTCGAGAAAAAGGTTCAAGAATTCCATTCAACCCCCCCCCTTCTGTAATTCTTGCTATATTGTTAAGGGACTAACAATTGGTATTATAGCAAGCTCTTAATCTACAAAGAGTTTAAAGATCAAAACAATTCAGCAAGATGAACAAGAAAGACGTTGGAGTCAAGATTCCTTTTCTAGATAAAGATTATTACCATCATTGGAAGGTAAAGATGCATCTTCATATGCTTTCTCAAGATGAGGCCTATATGGACTGCATAGAAAGAGGCCCTTATGTTCCAATGAGAGCTGCAATAGGAAACGAGCCATCAGTTCCTAAGCCAAGGTACGAATGGTCTGATCCCGACATTGAACAAGTCAGGAAGGATATAAAGGCTATGAACATTCTGTTCAATGGAGTTGATGCAGACATGTTTGACAACATTATCAACTGCAAAACTGCCAAGGAAGTCTGGGATACTATACAGATAATCTGTGATGGCACTGAGCAAGTTAGAGAAAATAAGATGCAGCTCTTGATTCAGCAATATGAGCATTTTCACAATGAGGAAAGTGAGTCACTCACTGACATTTTTAGTAGATTTCAAAAACTACTAAATGCTCTTAAGTTACATGGAAGAGTCTATCAGACTAAAGACTCTAATCTGAAATTCCTTAAATCTCTTCCAAAGGAATGGAAACCAATGACAGTCTCATTAAGAAACTCACAAGATTATAAAGAGTTTACTTTGGAGAGACTGTATGGCATCCTGAAGACCTATGAGCTTGAGATAGAGCAGGATGAAAGGATGGAAAGAGGAAAGAAGAAAGGAGGATCCATTGCACTAGTTGCTGATTTGGAAAAGGAGAGGAAGTGAAGATGGAAGCTGTTGAGTCAATTTCTAAGATCTGTGAGAACAAGGGCAAGGGGCTTGCAGTAGAAAGTGAAGATTCATTGAGCCAAGATGACATGGAGGACATTGATGAGCACCTAGCATTTATTTCCAGGAGATTTGCCAATCTCAAGTTCAAGAAGAACTTTGGAGCAGCCAAGCCAAATAGAAACATGGTGGATAAGTCAAAATTCAAATGTTTCAAATGTGGCTTGGCAGGGCATTTTGCAAATGAGTGTAGAAAGTCATATTCTAGTAAGAAAAGGTTTGATTCTGTGGATTATAAGCAAAAATACTTTGATCTACTCAAACAAAAGGAAAGGGCTTTTATTACACAAGAGAATGACTGGGCAGCAGATGGTTTGGATGAAGATGAAGATGCCAGCTATGTCAATCTAGCCCTAATGGCCAAGTCTGATGAAACATATACAAGTTCCTCAAGCAATCAGGTAATTACTACAAACCTTGCACATTTATCTAAAGCTGAGTGTAATGATGTCATAAATGACATGTCTACAGAATTATATCATTTGTGTGTTACACTTAAGTCTCTTACTAAAGAAAATGCTAAAATCAAAGAAAATAACTTGTTTTTAAGTGAGAGGAATAATGTGCTTGAGCCTCAATTTGTTGATTTTGAGAAACTAAGAATTGAGTGTAAGATTGCCAAGGAGGAATTAACTGAGTCCTTGAAAAAGGAAGAGATTTTAAAGAAGCAGCTCGAGCGTGAACAAGAGGTGATTAAAGTATGGAAAACATCCAGGGATGTCCATGCTCAAATCACCAAAGTTCAAGGAATTGAGTCTTTTTATGATGAAGCCTGGAAAAAGAGCAAAGAGAAACTAGAACCTAATTTGATAGATGGTTTGCTAATAGATGTAGACTCGACGGATGATGAGAACTATCCGTCGGATAAAAAAAAGTGTTATTCGTCGAAAGATGAAAATCCTTATCCGTCGGCTGTGAGCAAGCCCATTAACAAAGCCAAACTAATCAAGCTGAATGAGAAGTATGGGTCTGTTTCCAAGAACTTTGTTTCAGGAGAGTCAAGTCAAGTTAAGAAAAAGAAAAAGGCTAATGTTGGTCACATGATTGTCAAATAGTTAAGTGACAGACTTGAGAAAATTGATGTAAAAACAAAGACTAAAAGGAAAAACAATAGGAATGGTAAAATAGGGATTAACAAACACAAAAACTACACACCTGATAAATATGCTCCTAGAAAAATCTGTGTCAAGTGTGGTAGTGTAAATCATTTGTCTGTTAATTGCAAATCTGCCATGCCTACTCCCATGTCTGTTCAGTCTCAATTTCCTAACATGAATGTCATACCTCCCATGCATGTTAATGCTATGCCTACACAGAACATGAATGCACAGTTTGCTAATATGCCATTTGCACCTAATCCATATTATGATGCATACAGTATGCCTCAATTGTCATTTAGCATGCCTTACTGGAATAACATGTTTACACCAAGCATGCCATTTCCTGTTAGCCATAATATGCATGATAATTCTGTTGCATTGAATGGTTTCAAAGGTCCAACCCAAATGACTAAGGAAGAATCTGAAATTCCTAAGTCAAATGAGATAAGACCTAAGAAACAGAAGAAGAAAGCTAACAAGGTAGGACCCAAGGAAACTTGGGTACCAAAATTAACTTGATTTGATTTTGATGTGTGCAGGGAAACAGAAGGAATCTTTGGTACTTGGATAGTGGTTGTTTAAGACACATGACGGCTGATTCTACCCTGCTCACAGAGCTTAAGGAAAGAGTTGGCCCAAGTATTACTTTTGAAGATGACAGCAAGGGTTATACTGTGGGATATGGCTTGATTTCAAAGGACAATGTCATCATTGAGGAGGTTGCCTTAGTGGATGGTCTCAAACACAATCTGTTGAGTATCAGCCAGCTTTGTGACAAAGGCAATTCAGTAACCTTCAACAAAGAAGCCTGTGTTGTGACTAATAATCAAAGCAACAAAGTGGTTCTCACTGGTGTGAGAAGAGGAAATGTGTATCTAGCTGATTTCAACTCATCCAAAGCAGAATCTATAACTTGCCTTCTCAGCAAAGCAAGTCAGGATGAAAGTTGGCTATGGCACAAGAAGCTATCCCATTTAAACTTCAAGACCATGAATGAGCTGGTAAAGAAAGAACTAGTAAGAGGCATTCCTCTAGTGGAGTTTATAAAGGATGGACTGTGTGATGCCTGCCAAAAAGGGAAGCAGATTAAAGCATCATTCAGGAAGAAACTTGATTCAGCAATTGAAAGGCCTTTGCAACTGCTTCACATGGATTTATTTGGACCAGTCAATGTATTGTCAATCTCAAGGAAAAGATTTTTCCTAGTATTTGTAGATGATTTCTCAAAGTTCTCTTGGACACATTTTCTAAAGTCTAAAGATGAGGCTAGTGAAATCATCATCAATCACATAAGGCAAGTCAACAATCATCGTGATTTCAAAGTTAGAAGAATCAGGAGTGACAATGGAACTGAGTTCAAGAATTCTGTCATTAGAGCATTTTGTGAGGAAAATGGGATTCTGCATGAGTTTTCAGCAGCAAGGACTCCACAACAGAATGGAGTAGTGGAAAGGAAGAACAGATCACTTATTGAAGCTGCAAGGACTATGCTTGAAGAATCTAAACTACCAACATATTTCTGGGCTGAAGCTGTAAATACTGCATGCTACACTCTGAACATTTCTCTGATTAATCAAGCAAGATGCATGACTCCCTATCAATTGTTCAAGAACAAGAAGCCAACTCTAAACTTTCTTCATGTCTTTGGCTGCAAATGCTATATCCTGAGAAATCAAACTGATCAAAATGGGAAGTTTGATGCTAAAGCAGATGAAGGAATTTTTGTTGGATATGCTATTGGTAAAGCATATAGAGTCTACAATCTAAGAACCAACATTGTTATGGAATCTATACATGTTGTGTTTGATGATAAAAAGATTGAAGGACTGATAGATGGAGATTACCATGAGAGCCTCAAATTCGACAATGTGGAGATGGTTAATGATGACAGTGATGATGAGAGTGATCAAGAAATAGTGTCTAAGGACAATGCAGACAAATCTACCACCAATGAAGCACAAAACTCAACATCCGTCGAGTTGTATAATGCTTCATCTGTCGGAAGGCAATCTGTGTTATCCGTCGGAAGACAACCTGCCCCATCCGTCGGGTTATCAAGAGGAGCAGGAAGTCAAGATAGATCACCTATAGAAAGTACCCCTTTCTCAAATCAAAGATCCACAAACTCAGGGGGAGTTTCTAGCAATCAAAACTCAATCACACATCAAGACAACCATGAGGTCTCTTAATCTAGAGCTAATCTACCTCAACAAAGGAAATGGACAAAAGATCACCCCTTTGAGCTTATCATTGGTGATGTTTCTTCTAGAGTTCAAACAAGAAGAGCAACTCAGGAAGAATGTCTATACAGCAGCTTTCTATCAAAGGAAGAACCAAAGAAGGTAGAAGAAGCTTTGTTGGATCCTGATTGGATTTTAGCTATGCAAGAGGAGCTAAACCAATTTGAAAGGAATAATGTATGGAAGCTGGTACCCAAGCCTAAAGGAAAGAATCCAATAGACACCAAGTGGGTATTCAGAAACATGATGGATGAAAATGGCATAGTAATCAGGAATAAAGCTAGATTGGTTGCTAAGGGTTATTGTCAGCAAGAAGGAATAGATTTTGATGAAACTTTTGCTTCTGTTGCAAGACTTGAAGCCATCAGAATCTTCTTAGCCTATGCAGCCCATGCCAATTTCAAGGTCTATCAAATGGATGTCAAAAGTGCCTTTCTAAATGGAGATTTGGAGGAAGAAGTGTATGTTAGTCAACCTCATGGTTTTGAAGATCCAAATTTTCCAGAATATGTCTATTATCTTCTGAAAGCACTTTATGGATTGAAGCAAGCACCTAGAGCTTGGTATGGCACTTTATCAAAGTTCCTTTTGGAAAATCATTTCACAAGAGGTACTGTAGATAAAACTTTATTTTTCAGAAATGTTAATGGCTCTAGTATACTTGTTCAAATCTATGTAGATGATATTATTTTTGGCTCTACAGATGAGAAACTTTGTAAAAAGTTTGCCAAATTGATGCAAAGTAAGTATGAAATGAGTATGATGGGAGAACTAACTTACTTTCTTGGTTTGCAAGTTAAGCAAGTTAGTGATGGAATATTCATTAGTCAAACTAAATATATTTTTGATCTTTTAAAGAAGTTTGATCTAATGGATTGCACATCTGCAAAAACTCCCATGGCCACTACAACTAAGCTTGAATTAAACACTACTGAAAAATCTGTGGATATTTCAAGTTACAGAGGCATGGTTGGCTCACTTCTGTACTTAATAGCCAGTAGGCCAGATATAATGTTTGCTACATGTTTATGTGCTAGATTTCAGGCTGATCCTAGAAAATCTCACTTGATAGCTATTAAGTGAATTTTCAGTTATCTCAAGGGAACACCAAAACTTGGCATTTGGTATCCTAGAGATTCTGGTTTTGATCTAACTGGTTATTCAGATGCAGATTATGCAGGTTGTAGAATTGATAGAAAGAGCACAACAGGAACTTGTCAATTTCTAGGAAACAAGCTTGTGTCCTGGTTCAGTAAAAAGCAAAATTCAGTTTCTACTTCTACAGCTGAAGCTGAATATATTGTTGCTTGCAGTTGCTGTGCACAGATTTTATGGATGAAAAATCAATTGCTAGACTATGGTTTGCAAGTTGAGAGGATTCCTATTTTCTGTGATAACACAAGTGCAATTGCCATCACTGAAAATCCAGTGCAACATTCAAGGACAAAGCACATAGACATCAAGTACCATTTCATAAGGGAACATGTGATGAATGGTACCGTGGAATTACATTTTGTTCCTAGTGAAAAGCAACTTGCAGATATCTTTACCAAGCCACTGGATGAATCCACATTTTCAAGGTTGGTAAGTGAGTTAGGTATGCTTAATTACTCTTAAATTTATTTGAGTTATTTTGCAAGTTGTAATGTAGCCAGAAATTTAGTTGATTTTTAAGTCTTGGATGAAATTTTGGATAAGTCAAAATTTGCATCTCGACGGATGACCCTTATCCATCGAGTTTAGTCATCCGTCGATATACTACTTGCTAATAAAAGTTAATTATTTTTCTGGAATACTTTATGTCTTGACGGATATCAGTTTATCCTCATCCGTCGAATTGTCTAAATCTCAGCCGTTAATTCCCTGAACATTATCCATCGAGTATACTTACAGTTTGTAAGCATTACACGACGGATAATGGGTGGAATTTTTACAGTTTACTTTTAAACGGCTATTTTAGGTAATTTCTATTGGTTAATTTACTTTTCTTTATTATTTTTATCAGTTATTTTTGAGATAGTATAAAAGCTTATTTCATTACAATTGTTTTCTTTTATCATTCTCAAATTCAACTACTTTTATTTTATTCTCTCTCAAGCAAATATTCTCTTTCTCTTCAAGCTTTCATTCTCTAACAATGGCACCTGTAGTAAAGATTATGTCTCAAACTGGGTTCATTTATGAGAAGAACAACTTCACTGCTTTGGTCAATAAGGATATTCAGCAATCAGAGGTCTATCACAAGATGATGAACTTTATGAAGAATTGCAAGCTAAATTATGCCATGCTGGAGTCACCCACAATCTTCTGTGAAGTTGTCGAAAATATGTGGACCACTGCTATCTACAACTCTGCTGACAAGACCATCACTCTAACCATCAAAGGTAATGAGTTATGTATCAATAGTGATGTGATAAAAGCATGTTTCAAAATTCCTGATAATAATGTGACTTCACCACACAATGACACTGATATTATCAATATGCTTAATTTCATGCATTATGCACTTCCTACTACTAAACTAAGTGATATTAGGAGATTGGGTCTTAGGAAGGAGTGGAGTTTCTTGTGTGATGTGGTTACTAAAGTTTTCTCTGGAAAAATCAGTAATTTTGATTCAGTGAATATTTCCATGCTTAACATGCTATACATGCTAGTTACAGATAAATTTTATAATTTCAGTGACCTTGTCTTATTTGAGTTAGGTTTTAAACTAGGTGAGTTAGCTAAAAGAGGAAAGAATGTGTATTATGCTAGATTTTTCATGTTATTGGCTAACCATCTATGTCAAGAGATTGTGCTTGAGAACCCAAACAACAAACTGGCTTGTTGGGTTCAAGAGAGAAGACTCATTGCAGATTTGAACAGAGCCAGCCATCACAGGGATGTGCCAATATTCTATTTTCCTATAATGCAGGCACCTCAGATAAGTGAGGTAAATTCATCCATCCCTACAACTATTCCAACCTCCACTATTTCTTTGACTTCAGGAGTAGTTATGGCAACTATGCCAATGACCAAACAGTTGCTTACCAAAGCCTCCAAACCCTCTACAATTTCCAAATCTAAATCAAAGAAACCCCCCTCTGGCATCTCTCAAAAGATGCCAGTTGAAAAATCCACAAAAGCAAAAGAGGGGAGTGTAAAGGAGGGAAAGTCAGGTGAGGGAAGGGGTGAACATCAAAGAAACTCCAAGAATAAGGATGGAGAGTTGAGTGAATCCCAACCTAGCCACACTGCAGTTTCCCAACAAACTGCAGTGCTCAAAAAGGATAAAAGCTCACTTCTAGCTGCATCCTCCCAAAAGGATGCAGTTATTGAACAAAGCTCTCAGCCAAGAGCACAGGCCAAAAGGGTTAGGGACACAAGCTCACACCAAACTTACACAAGAAAGAAGAAATCTAAAACCTCTGGGGATGCACAGGGCACACACACAGTGCAAACTGGTGCTAAAGACACGGTCCATGCACTCTCTCAAATTTAGTTTGATGTGACTCCAATAAATGTGGAGTCACAGCCAAAATCTCTAATAATAGAAGCATCTGAAACACCATACTCACCAACAAACTCTCTGGAAGTGGATATGATAAACACTTCAATTCCTGATTCCCCTTCTTTAACTCTGTTGGGGAAGCCAAAATCTAGTGCAAGTGAGCATCATCTTTTAGATGATTTGTTGGCTCACTTGCCAATTCTTTCAGATACTATTGTGACATCTGTGCCCCAAATATCTTCAATCAACACAGAGTCAACAATACTTTCTCTTCCCACCTCATTCATTTCTACTCTCACGATGGATATTGCTCATCCATCGAGTAGTGATTGTATCCCTATGGATAAGCCTAACAGCAGTTATCCATCGGATAGCATTACCGCTCACTCGACGGATATCACTTATCCGTCGAGTATCTCTGCACAACTTCAAACTTCAATTATTTCAAGTGCAAAAGATTTATTGGTTGTACAGTCACTCTTAGGACTGAGAGAGGAGAGTGTATTGAGTGAGAGGCTGGGTTGCTCCCAGGCAAAAGGAGAGGAAAAGAGTGAAAATCAGCAATCCATTTATTCAGGATTGGCAAAAGTGAGTGAGAGGAGTCCCACCTTAGTAGGTGAAGGTGAGGGTGTGAGGGTGGGGAGCCAGGGTGAGACCCTGATGCAACAAAAGAGAGATTATGAGAGAAAAGCAGGTACAGAAGTAATAAGGGTGGATACAGCCATTGCTCATGAGTCAATGATTGTGGATGATACTGAAAAGAAAAGACAATTTCAGCAATATTACAAGGCTGTAATTGATAACATTTCCTTGGATGCTGACACTTTTACTCATCTTGTGTCAGCCTATCAATTGTTGGCTGCTCAGGGCAATGAGGAGGCAGAAAAGACATTAAATTTGGTGCACACTTCAGAATCTCTAAAAAGGGATAAAGCTGCTGTCAATTTAATGCCTCCTACAGCTGATGAGCCATCTGAAGAATTTGGAGTAAATTCTAATGATGATGACTCTATTTCATTTGATGGAAGCATGAACTTAGGGGGAGATGAAGGCCCAAGTTCTACTCCTGATCTACCTGAATGGGCCTTGACTAAGGAGTCCACACCTGGACAATTCAATGTATCCTTGGTCAAACAAATCATGTCTATCCAAAAGGCCATTCAGAAGAGCTCAAATGCTGGTACCAAGGCTGTTCTTCAAGATCACCTAGATTCTTTACATCTAATGAAGCTACAACAAGTCAGACAGAATCTGAGTGTAGATGAAATCAAAAAAGATATAGCTGACTTGAAGACCTACAATTCTGAGAAGCTGGATTCAGTCATGCCAAATGGTACCATGCAGGATCTATTACTGAGACTGAGGAGAGAATCAGATTCTGAAAAGAAGCTGTCCAAGCTGGAAGATAGAGTTCAAGTTATTGAGAATTCTGTGGCCATCCTTCTTCAAAATCAACAGTCTCAGACAAGTCTTCTCATGCAACTGGCTAAAGCACAAGGCCTAACTCCTCAACTTGATGATAACAAAAAGGGGGAGAGAGAACCAAGTAAGGGGGAGAAAGGACCAAGTGAGAGGGAGAAACTTCAAGTACAAATCAGCAAAGTAATTGTACGTTCAATTACTGTCTCCAAGCCACCAGTTGCAGATGGTATAGATCTAATTAAAGCAGCAGTAGCAAACTTGAAAGTTGCTGAGAAAGGAAAGTTGAGTTTGATCAACTGGGAGAAGATTGATGAGGAGATACAGAAAAAGTTTGAACTTGTCAAGGAGCCAGCTAAGTCAGCCATCCATCACTCTCAAGTCAAGCAAATCAGTGTGAATGAGATGAGCATGAATTATCTGGAAAGAGGATAATCTTCCTGCATCAAGTCTACAAAGGCTGAAATAATTCTTAAACCAAGGGCAAACTATCCAAAATCATCTTTGAAGAACCCCTTGGACACTGTGTATGAGACACCCAAGCCTGATTCAGCTTCAAAAAGAAGAATTGCAAAGATATTCAGAAATGGAAAGGAAATTTGTGTGATAGCTGGACATCCTCAATTTGCTCAAGCAAAGAGAGAAGAAAATGCAAGATTAAAGCAGGAAAAGAAGCAAGCTGCTCTAGATGCAAAGAAGGCTAAACAAAAGAAAGAGCAGATTGCTATCTTAGCCAAGCTACAAGTTGTAAGTTCATCTCAACAAATTCCCTCTCAACCTTCTGAAGCCACTGAATCAAGGAAGCAAATTGAAGAACAGAAGAAATCCCCAAGGAAGAAAGAATTGGCTAGAAGAACAAAAAGGAAACTGGATATTGTTGACAAGGAATTGGAAGATCAATTTCCTAAGGTACCCACACCAGCTACAACTCAAGCATCAAAGCCCTCTGTGGTATTTGAAGTTTTAAGGGTGGTGGATCCCTACAGGAATATTCATGGTGAACCTATTGTGCTAAAGGATGAGCCAATAGAGTGAGATAACATACCAATTCCTGACTTCAGTTTACCAATCCTTAGCAAGCCAAAAAGGACAAAGTCAAGGGCAGTCAAGAAAGTGAAGTTGTCACCTCTCAAATCCAAATCAGTAGTTAAAGCTCAACCCAAAGTCAACAGGGGAGACTACTTGTACTTGTGTGACATCAAAGAGTTTTCAGATCCAAATCTTTATCTGGATGAACTAGATGAAGTGAGGGGAATTGATGCATACAGGAACCTACCTGAAAGGTTAGTGTTCAAGTACAAAGGAGGAAGAGAGGTTCAGTGGCCACTTCACAGGATTCTTCAAGAAAGCCAAGCTGTACTGATTAAAGTTTATTCATCCTTCAAGAAGAACTTTGGGTTCAATGTAACTGCAAGAAGACTAGTATTGAAGAAGATTAAAGAACTAAGGAGTATTAGAGCTAAAGATGCACTCTAAACACTCTAATCATCCCATACACGGGGAGAAGAGTGCATCTAAGGCCCTACTGGCTGATGGAGTCATGGATGACAAAGGTGTGAGAAGATTCTTCAGGTTAGAAGACCAATTGAGTATCTCTAGCAATGACACTCTCTTGGAAACACAAGAAAAGCTAGATCTCTCAGAATCTGATGAACTGGAATTCCACAGGCAGCTCCAAAATCAGATTGATGAAAATAACAGGAAGCTTAGAAGAAGATCCAGACCTTCAAGAAACTAGAAAAATCTGCTCAGGCTAGAGGAGCATCTTGAAATGACTGTGAGCCAAACTTTGTACATTTTGATTATTTGAAGCACTTTCAGTATTATCTACTTGTCTTTAAAGCTGTATGTTTAGGATATTTTGTTATCATCAAGTATCTCTTAATTTATGCCTACAATTCCAGTAGACATAAATTGGGGGAGATTGTTGTGCATATGTTGTGTACTTGATGATTTCATAAACAAAACATCTAAGTAGATTTTACTTAGTGAAATAATGTAGCACTCGACGGATAAGAATTATAGTCCCGACGGATAACTCATTATAGTCCCGACGGATGTTGACTTATTATCCATCGAGTGAGTAGCTTATGTAATAATGAGTCTGTAGCACAGTTATGTATACATCTTTGTATAGATTCTGTAGTAGCCTATAAGTCATGTTGACTTTAACTAGATATGCAGAATAGGTTGATTAATTGTATATAAATGATGTCTTGTAATTCTGTATAAGTGAAATGAAGTCAAGTGCCAAAATAGCTACCGACTGATGATTAACAAAGCCATCGATGGATGATCTAATGACTATCAACAGATGTTTAATATAGCAGTCGACGGATGATCAATGAAGCCATCAACGGATGTTCAGAAAGTCGACGGATGATCATATATCCAACGGATGTTCATAAAGTCCAACGGATGATCATATAAAGAATCCAAACAGCAGTTGAACAGTGAAAGCTGAGCACAGCCGTCGAGATGTATACAAATCTACTGTGGAAGCCCATTAACTGGGTAATAAAGGACGAAAAGTAGCAAAGCTTAAGACTGATAGTTTTTATATTTATTCAGTCTTTTTGACTTTGTAATTTTGGTAATATATAAACCAAGAACGTAGCAAATAGAAATAAGAGAGCTGAGATACAAAAACAGAGAAATCTTTGTAAGCAGAATTTTTAGCATTTCCCTGTATTATCAGTAGTTCAATTTGTAAGCAGCTGTGAGCATTCTTGCACACAGAGTTCTCTCGATATATAATATATATATATATATATATATATCTGGTGGAATTGTTTAAATCCACCAGAAAGTTTTTAAAGACTCTTGTTTTTAATTACTTATGTTTTGATTCAATTAAGTTTCTATTCCGCATTGTGCTAATCAAAACACTTATATCTATATTCGAGTTGAACATTTTTATTTCGAGAAAAAGGTTCAAGAATTCCATTCAACCCCCCCCCCCTTCTGTAATTCTTACTATATTGTTAAGGGACTAACACCAATAAGCCTTATGCTCAAGCTCCGCAGGTAAATGACATCCCTTACCATATACCAATTGAAACGGAGACATCCCAAGTGGAGTCTTGTATGTTGTTCTATAAGCCCAAACAGCTTCATCGAGCTTTAAAGACCAATCTTTCCTTGACGGACAAACGATTTACTCTAGAATGCGCTTGATCTCTCTATTAGACACTTCAGCTTGACCATTAGTTTGCGGATGATAGGCAGTAGCGATGATTCACATTGTAGCGCTGCATCATAGAAGTGAACTTACGATTGCAGAAATGCGACCCTTCAACACTTATGATAACTCATGGCGTTCCAAACCTTGTGAATATCTGCTTATGAAGAAAACTCAACACTACCTTTGCATCATTAGTTGGCAGAGCCTTGACTTCTACCAATTTCAAGATATAATCGACTGCCAGCAAGATGTATTGATTATTGCAGGACGAGATAAATGGTCCCATGAAATCGATTCCCCAAATATCGAAGACCTCAACTTCAAGCATCACATTCAAAGGCATCTCATCCTTTCTGGTAAGATTCCTAACTCTTTGGCTATGATCACACCTTAAAACGAACTGATGTGCATCCTTAAATAACGTAGGCCAGAAAAAACCTGCTTGAAGAATACGAGCTGCTGTTTTTTCACCACCATAATGTCCACCATAAACTGTGGAATGACAGTCTCGTAATATACCCTCCGTCTCACAGAATGGGATACATCTCCTGATGATCTGATCAGCTCCTTGTCTAAACAAATATGGTTCATCCCACATGTACCACTTCACCTCATGCAAAAACTTCTTCTTTTGAGCCGCATTCATATTAGGAGGCATTATATTACTAACAAGTTAGTTCACAATGTCTGCAAACCATGGCTCTTCCTCTTGAATTGCGAACAACTGCTCATCCGGAAAAGATTCGTTGATCAATGTCTTATCATGTGAAGTAGAATCGGGATTCTCCAATCTAGAAAGATGGTCAGCTACTTGATTTTCAGTACCTTTTCGATCCTTATCTCTAACTCAAATTCCTGTAGCAAGAGCACCCAACGAATAAGTCTAGGCTTCGAATCCTTCTTTGAGACCAGATAGCGGATGGCAGCGTGATCAGTGAATACTGTCACCTTTGTCCCAAGTAGATAAGATCGAAATTTCTCGAAACTAAAAACTATAGCCAAGAGCTCCTTCTCAGTAGTGGTGTAGTTCAGTTGAGCTCCATTTAGTGTCTTACTAGCATAGTAGACCACATGAAAGATATTAGACTTTCGCTGCCCAAGAACTGCTCCCACTGCATAGTCACTTGCATCACACATCATCTCAAAAGATTCTCTCCAATCAGGTGTCGTAATAACTGGTGCAATGATTAAACTCTTCTTGAGAGTCTCAAATGATGCCAAGCATTCATAATCAAATTTGAAAGGCACATCTTTCTCGAGCAAGTTGCACAACGGCTTAGAAATCTTAGAGAAGTTCTTGATTAAACACCGATAAAACCCGCATGACCAAGAAAACTACGGATTCCTTTCACAGAAATAGGTGGCGGAAGATTTTCAATGACTCCAACCTTGGCTTTATCCACCTCAAGACCCTTACTAGAGACCTTATACCCAAGAATGAGGCCTTGTTGCACCATGAAGTGACATTTTTCCCAATTGAGCACCAAATTAGTTTTCACACACCTTTTGAGCACCGAACGGAGATTATTCAAGCATTCATCATACGAATGTCCAAAGACGGAGAAGTCGTCCATGAACACTTCGACATTATTTCCAATATTATCAGAGAATATAGCCATCATGCATCTCTGAAAAGTGGCAGGTGCACCACATAAGTCAAAAAAAAACTCTACGGAAAGTAAACGTGCCAAATGGACAAGTAAAAGTAGTCTTCTCTTGATCTTCTGGTGCAATGCAAATCTGATTGTAGCCCGAATAGCCATCCAGAAGACAATAATACTCATGAACAGCCAACATGTTGAGCATCTGATCAATAAATGAAAGAGGGAAGTGATCCTTCCTTGTGGCTTTATTTAACTTTCTATAATCCATGCATACCCTCCAGCCTTTGACTATTCGAGTGGGGATGAGCTCGTTCTTCTCATTTGCTACCACAGTAATACCTCCTTTCTTAGGTACACATTGCACGGGGCTTACCCAAGAACTGTCAGAAATAGGATATATGATTCCTGCATCCAGCCATTTTGAAATTTCTTTCTTCACCACTTCTTTCATAATAGTATTAAGCCTTCGCTGTTGCTCAACCGTTGGCTTGCTACCTTCCTCTAGCATAATTTTATGCATGCAGTACAAAGGGCTGATCCATTTTATATCTGATATAGTCCATCTGATGGCCGATTTGAATTCTCTTAAAATCCTCAAGAGCTTGTCCTCATCAATACCTGAAAGGTCAGATGCAATAATAACAGGTAAAGTAGATGCATCACCTAAAAAAGCATACCTCAAGTGTCTGGACTTGTCGATTCCCGCTGTCAGGAAATTGACGGCCATTTGCTCTATAAGATCTGGGATTTCTGCAATTTCCTCTCTGAATCGAGTTAGAAAATTTCAGAGGCTTTCATTTGATTATTAGTGAGGCTGTGACATTTATGCTTTTGTAATTGCTGGAGAAGCAGGCTTGAAATTGCTTTTAAGGTAGACCAAGAGTCGATGGAGCGGGGAGGCAAATTATTGTGCCAAAGGAGCGCCGTGCCTTGCAAATATGTGGAGAAAAATTGGCATCGAGCAATTTCGGAGTGTCCGAAGAATGTCATTCAACCGTCAAAAGTGTTCAAGAATGCCAGGGGGTCGCTTGAACCATCGAAGTGGTCAAGGGATGGGGTTTTCGGTGTTCTGTCGTTGCGTGCCTTCCCAAGCACGAGGGAGATGGGGCTTTCTGCTACAGTCTTGAACCTCGATTGATTTCACATTATGTTCCGCATTTGAGCTATTTCTTCTTGCATCTTGGCGAGTTCCTCGTGGGAGATTGGGTCTGTGGATTCAGTTTTTTGTGAGGTATTAGCGGACGACATTGTGCGTTGTCGGCGTTCGCGAGGCTGCAAATACGTCGACTCAGCGGACGGCTCGTATTCGTATTCAGTGTCATCATCGTCATCATAATTTTGATCTTTCGAGGCACGATTTGCTATCATTGTTTGTTTGAGTTCTCGACGGAGGCAGTGTATCTCACGCTGTCACTCTAGTTTAGCTTGAAGAAAGAGAGTCTCCCTTTCTAGGTAGTCGAGTTCTTCGTTGGAATACAGTGGTTCCTCGAGCTCTTCTACCTCTTGAGACTTTATGCGTTCAACATTTTCCAGATGTAGGCGCATGTCACTGGATAGCTCTTGTTTGCCTTTTGATGTTTGAACTCGTTGGCGATGATCTGGCTTGTGTTTGTGTTTCCTCATTTGTGGCTCCGTAGCAGGCGGATCTAGAGACTGGCTGTGAATAGCTTTTTCAGGCGGGGGAAATAGGCATCTCGGCTGTAACGCTGGTTGTTTCGACGGACCTTGTACATCGTGAAGCTTTGGAACGGCTGGTATCTCTGTCGTCGTCTTTGTTGGTATGACTGGATCAGCCTCTTGCGTATCAATCTCTTCCACAATCATCTTTCGGTTGGATCTATGAAATAAAGCTCTGTCTAACGTCAAATGATGTGCCCGTATATTTATCAAATATTCGAGACTACTATTTAAGAAAATTCGTTCTTTATTTAAGGGTCATGTTCCTTAACAATCACGTGTTAAGAGTCATTTATCCAACACACTACTTCTCTGTTGTTGGATGAACTTTTTAAAGGTCAGGATTTAAAAAAAAAGATTTGCCTTTCCGCTCTAAATAAGCGCGAACAGAGAAAGTTAAGAGATAGATAGGTTCCGCTTAAAATATCCGCGGAACCCAAAGATCTAGTTTTACACAGCTGAAACAAAAATTTTAAACAAACTTTACAAATAAGTTTTAAAACTCTATTTTGAAACAACTAATATTACATTAAATATTTTATAAGAATATAAAAATTTATTTATGTTATTATATATTTTTATATGAATATTATTTTATATTAATATTAAAAGAAGAGTTGCCCTAATTAAATTTGTATTTATTTTACATGTTTTACATTTATTTATTTTGATTTATTTTTTTATTTTTTAATTTAGCATTCAATAATTAAAATAATTTTTATCAAGAATAGTAATATTAAGATTATGGATATTATAAACAAATATATACATATTTTTATAAAAAAACATGTTTTATGAATAAAATGAGTAAAAGAATGACTAATATCAGGCTAACACCACGGTTCAAAAAATCTTTTGGTTTTACGTCGTTTTTATACAAAATTATAATTATTTTAACTTTATTTTTCTTTACTTTATTTTTTAACAGGAGAGTAGAGCAAAAAGGTTAAAGTATAAAACCAATATTTTTAAAATTTTGGTGTTAATTCATTATTAATCATCATTTTTCTACTCATTTTATTCATAAAACATGTTTCTTTTGATACGTATATAACATGTTTTTTTTATACATATATGTATATATTTGGGTATTCATATTAATATAACTATTCATGATAAAATTATGTATATTGATTACAATTTAAATAATAACAAATAAACAACTAGTAATGATATTAAATAAAAAAATATAACATGTAAAATAAAATAAAAATTTATTTTACATGTTTTATATTATTTATTATTTTAAAATAAAACATGTAAAATAGATTTATATTTTATTTTACAAATTTAAAAGATATAAAATAAAATACAAATTTAATTATGGCAACTCTTCTTTTAATATTAATATAAAATATTTTAATATTCATATAATAATATATAATAACATATATAAATTTTTATATCCATATAAAATATTTAATGTAATCTTAGTTGTTTTAAAATAGAGTTTTTAAAACTTATTTGTAAAGTTTATTTAAAATTTTTGTTTCAGGTGTAAAACTAGGTTTTTGGGTTCCACGAATATTTTAAGCGGAACCTATTTCTTAACTTTCTCTGTCCGGTTATTTATAGCGGTAAGATAATTTTATTTTTAAATCCTACCTTTAAAAAATTCATCTAACTACAGATAAGGAGTGTGTTAGATAAATGAATATTAACACAGTGATTACCTTTTATTTAATTATCTAACCTCTACAAATGACAAATGTGTTAGTGGTTCTATCTTTATAGAAAGTCCCAAAAGGAGCTCTTTATTTACAAAATAGGCCCATTGGACCTTTACCTAAATATTACATAATTATTACAATTAAGTCTTTTTGTTTTCCTTCTTCTCATCGGAGGTCCAACAAATATCTATATATAGAAATAACTTTCCGAGAAATGAAAATATAAATTATAAGTTGTCGCTTGCGTAGTTGTATTATGTACATTGTAATTTTTAATTAAGAGGTTGTAAACCAGAAAGCTATGGCTGTCGGCGCGCACTTGTCTCTCTCATAGGGCTTTCGCAACATCCTTCATTTTCTCGATTTTCTTACAGGTATTTCTTGTAAAAATTGAATCTTTTTGTAATTTTTTGTTCATAATTTCAGTTAAGTGTATGAATTCTTGTTTTTGTTAAAAAGGGGTTCTTAAAGTTGCTATCCTTTTTATGGTGGGTGTTTGAATTTTGTATTTTGGTTATTGGGTCTGTTGGTTCTTGTTTTTTTGTTTTTAATTTAGTTTTGCTCTGTTAGGTTTTTGAAGATTGGAATAATTTAGTCTTTTTCTTCAAATAAATGGAGGCCTTTAATTTTATGCAATGTCTTGGACCTGACATGTCCATCAAGATTCTCATGTGTTTGGATGACCCTTCTGATCTTGTTCGTGTTAGCTCCGTCTCCACTTCTTGGCGTCATTTTGGTAACACCTACATCTCTTTGTGATTAAATGTATGCATTGTATATATGTTTTGTTGTTTTTCAGTTTTTCATATATAATTCGAATATTCAATGGGAGAGAGGGATTTATATTGGCGGAAATAATGTTTTTGTACTCCTTTAGAGATCAGTCATTTATATGATTCTGGGGGCTTTCTGTGATAAGATTGACTGTTAATTTTACTACACTTTGTTGATTAAAGATTGTAATTATCTTTCTTTGCCTTTGCACCCTGAGTCTCAAGCTATTTACATAAATTACAGCAGATATGTTTATATATTTAGGTTAATTATGTTATTACTGATCTACCTCTTCAGCTGATAAGATGTGCCTGTTACTTGTTTCCAATCACTTGCCACACGAAACCAGCAATCCTGTTTAAATGTGCTTCTCATGAGATCTTTTATCTCTGCTTTTGATCATTACTTAAGAAGGTTCTGGCATTTATTGAGGATTGGTGCATGGTTGATTTCAATAAATTAATATATGTTGATGATTGAGCAATTTATGTTTTATATATCTTGGATTTACTGCATCTTGTCTATCTAGTCTACCTCCAAAGCAAGGTTGAGTGAGCTTAGAAGTCCATTGCTGAACAGCTATAGTGCTTTCAACTTTATTCTATTTTACCTGTCCTTTTTTTGCTAGATTCCTTTACTTGTCTTTAAGTTCTTGGAGCTGCAAAATGTTAATAAGTTGTCAACACAAGTCATTAACGAATTTCTCCCTTCCCATTTTGCATTGGGGGATTTAATAGATCCCTTGTTCAATTTCAGTCCGTTTATGGGTGATAGTCTTATACAGTATATGATTCGTTTAGTTATCAATTAATATAATATTTTGTTCAGTTGTCTAACTACTTAAGGAACAAAGTTAGTAGACTCAAGTGCTTAGATTAACATGAAACCAGTTTATTATGTATTTCTATATATAGTTTTTTGCTGGACAGTTTTAATTATTTCATGGTGCGGTGCAGTGATTGAAAATGGCCTTTGCAAGAAGCTTTGTTTAAAAATGTACCCCGAACTAGTAGGTGTTTCGCATGTTATTGAAGCGAACAACGTGATAGAACCTGCCGAGTTCGAGCTCAACAATTCTATAGAATGGCCATGCCTGAAAAGGGATCATAGGATATATGCCTTTCTCGCACGAGGTTTTGACTCTTTTATGAGAAGAGATTGCTTGTTTGAGGCTATTTGCGCATCTAGTACTGATAACTACCCTGAGGAAAGCATTCAGAATACGTTGGAGCCAAGTGATTCGGTTGATAATAGAGTTTCATACTGGTCAAGTGAAGGAGAAAGTAACCCTGTGGTTCCAGAGACATTATTATATAAGCTGACTTCAAATCTCTGTGTTATTACTGAAATTCATGTACAACCATTTCAAGGTTGCTTCTTTGCAGTTCTTCTGATGATTTGTTTGTGACTTATTTTTTCATCAAGTGATAAGCTATATGTTTCTATTACAGCCTTTTTTCAGTTTGGCTTTCCCATATATTCAGCAAAGGCTGTGCGGTTTCGGATGGGGCACCCCAAGTATCCGATGGACAGCCAAGATGAAGCTACTAGCGAGTCTTCTGGGCATGGTTTTGCTGACAAGTTTGTATGGACATACACCTCGCCTGAATTCCCAATGGTTCAAGTAAGTTTCACATTTTATGTCTCGAAAAATATTGTGAAATGAAACCCGATTTTTCAGTTTTGTTATTGCAATGCTTGTTGGGTTCTTCTTGATAACCTGGCAAGCTTGTGAATTTTGAGATGTTCTCCTTCTTGAAACTCCTGTTGCCCGAAAGGAATTAAAATTGTTCAGATGTGGCTGACAGATAAGTTTGATAGTAATGGATAACAGATGGATTTAAATGGGTTGATGTTTGTTAATGGTTTATATTATAATGGAATGAATGCGGTCAAATCATGATGGATATCGGTCAAGCTACAAGTACTAGACAACCTGTCTCCTACAATTTTTTCTTTCCGGAAATGACTGTAGCTATAGAAAAGCAAGGAACTGGTAGTTTAGGTGGGGCCAATTGTGTCGTTGAATTAGTTAAATTGGACACAAATTTGAAATTTTTATAATTATATATCTATGTTTATTAGCTATTGAGAGAGAAACATAGTCTCTCTATGATAAAAAGGTCTCCTTAAAGACTAGAAAAGTGCGGATATTAGCTGTAATTTTATTTTCCCAACCTATTATGTACCCACATACATTTAACCCTTGGGTTTTTCATATAACAGAATTAGTATAATACATGTCTAAACAAGGTGGTGGGTTAAATTAAATTGATAATTGAACTTTATAAATCTATTGGTGGCAAAATATGTGCCACCTCCTGAAAATTCCGAATATATTAGATTATTAAGTCACATATTTAAGTTTGACTTGTATGTTTGGGGTAACATATGTTTGGAGTAAGATTTCCATTACATTGTATTATTTCTTTTAATATACAAGATACAATCTTACTTGGTCCTTGTCTTTCCCTGTACATTATAAAATTAAAGAGCTTGTTTTATTGATCTAAACAGGAAAACTGTCTGCAAAAGTTTAAGCTGCCAGAACCGGCTATATGCATCGGGGGAATCCTACTTGTGGAACTACTCGGTAGAGTTCAGAGACAAGAAATGGATGGTTTGTATTACATATGGTAAGTTTATTTTGCAGGTCTGTGATTTGTGACTGTTGCAGTAAATGTTCTGTATGCTTTTGTTATATCTTACTCGAATTTAACTTTGAAGTGTGCAACGTAATGTTTTGAAAGTTTTGCTTGGTTTCAGCCCAGTATGAAGTGTTGTCCATAACTATGTCCAAGTGTCGAGTATCTGGAAGGGATACTCAAGGTAAAATATAGAGTCAGGTCAGGTATTATGGCTATTGTTCCTCAAGAGGATGGAAACCTCCTTATTATGCATCCACTTTTATAGTTTCGTAGAGTTTGCATATAATTCTTAGCTAAGACACTCAAAGAGAGATATTCTGGAGGTTCAGGACTACTGAACAAAGGTTTCTTTGTACCATACAGATTAGGAATCATGAAGTAATATGTAAACATGGCAGTTGTTCTTCAGCCCATTTTGGTATTTACATAGTTAAGTTATGTATTGCGAAACTTGGCAATTCATATTTGAACCCGAATGATCATGTCAACATATTTAGACAAATCTAAATGCAATACTCACGTAACTTGTGAAAAACTGTGTAGGAAGATCTTTTTGTGCAACACTTTTCAGCATAACCAGATATAATACTCCCGGAGTCCCATTTATTTCGACCTCATATCCAGTTTTGGTTGTCCCAAAATGTTTGTCCACATTCAGTAACTAAGTTAAATATAATTTTAAATGTCAGCGTTTAACAAATATAGTATTACTTAAACTTGGATATTGAAATAAAAAAATTAAATATAGTGAATTGGTATAAACATGGATTTTGATTGATGGGCAAAGTAAGTGGGACAGGCGGAGTATATGTTATATTATCTTAACGAGGTGAAAACCTGTCACTATGAAAATTATGAAATATCATTTCTAGGCGATGCAAGTGTTCACTAGCAAAACATAAATTTACCATCTTTGTCATGTAAAATGCATGTGAGCCAGTAGTCACTGGTCGTTTATAGGATGGTGATGGACGAGTCATGATTGTATATATTCAGTTCTATGTTTTTGGTGCCCTCTTCGTTCTACTATATCAGACTTGGGCAATATTGTAGAATTCAAACTATAATGTAGTAATTACTAAATTTTGGTTATGGTCAATTAGAGAAATTTAAATACTCACACAGTCGTGACTCTGTGTTGACGTAGACCCTTTTTCCTATTACTAGAAGGAGAAGGCTAATTTTAAGGCAAAGCCTTGCAGATTATTATGAATTATATTGTTCCTGATTTAAATAAATTGATTGTTTTTGGCAGCATTGCACATGTTCAAGTTGTGGGACGGCCTCTGTCGCCGACATTCGACGTTGAGATACTTGATTCTTCAGGAAAGTGCAATCTTAAGTACTATCCTGAAGCAGGTTATTGTTGGTCACCAACAAAATCCGGTGAAGCATGCGTAAATAATCCTAGTCGTTTCCGGATGTTTACTGCAAGCATTAGGGGTTGGGAGCAGATGATACTGAATACTCTACTTGGAGCTGGAGTTGGAGTTACAGCTGGTGATGGCGCTGAAGATGCAGCTGGAGCTGGAGCTGGAGCTGGAGCTGATTCTGATAGTGAGCTTATTGCTTAGGTTTTCTGAACACCATAATCCTTTCTTTAATTGTGCAGTCTTTTATTTACTTTCTTGTAGTGAAAGTTATCATATGTTTAGCTAGCTCCGCCTACCAGTGCTTGGCAGGCTTAAGATGTAAAATTAGCTTTGGTCTTAAGCTGCCAGACATATTTGTGTGAAGGGAATTCATTTCCTCCATGATATAATAATTTCATGGTTTACAGTATTTCTTCAGTTTATGGCCCTTGTAATTAAACATCAGTATGTTATGTAAAAGAATAAATCAAGCCATCCTGCAAATAAGTAAGGAGCAAACTGATTCAAATCTAGATTTTCCTGAGTTATATTCTGCAACTGTCAATTCTACTGAACTGTCCAATGCAGCTGCCAAAACTGATCCACCTAATTCAGTTTCAGAGTCTGCTAAACAGAAAAACGCAATTACAGAATCTGTTGCCTCAAGTATTTCCCCAGATTCTTCAGCCAATAAAACTGATTTGTCTCCATTCACTGATCAGTCAATTGATGTGGTGCAAAGTAATATCAAAGGATTACCAGCAGAAAATTATGATGTTTCTTCCCCTCCCGCCCATCTATAAGGGATGAAACCTCAAGCTCTACAAACAATGTGGACAAACCTGCTGAAACAAGTGGCAATACAGGGGATTCAGAACAAGCTCTACAAGCTGCTTGTAAATATGATTCATCAAATTCATTTCGCTCAGGCTTTCTTAATCATAGTGAATACGACAAAATTTGAGTGAAAAGAAAGCGCATCTAGTGGAATTCGGTTTAATAGTCAGAGATAATTTTTCTGATTTTTACTGTATATTGATTCTATAGTTGAATAGTGCTGATCATACGGGCGCCCCCCCCCCCCCCCCCCCATTTGCAAATTTAGTAATATTGAACTCTACTTCAAATTATAAATTGGTCGAAAGAAATAGAGTAACAATCATAATATATATATATATATATTTCATTCAACTACATTCTGGTCTTGTCCAAATAGACATTACATTAGCATTTACCTCCTTGAAAGAATTCATTCATAATGCACAATGTGATTGCTGTCCATTGGCATGTAAACTATGTATCATACCTGTGGATTGTCATTATTATCCTGGTGCTCATTATATTATACTATCAACAGAACCAACACACTAGTAAACATTAATTCTGTAGGTGGAAAAATCCTGCATCCAAGAGATTGACAATTGCGTAAGATGAACTAACATAGAGGAACATTTGTATAGAACTTGTTTTTTCCTTCTATCACTGTTCTTTTACATGAAAAAATGAAACTTGAAATACATTACAATCACAAAAGTGCAGTTGTCACCTACATCTCTAATTTCTACGGTGACTAGTTTTGGAGGCTTGTCTGTAAACCGTCATTGAGGCATTTCAAGGTCAGGTCTTCTGTCCAGTGCTCTTGTTGCTGAATCATCCGGAAACGCATCCGGGTAGGTGGCTACGATCTTTGTCTTCATGCTCCTTAAATTTGAGAAAATATAGACAATATTATACAGATATTTAACTGCCTTTGAGCAAACAAAAACCAAGTAAACCAGCTACTGTAATAATAATACTAAATCATATTCTTCACCATTATTACTCCCTCCTTTTCTAAATAAATGTTGTGACTGCCACTTACGTTGAGATGCTAGAATAATTATACTCGGTGGCCAAGCCTAAAAAATTCAGATGTCGATATAGAGGGATCAAAAGTATAGCAAAAAATTTATTTTTTCCTCGTGGGGGGTAATTTCTTTATATTAAGTACTTAAATTTTATTTTTACTTAGCAAAAAGCAATTGTTATTTTTTCTATTCTAGTTGGGGTTTAAGTCTTCACTAGCCTCTCTGCAGCTCGGCCACTTATTATACTCATTATTAATTCTGAAATATATATTAGACAAGTTTAGAATCTAAACTTTAGTTTGATATAAAAAAAATCAATTTTATATTTAGTCTAACTAATGTTCTTTTGTAACTAATAAGTAATTAGTAATAGTAGAAAATTCATTCGGATAGGAACCCGTAACTTGCCTCAATTTCTGAAATATGTAATCAAGATCAGACTTCATTGACTTCAGAAGACGTGTATTTTTAGACATATCACTTGAAACTTCAGAAAAGCATTGTTCTGAATACTCATTGAAATGTGAAAGTACTGCATTGCTGTCCTGCAACCTCCCCAATCTATAATGGACAGACAAATAAAGTTCAATACATATAAAGATATCAATTAGCACATTCCCCCCAAATTCCAATCACATGAAACATTTAAAATGGGAACTTTCAAGATTATAGTATTGGATTGGTGTAACAAGTAATGAGATATAAAAATAAACAATCAAACTGAAGTTAGCGTTCCTTCAAAACTTCCACAATTGCACAGACCATAAAAATACAACCTGCTGGACAGCATTTCATAGTTCCAACTTAGATTATCCTAGAGACTATAGTTTGCCTAAAAGATCACTATTCATTAGTATTCATTGCTTATCTTGTGAAACTTCTCTCTGGACGACTATCTTCCAAAATCTTACCTGATCCTTTCTTTCTCTTTTTTTGCTAAGCCTTCATGACACTGTGCAGAGTATTCTCATATTGTCCACAAGCCTAAATTTGATAAGTGTTCCTCAAAAATACTAATGAATAAAAGTGGCTGATCATGCCCAAACTTAATTACAACTAGATAAATTAACTAGTGGATGAGATATTCTGACTAAACATGTCTAAAAATAAGTTAGTAAGATTTGAAAGTTATTGAAGTCATATGAGTACACATATACAAAATTACACCTAGATTAAAGTAGAAACTAGGACTTCTGCAGATTACGAGTCTTGAACTAAAATCAAAATCATCTCTGCTACTCTTCTTTGCTCTTCCTAAATTTTTCCACAGAAATATTCATATGTTAGTATTTTGAGTAACAACTAAGGCATTACAACCAGGGTTGCGAACAAACTAATTGGAGCTCAACTGAACTATGTCAGGCTCCACTAGAAATTTCTCGATCAAGCCTCCATTTTGAATTATTTTAGCTCAAATCAACTCGATTAAAAAAAACTTGAATCAACTCTGCTATAATATATCATATACAATATATGTGTACCATAGAATCCGATAAAATGATTATAATCTTATAAAATATATAACTAACTTTTATTTAGTCCCAGCATTATAAGGAAACTCTATTTGAATCTCGATAAATGAATAATATATTCCTGAAATGTGTTGGTTGTAGTTAGCTACTCTCGTAATTTACAAGTAATAAGATGCTAGTAGCTCAAAACTAAAAAATGTAATTTGATTAAATTATGAGGAAGGAGACGTACATTAAGTTCTGCAAACGCTTAAGAGAATCAAGGTCGTGAGAATCAACAAGGGTTTTGAATTCATTGGAAACCTCTTTTGATGCTAATCGCACTGGATCTTCTTGTTTCGCCTTTGATTCCTCGTCGCCCATCTCTCTTATTTGGAGGAGAGTTTGTTGACAATGTGTGGAATGGGCCTGATGATGTTATTTCAACCAAAGCCCAACTTAATTAAGGCACGAGGACAAAAAAGCTCTATATTTTCATTTTCAGGGCTAACAATAGTATAATTAAGAAAAACAATTATGTAATTCAGAAAAAATAATAAAGAATGAATAAATCATATTCACTACTAATACACTACCTACTATTTAGGAGGTGTTTAGGTGTCTTTTTCACTTATCATTTCTTTACCTTTTTTAAACAATTAATTATCACGTAGGTACCGCAACTGTACTTTAAGTGTATTTACCTTAGGAAATGGCATGTTTATTATATTTAATTAAAATACTATCTTTAATTATAAATTTTATCTTCAATTTTATAGTTGATTTATTTATTTACTCCCACTGTCCCAACCATTTCTTTACCCTTTCCTTTTTAGGATGTCTCATCCAATTCTTTACATTTCAAAACTTACCAAAAATAGTTAATGGGTGCACCACTTTCCCACTTTTTCTCTCTTTTCATATTACTTTTACTCCACTATCTCCCTTTTATATATTAAAAATCAAAGAGTCTCCCCACTTCACTCACTTTTCTTTCTTTTTTTCACTACTTTATACATATTTCTTAGCCTCCGTGCCCAAACGAAACGTAAATAATTGGCCGGGACGGAGGGAGTATATTCTAATATCTATTTTGCTTACATATAAAATATAAGATGTTTATTAGATAGCGTAAAATCATTTTACACATGCAAATTTTGACATAAAATTTAATTTAAAAATAAATAAATTTTATTTTATTTCACACTTTAAAGAAAGCAAAATTAAACTACTTAAAATTAATATTTATCTCAATTATGTATGGGCCAAAAACAAAATTGACAATACAGTGCAAAATGTAATGTTTGGGCTTGGGTACGGAAATAGAAATGCACAAGTACTATACCTACTGCAAGATCAAAACAGAAATAAACAAAGCTCAACTCCATGCATTATTGCATTGCATTCAACCACTATCACTAACCACCATGAGTAGTTTCTTCCGTCCAAAAAATCCAACCACATAACCCCAAGTTTAAATAGCCTTCCGTCACTCACCCCTCATCATCGCAATTATAGCCTTTTCCCTGTAACTCTCCATCTCCCGGGAAGAATTTGCATACAACATTACTATTATACAATTTAAACCAAAACTAGCATATTTTGGAAATTCTTTCTTCATCCAAATAACATACCGTTTCAAGTGACCTACATACAAAAGCTGCTGTTTACCATCACCACCTCCATAAATCATCCATACGTAACTTACTGGAAAAAACTTGAGTGGTCAAAGATGATATTTATGAAATAATTACAGGGAAGAAACCCTACTTTTATACTGCGTACCATAAATTCATGCATTGCTGGCTACGCTGTTCATAATATATTTAAGGGCAGCCCAGTAATGATTCTACTAAATCTAAAAGTATTTAATTCATAGATTTGTTTTGTAACTGAAACAGCCTTTTAGCAACCTTGACAACTAAGAAGAAAGGTTTAATGTTAGGGCACGCCTCTATCTGCATCTTTCACCTGGCTGCTTCAATTATGACAATTGATATACATGCATGAGTTATTAATTTATGGGTATTAAGATTTTGAAATAGTTTGATTAAACAAATTGGATTAAGTTTTGAATGTTTGGGTACAAATCATTGTTATCTTATAACCAAAAATTAGGAATTACAAAAGATATATTCTTTTTCTAATTTTTAAATTTATTCTGGGAATATCCTTTTATTAGCCCTAATCTAGTTGTGCTATAATGCGTTATCATCCCTAAACATTTTTTGTTTGAAAGTATCTTGACTAATATTGAACAATAGATCGTCCAACCACTATGATCCCTACTTAAATCAACATTAAATAACCGAATTTAGGATCTTAAAATAGTAAAATTTTAAAGTTCTAATTTAAATCAGCTTGAGTTATCCAATTTTACTAAAATACTCTTATAATATACAGAGAGATTAGGATGTGCAAGAAGTTCAACCACACTGCTCCCATTTTAGAAAGCCACTCAAAATATCATTATGGTTATCATCAACTTTGTAAACCTGAATCCCGGCTTATAGTTCATGAATCAGATTTTACTTGTTTTTAATAAGCCTCTACTTGTGGGAGTTGTGTCAAAGAGTACATGACGTGTGAAATTAATTTCATATTTAATTTTGTATAAATTCATGTGTTTCAGAATTAAAGGGCCTCAAAACTATAACTTGCACAAGGCTTCCAAGTAGAGCTGGCCAAATGTGCGGGTTTGAACCGCACATTTGGGACCGGTTCGTACGGAAACCGTAAAAAATTCGGACCGTACCGGGCCGGTTCAAACCCGCCCAACTCGCTAAATTACATGAACCGAATACGAATTGTAAATTCATGAACCAGGAACCGCACGAACCCGCACAGCCCGCACGAGCCAAGCCCGCACGAGCCGCACGAGTCACTCAACCCGCACAGCCCGCACAAGCCCGCACGGCCCGCACGCAACTGTGCTCACGCGCCAACACTTCTCCTCCCTCCCTGCTGCTTCTGCCGTGCCTGCTGTGACTGTAACGTTAACCTGCAGTCTGCAGACTCCAGTTAACGTTAACCTGCAAGTTAACGTTCATGTTCCACCTCCAACGGAAACTTTTATCTCCTTATAAATATATACATATAAATAGCAATTTATTCACAATTTCTTCGAACTCAATTTCTGGTTCTCTCTCTCAATCTCAATTTCTCCGACCTCCAACTTCTTTCTCCGACCTCCAACTTCTGTTTCTCCGACTTCTTTCTCCGACTTCTTATAACCCATTCGCAATTTTCAATTCAACAACAAAGAGGGAGCATTTATAAATTATACTTATTATAACAGAAAATGGAACAGGGAAGAGGGAGCATTTCTTCTCAAGGTTCAACCCCGTCCGCTTCGATGCTCCCGCCTCGACCCGGATCGACGTTTAATACCGAAGAAGGTATGTTATTTTCCGTGTTTTTGTGTGTTTTTGATGTTTGATTTTCCGAAAAACTATGAACTTGAGGATTTGAGGTTGAGGTTTGAGGATGAGGACGGAGTTGTTGTTGTCGGTGTTTGAGGATGAGGACGGATTTGTGTGTTATATATATATAATATATTGTTTATTTGTTTTGTAAAATATTTTTTTTAATTGATGGTTGTAAATTGTAATTTCGTTTTCTATTCGTTTTTATTCGTTTAATTCATGAT
Organism: Apium graveolens; assembly: GCF_009905375.1. Lineage (NCBI taxonomy): Eukaryota > Viridiplantae > Streptophyta > Magnoliopsida > Apiales > Apiaceae > Apium > Apium graveolens. The sequence continues at coordinate 53,227,653 of NC_133652.1, forward strand.
TGTAATTTTTGTAATTGGTTATTGTAATTTTATTAATAGATTATAATATTTTTATTCGTTTTTAATTTTATTCGTTTTTTAATTTCTGTAGGTGCTACGAGTTCGAGACAATCATCGCACGTGTGGACATATTTTTCAAAAGAAGCTATGCCGGATAATCCGAATAGATTTAAAGTACATTGTTTGATTTGTGTACAAAATGGTAGACCACAGCCACCATTTAGTTATGCTCGAGGGACCGGCACGGGAACACTAAGCCGACATTTGGAGAATATTCACTCTATTACGAAGGCGAGTCACGAAAGCGGAGAAGCACGAAGAGGTCCACAACAATCACAACTCGGTGGTTTTATGACATCAACGGGAGGTGGAGGTATGCCTTTTTCCTATAGTAGAGATAGAATGATATAAAGTTTTGCTACTTATGTTACACTAGACGAGTTACCATTTTCTCACGGTGAGATTGATAATTTAGAATATATGATGAAAATTACGATAAATCCGGTATTTAGAAAAATTCCTAGAAACACACTAAAACGGCACACAATAACACAATATCATTGCGCTAGAGCACAATTAATTGAATTTTTGCGAGAATTTGATGGTATGGTTTCGTTAACTAGTGATTGTTGGAGTTCGAGTCAAGGTGAGCCTTATATATGTGTTACCCTTCATTGGATTGGTGTCGATTACATGTTACAAAAACGAATTATTGCATTTGATGTTATGGACGAATCACACACCGATTATAATATTATGTCTAGAATTTTAGATACAATTAAAGAATTTAATTTGTTTAACAAGGTATTCACAATTTCCTTAGATAATGCTGCTAATAACAACAAATGTATTAATTATATTAGGACCGAAATTCCTTTAGTTTTAGATGGAGTATTTTTACACATTAGATGTTGTGCTCACATAGTTAACTTAACGGCTCAAGTAGGAATTCAACAAATAACTAATTGTGTTCTATTTATTAGAACCCATTTTCTTTACACAATTTCTTGTACCTAGACCTATATTTACCCGCCAAACGTAGATACTTAATTATGATGGTATGGTTTCGTTAACTAGTGATTGTTGGAGTTCGAGTCAAGGTGAGCCTTATATATGTGTTACCGTTCATTGGATTGGTGTCGATTACATGTTACAAAAACGAATTATTGCATTTGATGTTATGGACGAATCACACACCGATTATAATATTATGTCTAGAATTTTAGATACAATTAAAGAATTTAATTTGTTTAACAAGGTATTCACAATTTCCTTAGATAATGCTGCTAATAACAACAAATGTATTAATTATATTAGGACCGAAATTCCTTTAGTTTTAGATGGAGTATTTTTACACATTAGATGTTGTGCTCACATAGTTAACTTAACGGCTCAAGTAGGAATTCAACAAATAACTAATTTATTAGAACCTATTAGGAAGGTAATTAAGTATCTACGTTTGGCGGGTAAATATAGGTCTAGGTACAAGAAATTGTGTAAAGAAAATGGACTAAGGCCGAAAAAATGGGGTATCGATTGTCCTACAAGATGGAGTTCGACATATAAATTACTTGTTGAAGCAATTAAATATAAACCCATTATTACCATCTTATATAACGACGATCCAATTCACCAATACGAAGGAGGAATTATTACCGAGGAAGGTTGGGAATTAGCATCTACTGTACGTGACATACTTTATTGTTTTGCGCATGCTACTAAAGTTTTTTCTTATGTTTATGAACCAAATGTACACCATTGTATCATTGAATGTGTTAGTATTGTTACTACTTTAAAGGAATACGAAGAAAATGATAATTTTAGTGATATTATTAAGGATATGAAAATTAAATGGATCGAATACTTTACCGAATTTCCGTATATTTATGGTATTGCATGTCTTCTTGATCCCGGTGTTAGGAAGGAAGGTTTAGAAAATATGTTAGAACATTATTATGCTGTGTTAGGAGATTCATATAATCATGTTTTATATGTAACTAATTGTTTAAATTTGTTGTTTCGTCTTATAGATATGTATGCTCCAAAAACTCAAAGTACTATACCACCAAAGAGTAGTAATACTTCTAGTAGGTTTAGTAGTACCATTTCATCTATACTAACCAAAAACAAAAATGTAGAATTTCTCAGTCATCTACCGTACCTTCTTCTGCCACTAGTATGGTTCACGAATTTTTTTCATATAGTTATGAGTTAAATGATGATTTTGATATACTAACATGGTGGAAGAATCATGAGTTACAATTTCCGGTTTTAGTAAAAATTGCAAAGGATATTTTAGTTGTCCCCGCTTCTACAATTGCGTCCGAGTCCGCTTTTAGTGCAGGCAGAAGAGTGTTAGATGAGAAGAGATCCAGTCTTGCGTCAGACGTTGTAAAAATTTTAGTTTGCAAAAAAGATTGGGATCAAGCCGATAAAAGACAACAAGGAAGGAAAGAAGACTCCGACGATGACGACGAGCCATGGATGACAATGGATACTTCATCCGAATCGGGAACCTCAACTAGCGAACAACTTTAGAACAAATATTTAATGTAATTTTTTTTTAAGTTTTAATATCATTTGATTTGTAATTTTTTAATGTTTGATACGGTTTGTTCCGTTTTTCAGAGAGAGAGGAGTCCTCTCACATCATTTGTAATTTTTTAAAATTAATAAAATTTATAAGAGGTACCGTCCTCTTTTTAACCAAAAATTTAAAATAATAAAATTAATTGATTACAACTATAATATTTTGAATAAATTATGTGAGATAATAGAAAATAATGTTACATTTTGTTATTTATTTTTTATTAATTGATTACTAATTTCGAGTTATTATTGCTCGAGTTTTCAGGAATTATTGCTTCCAGTCAGGATCTAAATTATGCAGCCCGCACACGGCTCGCCCAGCCCGCACACACGGCTCGCCCAACTCACGAATCCAACCCGCACAGCCCGCACACACAGCTCGCCCGCGAATTTGTTCGGTTCGGTTACGAGTCCTGTTTTAACGGTTCAAACCCGGCCCGAGCCCGGTTCGTAATTCAGCGGTCCGGTTCAGTGTTTAAATACGGAGTGTTAAACCCGTGTGCGGCCCGGCACGGACCGCACGGACCGCACATGTGGCCAGATCTACTTCCAAGTTCCAATATAGTTAGGACGGTCCTGCAGTGAGCCAAGAAAAGTGCATGTTTGTGAAAAGCAAATTATTAATTTATGAAATGTGCAAATGTGAAATGTTGTTGGACAGAAAAAGGAAATTAAAGGAGGCAAAGACGGCCACGCGGGGAACAGTTGTATTAAAACTGTTGTAGGGCAGCAGGGAAAAAGATACTACAACTATTAAGATACCCCTACTATACTTTACTAGCACCGCTAGCATTTACATACACTACAAGTGTATGAGAGAGAGATTGGGCGAGCGAGAGAGAGAGAGGAGGTTTAAGCTTAACACCTTTAAAAGTGCCCCCTGATTTTCAAATGCAGAACGTACAGGGCGAGGAGCTGCATTGATACACCCCCCAGCCCCCACCCACCAGAACCAAAGATGCTACTAGTAATACTATCACTTATTTGAAAACACTATATACACAGGAGGTTACACCCAATACTTTAATTAAACTACTAGTCATCACCTGTACATCATGTACAGGCATATCATGTTAGTGTAATAGTGTCTATAATTTGTGTTGCATGCATGTATGTATGTACAAGTCAAGTATACATGCATGTATGCTCTATGTATATCTTATGTGTATTGACATGTAACAATTAACATGCCGAGTATACATGTCATATTTCTGCTACTTGTGTTCTTCATCATGTGCTGTTTGTTTTATCATATCCATTCAACAAATACAAACCTAATAAAATCAGTCTCTTCAAATATTTTCTTTCAAACTTTCTAAATTTTTTAATTTTATTGGGACATTTCTATACAGGGAGATGATACAGGCACGCTTGATTTATATGTTCACACCTCATATCTTGGTCAACAAAGAGTTTACACCAATAAACGAACTTATAAATGAAGAGTATGTATATATATGGTGTGTTAATTAAGACTGATCGATGAATTATCGTCGTCACACACAGTAGATTAGACAAGGGGTTTAAATAATGGTCCATACAAATATTTTGCAGCAGCAAACATGGTTAAATTGGGGGGATATGAATATAGTGGTCCAATATTTCCAATTCAAGAATAAAAAGATACAGCAAGCAACTCTGGTTTGGTGTACTCTCTGCCTGACAAGCCCCCCACCCCTGTAATGTAAGTTTAAATTTGTGTTGTCACATTTCACCAACCACTCTTATGTCATCTTTCAGCTTGCTTCCCGCTGCACCACAAACTCTTTATATTTACTCTATCATCAAATTCACTAAATTACCAAAACAATACTCCATAATTATGATCCAAGTAAAATCAGATTTACAGAGGAGGGGGACCTCTGTTAGATTGTCAAGGAGTTGAACACTCCTGTGCCATTTGTTCAGACCCAGTTGCAGTAACCGTAAATCCATTACTCTGATTTCATTGCTTAGATATTTAGACCAGGTGATCTCTCTCTCTCCGGTTTATACAAGTTAAAATATAGTCCAACATTCATTTTATCCAGTCAATTTTAACTTGGTAATAGAGCTCGATCTCCAAATACCTTTCGAGTTCACAAAAAAAATGTACACTAACAAAATCTTCAGTTCTCGTAAAATTTTACATGCAACATGGGACTCAGATTGTAGGTTTAGGCCTTCATCCCAGGTTCAAACTTTTATATCAGGCTAACATGTTTGACTGATATTACATAAGGTTACATATAAATACTGACTCGAGGATGGCTGATGCCGATGTCTAACATAAACATGCATAATTAACAGCTAAGGCTGTGATATATCAGGGTGCTAGGTTTTTTAAACAAATGACCAGTTTACGAACATAAAAGCTAAGCAGTGACTGGAGTTATCGTCACTCAGAACTTTCCAGGCAATGGCTTGATCATAGGAAATAGGTCTGCCCATGCTCGAAACACATATCCCGGCCGGAAGATAAGCAAATCCCTGCAAAAATATTTCAAGTAACTTTAGATTTGGTGAACAGGATTACAAAAACTCTTTTAGAAAAATCTGATCACTGTTTCCTACTTACCTCTACAGATTATTTAAGTAGTTAAAAAGGAAAATTATATTAACAATGAGGGCGGCAAATCATAAAGTATTTAATATTCTTACCTGTTGCATGATCTTTGAAAATTCAGAAAGCAGAATCTTCCTACCAGCTTCATCCAGAACCTTGTCAAGCATTATATCCTGAAGGGCCACAAGGGTAGTCTCAAGCATGTCAAGTCCTGCCTGGTTTGCGAAAGTGAAGACTGGTGATATCTGCATTTTGTCATTGAATCTATTAGATTCTATGTCTTTAAAACAGCAAGTCCCTACCTAGTCGAGTAGAACCCGGACATAGAAGAATTAAACAAGGCAAGAGAAAAATAATGTCCATTTACATTTGTTTTCACTGAACAACACAGAATTGCATCAGAATGACTCCAAAGTTGTTTCAGGACTGCATCCCCCACTTGGGAGTCTAACTGGAAAAGATCAGCCCCAATGTGAGCCCTGTAAGAAAAACAATACAAGATAATCAAGGAGAAGGCCAAACAAATCATGATCGGTAAAAAGATATGAGTATGAAAAAGGCATGTGTATTCAAATAATTATCAGTCAATGGCAAAAAAGTGCATTACACGCAAGCACCCTCCAAAAGAAAATATGATTAAGACAGTAGTTTGTAGATTTAACTATGCTATAAGTCTACACCTATGGACAGATCTTTATAACTTCTACATTTGAAATAATTATGACTCAGGTGAAGCAGCCAATATATGAATGTATTTATTTCTAATATGGTTATTTACCTGTAGCTCCTGCAAATCCAGAGTGACAGGGTGAGAGCCTCAGGGGAACCAGGTAGTTGTTTTGGTCCCAAATGTGAGTTCATCCGGGAGGGTGATATAGCCATGGCAACCCTCTGGACTGAGCCAACAACACTACGCACATATTGACGAGCCATAACAGCTACATTATCCCTGAAGTGGTTCTCAAAAGTGAACTGGAACGCAATAGTCAGCACAGAGCGGAGATTGTAATTGTTTAAATCAGCTTCACCAGGAGGGCATGCACCTCCAGGTCCCCCTTCAAGTGTAGAAGCCAAATCTAGTGTTCTATTTGCACTAGGCTTGTCCTGCAAATGGAAAAAACATGCAAAAAAAGAGAGTAAAAATCAAGTTAATCTATTTCCTCCTACAGGGCACTTTAAGAGCCTATTAACAAGTTGACATGCATGATTAAAAACTATGGTGCTAAGTCAGAGATTTCACTAAACTGATTTAGGATCCAATGGTATCACGCGGAAGCCAGATGGAAGCAAGGGTGCATCATCAGCACAGGATTCGTCAATAGGTGCAAAGACAAGCTGTGCACAGGCACCCGCAGCATTCTCGTCAAGCCCACTGCATAGCTGTGGTAGATAATTTAAATAATTATTCACGCAAAAATGAAAAGAATTAGCTGAGACACAAAACTATGAACTATTATCATATATCAAGATTTAAAATGTGATCCAACCTGCAGTAAATACATATCTCGTGACAAAGCCATATCCTCTGGGGAGAAAGCATGGCCCTCTAGCCGAACAACCTCCAAAAACTAATAGAAAAACAAGGAGAGTTATGCTAATATAATTACAAACAGGATGACTGGTACATTAACATAAGACAGACTTGAGAAAGATGTGCTGTGCTGTTACCTCTTCATGTTCTACTGTATGAGCAAGAGGCAAAATGACCTGGGTACCAGAGAAACCACCAGGCCTGGCACATGGAACAGCATAGGGACTTGCTTTCAGAGATGCAGCAGAGTAAGCGTCAATTCCATAGTCAGCCCACTCCGAGCGGTGCTCTCTTAGGAAACGAACAAGCAAAGCCGGGGGAACATCCTGCATATAACCACAAGAACATTTATCAATGTTACTGAAAGTTCCCTTCCTAATATCTGACATCAAACCATGAATAAAGAATATATTATTAGGTCAAGAGTTATATAGGAACATACCTGAAGAAGCATTGATGCCTTTGCACAGAGCACTCCTCCAAAGGTCGGCAACATTGACAATGAGTTACTATACTGGGAACCAATAAACTTTCCTGGATTCGAGTTGATGGCAATAGTAACATCCTCCACACCATCACTATCTAATATTGACCAACCATCGTCAACAAACCCATTCACAGCATCATTAAAACCCCTAGAATGCAAAATATATATAGTTTCAGTTGAAGGGAAATATAATGACTACAGCATTACTGAGTGCAATTAAGAACTGAAATCATCACTTTTAATTTCTAAAAGTAGAGAGTCCTAATTTTCAGTAAGTAGAGTCAGCTGATTCATGCCTCTAGCACAATGACCATTCTCAGCTTTTACTAGATCTACGAGTAACTTTTTACCTGCACAATCTTTGACTGAACGTTCTTAAAACAGCAGGCTGCCGCCCACCGGTATACTGAATTTCACCACTTGTTTCTTGTGCAATCTGCCGTATATGTCGCAAGGACTGCAAAGAAAAGTAAGAAGAACAAACTTAGAACACAAGTAAGAAGAACAAACTTAGAACAAAACAAGTCTCCACATAATGGCGTAAAACCAGGATAGATGTGATAATTTTACCGCCATGGTCATTTTCTGGGCAAGTATTCTGGAAGATTCATACAGAGGCCTCAAAACTTCGGGCACACTCCAAGGCTAAAATTATATACAGAAAGTCACTGAATCAGAAACTCGGCCACAAGACAAGTAAAACTGAATTAAAAATGCATTTATTAATTACATTCAGATCGACGTGATCAACGATGTTAATGATAGAGCCGCCACCATCACAAGGTCTTATCAGATAACCACTAGGTAACATATCAGCTCTTACAAAACATGTAGTAGGAGGCCCAGCTGGACCACCGGTTGAAGAAGTCAAAGACCTCTCGCATATCTGCACAAGTATATATTTTAGTTATGTATGACTAAATTAAAGATTATCTTCCTAACTTAGCAACTTTAAACTAGCAACTTACCACAAGACTGCCATCTTCCAAAGTTGTAGTATATCTTAATGTCCAAAAGTCTCTTGCAGATGCCAATGTTGTAGGCGCGTACGTCTATTAGAAAAAATTTCCAATATATAATCCCTCAAATGTATAAACTTTATATAATGAATCCCGAAATACAAGTTGCTCAGACCAGACACTATATCAGCTTGGAAAGAAGCAAACCTGCATGTATATGAGCTCTATTGTTCCTCCATTCCCAGTAGGAATAACACTTAAGACATCAAGGCAACGGCAATCGCGGAACCAAGATGTACGATCTTTAAGGATTTCAGCGACCTAAAATGAAACAGGTATTCCCAAATAAAATATTATAACTCAATAATATAAGTTTACTAAAGCCAAATCAATCATTGGAAAAAACAAATCAGAAGCTCCACCATTTGAAGGGATCTACCTTCGTGGGTTCAAGACTCACAAGGCCACAGGCTCGTGCTGCTACCCCACTACAATTGCGGGAAACAGCAACGATGCCAATAGAATCCGGACCAGGCTGCAAAAGAGGGTTTTATTAGATACAATTTAAATTTTCTCTGAGAGAGTAAAATTTAAACTTCATACATAAATAAGTGATCCCTTGAATCTGTGTGTGTATATACTACGTTGCCAAGTATAAAACCTTATGAGCACATACCTTCATCCCAATCATCTGCACCCAGTCGACAGCAGTTCCAGTAGCCTTTGAGAGGAACTCTGCCAGGGTCTCCTCAGCAATTGCAAGAAGACTGCGGGAATGTAAGCAACTAATCAGCAATCACACTAAGAAGTAATGTTTAAACATGTGAAATTAAGTGAGGAATATGAATTGTAGTTACCCAGCTGGGCTGTTGGCATCCCTTTGGGGATGCTGCGGAGTTGGGTTTTGTTGTTGTTGCTGACCACTTACGACCACAGACTCGCAGCTAGTGTCAGTGGTCGTTGTTGATGTCTGTAAAAGTTCATGTGTTAGATTTTATAAAAGGAAAACATATGACATTCAATTACAACAGGGGCTAATGTTATGAATCTTCTGTAAGTTTACACTATTATTAGACTATCACTGAGAGTAAAGTCACCCATTTGCGAGGAATCAGTAACCAAGTATAATGTCGATCATCTAAAGAAACTAATGGATGTGACATAATCTTAAAAGAAATATTCGGACACGCAACCCAGATAGAATGCACAAAGGAATACAAGTACATGATACATTGATCATTGCAAGAATTTAGTCAACACGTGAATGAAAGAAAGTTGGAAAAGGAAATAACTTACAGTGTGCAGTTGGGTGCGCATATATCCATTCTCATAAACCAAATGAGACACCTGTTTCTGCAAGCGGTCATTTTCTTCCATGAGCAGCTTGTTCATTGCACCAAGCTTCCTGTTTACAGTCTGGAGACGAGAAGCTTCCTTCCTTTGTTTCTCACGACATCTGAGAAAGATATTCTCAGTTAATGTATAAAATATACCTCTAGCTAAATTTCACACCTCTTCTACCTAGATATCTCTAATCATACTTAGTTAATTTAGAACTACTGCCCTACACAAGCTAATACCTAGAAAGCATAAGATGAATAAGGCTATGTGGAATTCATACAATTGCAAAGTAAAAACCTCCATTGTGCACAATTGAAATAGAGAAAAGTTAGAGGCACCAATAATTGTACTCATTTTACAGGGTCACCCTGGCCCAAAAACACAGTAATTCTGAGCCAAGGTTCAAGACAAATAACCAGTGTCGCGGTCGCCTCATCCATGCATCTCTGTGACTCGTGGTGTTTTGTACTGAAAGATTCTATTATTCTTTTGTGAAAGGTAAATTAGCAGTATTAAGTACTTTCCAGGGCAAGGTCGCTCCAAGGCCTTATACAAATTAGTCTTTCTCAATCATATAAGGAATCTTGACCCAAAATAAGTGCTAAGAAAAAAATATGCTGGGAAAAAGAAACAACTACAAGCTATTTCCAAAAACAAGCAGTATACACAAGATCAACAATGATAACACTGCAACATCACCTTTATTATCTTAAACACTTGAAAATAGACTACACCTACATAATTCAAAACATGAACTTGAAACTGACAAAGTCTTTAACAAAAACAAATCTTGTAGACACATAGAAAATCCAAAACTACTACATCCTTTAAAGCTATGAAATTTTTGCAAAAAGTTCACCTTCAAACAACAGCTCAAGATCCAGACTTATAATCCTTAAAAAAATGCCATTTAACAAAACATGAAGTAAAACAAAACCATGAAGAATAATAGCTAGAAATCAAGAATGTTTATACCAATGAAGCCTACATAAAAATGACATTTTTTTAACGAAGAAATAAAAATCAGAGTATGTTCAAAATGGGCATGAGTGAAATGAATACCTGCGGTTCTGAAACCAGACTTTGATCTGTTTAGGCTCAATATTAGAGAGAATAGGACATTCCCTTATAAGCTGCTGTCTTCTCAAAGAACTAGGCTTTGGACATTCAGTATACACTCTCTCCAAAGCCTCAACTTGCTCAGGTGTATATCTCACATACTTACTTGAATCCATTTGTTGATCTCTATGCATAGCAAGAGCCATTGATAGAACTAATTAAACAGATGGTAAAGAGATAGTACTACAAAGCTTAAAGTTTTTTTTTGTATGACTTGTTAGATGAAGAAGACAATAGTAGGCATCTCTTGTCCAAGAGAGCCTACACTCTCATTCATTACAAATACAAGAAGTTCTGGTTGAGGTTTGGAGAATTTAAAAGGAGGGTTTTTGAAAGAGAGTAGTTTGAAAAGGGAGAGTTGTGCAGAGGTCCCCTGGTCTTAATGCAAGGGTCTCAAATATCAAGAATTTTACTGAAAGTGAAGTGTGTGTGTGTGTTTATATAAAACTAAAAAGAAAACACAAACCAAGAGAGAGATAAGGAGATAGAGAGAGACTTTGAGACAGTAAAGGAGTGAACTTTTTGTTGCTTTATCTCTGTTTCTCTCCTCTCTCTCTCTTAAACATGATTGAGTTTTGTTGCAGCTGTGCATGTAGATGCATATGATATGTATGTATAGATGACATAACAGTTACTTATAAAACTGTGGATGGATGGGAGATTAATGTATGTACTATTGGGGTATGACATACATAAACAGTTGTATGTGGGGGGATGAAGCCTAAAAGCATGCATGGTAGGCGTGAAGAGAGAGAAACCCTTTTAACAAATCTAAACAAACTGTCTGCTGCTACATTTTTTTTGCTGCTGCTACATTTCGAAGTAAGAACATGATCCAATAGAGTTCCCTGTTTAAAATTTTGTAGCATGTGCATATTCAAAATTTTAAATTTTATTCTTATACGCCTAAATAATTATTTTCTAATATTATTATATAAAATGAAATATATTATTTATTGTTATTATATAATAAATTTATATTATATTGAGTAATACTAGCGGTCTCCATTTAAATATCAACAAAAATTTCCAAATGAGGAGGTATAAATGATATGGAAGTCGTATTGATTATTTAAATTAATACTTTCAACGTGAATTCATGAAAATTCATCTTTTTTAATTCCATCATAACTGATTATGAAATGACGTGGCATTTTTCATAAATTTTTAGTTACTCTAGCATTTTTCATAAATTTTTGTTGTTTCAAACTTCATAATCAACTCTCTAACTTCGACCATGCTTTACAAAATACGGTTGTCGGTAAATTTCAAATCTTAAGTAATTTGTTAATTTTTTCGAGTATTTATTTTTGAATTACGAATACCTGCTACTTATTTTCAAGTAGGCTGATTTTCGTTTCTGAATACGCTACCTAATCAACCGATTTTTAAAATACTACTTTGGACACATTTGACGATCATCTGTTGCTAATATTTATATTTTTACATTAATTAATCATAGAAAAATTTTAAAAATCCAAAAAGAATTATTAAAAAAATTTAACTGTAGATATGTTATTTGTATACTCGATATATTTTTTTAATAAAAATATGTGTCCGATCTGTATACATATGCAACAACCAAATTAAAACTAATCATTTATTGTGTCACTATCATTAGAAATAAATTTTGAAAAAATTTTTGTAACATGTGTACTCGAAAGTGCCATTTGTTAATAAAGATTATAAAAAAAATTGAATGTTGACGAATTACTTGTGTACTCATTAAATTTTCTAATAATAATATACAAATAAATCTACAAAATATGGGTTCACAAAATTTAAACTTGTTATTTATTGTGGCTCGTGTCATGTCATCTAAAATAAATTTTGATAAAAAATTAGTAACAACGTAAAATTGAAAATACTCTTTATTTTTTATGATATTTGAATTTCGTGATTTTTAACCCCGTGTCGCGTTGATAATATGTATTACTGACAAATTAGTCACAATTGCGTTGATTGCATATGTAAAACTAATCATTTATGGTGTCACTTGTTATTCCCAAACAATTTAACATGAATTACAGAAGGGGGTGAAGGGGGGTTGAATGTAATTCTGACTTCTTTTTGAATTTTAAGAACAATTCTATTATGAATATATAATTGTGTTTGATTTAGCAATGGTGCGGAATGAAAGTTGTAAAGAAATCAAATCATAAAATAATTAAATACAAGTACTTAAAAATTTTCTGGTGGATTGAACTTATCCACCAGAAATATATATTTAGTAGAGAACTTTGTGTTACAATGTTATACACAGCTGCATACAAGTTGAACTACAAAAACAGAGAATATGTATTAATTGACATGTGTTACAAAATGTATTACTTGACATGTGATTGTCAAGTCACTATCAACTGCTTTTTTGAATTTGATCATCCGTTGAAATTTCAGTTGATCATCCTTTGGAACTTTGGATGATCATCCGTTGAAATTTTATTGGATCATCCGTTGAAACTATGGTTGATCATCCGTTGAAACTTAGTAAAACAACTGTTAAGATTGTATTCATGGCAGTTAACTCTATTTCATTTATACAACATTATAAGGCATCCAATATTTACAATTAACCAACATATCTTGTATATCAATCTAGTAGTCAACATGACTTAAACATTCTACAACATATAGTTCACTAATGTTGTGCTCCCGAGTTAAAATCAGGAGAGAAAAGAAAAGAACGGAAAAGAAACTTTTACAATTTTCCTTCATAGTTGTGCTCGCGAGTTTTTTCAGGAGAGAAGAAAAAGATTGAGAGAAAAAAATTTCAAAATTTTCCACCCAAAAGTTTATTCTCAAAAATGGGATGATTTGGAGAGAAACTCTCACATACTTTTCAAAATATTTCCCTCCAAATCAATATTTTCAAAATTTTCTCTCCCTTTACCAGAAATAACTTGGGAACACCTTAAAGAAATTTTTTTGCTTCTCTTCTTTTCCTTTCTCTTCTCTTTCGTTCTCTTCTTTCATAAAAAACTTGGGAGCACAACGTAAGGCATGCAGAAATGTGCTACTAAACTTATTATTACATAAGCTACTCTTTCAACGGATGTTGAATTGATCATCCGTTGAAAACTACAAAATCACTTAAATAAATTCTACTAAATTTTTTGTTGAAGTTATTATCAAGTACACAACATATTCCTAACAACTATAATTAGGAATAAATTTTGATTTTTTTTAATAATACCTCGACTCGGAAAGTACCATTTGTTAATTAAAACTACATATAAAAAATTGAATGTTGACGAATTATTTGTGTACTCGTTAAGTTTTCTAATAATAATATAAAAATAAATTTACAAAATATGGGTTCACAAAATTTAAACTTGTCATTTATTGCGGCTCGTGTCATGTTATCGAAAATAAATTTTGATAAAAAATTAGTAACTTCATAAAATTGAAAATACTCTTTATTTTTTATGATATTCGAGTATCGTGATTTTTAACCCCGTGCCACATTGATAATATATATTACCGACAAACTAGTCTCAATTGCGCCGATTACAAAGACATTCATTCATATCTAACATAAGGTCACAAATTGGTTTATTATGTTAACAATGAATTAAAAGTAAGGAGCAATATTTTTTCAATGGTGTGCATAACAAAAGCGACCAATGAATAGGTATTTAAAATTACCTGAATTGGTTCACTTCTATGAAAAAATATGATCTAATGGGTTAACATAGGACATGTTTGGATGACCGTCATTTTATCTTATATTTAATGAGATGAATGCGCCTTTTGAATAAAAAAACTGTAATTTATCAAGTCATTTTAGTTTATAAGTTGAATGTTGGCTCATGCTAATATTTCACATTTCATTTCTTGAATTTTTTTATTTCAGCGTCCCCTTCTTCATTTTATTAAATTATTTCATTACTCTTGTTAATAAAATTTATCATTTTTATTATAATTTGTACAATCAAAAATGTTTTTTTATTTTATTGGAAAAAAAGTTATTCAAAAAATGACTTTAATAAATTTCAAGTTGTTTAATAACTATTTTGGCTCTATATTAAATTTCTAGAATTCAGTATTTACGATTTTATAAACCATAAATTACGTAAATATTGTAAATTTACTTTATTTTTTTTTGTTTTTATCAATTTGTAATTCAATATTTTTGTTTTGAATTTATAGTCATGTATTAAATAATTGTTAGATTAAAATTTCAAATTTTAATAAAAAAAATTAACTTACCAAACACATTAGTCAGATCTAGATAATTATATTGTTAGATATATTTGATAATGTCATGGCTAATATGTTTTATGTTTAGCTTTCAGAATCTTACTTGAACAGGATAAATCAGTACTTAACTGTTGATCAGTACTTATACTGGAAGTCAGGACTTAAGGATATCAGTACATATGTTATCAGGAGATAATCGTCAAAAGATAGATATCAGAACTTAAGTGCTGAAGGACAATCAGATAAGGACAGTAGCTGATTAAAGGAAAGAAGATCAAGATAAACATAAGAAGAGATATGCATGAAGAAGGAATTCTGTAAAGAATGGAATACTTGGAAGAAAAGATATCTGATTGATATATTTTAGGAAGCAAAATTATATTCCATATCAATTAGTGATTATCTTGTAACTGTGTAGTATATAAACACAGATATAGGGTTTACACTATAAGTGTTATCATTATTAGAGAAGATTATTCATTGTAACCCTAGCAGCTCTCGTGATATTTGTTCATCACTGAGAGGTAACAGTTCCATACTGTAATAGAGTTTATTGTTTCAATAAAGTTTGTTTTCTGTTACTTAAGTTCTTAAAGTTCGATTTGAGTGTATTATACACTGTATTCACCCCCTCTACAGTGTGTGTGTGACCTAACAATTGGTATCAGAGCCTATCTGTTAACATACATACAGTTAAAGATCCAAACACAATCATGTCGGACACAGAAACTCCAACTAAGCCTACCAAAACTGAGGAACCACCAAAGACACAAATTCAGAGTCGGTATGAGACCATCAGAGTTCCCATACTGAGACCATCTGAATATCCCATATGGAAGGTAAGGATGACCATGTTCCTGGAAGCAACAGATCCAGAATACCTTGATAGAATCAAGGAAGGCCCTCACAAACCAACCAAACTCGCTGTTGCAGTTGCAGGTGAAGCAGCAAAGACCGTACCAAAGGAGAAGAGTGATTATACTGCTGAAGACATAGCATCAATTGCTAAGGATGCTAAGGTACGACACTTACTGCATAGTGCCATTGATAATGTAATGTCAAACAGGGTAATCAACTGCAAGACTGCTAAAGAGATATGGGATGCTCTGGAAATACGGTGTCAGGGAACTGACACAATTAAGAAGAACAGGAAGACAATACTCACTCAAGAGTATGAACACTTTGACTCAAAGACTAATGAGTCATTGAATGATTTATATGATAGATTTGTCAAACTTTTGAATGATTTGTCATTGGTTGATAAAGAGTATGATCTTGAAGATTCAAACCTTAAGTTCCTGTTAGCTCTTCCTGAATGCTGGGATTTGAAGGCAACGACAATAAGAGACAACTACAATCTTGATGAAACAACTCTTGACGAAATCTATGGAATGCTCAAGACTCATGAGCTGAAGATGGAACAAAAAAGCAAGAGGAAAGGAGGAAAGTCAAGAACAGTTGCTCTTAAGGCTGAAGAAGAATTCCCCAAAGCAGCTTCCTCAAAGAAAGACAAGGGAAAAGCTCTTTTCATAAAGTCTGATACCGAGTCATCAAGTTCTGAGAGTGATGATGACTCAGATTCTGAAAGCTTGCCTGAGACTGATGCTGATGAGGAGATGATGAAGCTGTGTGCTCTTATGGTGAAAGGAATCACAAAGATTGCATACAGGAAGGGAAAGAAGGGAAAGAAGTTTTCCAGGAAAGGCATAAGTTCTGATAAGAAGAATTTCAGAAGATCTGAAGGCAGAGGAGAAAAGTCTGACAGAGGAGATTACACCAATGTTAAATGCTATAACTGTGGTGAGAAAGGCCACATATCTCCTGACTGCAAGAAGGTAAAGGGTGACAAAGGCAAGGCTCTTGTCACAAAGCAGAAAAGCTGGACAGACACCTCAGACTCTGAAAGTGAGGAAAACTATGCATTGATGGCAAATGCTGATAAAGAAAGTGCTGAGAGCAGTTCTGAAGCTGCTGAAACAAAGGTACCTCAGACTACTTATGCTTTTCATACTGATGATATTAATGAGTTGAAAAGATATCTTAAAACCATGTTTGTTAGCTATAGAGATCAAACTTTAACATGTGAAAGATTAACTTCTGAAAATCTTGCATTTAAGAAAAGAAATGATTTCTTAGAAAAAGAGTTAGTCATGTTCCATCAAACTCAGAAGGATAGAGATGATGCTTTTTATGTTAGGAATGAAGTGCTAAAATTAAATGAATCTCTAAAAACTGAGTTAGAAAAGGAAAGAGAGATTATCAGGACTTGGACTAACTCTGGCAAAACAACTCAAAATTTTCTAAGTAGGGGAAACTGGAAAGAGGGCTTAGGTTATGGAGAAGATAAGAAAGATAAAGGAACTGAACAAATTAAGTCTGTTGATAAACAAAAGCCAAAGTTAAAACCTATTAAGTTTGTAACTGTAAAGTCTGAAAATGAAAAATCAGAAGTTACAAAGAAATTAACTTCTGATAAACTAAAACAGGAAAAGACAGCTGAAGTGAACATAGGCTTAATGACAAAGAAGCAGCTTAAGCATAAGCTGAAAGATGTCAAGAATGCAAACAAGGTAAAATCACCTAGGAAAAATAGGAATGGAAAGGAAGGTGTGAATAAAAGCAATGATTATAAACCTGTTCCTGATGCTCCTAGGAAAACATGTCATAACTGTGGAAGTTCTAACCATCTGGCTTCTTTTTGCAGGAAGAATAAGAATATTAACTCCTTACCTTCAAAATCAGGAGTTAAGAGTCGGTCTGTTAGATACAAACCACAAAATCCTTATTTTCATTGTGGTAGTTTATGGCATTCCATTTATACTTGTAAGGAATATCATAGTTTGTATTATGATTATTATCAAATAAAACCTTCTTTGAAGAAAGTTTCCATTGTTCCTTCTAGTATAAATTCTGATTCAAAGTCTGATAGTGTAAGTTCTGATAAGAAAAATGTTAACATAAACTCTGATGCTAAATCCGCTGCAAATGTTAACAAAATTAATAAGGCCAAAGGATCCAAGCAAGTCTGGGTCCTTAAAATTAATAATTAGTGGTCTTTGTGATTGCAGGGCAACAGGAAAAATATTCTAGTTCTGGACAGTGGATGTTCAGGACATATGACTGGAAATAAGGCCCTGCTATCAGACTTTGTGGAGAAAGCTGGCCCAAGTGTTTCTTATGGAGATGGCAACATTGGAAAAACATTGGGATATGGCAATATCAATCTTGGAAATGTCATAATTAAACAAGTAGCTCTAGTCTCAGGACTTAAACACAACCTACTGAGTATAAGTCAAATCTGTGACAGAGGTTATCATGTTGATTTCTTTGAAGAACACTGTGAAATTGTGAGTAAATCTAAAGGCAAAGTTGTTCTGAAAGGATACAGGCGTGGTAACATTTATGAAGCTAAGCTTTGAACAAGTACTGATGGTTCTGCAATCTGTCTAATGAGTAGAGCATCAATTGAAGAAAGCTGGAATTGGCATAAGAAACTCTCTCATTTAAATTTCAACAATATAAATGAACTGGTCAAGAAAGATCTTGTGAGAGGATTGCCAAACACAATATTTGCTCCTGATGGTCTTTGTGATTCATGTCAGAAAGCCAAACAAAGAAAATCTTCATTCAAGAGCAAGACTGAATCATCAATTCTTGAGCCTTATCATCTAATACATGTTGATCTATTTGGTCCAGTAAATGTCATGTCTATTGCAAAGAAGAAGTATGTGTTGGTCATAGTGGATGAGTTCACCAGATACACATGGGTGTATTTCTTGCATACAAAAAGTGAAACTGTATCAACCTTGATTGATCATATCAAACATCTGGATAAAATGGTCAAAGATTCTGTGAAAGTTTTAAGGAGTGATAATGGCACTGAGTTCAAGAATTTGATAATGGAAGAGTTCTGCAAAAGCCAAGGAATAAAGCAGGAATTTTCTGCTCCTGGAACTCCACAGAAAAATGGAGTTGTTGAAAGGAAGAATAGAACTCTCATTGAAGCTGCACGTACAATGCTTGAAGAAGCAAAGCTTCCAACCTATTTCTGGGCTGAAGCAGTGCAGACTGCTTGTTTTACTCAAAATGCAACACTCATTAACAAGCATGGAAAAACACCATATGAGATGGTGAAGAAAAAGAAGCCAAATCTGAAATATTTTCATGTATTTGGATGCAAGTGTTTTGTTCTCAAGACTCATCCTGAACAGCTATCAAAGTTTGATCTAAAAGCTGATGAAGAAATCTTTGTTGGATATCCACTTTCCACAAAAGCCTTCAGAGTCTATAATTTGAGAACAAAAGTGGTCATGGAATCTATCAATGTCTCTTTTGATGACAAAAAGATTACTGGTCTTGAAGATTTCATTGACCATGATCAGCTGAGATTTGAAAATGAAGACTCAAATTCTGATACAGAAAATACTGATAGTTTAAGTCCTGATACTGTAAACTCTGATGGATTAAACTCTGATGTTATTGAAACTGTGGAGACTACGTCAAAGGAAGATGCACCTATGCAGGGGGAGCATACTCAAGATCCTACCACATCTCAAGAAACATCAGAACATACATCTGGCTCTTCAAGTTCTGATAAGCCAAGTTTTGATAGTGCTGAAAATCTAAATACTGAAGAATCCAACTCAGAGAGCATAGTTTCAGGGGGAGCATCAGAAAATGAAAATGAAAATAGCATGGATCTTGGGGGAGCATCCAGTTCTAGAGAAAACCTTCCATCTGCAAGGAAGTGGACAAAATCACATACACCTGATTTGATAATTGGAAATCCTGATGCAGGTGTCAGAACTAGAACAGGTACTTCAAATGAATGTCTTTACAATTCTTTTCTCTCTCAGACTGAGCCAAAGAAAGTGGAAGAAGCTCTTCAAGATGCTGATTGGGTGCAAGTAATGCAGGAATAGTTGAATGAATTTGAAAGAAACAAAGTCTGGACCCTAGTGCCAAGACCAAAGAATAGATCTGTTGTTGGTACAAAGTGGGTATTCAGAAACAAAACTGACAGTGATGACATAATTACAAGGAATAAGGCAAGGCTGATTGCAAAAGGATATTCTCAACATGAGGGAATTGATTATGATGAAACATTTGCACCAGTTGCTAGGTTAGAAGCCATAAGGATATTCTTGGCTTATGCTGCTCACAAAAAGTTTACTATCTTTCAAATGGATGTGAAAAGTGCTTTTCTCAATGGAGAATTAGAGGAGGAGGTATATGTTGAACTACCTCCAGGTTTTGTAGATACCAAACATCCAGATTATGTCTACAGGCTTGACAAAGCACTTTATGGACTTAAGCAAGCTCCTAGAGCATGGTATGAGACTTTAGCTCAGTTTCTTCTGGAAAGTGGATTCAACCGAGGGACAATAGACAAAACACTGTTCTACCTCAACCATGGAAAGGACTTACTTCTGGTCCAGATTTATGTTGATGATATCATTTTTGGATCTACAAATGATAAACTTTGCAAAAAGTTTGCCAAACTAATGCAGTCAAGATATCAGATGAGTATGATGGGGGAACTTAGCTATTTTCTGGGCCTTCAAGTCAAGCAGAATGAGGAAGGCACTTTTATTTGTCAAACCAAGTACACCAGAAACTTGCTGAAGAAATTTGGAATGCAAGATTGTTCAAGTGCATCCACTCCAATGGCCACTGCGACAAAACTGGATAAGAATATCGGTAAATCAGTAGATATTACTGACTACAGAGGTATGATTGGCTCTCTACTCTATCTAACTGCTAGTAGACCTGATATCATGTATGCTACCTGTCTTTGTGCAAGATTTCAAGCAGATCCAAGAGAACCTCACTTAACAGCTGTAAAAAGAATCTTTAAGTATCTTAAAGGAACAGCTGCTCTGGGATTATGGTATCCTAGAGAATCAGATTTTAAACTAATAGGTTACTCAGATGCAGATTTTCCAGGTTGCAAAATTGACAGGAAAAGCACAAGTGGAAGCTGCCAATTTCTTGGAGGCAGATTGGTTTCTTGGTACAGCAAGAAACAAAAGTCAATTTCCACATCAACTGCAGAAGCAGAGTATATTGCTGCAGGAAGCTGTTGTGCACAGATTCTTTGGATGAAGAATCAGTTACTGGATTATGGGTTAACATATTTCAAAATCCCTATTTACTGTGATAATCAAAGTGCTATTGCTATGACAGGTAATGCAGTTCAACACTCAATGACAAAACACATCAGCATCAGGTACCACTTCATCAGGGAATATGTGGATGAAGGTACAGTGGAATTGCATTTTGTTCCCACAGATCAACAACTAGCAGATATCTTCACAAAACCACTGTGTGAAGCTACTTTTACAAGATTGGTAAATGAACTTGGAATGGTTTCAGGTTCTTTCTCTAAATCTGCTTAGTCTTGTTCTGTGTTATCAGACTTTATGCTCAGTATTTACAGAATTAATCTCATTGTGTATTCTGTGCTTAATTGATAAATGTCTTTAAGTACTGACTGTTGTCTGATATATGTTTCTAAACTCTGATAAGTGATATGTCTGTTCAAGTACCTATTCAATCCTATGAGGATAACTGTGCTAGATACTGACCTAGTAGTCTTCAATAAACAAATGATTCCATGTAAGAAGTAATTATTTCAGTGGAAACCCTATGACACTAGCAAATTCTGATAATTGAGCTTAGTTAAGTTTACCTTGTATATCTTATTACTAAGTCACAAATTAGAATAATGCTACTTGTTAGATATATTTGATAATGTCATGGCTAATATGTTTTATGTTTAGATTTCAGATCTTATTTGAACAGAACAAATCAGTACTTAACTGATCAGTACTTATACTGGAAGTCAGAACTTAAGGTACTGGAAGTCAGAACTTAAGGGATATCAGTACTTATGTTATCAGGAGATAGATATCAGAACTTAAGTGCTGAAGGACGATCAGATAAGGACAGTAGCTGATTAAAGTTAAGAAGATCAAGATAAACATAAGAAGAGATATGCATGAAGAAGGAATTCCATGAAGAATGGAATACTTGGAATAGAAGATATCTGATTGATATATTTTAGGAAGCATAATTATATTCCATATCAATTAGCGAATATCTTGTAACTGTGTAGTATATAAACACAGAAATAGAGTTTACACTAGAGGTGTTATCATTATCGAGAATATTATTTATTATAACTCTAGAAGCTCTCGTGATATTTTGTTCATCACTGAGAGATAACAGTTCCAGATTGTAACAGAGTTTATTGTTTAAATAAAGTTTGTTTTCTGTTACATAAGTTCTTGAAGTTTGATTTGATTGTAATAAACACTGTATTCACCCCCTCTACAGTGAAAGTGTGACCTAACAAGTGGTATCAGAGCTATCTGTTAACACACATACAGTTAAAGATCCAAACACAATCATGTCTGACACAGAAACTCCAACTAAGCCTACCAAAACTGAGGAATCATCAAAGATATCAACTCAGAGTCGATATGAGACTATCAGAGTTCCCATATTGAGACCATCTGAATATCTCATATGGAAGGTAAGGATGACCATGTTTCTGGAAGCAACAGATCCAGAATACCTTGATAGAATCAGGGAAGGGCCTCACAAACCTACCAAGCTCGCTGTTGTAGTTGCAGGTGAAGCAGCAATGACCGTACCAAAGGAAAAGACTGATTACACTGCTGAAGATATAGCATCTATTGCTAAGGATGCCAAGGTACGTCACTTATTGCATAGTGCCATTGATAATGTAATGTCAAACAGGGTAATCAACTGCAAGACTGCTAAGGAGATATGGGATGCACTGGAGACAAGGTGTCAAGGAACTGAAACAGTTAAGAAGAACAGGAAAACAATACTCACTCAAGAGTATGAACACTTTGACTCTAAGACTAATGAGTCATTGACTGATGTATATGATAGATTTGTCAAACTCTTGAATGACTTGTCATTAGTAAATAAGGAGTATGATCTTGAAGATACAAACCTCAAATTCCTGTTAGCTCTTCCTGAATGTTGGGATTTGAAGGCAACAACAATAAGAGACAACTACAATCTTGATGAAACAACTCTTGATGAAATCTATGGAATGCTCAAGACCCATGAACTTGAGATGGAACAAAGAAGCAAGAGAAAAGGAGGAAAGTCAAGGACAGTTGCTCTCAAGGTTGAAGAGGAATCCCTCAAACCATCTTCCTCAAAGAAAGATAAGGATTCTGAAAGCTTGCCTGAAACTGATGCTGATGAGGAGATGATGAAGCTGTGTGCTCTTATGGTGAAAGGAATCACAAAGATTGCATACAGGAAGTTCAGGAAGGGAAAGATGTTTTCCAGGAAAGGCATAAGTTCTGATAAGAAGAATTTCAGAAGATCTGAAGGAAAAGGAGGAAAGTCTGACAGAGGAGATTACGCTAATGTTAAATGTTATAATTGTGGTGAGAAAGGCCACATATCTCCTGATTGCAAGAAGACCAAGAATGACAAAGGCAAAGCTCTTGTCACAAAGCAGAAAAGCTGGACAGACACCTCAGACTCTGAAAGTGAGGAGAACTATGCATTGATGGCAAATGTTGATAAATCAAGTTCTGAGAGCAGTTCTGAAGCTGCTGAAACAAAGGTACCTCAGACTACTTATGCTTTTCATACTGATGATATTGATGAGTTGAGAAGATATCTTAAAACCATGTTTGTTAGTTATAGAGATCAAACTTTAACATGTGAAAGATTAACTTCTGAAAATCTTGCTTTTAAGAAAAGAAATGATTTCTTAGAAAAAGAGTTAGTCATGTTTCATCAAACTCAGCAGGATAGAGATAATGCTTTTTATATTAGGGATGAAGTGCTAAAAATGAATGAATCTCTAAAAACTGAGTTAGAAAAGGAGAGAGAGATTATCAGAACTTGGACTAACTCTGGCAAAACAACTCAAAATTTGCTAAGCAGTGGAAACTGGAAAGAGGGTTTAGGCTATGGAGAAAATGAAAAAGGAACTGTAGAAATTAAGCCTGTTGATAAGCAAAAGCCGAAGTTAAAACCTGTTAAGTTTGTAACTGAAAAATCCGAAAATGAGAAATCAGAAGTTAAAAAGGAATTAGCTTCTGACAAACTAAAACAGGAAAAGACAGCTGAAGTTAACATAGGCTTAATGACGAAGAAGCAGCTTAAGCATAAGCTGAAAGATGTTAAGGATGCAAACAAGGTAAAATCACCTAGGAAAAACAGGAATGGAAAGGAAGGTGTGAATAAAAGCAATAACTATAAATCTGTTCCTGATGCTCCTAGGAAAGCATGTCATAACTGTGGAAGTTCTAACCATCTGGCTTCTTTTTGCAGGAAGAATAAGAATATTAACTCCTTATCTACAAAGTCAGGAGTTAAGAGTCAGTCTGTTAGATACAAACCACAAAATCCTTGTTTTCATTGTGGTAGTTTATGGCATTCCATTTATACTTGTAAGGAATATCATAGTTTGTACTATGATTATTATCAAATAAAACCTTCTTTAAAGAAAGTTTCTGTTGTTCCTTCTAGTATAAGGTCTGATAAGAAAACTGTTAACATAAAATCTGATGTTAAATCCGCTGCAAATGTTAACAAACCTAAAAAGGACAAAGGATCCAAGCAAGTCTGGGTCCTTAAAACTAATAATTAGTGGTCTTTTTGATTGCAGGGCAACAGGAAAAATATTCTAGTTCTGGACAGTGGATGTTCAGGACATATGACTGGAAATAAGGCCCTGCTATCAGACTTTGTGGAGAAAGCTGGCCCAAGTGTTTCTTATGGAGATGGCAACATTGGAAAAACCTTGGGATATGGCAATATCAATCTTGGGAATGTCATTATTAAAGATGTAGCTCTGGTCTCAGGACTTAAACACAACTTACTGAGTATAAGTCAAATCTGTGACAGAGGTTATCATGTTGATTTCTTTGCAGAACATTGTGAAATAATTAGTAAATCTAAAGGAAAAATTGTTCTGAAGGGATTCAGGCGTGGTAACATTTATGAAGCTAAGCTTTCAACAAGTTCTGATGGTTCTGCAATCTGTTTAGTGAGTAGAGCCTCAACTGAAGAAAGCTGGAATTGGCACAAGAAACTCTCTCATTTAAACTTCAACAAGATAAATGAACTGATCAAGAAAGATCTTGTGAGAGGACTGCCAAAATCAGTGTTTGTTCCTGATGGTCTTTGTGACTCATGTCAGAAGGCTAAACAAAGAAAATCTTCGTTCAAGAGCAAGACTGAATCATCAATTCTTGAGCCTTACTATCTACTTCATGTTGATCTATTTGGTCCAGTGAATGTCATGTCTATTGCAAAGAAGAAATATGCGTTGGTCATAGTAGATGAGTTCACCAGATACACATGGGTGTATTTCTTGCACACAAAAAGTGAAACTGCATCTATCCTGATTGATCATGTCAAACATCTGGATAAATTGATCAAAGATTCTGTGAAAATTTTGAGGAGTGATAATGGCACTGAATTCAAGAATTTGATAATGGAAGAGTTCTGCAAAAATCAAGGAATAAAGCAGGAATTTTCTGCTCCTGGAACTCCACAGCAAAATGGAGTTGTTGAAAGGAAGAATAGAACTCTAATTGAAGCTGCACGAACAATGCTTGAAGAAGCAAAGCTTCCAACCTATTTCTGGGCTGAAGCTGTGCAGACTGCTTGTTTTACTCAAAATGCAACACTCATTAACAAGCATGGAAAAACACCATATGATATGGTGAAGAACAAGAAGCCAAATCTCAAATACTTTCATGTATTTGGATGTAAGTGTTTTGTTCTCAAGACTCATCCTGAACAGCTATCCAAGTTTGATCTAAAAGCTGATGAGGGAATCTTTGTAGGATATCCACTTTCTACAAAAGCCTTCAGAGTCTATAATTTGAGAACAAAAGTGGTCATGGAATCTATCAATGTCTCTTTTGATGACAAGAAGATCACTGGACTTGAAGATTGCATTGATCATGATAAGCTGAGATTTGAAAATGAAGATTCATATTCTGATACCTCAAGTCCTGACAGTCTAAGTCCTGATACTGTAAATTCTGATGAATTAAACTCTGATGTTATTGAAACTGTGGTGACTACGTCAAGGGAAGATGCACCACTGCAGGGGGAGCATACTCAAGATTTTATCACATCTCAAGAAGCATCAGAACATACATCTGGCTCGTCAAATTCTGATTCGTCAAGTTCTGATAAGCCAAGTACTGACAGTGCTGAAAATCTAAATACTGAAGGATCCAACTCAGAGAGCATAGTTTCAGGGGGAGCATCAGAAAATGAAATCGAAGACAGCATGAATTATGGGGGAGCATCCAGTTCTAGAGAAAATCTTCCATCTGCAAGGAAGTGGACAAAATCACATACACCTGATTTAATAATTGGAAATCCTGAGGCAGGTGTCAGAACTAGAACAGGTACTTCGAATGAATGTCTTTACAATTCTTTTCTCTCTCAGTCTGAGCCAAAGAAAGTGGAAGAAGCTCTTCAAGATGCTGATTGGGTGCAAGCAATGCAGGAAGAGTTGAATGAATTTGAAAGAAACAAAGTCTGGACCTTAGTGCCAAGACCCAAGAATAGATCGGTTGTTGGTACAAAGTGGGTATTCAGAAACAAAACTGACAGTGATGGCATAATTGTAAGGAACAAGGCAAGGCTGGTTGCAAAAGGATATTCTCAACAGGAGGGAATTGACTATGATGAAACATTTGCTCCAGTTGCTAGGTTAGAAGCCATAAGGATATTCATGGCTTATGCTGCTCACAAAAAGTTTACTGTCTTTCAAATGGATGTGAAAAGTGCTTTTCTCAATGGAGAATTGGAAGAGGAAGTATATGTTGAACAACCTCCAGGCTTTGTAGATTCCAAACATCCAGATTATGTCTACAGGCTTGATAAAGCACTTTATGGACTTAAGCAAGCTCCTAGAGCATGGTATGAGACTTTAGCTCAGTTTCTTCTGGAAAGTGGATTCAACAGAGGAACTATTGACAAAACATTGTTCTATCTCAACCATGGCAAGGACTTACTTTTGATCCAGATTTATGTTGATGATATCATTTTTGGGTCTCCAAATGACAAACTTTGCAAAAAGTTTGCCAATCTAATGCAGTCAAGATATCAGATGAGTATGATGGGAGAACTTAGTTATTTTCTGGGCCTTCAAGTCAAGCAGAGTGAAGAAGGAACTTTTATTTGTCAATCTAAGTACACCAGAAACTTGCTGAAAAAATTTGGAATGCAAGACTGTTCAAGTGCATCCACTCCCATGGCCACTGCAACAAAACTGGATAAGGATACTGGTAATTCAGTAGATATTACTGATTACAGAGGTATGATTGGCTCACTTCTCTATCTAACTGCTAGTAGACCAGATATCATGTTTGCTACCTGTCTTTGTGCAAGATTTCAAGCAGATCCAAGAGAACCTCACTTAACAGCTGTAAAAAGAATCTTTAAGTATCTTAAAGGAACAGCTGATCTAGGATTATGGTATCCTAGAGAATCAGATTTTAAATTAATAGGTTACTCAGATGCAGATTTTGCAGGTTGCAAAATTGACAGGAAAAGCACTAGTGGAAGCTGCCAATTTCTTGGAGGCAGATTGGTTTCTTGGTATAGCAAGAAACAAAAGTCAATTTCCACATCAACTGCAGAAGCAGAGTATATTGCTGCAGAAAGCTGCTGTGCACAGATTCTCTGGATGAAGAATCAGTTACTGGATTATGGGTTAACATATTTCAAAATCCCTATTTACTGTGATAATCAAAGTGCTATTGCTATGACAGGTAATCCAGTTCAACACTCTATGACAAAGCACATCAGCATCAGGTACCATTTCATCAGGGAACATGTGGATGAAGGTACAGTGGAATTGCATTTTGTTCCCACAGATCAACAAGTAGCAGATATCTTCACAAAACCACTGTGTGAAGCTACCTTTTCAAAATTGGTAAATGAACTTGGAATGATTTCAGGTTCTTTCTCTAAATCTGCTTAAACTTGTTCTATGTTATCAGACTTTATGATCAGTATTTACAGAATTAATCTCTTTGTATATTCTGTGCATTAATTGATAAATGTCTTCAAGTACTGACTGTTGTCTGATATATGTGTCTAAACTCTGATAAGTGATATGTCTGTTTCAGTAACTATTCTATCCTATGAGGATAACTGTGCTAGATACTGACCTACTAGTCTTCAATAAACAAATGATCCCATGAAAGAAGTAGTTATTTCTGTGGAAATCTTATGACACAAGCAAAATCTGATAACTGAGCTTAGTTAAGTTTACTTTGTATATCTTATTACTAAGTCACAAATTAGAATAATGCTACTCATCTGTTTAAGTTCTGATTCTAGTAAAACTGCTGAATGTACTAAGTGCTGATAAACCTCACTTATCAAAAGAAGAAGAACAATAATCAAAGAATAATATCAGGTACTCCTTTGAGATCTAGAGTAAAAATGTGAAAGGGACGACCCAAGTGCATTGCTGGTATTAAGTAAATATGCATTAGAAAAGCAAAATATTTTCTTGGTGACTTTTCACACTCTATGATTACTGGAGAAATACTCTGATAATAGCATAAATTCTAATAAACAGTCGTGACTCACTTACACTGAGAAGCCTCTGTAAAATAGAATTTCAAAAGATGCATAAAATTAGCACAAAAACAGTAGAGGTGAACTCATGCATGAACTCATTTATCAGTAGGTTTCATGATAATGACAGATCTTTAGCAAAATTTTAATTATGACTTATTTCTAAGATGTACTGAAGTAGATCAGACTTTACTCTTTGTCTGTTATTTAGCTTAATGCACACACACATCACTCCATATGAATGATGAAATTTCTGTGGTGGTCTATGTTATTTTAGATAAACAGTCATTGTGTCACTTCTGCACAAATTCTGAGGACAAGTTCTAGTTACACGTTCTGATGATTAAGTTCTGACGTTCATAACTAAGAACTTGTATGAGTATTTACTAAGATAGATATTCCTTGTTCGAGTTAAGACATTATGTTCTGATGACTGTTAAGTTCTGGTATAGGTCTAAGTTCTGATTTTTCAGTCTAACCCTTTACTTGACTTATCTGTGAGTAAATTTTGGTAACAGTCTCAGATTAATTTCGAAATGTTGAAGTGGAAGATTAATAGTCTATGGTTAAAACATAATGGCACTCGTCCTTGAACAGTTCACTCTTGTTTCATGTGCACATTCCTTTTCAAATGACTGTTATTCTTTTTCAAAATCTAGGGAGACGAGGTAGATTTAATTCTACCTGTCTGCATTCAATATCTTTGCGTCTCCTGGCATTCTCTTGCCTATAAAATCAGCCACTTCACTTTAGCCCTTTCATCAATTTTTCTCACAATCTTAACTTCATATTTTTTCAAAAGCATCATGGTTCGATACAACATGTTTTTGAATTACCAAAATTTTCATATGGAGCTAAGCTGCGCCGACTGGCAGCAGGAGTGGCATGTAACTGCCATTCCTGAAGAGATATGGGGCTCTGTCCCACAGGCGGTGCTGAACCAACTTCTGTTCTTCGAGATGGACTACCAGCTTCATCTTGATCGATTGGAGGCGGAACGGCGGGAAGCTATCCGTCAGCAAGAGCGAATCATTCGACTCGCCATCTTGTTTGTCGAAGATAGGAAGAGGAAGATGACTTAATCTCGTCTTCTTCCTGTTCTTCTTCATCCTCAGCTTTGTCAGGCTTCTTAGCTAGGACTAAAGTTGTTGACGTTAGGATTAGAAGCTTAGGGAAAATCTTGTATTGATGTAATTTCTATTTCATTCATGTATTGACTTGATATATTAATGAAAACTGTTTTTACTTCAAGATTTTGTCTCTGAGTTATTTTATCTTGTGTTGTTAAATCCTGCTTGATATTCTGATGACCATTTAAATTTTGTTTTAAGTTCTGATTTAAGTTCTGATTCTTTGTCAGCACTTATTCATCGAAATTATCTCGGTCATTTTTAACATGATTCATTTTCAGAATATTAATGTTGCAGTGCAAAATAATCCAATCAGTGATAACGGGTTAAAATTTGAATTGTTTCCCTTGATCAATGGAACAGTTTTTCCTTGAAACTCGGCAAATGGGTAAGTCATGATTACTGTTTTCTCGAGCCCAGTAACTATCCGTTATTACTGCATGTCTGACAGGTGTCCAACGGTAATATTTCTTTTGTATAAGTACAGCAGAGAGAAGATTTCTTTAATCTTTTTAATTTCTTCATCTTCTATCTCTCTTCTTACTTTTACTCTCCTTCACTTTAATATTTCCGTTGTTTTCATACAGATATTATCTCAAACACCTAACAGGCATACTTGAATTTCAATATTTTTTCACATGGCACCAAAGGATTTAATCATTGATGGAGCAAAGTTTGTTCCAAACAACTATGCTGCAATTCTTGATCATGCTGACGCTCCATCTGAATTGCATTTTGTGCAAGATCTTCTTGCACATAGTGAGGTTGGGTACGCCTTAACTCAGCCTGAATTATTTTCAAGTCAACAAGTTCTGCGGTTCTGGAGGACTGGAATTTTTGATGATGGTGGTAAACGAGGAACTCCCAGTATTATCTTCCAAGTGGGTGATTCTTCCTATGTAGTCACTCCTGGTACAGTACGAAGAGCATTACATCTTCCAGAAGATTGTACCTTCTCTATACCAGAGGAATCAGAACTTCGGGGGTTAATGACTGATTTGGGATATGAATAGAGTCTGACGAAACTTGGACAGTTGAAACGGGCTCATATCAGAAGAGAATGGAGTTTCTTCTTCGATTGCATCACCAAGGCTTTTGGGAACAAATGTTCTAATTATGATGCTATCCCAATTCTGAGTCAGCACATCGGGTATGCTATTATCCATCAAACTCATTTTGATTTTGCAACTGGAATAATTGGTTTTATTGGGGATAGGATGACAGAGGATCGAGATGTTGTTTATTTTGCTAGATTCTGTCAACTTATTTATACGTATTGTACTGCTGAACCCCAGTTAGTCAGCACTCAAACCCCACCTTTTAAGGTTGCAAAAAGGTACTTTAACGACCTCATAAATGCTGACACAAAGAAATCAATGGTGAGACAATTACAGATTCCTCAGTCTGTGAAACAGATACTGGTAAATGCTGATCCAGCTACTTACAAATCTGTTTACTCAAATGTTCAACCAACTCACCATAACCAAAATCCATCAACCTCAGTCCCTACCTCTCATTCTACTCAACCTACCCTCAGAACTTATCTCAAATCATATCTCTCCACTTCACAGACTGCTCAACCTTCTTCTTCAGCACCTACTGTGAAGCCTACATTCTCTAAGCCAAAGAGAACAAAGACTGTTCCTCAAACATCTCAGAAGAAGAGAAGGATTACTTTGAGAGATGAAACAGATTCTGAAGATAAGGTTCCTTCTTCAGAACCTATGATAAATGAAGCTGAGAAGGCAACTTCTCAGAAGGATTCTGCAATTGGGGGTTCTAGGCTTCTCAAGAGGCTTAGACGTATGACTGTTCCTGCAACTCCTAAGGAATCCAAATCAACAAGGAAGTACAAGAAACAGAGGGCACAGAGGCCAGTTTCAGATGATGAGGAGGAAGCAGCTAAGGAAGGGGATCAGGAATCTCTGATCTCACAAGACAAGGAATTTGCTCCAGTCACTTCTTCTCCATCAACTCCATTTCAGGAACCTGTATCTGACAAGGCTAATTTACCTTCTTTATCTCTTGTTGATCCAGGCACAAGTGCTGAAATTGATATTCAGAACTTGGTTGTGCCTGGAATACTTTTCTTAGAAGCTCCAACAGCAAATAATCCTTCCACAACACCTGTTACTGATGCTGTTCAAACTCCTGAGTTATCACTAACACCTTCTCTGCATCAAGATGATGATCAGATTTTAGGTGAGCATCAGGATATGGCTGTTGATCAGAACTTAGTATCAGATCAGCAATTAGAGGATGTTGAAGCCTCCATTGCTACTCATACAGTTGTCTTATCAGAAGATACTGATTCTTTAAGTTCTGATGCTGCAAATGTTGGAGATACTGGTGAAGCTGCTACAACTGTAGATGCTGATGCAGCAGGTCCTTCAGGACATACTCCTCCACTGACTCTTTCTAAGTCTGAACTGCTAAAGGAGTTTGTTATCAGGGATGCACCAGTACCTTGGAGTGAAACTCCTGCAGGACAGGAGTGGACTAAGGAATGGAACTCAGTTTCATGTGTTCCAAATGCTTTACATCTTGCTGAGCACTTGACTAAAGCTGATGAAATGTTAAATTCTGATGATTTTAAAACCCAGCTTAGAGTCACTGCATTGAGTACTAAACATCTACAAGGTCTTCATTCCAACACTCATGCAGAGCTACACAAGATTCAGGAGAACTTTATTAAACAGGAACAAGTTTGGAAACTTGATAAGAAAAAGTTCTTCCAACCTACCATTGACAGGGTTGCTTATATTGAGAAAACTCAAGAGAAGCAACAAGCTCAGATTGATCAAATTCTGACAAATCAAGCTTCTCAGCAATCGCAACTTACTGAAATCCAGACCTCAGTGGAACTACTTATCTCTCTTTTATTACCTGCTGATGCCAAAAAGGGGGAGAAGGTAATTAAGTCCAAATGCAAAACCAACAAGTCACTGCAAGGAAAGGATGATGGAAAAGATGACCAAGGAAACTCTGTAATGGGTAGTGGTCATAGTCAAGGTAGAAGATTTACATCAAGACAAGCTAGTCACAGAACAAGTTCTGATACTGGGAAAAGAATAAGTTCTGCTGCTGGTAAAAGGATAAGTTCTGATGAACTTCTAGATCTTGATGAGGAAATGTCAAGACAGTTATTTCTTCAAGAAAATCCAGGGATGGACTTGGAAAGTTTAAAGGAAGAAGAAGCCAGACTTAAATCAGAGAAAGTCACATCTAAATCTGAAGCTTCTGGTAAAAAGTTACTTCCAAAACCTAAAGGCATTGTGATCAAAGAGAGGATACATACTGAAGAAACTTTGGCTAGATCACAACCACAGATAGATCCAAGATCCAAGGGTAAAGAAAAGGTTGGTGAACCTATCAAGCCTTATGTACCTCCTGAGGAAGAAGAAATTACTGATGGAAAACATAATCTTGCTCTGACTTCAAGAAAAATTCTTAAAACAACCTCTGACATGGCTCAAGTTGTTCAGAGTCAAGAAATTGTAAGTTCTGATATTCAGAAGAAGCAAGTAACCTCTGACAGTGCTCAAGTTAACTTGATATCAGAAGATAAATCTAAAACACTCCTACCAGGATTCACTAAAGCAAAACAGACTCAATCTTTGAAGACTACTTTAAGTGGTTTTGAAGCAAGAGTAGTTACTGGAAAGGAAGCTAGAGATAAAACTGGATTGGGAAGTGCTGATGAAAGAAGAGTACACAACACTACTGATGATCCAACTTCCTTGAGTGAACCAGGTATTGGAGCAACTCCTGAGAGATTGAATCAACTAGAATCTGTACAGATGGTTTACCATACCTACTTGAAAGAATACATCATGTTGTATTTCATGACAGATGGTAGGGTTTATCATATAAGACAAAATGCCATTCCATTGAAGTATTTTGAAGAATTGGAGCATGTATTATTCTTACTTCAAGTGGATGACAGAATAACAGAGACTGCTGCAAACTACTTAAAGGAACAGATTCAGAGACAGAAAAGACTTTATTCTGTTAAGTCTGACAGCAGATATGTTCCAAAGTACAGAAATCACAATGGTGATATTGTTGATATGAAGCCTAATACTGCACAGATCAGAACATATCTTGGTATTAAGGGGCTTGAATTCAATCTAGAGTCTAACAAAGCTTATGTCATAAGACTAGATCAGGAGTTGAGAAAAGCAAAGATTAATGATCTCAGAGCTGCAATATTTCAAACTGGTGAAGATACTGCAGAGCTTAAAGATGTCAAACGGAGAATGATTGATGAACTCAGATATGCTGAGAAATGTTTGTTGAAGAATTATCTCAGAACAACTCCTGACATCAGAGAGATCAGAAAATGATGAAGCCAGGTCGAAGATCTACAACTGCTTAAATTCTGATATTTATACAGGTTGAAGTTGTTATCAGAAGTTGAATTGGTAAAAACTTTAAGGACTGTAAGTTGTAGTTATCTTGTCTATTTCTCATGCATTTGTACTTAATGTTTTTGACATCATCAAATATCTGTTAAACTTGTATATTTTGTTAATTTACAATTTGGGGGAGATTGTTAGATATATTTGATAATGTCATGGCTAATATG
This sequence comes from Apium graveolens, assembly GCF_009905375.1. NCBI lineage: Eukaryota > Viridiplantae > Streptophyta > Magnoliopsida > Apiales > Apiaceae > Apium > Apium graveolens. The sequence continues at coordinate 53,261,762 of NC_133652.1, forward strand.
TTTTATGTTTAGATTTCAGATCTTATTTGAACAGAACAAATCAGTACTTAACTGATCAGTACTTATACTGGAAGTCAGAACTTAAGGTACTGGAAGTCAGAACTTAAGGGATATCAGTACTTATGTTATCAGGAGATAGATATCAGAACTTAAGTGCTGAAGGACGATCAGATAAGGACAGTAGCTGATTAAAGTTAAGAAGATCAAGATAAACATAAGAAGAGATATGCATGAAGAAGGAATTCCGTGAAGAATGGAATACTTGGAATAGAAGATATCTGATTGATATATTTTAGGAAGCAGAATTATATTCCATATCAATTAGCGAATATCTTGTAACTGTGTAGTATATAAACACAGAAATAGAGTTTACACTAGAGGTGTTATCATTATCGAGAATATTATTTATTATAACTCTAGAAGCTCTCGTGATATTTTGTTCATCACTGAGAGATAACAGTTCCAGATTGTAACAGAGTTTATTGTTTAAATAAAGTTTGTTTTCTGTTACATAAGTTCTTGAAGTTTGATTTGATTGTAATAAACACTGTATTCACCCCCTCTACAGTGAAAGTGTGACCTAACACTACTCATCTGTTAAGTTCTGATACTAGTAAAACTGTTGAATATACTAAGTGCTGATTAACCTCACTTATCAAAAGAAAAAGCAAAAAGATCAAAGAATAAAATCAGGTACTCCTTTGAGATCTAGAGTAAAAATGTGGAAGGGACGACCCAAGTGCATTGTTGGTATTAAGTAGATATGCATTAGAAAAGCAAAATATTTTCTTGGTGACTTTTCACACTCTATGATTACTGGAGAAATACTCTGATAATAGCATAAATTATGATACACAGTCATGACTCACTTACACTGAGAAGCCACTGTAAAATAGAATTTCAAAAGATGCATAAAATTAGCACAAAACAGTTGAGGTGGACTCAAGCATGAACTCATTCATCAGTAGATTTCAGGACAATGACAGCTCTTTAGCAAAATTTTAGTTATGCCTTATTTCTAAGATGTACTGAAGTGAATCAAACTTTACTCTTTGTCTGTTATTTAGCTTAATGCACACACTAATCACTCCATCTGAATGATGAAAATTTATGTGGTGGTCTATGTTATTTTAGATAAACAGTCATTGTGTCATTATTGCACAAATTCTGAGGACAAGTTCTAGTTACACGTTCTGATGATTAAGTTCTGAAGTCTATAACTCAGAACTTGTATGAGGATTTACTAAGATGGGAATTCCTTTTTCGAGTTAAGAAATTATGTTCTGATGACTGTTAAGTTCTGGTATAGGTCTAAGTTCTGATTTCTCAGTCTAATCCTTTACTTGGCTTATCTGTGAATCAAATTTGATAACAGTCTCAGTTCGAACTAGAATATGTTGAAGTGGAAGATTAATAGTCACTATGATTAGGATTAATGGTATTCATACTTGAACAGTCCACTATTTCTTGTTTCTTGTGCGGTTTAAACCATGATTCCTCTTTCCAATGAATGTTATTCTTTTTCAAAGTCTAGGGAGAAGAGGTAGAATTAATTCTACCTGTCAGCATTCAATTTCTTTGCGTCTCCTGGCATTCTCTTGCCTATATAAGCAGCCACTTCACATCAGTCTTTCTATCAAATTCTTCTCACACACTTATCTTCATACTTCTTCTTTCAAAAATACAATGGTCAGATACAACATGTTTTTGAACTACCAAAACTTCAATATGGAGCTAAGTTGTGCCGAGTGGCAGCAGGAATGGCATGTCACAGCCATTCCTGAGGAGATATGGGACTCTGTCCCACAGGAGGTACTGACACACATTCTGTTCTTCTATATGGACTACCATCACCATCTGGAGCGATTGGAGGAGGAAAGGCTGGAAGCTCTCCGCAAGCAAGAGCGAATCATCCGACTCGCCATTCTGTTTGTCGAGAGTAGGAAGAAGAAGATGACTTAATCTCGTCTTCTTCCTGTTTTTCTTCATCATCAGCTTTGTCAGGCATCTTAGCTAGGACTAAGGCTGTTGATTTTAGGATTAGAAGCTTAGGGAAAATCTTGTATAAGTATTGATGTAATTTCCATTTCATAAATGTATTGTCTTGATATATTAATGAAATTTGTTTTTCCTTCAAGATTTTGTCTCAGAGTTATTTTATCTTGTGTTGATAAATCCTGATTGATATTCTGATGACCATATAAATTTTGTTTTATATTAAGTTCTGATTCATTTTCAGCACTTACTTATCTAATTTATCTTGGTCATTTTCATGTGATGTATTTTCAGAATATCAATGATGCAGTGAAAAATAATTCAATCAGTGCTAACGGTTTAAATTTTGAATTAAAACTGTTTCTCTTGATAAATGGAACGGTTTTTCCTTGAAACTAGGCAACTGGGTAAGTAATGATTCCTGTTTTCTCGAGCCTAGTAACTGTCCGTTATTACTGCATGTCTGACAGGTGTCCAACGGTAACATTTTTGTTCAGAGTATAAGTACAACAGAGAGAAGATTTCTTTAATCTTTTATTTTCTTTATATTTTATCTCTCTCCTTACTTTTACTCTCTTTCTCTTTCTTTCTCACGTTGGTTTTTTTTCATACAGACATTATCTCAAACACCTAACAGGCATACTTGAATCTCAATTTTTTTCCACATGGCACCAAAGGATTTAATCATTGATGGAGCTAAGTTTGTCCCCAACAACTATGCTGCAGTTCTTGATCACACTGAAGCTCCATCTGGATTGCACTTTGTGCAAGATCTTCTTGCACATAGTGAGGTTGGGTATGCATTAACACATCCCGAATTCTTTTCAAGCCAACAAGTTCTGAGGTTTTGGAGGACTGGACTTTTTGATGATGGTGGTCAACGTGGAACTCCCAGTATTATCTTCCAAGTGGGTGATTCATCCTTTGTAGTCACTCCTGGTATAGTACGCAGGGCTTTACATCTTCCAGAAGATTGTACTTTCTCAATTCCAGAGGACTCAGCCCTTCGGGAGTTAATGGCTGAATTGGGATATGAAAAGAGTCTGACGAAACTTGGACAGTTAAAACGGGCTAATATCAGAAGAAAATGGAGTTTCTTCTTTGATTGCATCACCAAAGCTTTTGGGAACAAATGTTCAAATTTTGATGTTATCCCAATTCTGAGTCAGCACATAGGGTATGCTATTATTCATCAAACTCATTTTGATTTTACAACTGGAATAATTGGTTTTATTGGGGATAGGATGACAGAGGATCGAAATGTTATTTATTTTGCTAGATTCTGTCAACTTATTTACACTTACTGTACTGATGAACCTCATTTAGTCAGCACTCAAACCCCACCTTTTAAGGTTGCAAAACGATACTTTAATGACCTGGTAAATGCTGATACTAAGAAAAAAGTGGTTAGACCATTACAGATTCCTAAGTCTGTAAAACAGATCCTAGTAAATGCTGATCCTGATACTTATAGATCTGTTTACTCTGATGTCCAACCAACTCCAAACACCCAAAATCCATCAACCTCAGTACCTACCTCTCATTCTACTCAACCTACCCTAAGAACATATCTCAAATCCTATCTCTCAACTTCACAGACTGCTCGACCTTCATCTTCAGCACCTACTGTGAAATCTTCATCTTCCAAGCCAAAGAGGACAAAGAATGTTCCTCAAACATCTCAAAAGAGAAGGAGGATTGCATTGAGCGATGAATCTGATTCTGAGGAACCGGTTCCTGCTAGAGAACCTGCTGTTACTGAAGCTGAGAAAGAGGTTTCTCAGAAGGATTCTGAAATTGGGGGTTCTAGGCTTCTCAAGAGGCTTAGACGAATGATAGTTCCTGAAACTCCCAAGGAATCCAAATCAACAAGGAAGTACAAGAAACAGAAGGCACAAAGGCCAGTTTCAGATGATGAAGAGGAAGCAGCTAAGGAAGGGGATCAGGAATCTCTGATCTCACAAGACAAGGAATTTGCTCCAGTCACTTCTTCTCCATCAACTCCATCTCAGGAAGCTATATCTGACAAGGCTAACTCACCATCTGTGTCTCTTGTTGATCCAGGCACAAGTGCTGATATTGATGTTCAACACTTGGTTGTGTCTGAAGTATTTCTCTTAGAAGCTCCAACAGCAAATAATCCTTCCACAACACTTGTTGTTGATGCTGTTCAAACTCCAGAGTTATCAACAACACCTTCTCTGCATCAAGATGCTGATGATCAGACTTTAGGTGAGCATCAGGATATGGCTGTTGATCAGAACTTAGTATCAGATCAGCAATTAGAGGATGTTGAAGCCTCCATTGCTACTCACATTGTTGTCTTATCAGAAGATACTGATTCTTTAAGTTCTGATGCTGCAAATGCTGGAGATACTGGTGATGCTGCTCCAACTGTAGATGCTGATGAAGCAGGTCCTTCAGGACATACTCCTCAACAGACTCTTCCTAAGTCTGAACTGGTAAATAAGTTTGTTACCGGGACTGCACCAGTACCTTGGAGTGAAACTCCTGCAGGTCAGGAGTGGACTAAGGAATGGAACTCAGTTTCATGTATTCCAACTGCAATACATCTTGCTGAGCACTTGACTAAAGCTGATGAAATTTTAAATTCTGATGATTTAAAAACCCAGCTTAGAGTCATTGCATTGAGTATTAAACATCTACAAGGTCTTCATTCAACTACTCATGCAGAGCTACACAAGATTCAGGAGAACTTTATCAAACAAGAACAAGTTTGGAAAATTGATAAGAAAAAGTTCTTTCAACCTACCATTGACAGGATTGCTTATATTGAGAAAACTCAAGAGAAATAACAAGCTCAGATTGATGACATTCTGACAAATCAAGCTTCTCAGCAATCGCAACTTACTGAAATCCAATCCTCAGTGGAATTACTTATCTCTCTTTTACTACCTACTGATGCCAAAAAGGGGGAGAAGGTAATTAAGTCCAAATGCAACACTAACAAGACACTGCAAGGAAAGGATGATGGAAATGATGATCAAGGATACTCTGGAATGGGTAGCGGTCATAGTCAAGGTAGAAGGTTTACATCAAGACAAGCTAGTCACATGACAAGTTCTGATACTGGGAAAAGAATAAGTTCTGCTGCTGGTAAAAGGATAAGTTCTGATGAACTTCTAGATCTTGATGAGGAAATGTCAAGACATTTATTTCTTCAAGAAAATTCAGGAATGGACTTGGAAAGTTTAAAGGAAGAAGAATCCAGACTTAAATCAGAGAAAGTCACATCTAAATCTGAAGCTTCTGGTAAAAAGTCACTTCCAAAACTCAAAGGCATTGTGATCAAAGAAAGGACACATACTGAAGCAACGTTGGCTAGATCACAACCACAGATAGATCCAAGATCCAAGGGTAAAAAAAAGGTTGGTGAACCTATCAAGGTTTATGTACCTCCTGAGGAAGAAGAAATTACTGATGAAAAAGATGATCTTGCTCTGACTTCAAGAAAAGTTCTTAAAACAACCTCTGACATGGCTCAAGTTGTTCAGAGTCAAGAAATTGTAAGTTCTGATATTCAGAAGAAGCAAGTAACCTCTGACAGAGCTCAAGTTAACTTGATATCAGAAAATAGATCAAAGACACTCCTACCAGGATTCACTAAAGCAAAACAGACTCAATCTTTGTAGACTACTGCAAGTGGTTTTGAAGCAAGAGTAGTTACTGGAAAGGAAGCTAGAGATAAAACTGAATTGGGAAGTGCTGATGAAAGAAGAGTACACAACACTACCAATGATCCAACTTCCTTGAGTGAACCAGGTATTGGAGCAACTCCTGAGAGATTGAATCAACTGGAATCTGTACAAATGGTTTACCATACCTACTTGAAAGAATACATCATGTTGTATTTCATGACAGATGGTAGGGTTTATCATATAAGACAAAATGCCATTCCATTGAAGTATTTTGAAGAATTAGAGCATGTACTTTTCTTACTTCAAGTGGATGACAGAATAACAGAGACTGCTGCAAACTACTTAAAAGAATAGATTTAGAGACAGAAAAGGCTTTATTCTGTTAAGTCTGACAGCATATATGTTCCAAAGTACAGAGATCACAATGGTGATATTGTTGATATGAAGCCTAATACTGCACAAATCAGAACATATCTTGGTATTAAGGGACTTGAATTCAATCTAGAGTCTGACAAAGCTTATGTCATAAGACTAGATCAGGAGTTGAGAAAAGCAAAGATCAATGATCTCAGAGCTGCAATCTTTCAAATTGGTGAAGATACTGCAGAGCTTAAAGATGTCAAAAGGAGAATGATTGATGAACTCAGATATGCTGAGAAATGTTTGTTGAAGAACTATCTCAGAACAACTCCTGACATCAGAGAGATCAGAAAATGATGAAGCCAAGTCGAAGATCTACAACTGCTAAAATTCTGATATTTATACAGGCTGAAGTTGTTATCAGAAGTTGAAATTGGTAAAAGCTTTAAGGACTGTAAGTTGTAGTTATCTAGTCTAATTCTCATGCATTTGTACTTAATGTTTTTGACATCATCAAATATCTGTTAAACTTGTATATTATGTTAATTTACAAGTTGGGGGAGATTGTTAGATATATTTGATAATGTCATGGCTAATATATTTTATGTTTAGCTTTCAGAATCTTACTTGAACAGGATAAATCAGTACTTAACTGTTGATCAGTACTTATACTGGAAGTCAGGACTTAAGGATATCAGTACATATGTTATCAGGAGATAATCGTCAGAAGATAGATATCAGAACTTAAGTGCTGAAGGACAATCAGATAAGGACAGTAGCTGATTAAAGGAAAGAAGATCAAGATAAACATAAGAAGAGATATGCATGAAGAAGGAATTCTGTAAAGAATGGAATACTTGGAAGAAAAGATATCTGATTGATATATTTTAGGAAGCAAAATTATATTCCATATCAATTAGTGATTATCTTGTAACTGTGTAGTATATAAACACAGATATAGGGTTTACACTATAAGTGTTATCATTATTAGAGAAGATTATTCATTGTAACCCTAGCAGCTCTCGTGATATTTGTTCATCACTGAGAGGTAACAGTTCCATACTGTAACAGAGTTTATTGTTTCAATAAAGTTTGTTTTCTGTTACTTAAGTTCTTAAAGTTCGATTTGAGTGTACTATACACTGTATTCACCCCCTCTACAGTGTATGTGTGACCTAACATATATGATGACACACTTTCACTAATAAGTTCTAACGGCATTAGTCGGATCTAGATAATTATATGATGAAGTCATAACGGGCAATATGGCTCATTTCTTCCAGACTGCAACAAAATATACATTTTGCAGCCAATTGATGCATAACAGTGGGCTTTTTCATGTATCGACTAACAATACCAACTGAGTACGCTATATCAGGTCACGTATGGACCAAATAGCAAAGACCACCAATCATCGATTTAAACTCAGTAACATCCACACGCTTCCCTCCTTCATCCTTTCCAAAATTTTCCTTAGGATCCATGGGAAATTTGGTAGGATTACACTCCCACATTCCAGCTTTCTCCAATATTTTCCGTGCATACGCTGCCTGTTTCAACTGAATATTGCTAGCACTTTGTTTAACCTCCAGACCCAAGTAGTATGATAGCTTCCCCAAGTTACTCATCCCAAACCTTTGGCTCATCTGCTTCTTGAATTCCTCTATATGTGAGAGTTTTGTTCCTGTCACCAAAAGGTCATCCACATAGACCCCAACAATTAAAACATCATTACCCATTACCTTCGTGTATACTGCGTGCTCGTATGGACATCTTGCAAAGCTTAATTCTTCTAGACACTTGTTGAGTTTGGCATACCAAGCCCTGGGTGCTTGTCGAAGGCCGTAGAGCGCTTTTACCAACTTATACACGAGATGTTCTTGCCCTTCTTTGACAAAACCTTCAGGCTGAAGGACATAAACCTCTTCCTGAATTTCTCCATTCAGAAAAGCTAATTTTTCATCCAAATGGTGTACCTCCCAACCGTGTTTAGCAGCTAGCTCCAGAAGTATTCGAATTGTCTCAAGCCTTGTGACAGGTGCAAAATTCTCGTCAAATTATCTCCCCTGCCTTTGTACATAACCTTTCGCCACGATCCTAGCTTTATATTTAATAACTTTCCCTTCTGTGTCTTTCTTTATTTTAAAAACCCACTTCAATCCAATAGCCATTTGTACCGGTGGAAGCTCAGTTAGTTTCCACGTCTTGTTCTTCTCAACAGCCTCAATTTCACATTCCATTATTTTCCTCCAGTTAGATTCCTTCGCAGTCTTAGCATAACTCGTGGGTTCATCCACTCCTACAAGAAATAATTCTTCATCCTCCAACTCAATCTCTTCCATTTCATTGTAAATATCTGTTAATGATCTGAAATGTTTGGGCTCACTTTCAATCTCGGTGTCTGAACTTGTTGCTGACTGCGTCTGTGGAGTGTCAGCGAACTCAGAACCATCTGTACTTGATCTCTCAGAACTATCTGTACTTGAGCTTGTGTTTCAACCATGAGATTCATAGAGCTCGTCTGTATCTGCATTGTTACTCAACTCCTCTAAAGCAGTACCATCCACAATAAAACTCTCATGATAATTCACCTTATCTGCTTGACCACCACGCTTCCATACCCACGTTTTATGCTCCTCAAATACAATATCTCGAGTAACATGAACTTTGTGTTGTTCCAGATCATATACTCTATAAGCTTTCGTTCCAGGTTATTTCCCAAGGTTTATCACCAATTTACTTCGATCGTCTAGTTTAGTAGTATGAACAAATGGAATCTTCATGTGTGCCAAGCATCCGAAAACTCTAATATGCCCAATATTCGGTTTTTCACCAGACCACGCTTCATATAGTGTTTTCCCCGAGACAGCTCTTGTAGGTAATCGATTTAGCACATAGATGGAATGACGAATGGCCTCTCCCCATAATTGTAATGGGAGCTGCTTCTCCTTTAAAAAACTTATGGTCATCTCTATTACCGTGCAGTTCCGTCTTTCTACAACACCATTATGTTGTGGGGAATACGGTGCTGTGAATTGTTGAACAATTCATGCCTCATCACACTAAGAAATAAATTGTTTTGACAAGAACTCACCCCCGGTCGGTTCTGAATGTCTTCACCTTCCTGTCATCACCATCTTCAACCTGTGCTCGGAACCTTTTGAACGCCTCAAATGCCTCGTCTTTACCTTTTAATAAATAACCCCACATTACTCGATTATAGTCGTTCACCAATAAGAACAAATACCTGTTTTCATCATATGTAGCAGGCGAGATTGGGCCACACAGGTCTCCATGCACAATCTCCATAACCTTTCTTAGAGTATAACTCGCCTAATTAGGAAATGATTTGCGGGTCTGCTTTGACATTAGGCAGCCCAAACACACCTCTTTCTGCATCTTGATCTCAGGCAGGCCTTGTACCATGTTGTTCACATACATCAAGTTCATGGCATTGAAATTGACATGCCCGAGACGGGCATGCCAAACCAAGAATCCTCATCGCATTTCGTCAACAAACACTCAAATACACTATTTTCAATAATAATCTTGTAAAGTCGGTTCAAAGAATGTTTTACCTTCATGATCAGTATTCTTTCTTTGTCGTAGATCCGCATAAATTCCCCATTCAACATGACCTTGTACCCTTCCTCAGAAAGCTGTCAAAGACTAACGATGTTATTGCACAACATGGGTATATAATAAACATCTTTCAGCAGTCTCTCTTCTCCATTTTTACACCTTAAATCCATTATTACTTTTCCCTTGATAAGAACTGTAGAACCGTCCCCAAAACGCACTTTTCCTTTTACAGTTTCATCCAACGTTTTGAACTTTGACAACTGCCCTGTCATGTGGTTACCGGCGCCGTTGTCTAAATACCACATATTCGAGCTTCCTTGTGCCTCCTTGCTTAGTTTCAGAATTACTTTGTCTTCATTGATCAGCAAGACTTTGTCACCTTCCTCCGTATTATCTACCAGCAGAAGTGCTGGTTCATTGTCCTGCATTTGCACTAAATTAACTTCTTCCCTTTGTTCTTTATTCTTCCTTCCACGCTTTGGTTTTTTGCACTCCGCAGCGTAATAACCATACCCATGACAGTTGAAGCATTTCACTTTAGTTTTATCATATCCTCCACGTCCAAAGTCTTTGTTTCCTCGAGACCTCTGCGCCAACATCGAGTCTGAACCTCTATTTGAGCGTTTTAATCACTCCTACCTTGTTAGTAATAGCTTCCCATCTTCATTTTCCTTCCTTGACCATTCCTCTTCAGTCAATAACAATTGTCCGCCACTAGTTTTGACCTGGCTCCGTAGACGCTCTTCATGAGTTCGTAAGGATCCGACTGTTTCCTCAATAGTCATTGTTTCTAAGTTTCCGAATTGTTCAATAATGGAAGCTATTTGCAGAAATTTAGTGGGAACTGCACGCAACAGATTCTTCATGATATACGCCTCCTTTACTTCCTCACCAAGGACTCTTATATTGGTCACCAGTCCGTTCAATTTCATGCAGAACTCGTCGAGAGGTTCTGTTTCTTTCATACTTAACGCCTCAAACTCTGCCTTTAGGGTTTGAATTCTTGCTGTCTTCACACGATCAGCTCCAATACACATAGTCTTCACGACATCCCAAGCCTCTTTCACAGTATTTTTCTCAGCTACAGCCAACAAAATATCTTCTGGAATCCCTTGGTAGATTGCAGCAAGAGCTATTTTGTCTGTCCTATCTTCAACCGCGGATTTAGCGCCATCATCCTCTATGGCTCTCCATACTCCGTGTGCTTGCATATAAACTTTCATCTTAATCGCCCAAGTTGTATAATTTCCTCTATATTCAACATGGGATATGTCAACCCGATCGTTCCATCCTTTGTTTTACCGCTTTCCATCATAACAGAGTTGGGCATACACTTTGGCATTCACCGAATGAACCACGCTCTGATACCAATATGTTGATTAATTCCCATCTGATTAAGTACTAATATAAGTGTTTGTTTTGAACCAAGAGTAAAATAAAGATGTGCCTGAACGTTCTGATCACTTTTATTCAGTAAAAGCAATACAAATTAATAGCATCAGCCATACAAGATAATGCCTAAAAAATAGCAACAAAGTAACACCAGACTTCTTAAAATTACTCTCCTGACTAACGTTTATTTGCACCACTCCTGTAATTTTTCAACAGCCTAATTCAAACAAACAACTACACCTAATCAAATAAATACAAATAAAAATAACACAAGTTTAGATTAAAAACCAGCAATAATTTGAGAAAAAAGGTTTGTAATGAGATGATACTGATTAGTGATTACAAATACAAGAGTTATACAGAATTCAAGCTAGAAAAAGACTAGAAATATATAATCAAAAAAAGAAGAAGAAAGTAGAAAGAATCAATTATCAGTATGAAAGTCAAAAATTATATTAACTGGGTTAACTTCTGAATTTGAGTGTTCATATCACGGAGTGCCTAGATGACTTTTATTAAATCTTCACTGCCCATCAACATCATCATGAGATCTCAAGTTTCTAATAGGTCTATTCATCCCTGCTCTCTGCATTTACCAAACTGTCTGATAATATATAGTCTATAGTTTCTAAGTCATTAGATTGCTTAGTGTATAAATATTTGTAGACTGTATAAATGCGTGACATGTGTCTCTAATGTATTCATGCATGTTGAGAGCTTGAAAATTACAGGATATGGGCAAACATGAACATTTTTTTGACAAATTTGAACATGAACTAGTTAGTACGATAGATTACATAAAGAAATAATACGAGACAAAAAGGTAAAAAATGTATGCGCGTGTTAAAAGCAAGGTGAAATGGGCTTTTGTAAATGGAAAAGTGTGAGTGTGTGTAAAGACAGTGAATAGTGGTCTGAAATTAACTTTGTTGTTTGTGGTTAAGGCAGTAGCAACCATGAGAGGCCTTTTGTAACACTTGAGAGTGTCTCCCACCACCATCCCTTCACTCAAAAGAATCCTTAACAAAAACACACTAATTGCCTTCCATGCCTCATTATAAAAAAGCTTTTGACTTCTGTTTCTCGCACTAGGTTGACATTTTGCATAAAGGCCTTGAAATTTTTCTCTCCCCAGAGTATCCAAAGCATGTCACTAGGGTTGATTTCTTCAAACTATGTGTTTTCTGTTATAAATATTTGCTGAATCTTGCAGGTTTCTTCCATAACTATTTACTGGATCTGTTTGTCTGATGTAATATACATTTATATAGGCCTGTGCAAATCCGACTAAAATTGTCATGACTAATTTTTGAATGTCAAGCGAGACCTAATATATTTTAACTCCGATAAGATCATATATTATATTCTAACGGATATACCGATATCTCATTCAAGTCATATAATACTCACTTATTGAAATGTTATTGTCTTCTTGTCTCCTTACCAATACTTGATCATTGTAATATGAAGAAGCCATCAAGATCTCTCTATCTCTTTAAACATTCTCACCTTTTTCCTTTTTTCATTCCATTTCCCTCATTTACCATCAATTAAAAGAGAAAGTGGGCTTTTTTATGGGACAAACAAAGGGCCCTATCCACTTTGACATGTCCCAATACTTCATTGCGTGATTCTGCAAAATTTACAATGGTGCATGTCTCTTTCTAGCCCTAACTAATGGACCCCATTTTCCTCATGCTCCAAAATAAGGTTTTTAGACAAACCTCAATAATTTTGGCTCTCATGCTCTTATAGCCACTAGCATTTTGTTATTCATCTACGTAGCTTTGCTTTGATTTTACGTTTCTAGGGCTCTCTTTGTATTTACAATAGGCCCATGTATGAATTATGATGATGAGGGGTGTAAAGGTGACATGAATTTGGGACAAAAACAGAAGCCTGATGGGATGCTCATGTGATCAACAAGGATCCCTAATTGTTTTTTGATACCAATAATCATAGCATAAAATTGTATGATATAGTTTTAAGTTATGATTAAGAGTGAGATTAAAGTATATGAATATTATTGGCTGTCAAAACTTGGTGAAAGGATCTGCAGAAAGGGATTGAAGCTAGGTACTACTAGCTAGCGTCTAATTTAATATTAGTGTCTAACTTATAGAAAATTAATCAGAGCGTGTCTGTGTGTCATCTTAATGTCACCATATGCTCCATACACACACACATTTTAAAACGTATATGTAGTCCAACTTGAAATCTCGTCAATAAGAGTTCCGATACGATAATGTTCGGTAAATAGTAAACATCTCATTTAAAATTTAACATGTTAAACGATATTTAAAATTTTAAAATGTTAGAGAAAGATTTAACTACATCTTTATTTTATATTTTAAGACGATCGATTTTTAACGCAGCGGTAATAGTAACACCGATCTTATGCATAGATGCATGATCCTTAACTCTTGAAATGTATATGCATCATGAGTGCAGGAAACTTAACTCTTCGAATACATATGTACTGATCATAATAAACGTAAACAAGATTACAATGAAGTAATTAGTTTAAACTACCCATCATTGTATTTTTAACTAACTTTGTGGATGTTGTCTTGTTTGAGTAATCTCTCCCACCGATCGTAATCGTATCTCTCTTCGCGGATAACCGCAAAATACGGATCGAATGCGAATTGAAATTACTGAAATCGTATATTTGTGGAATGACTGCGATTTTAATTTTTAAATAATAGTAAAAGTCGAACCGCAACCGCAAATCGCTATATATATATAATATAATATATAATATATCCTCAAACGCAGAAACAACCATGTATAAGAATTAAAAGATGAAGAGTTTGGGGGTTTTGGGATATAATATATATTATCAAACGCAGAAATTACCATATATATTTAGCAAAAAAAAGAAAAGAAATTACCATATATAATTTGCAATAACAACTTGTACTCTTGTAGTACATTTTATTTTTACAAATTTCTAAAATTTGATAAATATAATTGTAATGAACTATTTTTATTTGTCATTTATCGTATAAGTCGATGATGGAACCGCAATTCGATCCGCACTAATCGCAACCGCACAGTTGAAAAAGATACGATTAACCGCAACCGCAAATGCGATCGATATTGAAAATTTTAGAAAACCGCTATACGTGGTTTGATACGATTTTGAGCTCTCAACCGCACCAAACCTAACCACGTATACCCCTAGCTCATGTTTATTAGTGAAGGCTGTTTGTTTTATAAAACTAAAGGAACACGACGAAGAAAATTGGGGACGAAACATGATACTTTGTGTTCCTGATTCATGAAATATATATGCATGATTGTTAAATTAGATTCAAAGAGAAATGATGATATATAACTATTGTACTGCTACGATAACGTTGTCAGGAGAATCAAAGCTACGACTAATCAATTTAGAGTAATATAAAACAAAACAACAACCTTAAATAACAAATTTGTTTGTCTTGAATCTTCGCCGAAATGATGTGCTCTCATATTCAATCTAATCGTTTAGCTAGCATCATTTTTAACTCAAAGTCTAATATCTCAATTTTACCGCAAAGAGCTAAAGCGTTCTTCAAAAAATCTGACATGACTTAACAATTTGAGATGTTTTTAATGGTGGAGAAATTTATGTGAATATAAGGGTCTATTATTATTAATTACGTTATAGTGAATAACATGACATTTGGGATTGGTTTTGTGAACCAATTTTGGTACATTAAGCATTATACTTATTTATACGTATTTCTAATACCTCTTGACAAACCCATACGTACCAGAAACTATACTGGCTCTCATTAAGAACTTTATCAATATACGAATCAGCATTCCAAGACTATAAAAGCAGGAATCTTAGACACCTGAACAATAAGTAATTATGAAGTAACTCTACTGGAAGAAACAAGTACAGTATTGCATTTTATGATAACAGCTGTCCGAGGAAGCAACGATATCAAGTCTGTGAGAATTTAGAATTGAGATTGATATTTAGTCTGTAATCTATAAGAAGAAGCTTCTATTTTGTTAATTTTCATTTTTTTTTTGAGGAAACGACCCCATTCCCTCTAGGCTCTAGCTCTTCGCAGAGCATGCTGATGTCGAGATTCATGCAAGTATGGCGGCAAAATAATATATAAATTTGAGATAAAATTAGATTCTCGATCAGAAAACATGGATTTGAGGGAAATCAACTAAACAAATTATTAAATCAAACATAATAGTATCGATTTCACAAACAGATCGAATAGTGCAAATTCCTGACACTGATGCACATTGGCGAAGAAAAAAATGAATTAGTTGCAACATATTCTGCTACATAAAAACTGTTTGTACACTGCTGCCGCCTGCCAATTTGTAGCCGCTCCTCCAACTATATCTTGATATCTTTGACATTAATAGCATGCATATATAGCTTATAATAAGTACGATAAAGTCATAAAGACAATAGTTAATATTACGTTCAGGCACAATCGACGGGAACATCTATACTTCACTTGATGATTTGAAACTGCCAAGAAGGTACACCTTATGAGACTAGACAGCTTTATTTTGCATTAACAAACAGTACAGGCCCCTCAACTTAGACACATCTTGTACCGTTGGCTGTGCTGGATAAGGCTTTTATATGGGGAAAAAGTACTTATAATGTCGCTAGTATGGATCTGGATATGGGTAAGCCGCTTTCCCCTGGGTTATGACAATGTCATGGTTATGCATGGAAGCAATTAGCAATGGTAGTGGTCTAGTAGATATATGAGGGAGTTTTAATAACTCAGCTGATGTTAGTAAAAAAAACAGGACTCGTACAAGTACAATTATATTTCATGATCATAATCTTCAGTCTTCACACCCTCAGAGAAAATCCATACCAGAGCTAAAAGGAGGTCAGACTTGACCAATACAAAGGCATTCAAATCTTCTTGCACTTTAATCTCTTTTCCTTTGAATCAGAAAAATACTAAATAATTTCAGCTTCAAATAAGTACCATATGACCATATCTGTTCATACCATTTTATTTTCTGCTCCAAGTAGCTGACATGATGCATACTCAAAGGACAATGCTAAAACTCCAGGATGAGATATCTCAGTTGTAGGAAGGTAAACTGGGATTGAGCTTCAGCATGCGTTTGGCGCTCATCAGACATCAGCGTTAATTAGTGCTATTACCAGACGGACTCACCCACTTGATATCTGGGGTTTTCAATTTTCTTTTTTTTTTACACATGCTTCGATAGTCCTAAGTACATACTCAAGTACATGTATAATTACAAAATTTAATTAAAAAATATGATTTATTGTTAAATAGACTTTGTATATAATCTTGTTTATTTGAGTGTATTCTTTTATAAATGTATTATCTTTGTACATGATATAGTTAGCGATGACAACGAGTCGGATCAGTTCGGATTTCATAATATTCAAATATGATGCGTTATATTTTGATTTGGTTCGTGTTCATATATTAAAAATGAAGATCCAAATTTGATTCATCAGATTTTTTTCGGATTACAAGTCAGGTTGGGGTTTTATTCAGATAGATACTAGGGGTCGTTTGGTTGGAGACATTTTGGTATGAGTTTCTTTCATTTCAACCTCATATATGATATTTGGTTCATAATTTTTTTTCCTCCAAACCCATTCCTCGTACCCAATATGAATTTTTGATATTAAGGGGGAGGGGTATGAGAAAGGGGTATGGGAAATCAATTTTAATTATAGTATTTCAACTTAATTTAAGCAATCAAATATAAATATTTAATACAAAAATAATATAATGAACTAAAATTTAATAAAATAATAATTAAAACAATATTTAAATTAATTAAAATTAATAACTTAAAAAATATTTTAAATCAAAAATATTCATCTAGCACTCAACCAAATACATGATATCATAAATGATACCCCAACGACATACCATCTTAACCCGATTGCCGATTTCAACCCATACCACTTCTCGAACCAAGCTACCGCTAAAAGTAATTAACTAAAAATATAAAAAATTATATTATTATAACAATATGACTAAACACTTTTTTAATATTAAAAATAAAAAAGTAATACTTAATAGAAAAAAATGTTTTTTTCGGGAATAATATAAACTGAAAAGACGATAATCCTCTCGCATTTGAGAATTTTTTTCGACAGGGGATATAACTGAGTGAATGTAAAATCTTGGCTTGTTGTTGGTGCATTCAAATTAGAGCCGACAATTGCGTACACGACACGAAAACGATACGAAAATAACGGGTTTGGTTTGACATTTTTGGTACACGAACACGAAATTACACTAACACGAAATTATACGGATGAATTTAGTGTCGTTTTTGGGTTTACACTTGGGTACACGACATGATATTAAAGTATAAGAAATAAATTTATCAAAACTATATGAATACATATATCTTACACTAATATTTTACATATAATATGTACATAAAATAAATTTAAATTTAAATTTCATAACAATTGAATACACTTGAGTATTTATGAATTATTAACTTAAGACTCGACTAATAATAAGTTAATATTGAAATATATATTTTATTTATCTTTATTTTATTATTAATTTTAAATTACACGAAACACGATACATAACGTATACGAAATGAAGGTACACGAAACGAAACGAATCCTTAACGATTCGGGTTTGGGTTGGGCATCATAAAACACGAAAATACACGACACAAAAATACATAAAACGAACGAATTACCGGCTCTAATTCAAATTCGTCACTGCTACTCTGAGACTAGACATCATATAAAGTGCACGACCACCTGGATACGTGATTCAAAATCAAATTCTCTTTGAATTCACTACCACTGCCTTCTCTTCTTCGGTTACTTGAAAGAAAAATGATTGGTGTATAGAATTATGTACAAAATTTTGTACAGAATTTTGTATATAATAATATACGATGAATTTTAATTGGAATGAGACTCAGCGTTCATATCAACAACACTAATTAAAACACCCTATTATCAAATATCATGTCATTCTATATAATTTTTGTATACAAAATTCTGTATACCTAACACTACTATACTTAAAATGCCAAATATGAAATATATGATGAAGTATCGGAAAACCCAAGGGCATAAATGTTAGCATTGCAACTGGCCCCTTTGTGTCATGCAAGAAAGACCAGGCAGATTAGTCCTTTTTATGTGCCCAATCTAAGACTATAAATGAATGCATTATACTGAACAATTGTATAACTGCGTCAAAATAATTTTAAGCTTGTAATAGTGGACATTTTTTTCAATTACTGATACCTAACAAACTAAATTGTGACAAATCATATATCTTTTTTCAGTAAATAGTATCTTATTCATGTAAGTCCAGGCCTAGAAATCAAAAACACAATGTCTATCAGCAGTTCAAACATCAAACAATCAACATGATAATTTTATGAAGCAAGCCTGAAATTGCTACATTCTTTTTTTTTGCAACATTCTTAAAATAGATAAGATAAGATACAAGTAATTACACATAACTAATATCACTTTTACACTATTTGTGTGTGAACAGCTAAGGTATGAAATCGATTTACTTTTTTATATATATATATATATATATATATATAATTTACCTCGAAGAAAAAAACTTAACAGAGTGAGCTTCAAGACAGAGCTTTGTTTCTCTGTTTATTCTCCGGCACTAATACATATATGTCATGCGGTTCGATTGACTCGCACAAACTATTGGTGCAATTATCTATTTATTATAATTTTTCGCAGATAAATTTAACACTCACATTTTTTTATGGGCAAGGGGCATGTTATTTATAATGACGCCATTAATTTGATGTTTCTAGGATTTTTAGCAATCGGCTAGGGAGTGTCAACAAATTCAGAATTTTACACGCATACTCAACTTAATGTAATTCAACAGCTTTGATTTATTATTGACTGCTATTACTATTCAAGTTATAACAAGTACTATTAATTTCAATCTACTGTAATAATCTTGACCATGCTGTAGAGAGAAAATCTTAACCGAATTGTATGATAAGAAAGTTGATTTAAATCACACGGGGATGTAGCTCAGATGGTAGAGCGCTCGCTTAGCATGCGAGAGGTACGGGGATCGATACCCCGCATCTCCATTTTGTTAGCATAACAGAACAGAGATAGGAAAGCTGGGACGAGAAGCTGTTAATGAATGAAGAAAAAAAATGGCCATGCAGAGGTTTATTGATTTAATATCCCTTAGAAAAAAGTTGGAATCAACAAAGACTGGGCTCATTTTTTGAGTTTATTTAGCCGAAAAAAGAAGAAGTTGAAATTCTTTTTTAACATAGCAGCCACCACCCACCAGGTGCCAGCCAGGTAATCTAATATCTGTATCAATTGGCTTTACATAGTGTTGGTATAGCTTTTGGTTAGTAGTTGGGTAGTTGACACCCTGCACCTTTATCTTTATGATTTATGAATATACTACATCATGTGAGAAAAAATATTAACGGGTAAATGAGTTAATTGGTCACTACTATATAAGAGCATATCCACCGCCTAGATCAATTCAACAGTTCAGTATATTTTTCAATTAATTACAGGAAAGAAGTGATGCAACGCTGGTGAATTGAGCCCATCAATTATTGAAGCTCATTTGATTCAGCAAGAGGAGTTTTGAAAACTGTCAAACTAATCAACGAACATCAATTATCTGGATCCTCTGTTTTTATCTTTTTGGTGCACATGTCTTTCAAAAAAAACTATAACGACTATTTACATAGAATTAATAACGTTAATTATTAATGTACATCTTTTTTTTGCTTATAAATATGAACCTGTGAATTCATTTTTCACACAAAAGATATAATACCCACATTCATATCTTTTCAGTCCAATTTTTCTTTCATAAAATATACATATAAATATATAATGGGTATTAATTGGCTCCCTTCCGAAAATTTACAATTACGTGTTTCGTGAGCTCGACAATCTGTTGATCCAATAACCGGTCGATATTCAAACAAGAATAATTTATGGGGGCGAATTCATGATGATTATGCAAAAAATTGGTGCGGCACTCCCGAAAATTCTCATGCAGAACCTCGTTCAAAAGTTGCTCTTGACTCACACTGGACACCGTTGAAGAGAGCACTAAAAAATGGCAATGTGCCAAGAATCAAGCTAGTAGACACTCAGCAAGTGGAAAAAATTTGGTGGATGAGGTCAGATTTTTTAATTTTACTTTTAGTATTATATAGATATATGATTAATATTAATTGTCTGCTAACTTAATATGCATATTTTGTCATTTTATTTAGACAACTCAAGCTCAAGGACTATATTTCAAGGAGATTAATAAGCCATTTGACAAATAAGAATGTTATGAAGCAGTTGCAGGACATCCTCAATTTGTAGACGTTTCTACTATTTCTCCTCCATTTTAACGAAACTTCCAACACAAGTAGAATCGATAATCAATCTGAATAGCGATGATTGCATTGATGAAGAAGGTTTCACAACTCCAGAGTCTAATCGAGAAACAGAAAGTCCATTTAGTCCAGTTAGACCGATGGGAACAAAGGCATCCAAACATGAAAAAAAGAAAGGAAAGCAAGCTATGACCCAAAAAGAAGAGATGTCTATAGCTATTTTCAATAATATGCAATGTAACCAAAAACAACTAGTGGAGGCCAACATCAAAAGAGATGAGGAAACCCTTCAAATGTCGAGGGAGATCTGTTAGGTCACACTTTCACTGTAGAGGGGGTGAATACAGTGTTTATTACAATCAAATCAAACTTCAAGTACTTATGTAACAGAAAACAAACTTTATTGAAACAATAAACTCTGTTACAATCTGGAACTGTTATCTCTCAGTGATGAACAAAATATCACGAGAGCTGCTAGAGTTACAGTAAATAATATTCTCGATAATGATAACACTTATAGTGTAAACCCTATGTCTGTGTTTATATATTACACAGTTACAAGATAATCGCTAATTGATATGGAATATAATTCTGCTTCCTAATATATATCAATCAGATATCTTTTCTTCCAAGTATTCCATTCTTTACGGAATTCCTTCTTCATGCATATCTCTTCTTATGTTTATCTTGATCTTCTTAACTTTAATCAGCTACTGTCCTTATCTGATCGTCCTTCAGCACTTAAGTTCTGATATCTATCTCCTGATACTTATCTCCTGATAACATAAGTACTGATATCCCTTAAGTCCTGACGTCCAATATAAGTACTAATCAGTTAAGTACTGATTTGTCCTGTTCAAATAAGATCTGAAATCTAAACATAAAATATATTAGCCATGACATTATCAAATATATCTAACAATCTCCCCCAACTTGTAAATTAGCAAAATATACAAGTTTAACAGATATTTGATGATGTCAAAAACATTAAGTACAAATGCATGAGATTTAGACAAGATAACTACAACTTACAGTCCTTAAAGCTTTTACCAATTCAACTTCTGATAACAACTTTAGTCTGTATACACATCAGAATTTAAGCAGTTGTAGATCTTCGACTTGGCTTCATCATTTTCTGATCTCTCTGATGTCAGGAGTTGTTCTGAGATAATTCTTCAACAAACATTTCTCAGCATATCTTAGTTCATCAATCATTCTCCGTTTGACATCTTTAAGCTCTGCAGTATCTTCACCAGTTTGAAATATTGCAGCTCTGAGATCATTAATCTTTGCTTTTCTCAACTCCTGATCTAGTCTTATGACATAAGCTTTGTCAGACTCTAGATTGAATTCAAGCCCCTTAATACCAAGATATGTTCTGATCTGTGCAGTATTAGGCTTCATATCAACAATATCACCATTGTGATTTCTGTACTTTGGAACATATATGCTGTCAGACTTAACAGAATAAAGTCTTTTCTGTCTCTGAATCTGTTCTTTCAAATAGTTTGCAGCAGTCCCTGTCAATCTGTCATCCACTTGAAGTAAGAATAATACATGCTCCAATTCTTCAAAATACTTCAATGGAATGGCATTTTGTCTTATATGATATACCCTACCATCTGTCATGAAATACAACAAGATGTGTTCCTTCAAGTAGGTATGGTAAACCATTTGTACAGATTCCAGTTGATTCAATCTTTCAGGAGTTGCTCCAATTCCTGGTTCACTCAAGGAAGTTGGATCATTGGTAGTGTTGTGTACTCTTCTTTCATCAGCACTTCCCAATCCAGTTTTATCTCTTGCTTCCTTTCCAGTAACTACTCTAGCTTCAAAACGACTTGCAGTAGTCTTCAAAGGTTGAGTTTGTTTTGCTTTAGTGAATCCTGATAGGAGTGTTTTTGATCTTCCTTCTGATATCAAGTTAACTTGAGCTGTGTCAGAGGTTACTTGCTTCTTTTGAATATCAGAACTTACAATTTCTTGACTCTGAACAACTTGAGCCATGTCAGAGGTTGTTTTAAGAACTTTTCTTGAAGTCAGAGCAAGATTATCTTTGTCATCAGTAATTTCTTCATCTTCATTCCAAACTTGTTCTTGTTTGATAAAGTTCTCCTGAATCTTGTGTATTTTTGCATGAGTAGTTGAATGAAGACCTTGTAGATGTTTAGTACTCAATGCAGTGACACGAAGCTGAGTTTTGAAATCATCAGAATTTAACATTTCATCAGCTTTAGTCAAGTGCTCAGTAAGATGTAACGCAGATGGAATACATGAGACTGAGTTCCATTCCTTAGTCCACTCCTGTCCTGCAGGAGTTTCACTCCAAGGCACTGGTGGTTCCTCTGTAACAAACTTCTTTACTAGTTCAGACTTAGAAAGAGGAATGTGTCCTGAAGGACCTGCTGCATCAGTATTTGCAGTTGGAGCAGCATCACCAGTATCTCCAGCATGTGCAGCATCAGAACTTATAGAATCAGTATCATCTGATATTATAGCAGTGTGAGTAGCAATGGAGGCGTCAGCATCCTCTAATTGCTGATCTGATGCTAAGTTCTGATCAACAGCCATATCCTGATGCTCACCTAAAGTCTGATCATCAGTGTCTAGATGCAGAGAAGGTGACGTAGATAATTCCGGAGTTTGAATAGCATCAGTAACAGGTGTTGGCAAAAGATTTGTTGTTGTTGGAGCTTCTAAGAAAATTACTCCAGGCACAACTAAGTGTTGATCAGCATTATCAGCACTTGTGCCTTGATTACCAAGAGACACAGAAGGGGAATTAGCCTTGTCAGATACTGTTTCCTGAGATGGAGTGGATGGAGAATAAGTAACTGGAGCACATTCTTTTTCTTGTGAGATCAGAGATTCCTGATCCCCTTCCTTAGCTGCTTCCTCCTCATCAACTGAAACTGGCCTTTGTGCCCTCTGTTTCTTGTATTTCTTGTTTGATTTGGATTCTTTTGGAGTTTCAGGAACAGTCATTCGTCTAAGCCTTTTGAGAAGCTTAGAACCCCCAATATCAGAATCCTTCTGAGAAGTTGCTTTCTCAGCTTCATTTACCACAGGTTCTAAAGAAAGAATCTGTTCCTCAGAATCTGATTCATCTCTTAAAGTAATCCTCCTCTTCTTCTGAGGTGTTTGAGAAATAGTCTTTGTTCTCTTTGACTTAGAAGATGTAGGCTTCACATAGGACTTGAGATATGTTCTGAGAGATGGTTGAGAGGTTTGAGGTGGCTGAGTAAAGGTGGTAGGTGCTGATGAACCAGGTTCTGATGTTTGAACATCAGGATAAAGTGCAGTGTACTTAACAGGATCATAGGTGATTAAGGCTTGTTTGACAGATAGAGTTAAGTCTACCTCGTCTCCCTAGACTTGAAAAAGAATAACAGTCATTTGAAAAGGAATGTGCACATGTAACAAGAGTGAACTGTTCAAGGACGAGTGCCATTAGTCCTAACCATAGACTATTAATCTTCCACTTCAACATATTCTAAATTAATCTGAGACTGTTACCAAATTTTACTCACAGATAAGTCAAGTAAAGGGTTAGACTGAAAAATCAGAACTTAGACCTATACCAGAACTTAACAGTCATCAGAACATAATGTCTTAACTCGAACAAGGAATATCTATCTTAGTAAGTTTTCATACAAGTTCTGAGTTATAGTCTTCAGAACTTAATCATCAGAACATATAACTAGAACGTGTCCTCAGAATTTGTGCAAGGTGACACAGTGACTGTTTGTCTAAAAGAACATAGACCACCACAAAAATTTCATCATTCATATGGAGTGATTTGTGTATGCATTAAGCTAAATAACTAATAAAGAGTAAAGTCTGATTTACTTCAGTACATCTTAGAAATAAGTCATAATTAAAATTTTGCTAAAGAGCTGTCATTATCCTGAAACCTACTGATAAATGAGTTCATGCATGAGTCCACCTCAACTGTTTTTGTGCTAATTTTATGCATCTTTTTAAATTCTATTTTACAGTGGCTTCTCAGTGTAAGTGAGTTACGACTGCTTATCAGAATTTATGCTATTATCAGAGTATTTCTCCAGTAATCATAGAGTGTGAAAAGTCACCAAGAAAATATTTTGCTTTTCTAATGCATATTTACTTAATACCAGCTATGCACTTGGGTCGTCCCATTCACATTTTTACTCTAGATCTCAAAGGAGTACCTGATATTATTCTTTGATTCTTTTTCTTCTTCTTTTGATAAGTGAGGTTTATCAGCACTTAGTACATTCAGCAGTTTTACTAGAATCAGAACTTAAACAGATGAGTAGCATTATTCTAATTTGGGACTTAGTAATAAGATGAATAAAGTAAACTAAACTAAGCTCAAGTATCAGAATTTGCTTGTGTCATAAGATTTCCACAGAAATAATTACTTCTTTCATGGGATCATTTGTTTATTGAAGACTAGTAGGTCAGTATCTAGCACAATTATCCTCATAGGATTGAATGATTACTTAAATAGATATATCACTTATTAGAGTTAAGAGATATATATCAGACAACAGTCAGTACTTAAAAACATTTATCAAGTAAGCACAGAATACACAAAGAGATTAATTCTGTAAATACTAATCATAAAGTCTGATAACATAGAACAAGTTTAAGCAGATTTAGAGAAAGAACCTGAAATTATTCCAAGTTCATTTACCAATCTTGTAAAGGTAGCTTCACACAGTGGTTTTGTGAAGATATCTGCTACTTGTTGATCTGTGGGAACAAAATGCAATTCCACTGTACCTTCATCCACATGTTCCCTGATGAAATGGTACCTGATGCTGATGTGCTTTGTCATAGAGTGTTGAACTGGATTACCTGTCATAGCAATAGCACTTTGATTATCACAGTAAATAGGGATTTTGAAATATGTTAACCCATAATCCAGTAACTGATTCTTCATCCAAAGAATCTGTGCACAGCAGCTTCCTGCAGCAATATACTCTGCTTCTGCAGTTGATGTGGAAATTGACTTTTGTTTCTTGCTATACCAAGAAACCAATCTGCCTCCAAGAAATTGGCAGCTTCCACTTGTGCTTTTCCTGTCAATTTTGCAACCTGCAAAATCTGCATCTGAGTAACCTATTAATTTAAAATCTGATTCTCTAGGATACCATAATCCTAGATCAGCTGTTCCTTTAAGATACTTAAAGATTCTTTTTACAGCTATTAAGTGAGGTTCTCTTGGATCTGCTTGAAATCTTGCACAAAGACAGGTAGCAAACATGATATCTGGTCTACTAGCAGTTAGATAGAGAAGTGAGCCAATCATACCTCTGTAATCAGTAATATCTACTGAATTACCAGTATCCTTATCCAGTTTTGTTGCAGTGGCCATGGGAGTGGATGCACTTGAACAGTCTTGCATTCCAAATTTCTTCAGCAAGTTTCTGGTGTACTTAGATTGACAAATAAAAGTGCCTTCTTCACTCTGCTTGACTTGAAGGCCCAGAAAATAACTAAGTTCTCCCATCATACTCATCTGATATCTTGACTGCATTAGTTTGGCAAACTTTTTGCAAAGTTTGTCATTTGGAGACCCAAAAATGATATCATCAACATAAATCTGGACCAAAAGTAAGTCCTTGCCATGGTTGAGATAGAACAGTGTTTTGTCAATAGTTCCTCTGTTGAATCCACTTTCCAGAAGAAACTGAGCTAAAGTCTCATACCATGCTCTAGGAGCTTGCTTAAGTCCATAAAGTGCTTTATCAAGCCTGTAGACATAATCTGGATGTTTGGAATCTACAAAGCCTGGAGGTTGTTCAACATATACTTCCTCCTCCAATTCTCCATTGAGAAAAGCACTTTTCACATCCATTTGAAAGACAGTAAACTTTTTGTGAGCAGCATAAGCCATGAATATCCTTATGGCTTCTAACCTAGCAACTGGTGCAAATGTTTCATCATAGTCAATTCCTTCCTGTTGAGAATATCCTTTTGCAACCAGCCTTGCCTTGTTCCTTGTAATTATGCCATCACTATCAGTTTTATTTCTGAATACCCATTTTGTACCAACAACAGATCTATTCTTAGGTCTTGGCACTAAGGTCCATACTTTGTTTCTTTCAAATTCATTCAACTCTTCCTGCATTGCTTGCACCCAATCAGCATCTTGAAGAGCTTCTTCCACTTTCTTTGGCTCAGACTGAGAGAGAAAAGAATTGTAAAGACATTCATTCGAAGTACCTGTTCTAGTTCTGACACCTGCATCAGGATTTCCAATTATCAAATCAGGTGTATGTGATTTTGTCCACTTCCTTGAAGATGGAAGGTTTTCTCTAGAACTGGATGCTCCCCCATGATTCATGCTGTCTTCGTTTTCATTTTCTGATGCTCCCCCTGAAACTATGCTCTCTGAGTTGGATCCTTCAGCATTTAGATTTTCAGCACTGTCAGTACTTGGCTTATCAGAACTTGACGAATCAGAACTTGAAGAGCCAGATGTATGTTCTGATGCTTCTTGAGATGTGATAATATCTTGAGTATGCTCCCCCTGCATTGGTGCATCTTCCTTTGACGTAGTCACCACAGTTTTAATAACATCAGAGTTTAATCCATCAGAGTTTACAATATCAGGACTTAGACTTTCAAGACTTAAGGTATCAGAATATGAATCTTCATTTTCAAATCTCAGCTGATCATGATCAATGCAATCTTCAAGTCCAGTGATCTTCTTGTCATCAAAAGAGACATTGATAGATTCCATGACCACTTTTGTTCTCAAATTATAGACTCTGAAGGCTTTTGTGGAAAGTGGATATCCAACAAAGATTCCCTCATCAGCTTTTAGATCAAACTTGGATAGCTGTTCAGGATGAGTCTTGAGAACAAAACACTTACATCCAAATACATGAAAGTATTTCAGATTTGGCTTCTTGTTCTTCACCATCTCATATGGTGTTTTTCCATGCTTGTTAATGAGTGTTGCATTTTGAGTAAAACAAGCAGTCTGCACAGCTTCAGCCCAGAAATAGGTTGGAAGCTTTGCTTCTTCAAGCATTGTTCGTGCAGCTTCAATGAGAGTTCTATTCTTCCTTTCAACAACTCCATTTTGCTGTGGAGTTCCAGGAGCAGAAAATTCCTGCTTTATTCCATGATTTTTGCAGAACTCTTCCATTATCAGATTCTTGAATTCAGTGCCATTATCACTCCTCAAAATTTTCACAGAATCTTGGATCAATTTATCCAGATGTTTGACATGATCAATCAGGATAGATGCAGTTTCACTTTTTGTGTGCAAGAAATACACCCATGTGTATCTGGTGAACTCATCTACTATGACCAACGCATATTTCTTCTTTGCAATAGACATGACATTCACTGGACCAAATAGATCAACATGAAGTAGATAATAAGGCTCAAGAATTGATGATTCAGTCTAGCTCTTGAATGAAGATTTTCTTTGTTTGGCCTTCTGACATGAGTCACAAAGACCATCAGGAGCAAACACTGATTTTGGCAGTCCTCTCACAAGATCTTTCTTGATCAGTTCATTTATCTTGTTGAAGTTTAAATGAGAGAGTTTCTTGTGCTAATTCCAGCTTTCTTCAATTGAGGCTCTACTCACTAAACAGATTGCAGAACCATCAGAACTTGTTGAAAGCTTAGCTTCATAAATGTTACCACGCCTGAATCCCTTCAGAACAACTTTTCCTTTAGATTTACTAACTATTTCACAATGTTCTGCAAAGAAATCAACATGATAACCTCTGTCACAGATTTGACTTATACTCAGTAGGTTGTGTTTAAGTCCTGAGACCAGAGCTACATCTTTAATGATGACATTCCCAAGATTGATATTGCCATATCCCAAAGTTTTTCCAATGTTGCCATCTCCATAAGAAACACTTGGGCCAGCTTTCTCCACAAAGTCTGATAGCAGGGCCTTATTTCCAGTCATATGTCCTGAACATCCACTGTCCAGAACTAAAATATTTTTCCTGTTGCCCTGCAATCAAAAAGACCACTAATTATTAGTTTTAAGGACCCAGACTTGCTTGGATCCTTTGGCCTTTTTAGGTTTGTTAACATTTGCAGCGGATTTAGCATCAGATTTTATGTTAACAGTTTTCTTATCAGAACTTATACTACCAGACTTTGAATCAGAACTTACACTAGAAGGAACAACAGAAACTTTCTTTAAAGAAGGTTTTATTTGATAATAATCATAGTACAAACTATGATATTCCTTACAAGTATAAATGGAATGCCATAAACTACCACAATGAAAACAAGGATTTTGTGGTTTGTATCTAACAGACTGACTCTTAACTCCTGATTTTGAAGATAAGGAGTTAATATTCTTATTCTTCCTGCAAAAAGAAGCCAGATGGTTAGAACTTCCACAGTTATGACATGCTTTCCTAGGAGCATCAGGAACAGATTTATAGTTATTGCTTTTATTCACACCTTCCTTTCCATTCCTGTTTTTCCTAGGTGATTTTACCTTGTTTGCATTCTTAACATCTTTCAGCTTATGCTTAAGCTGCTTCTTTGTCATTAAGCCTATGTTAACTTCAGCTGTCTTTTCCTGTTTTAGTTTGTCAGAAGCTAATTCCTTTTTAACTTCTGATTTCTCATTTTCAGATTTTTCAGTTACAAACTTAACAGGTTTTAACTTCGGCTTTTGCTTATCAACAGGCTTAATTTCTACAGTTCCTTTTTCATTTTTATTTTCTCCATAACCTAAGCCCTCTTTCCAGTTTCCACTGCTTAGCAAATTTTGAGTTGTTTTGCCAGAGTTAGTCCAAGTCCTAATAATCTCTCTCTCCTTTTCTAACTCAGTTTTTAGAGATTCATTCATTTTTAGCACTTCATCCCTAACATAAAAAGCATCATCTCTATCCTTCTGAGTTTGATGGAACATGACTAACTCTTTTTCTAAGAAATCATTTCTTTTCCTAAAAGCAAGATTTTCAGAAGTTAATCTTTCACATGTTAAAGTTTGATCTCTATAACTAACAAACATGGTTTTAAGATATCTTCTCAACTCATTAATATCATCAGTATGAAAAGCATAAGTAGTCTGAGGTACCTTTGTTTCAGCAGCTTCAGAACTGCTCTCAGAACTTGATTTATCAGCATTTGCCATCAATGCATAGTTCTCCTCACTTTCAGAGTCTGAGGTGTCTGTCCAGCTTTTCTGCTTTGTGACAAGAGCTTTGCCTTTGTCACTCTTGGTCTTCTTGCAATCAGGAGATATGTGGCCTTTCTCACTATAATTATAATATTTAACATTGGCGTAATCTCCTCTGTCAGACTTTCCTCCTCTTCCTTCAGATCTTCTGAAATTCTTCTTATCAGAACTTATGCCTTTCCTGGAAAACTTCTTTCCCTTCCTGAACTTCCTGTATGCAATCTTTGTGATTCCTTTCACCATAAGAGCACACAGCTTCATCATCTCCTCATCAGCATCAGTTTCAGGCAAGCTTTCAGAATCTGAGTCATCATCACTCTCAGAACTTGATGACTCAGTATCAGACTTTATGAAAAGAGCTTTACCCTTGTCTTTCTTTGAGGAAGGTGCTTTGGGGGATTCCTCTTCAGCCTTGAGAGCAACTGTCCTTGACTTTCCTCCTTTCCTCTTGCTTCTTTGTTCCATCTCAAGTTCATGAGTCTTGAGCATTCCATAGATTTCATCAAGAGTTGTTTCATCAAGATTGTAGTTGTCTCTTATTGTTGTTGCCTTCAAATCCTAGCATTCAGGAAGAGCTAACAGGAATTTTAGGTTGGTATCTTCAAGATCATACTCTTTATCAACCAATGACAAATCATTCAAAAGTTTGACAAATCTATCATATAAATCATTCAATGACTCATTAGATTTTGAGTCAAAATGTTCATACTCTTGAGTGAGTATTGTCTTCCTGTTCTTCTTAACTGTTTCAGTTCCTTGACACCTTGTCTCCAGTGCATCCCATATCTCCTTGGCAGTCTTGCAGTTGATTACCCTGTTTGACATTACATTATCAATGGCACTATGCAGTAAGTGTCGTACCTTGGCATCCTTAGCAATAGATGCTATATCTTCAGCAGTGTAATCACTCTTTTCCTTTGGTACAGTCTTTGCTGCTTCACCTGCAACTACAACAGCGAGCTTGGTAGGTTTGTGAGGCCCTTCCTTGATTCTATCAAGATATTCTGGATCTGTTGCTTCCAGAAACATGGTCATCCTTACCTTCCATATGGGATATTCAGATGGTCTCAATATGGGAACTCTGATAGTCTCATATCGACTCTGAATTGATGTCTTTGATGATTCCTCAGTTTTGGTAGGCTTAGTTGGAGTTTCTGTGTCAGACATGATCTGTGTCAGACATGATTGTGTTTGGTAGGCTTAGTTAGGTCACACTTTCACTGTAGAGGGGGTGAATACAGTGTTTATTACAATCAAATCAAACTTCAAGTACTTATGTAACAGAAAACAAACTTTATTGAAACAATAAACTCTGTTACAATCTGGAACTGTTATCTCTCAGTGATGAACAAAATATCACGAGAGCTGCTAGAGTTACAGTAAATAATATTCTCGATAATGATAAGTGTAAACCCTATGTCTGTGTTTATATATTACACAGTTACAAGATAATTGCTAATTGATATGGAATATAATTCTGCTTCCTAATATATATCAATCAGATATCTTTTCTTCCAAGTATTCCATTCTTTACGGAATTCCTTCTTCATGCATATCTCTTCTTATGTTTATCTTGATCTTCTTAACTTTAATCAGCTACTGTCCTTATCTGATCGTCCTTCAGCACTTAAGTTCTGATACTTATCTCCTGATAACATAAGTACTGATATCCCTTAAGTCCTGACGTCCAATATAAGTACTAATCAGTTAAGTACTGATTTGTCCTGTTCAAATTAGATCTGAAATCTAAATATAAAACATATTAGCCATGACATTATCAAATATATCTAACAAGATCTTAGAACTTGAGAAACGAAAGGAAGCAAGTCAGGCAAGACTTGATGCACTAGAGTAACGGAAAGAAGCTAGATTAGCAAAACATGAGGCTATTGAAGAATTCAACTATGTTCAATGCTTTCAATTTCAATAAAAGAAATTTATTTAAATTATGAAGTCGTACATTGCAAAAGATAATTATTTGACATGAAAATTATCGATTGGCTTCTATTGCCCTGTTGCGCTCTATCAAATCATTTTGTAGCATTGTATGGATATAAGCTGATTCCAAGTTCTCAATACGATCCCAAAATGCTTATTGATTTCTTCCATCTCTTTGTACTGGTGTAAAATGAATTCTTACTCCATTACAATCTACTGGCCCATCATACACCTATGTTGCCGATGGATTCATTAGATCTTCTTCTACTGACTCTATAAATTCATCTTCCACGAATTCATCATCAACTATCATGTTATGTAATATGATGCAAGTCATCATGATAATTTTAAGTGTGGAACGTTTATGCATCCGAGCGCCGTGGCGAAGAACAACCCATCGAGATTGCAAGATACCAAAAAACCTCTCTACATCTTTACGATATGCCTCATGTTTCTTAGCAAACAACTTCTGTGATTGAGTGGCAGGATTTGATATGGTTTTTACAAATGTTGAATACTAAGGATAAATCCCATCAGCAAGATAATATGCATTGTTGTATCTTTTTCCATTGACATGAAACACCACTGTTGGGTTATTTCCTGTGACAACTTTATCAAACACGGGAGACTGACCTAGAACGTTAATATCATTTTGAGCTCCAGGCACACCGAAGAAAGCGTGCCACACCCAAGGGTCATATGAAACGACAACCTCTAGAATGATAGTAGGGCGTCCCTTTCGGCCACTATAAGCCCCACCCACCCGCTTGGACAATTCTTCCACTCCCAGTGCATACAATCAATACTTCCAATCATACCTGGAAATCCCCTTTATTCTCCTCTGGCTAGGAGCCTTCTTAAATCTGCAGGTGTTGGAGCACGAAGATACTCTTCACCAAAGAGTCCTTCGACTTGCTGGCAAAATTTTTTCATGCACTCAAGTGTAGTTGATTCTCCCATTCTACAAATTTCGGCACATTGATCAACCGTTGTACCGTAAGCTAGCATTCGTAATGTAGCAGTCATTTTTTGTTGAGGTAGCAACCCTAATAATCCAACTGCATCTTCTTTTTTATGCCAATATGAATCTTGAGTGCAAAGAGCTGTCATGATGCGATTGAAAACATGAGTACGCATTCTATACCTCCACCGAAAGTCATCTTCACTGAATATTGGACGATCAACGAAGTAATCTTCTATAAGATTTTTCCCCTCGATAGCCTTTGTTTATGATGATTGGAAGATTTTCCAGGCCGTGAGCCGCGTCCTTGTGGTTCATATGGAGTATTGATGAAATCCATCACTATTGCCGCTTCGGTCACAATGGTATTCATGATTTCAGACTCTTCTTGACTGTGTTGTTGCCTCTGACTCAACAATCTTTTTAATGCATTCATTTTGACAAAAAAATATGATTTTAAGATACTATAATCAGAAGATCATGATATTATTTATAGACAATTTTTCTATCTACAAAATTGGATCAAGACACGTGTTAGAATGTGAATGAACGAAAATCTTACCAGAAATTTAAATTTATCCACAATCTTATCCCAAATCTAAAATTATCCAACAATCTATTATTGGATTCTATTTGTGGGACCATTAAATAATAGAGATGGAATAAATTTATGATATATAATATAATTATTTATTTGATGAATAGTAATTGATGAATTGATAGAGTTATATGGGTGCATAAAAATTAAGTAAAAAAGTGAATTTAGTGTGAATAGTAATTAACCCCATTGATTGAATTGATGAATTGATGAATTGATGCCCATCATGGGTGCATATGCTCTAATATCAAAATTTTTACTTGAATTATCGGTGCAAAAAAGATTTCAGTTAAATACAGAATAACAAAATTATTTTAAATAGGTTTTTGTCATTAGTCCCATTAAATTAACTAACGAAAAGTGACGTGA
This sequence comes from Apium graveolens, assembly GCF_009905375.1. Taxonomy (NCBI): domain Eukaryota; kingdom Viridiplantae; phylum Streptophyta; class Magnoliopsida; order Apiales; family Apiaceae; genus Apium; species Apium graveolens. The sequence goes on from NC_133652.1 coordinate 53,295,151, forward strand.
GCATGCAAATATTGGCTCAGTTGGTTAAAGAGGTGATAATTATCATCTTGGTCAAATGTTCGAATCCCACAATAGGAGAATTTATGATTATAGCTCATGAACCAGAGCATGTCAGTTAAGTGTCATTTATCTTGATTCACGTGATTTGCAGGCTATTGCGTAAGCTCGTGGGGTTTACCCAGTGCGCACCCAAAAGATAGCGGCTTCGGTCCTCTACAATAAAAAAAGTGACGTGACATGAAGTTTAACAGCGAATTCACCACTGAATTTTGTATCATTTTAATTAGGTTATCGGCTAAATTTTTCAAAAAATATTTATTTTTTCTTTCGAAAAAAGATTATATAATTTTTTTCAAATATTTAAATTTATTAAATTTATATTTCTCTCGACATCGATAATCGTAACGGAAGGATAAAATTTTTGAATATAATTTCTTGAATAAATATACTTTAATTTAAAAATGTGCATACTTATTTAGTTATATGGTTATAAATTGGTATAATCGAATTTTTACCTTACAAAATTTGTTTTAAACATGTTTGACCTTGTTAGTCCCTAACAATGCAACAAGAATTACAGAAGGGGGGGGGGATGAATGGAATTCTTGAAACTTTTTTTCTGAATTATAAAATGTTCTAACTTAAAATATATATGTCAGTGCTTTGATTTGCAAAGTACGGAATGGCAAGTTAAATATGAATCAAAACACAAAGTAATAAAAACACAAGTCTTTAAAACTTTCTGGTGGATTTGAATGTATCCACCAGATATATATATATATATATATATATATATATATATATATATATCAAGAGAACTCTGTGAAGCTTGAATAGCTCATATCTGCTTACAAATAAGAATAACTAAACTTATAGAGAAATGCTAAAAGATTCAGCTTATAATTGTTTCTCTAAGAAAATACTTGCTTAGTCTTATTGTTATTCTATTTGCTACTCTTGGTTTATATATCACCAAGATTACACAGTAATAAGACAAGATAATAAAACAAAACCTATCAAGTCTAATACTATGCTGCTTCACTACTCTATTCCAGCATCTTTGAATATCTTCAAAATAGTATGGAAATGACAATGCTTCTTTGTTCTCAAAAACCCAGTTGAATAGGCTTCCACATTCCTTTTGCATACACTCGACGCATGTGACTGTGTTGTCACTGCAACAGATGTTTGAATTGATCATCCTTCGGGTACATGATCATCCGTCGGGTTGCCTTGTTGATCATCCGTCGGGTAGCTTTGTTGATCATCCGTCGGGTACATGATCATCCGTCGGGTTTCCTTGTTGGTCATCCATCGGGTAGCTTTGTTGATCATCCGTCGGGTAGCTATTTGGCACTTGACTTCATTTCATTTATGCAGAATTACAAGACATCATCTATGTAAAATTAATCAACCTATTCTGGATATCTAATTAAAGTCAACATGACTTATATGCTACTACAAAATCTATACAAAGGTGTTTGCAGAAATGTGCTACATGACTTATTGTTACATAAGCTACTCATTCGATGGATGTCAAATCATCATCCGTCGGGACTGTATTGAGTCATCCGTCGGGACTATATTTGCTTATCCGTCGAGTACTATATAATACACTAAGTTGGATCTACTAAGGTGGTTCACAACATATTCCCAACAATCTCCCCCAATTTATGTCTACTAGAATTGTAGCCATAAATTAAGAGAAACTTGATGATAACAAAACACTCTAAAAATACAAATTTAAGTGAAAGTAGATAAAACTGTAAAGTGCTGCAAATAACAAAATGTGTAAAGATTTGCTCACAGTCAATTTCAAGGTGCTCCTCTAGCCTGAGCAGATTGATCTATTTCCTTGATGATCTGGATCTCTTTCCAAGCTTTTTGTTATTTTCTTCTATATGATTTTGGAGCTGTCTGTGGAATTCCAATTCATCAGATTCTGAGAGATTTAGCATTCCTTGCATTTCCAAAAGGGTCTCATTGCTAGAGATGCTCAACCGGTCTTCTAATCTGAAGAATCTTCTAACTCCCTTATCATCCATGAATTTCATCAGCCAGTAGGGCCTTAAATGCACTCTACTTCCAGTGTAAGGAATAGTTAGAGTCTTTGGGAGTGCATCTTTGGCTCTAATACTCCTCAGTTCTTCAATCTTCTTTAGAACCAGTCTTCTAGCTGTCACATTGAATCCAAAGTTCTTCTTAAATGATGAATAAACCTTTATCAGCACAGATTGGCTTTCTTGACGGATCCTGTGAAGTGGCCATTATATCTTTTTTCCTCCCTTGTACTTGAATACTAACCTTTCAGGTAGATTCCTGTAAGCATCAATCCCTCTAACTTCTTCCAGTTCATCTAGATAGAGGTTTAAATATGAGAATTCCTTGATGTCATAGATGTACATAATGTCTCCATTGTTGACTTTGGTTTGAGCTTTGGTTAGGGACTTGGATCTGAGAGTTGAGGGCTTCACTTTCTTGACTGCTCTGGTTTTTATCTTCTTTGGCTTCATGAAGTGAGGTAGATTGAGTTCAGGTATTGGTATACTATCACAGTCTATTGGCTCATCCTTTGGAATGATAGGTTCACCATGAAAATTCTTGGATGGATCTATCTTGAATTCTCCATATGCCACAGAGGGCATGGATGTTTGAGTTGTTGCAGATGTAGACTTTTTGGGAAACTGATCTTCCAATTCCTTTTTATCAAATTCCACTTTTCTATTTGCATGAAGTTTGTATCTAAAACTTTTTCTCTGCTGTGATTCTTCTTGCATTTTCAGTTCCTTAGATTCAGTGGTTTCAAATAATTGTTCAGGAATTTGTTGTGTAGGTTTCACAGCTTGCAGCTTGGCCAAGATAGCATCTTGCTCCTTCTTTTATTTAACCTTTTTAGCATCTAGAGCAGCTTGCTTCTTTTCTTGCTTCAATCTTGCCTTTTCTTCTCTTTTTGCTTCAGCAAATTGAGGGTGTCCAACCACCACACAAATTTCCTTACCATTCCTGAAAAACTTGGCAATTCTTCTTTTCAATGCTGAATCAGCTGGATCCTTGTAGAATGCAATAGATCTTGACAACAGTTTCTTTTCATCAGGCTTTAGTGTCTCATACACTGTATCCAAAGGGTTCTTTAGAGAAGGTTTAGGATAGTTCACCTTTGGCTTCAAAATTAGCTCAGCCTTTGGAGATTTGATGCAGGATGGCTGTCCTCTTTCCAAATTATTCATGCTCATATCATTCACAGAGATTTGCCTGACTTGAGAGTGATGAATGGCTGATTTTTCTGGCTTCTTTGCTAGCCCAAACCTCTTTTGAATCCTCATCAATTTTCTCCAAGTTGATTGGGCTCAACTGCTTCTTTTCAGCTGCTCTCAATGTGGCTCCTACTTCATTAATCAGATCAATATTGTCTTTAGTTGGTGGCTTGGTGAAAGCAATTGTAGGCACAATTACTTTGATAACTTGAATATTAAGCTGTTTCTCCCCCTCACTTGATCCTTTCTCCCCCTTTTTGTTATCATCAAGTTGTGTGGGAGGGAGTTGAACAGCCACCAACTGTTGGAGTACTGCAGTCTGAGTTTCTTGATTGTTAAGTATCTTGTCCATTGACCTCTCTACAGTATATAATCTTAAGTCCATGGCCTCAACTTTCCTATTGAGATCAGCCTCCTTTCTTAGCTTTTGAAAAATTTCAATCATGATGGTTGCAGGGAGTCTAGCATCCATCCTTTCTATGACATATTGCTTGACTTCAGAAATTTTTTGCTTGATTGCATCCATACTCTGACTGTGTTGGAGGGCTTGAATTTTATGCAGCTGGAGTGCTACAAGATGTGTTGTGAGTAGCTTCTTTGTGCTGACATTAGTAGATGCCTGAATGGCTGCTTGGGTGTCATAAATTAGCTTGAATAGTGTTGATTGGAGATGTGAGTAGGAGCATTCTTTTGTTAGCATCCAGGCAGGAACATCTACATCTCCCCCTATGCTCATGCTATCTTCCTCATCATCCCCACCAGCATCCCGAAAAGAAGTTTTATCCAGTTCAAATTCACTGCCAATGTTGGAAGGCATAACAGTGATTGCATCCTTTGCTCTTTGTAAAGATTGTGTAGTATGCACCAAGTTCAGCAATCTTTCAGCCTCCTCATTGCCCTGTACAACTAGAGTTTGGTAAGCTGTCACAGGGTGAGTAAATGTCTCAGCATCCAGGGAAATAGAATCTATAACAGCTTGATATTCTTGCTGAAATAGCATTTTCCTTTCTGCATCATTGACATTCATTGACTCACTTGCAATGGTTTCCATCCTTATCACTCCTGTACATGCATTTCTCTCATGATCTCTCTTTTGTTGCATCAAGGTCTCACCTTGGCTCCCCACCCTCACACCCTCACCTTCACCATCTAAGTTGGGACTCCTCACACTCACTTTTGCCAGTCCTGAAGAAATGGATTGTATTGGTTCACTCTTTTCCTCTCCTTTTTCCTGGGAGCAACCCAGAATCTCACTCATTTCACTCCCTTCCCTCAGTCCTAGGAGTGATTGCACTACTACTAAGTCTTCTGTACTTGTAATAATTGATGAAATTTGAAGCTGTGCAGAGACACTCGACGGATAAGAAATATCCATCGGGGTAGTAATTTTGCTAACCGACGGATGACTGCTGTTAGGCACATCCATCGGGATACAATCACTACTCGACGGATGAACAATATCCATCGAGAGAGTAGAAATAAATGAGTTTGGAGTGGAGACTATTGTGGACTCTGTGCAGATTGATGAAAATTTTGGCACAGATGTATCAACAGTCTCAGAAAGAAATGGCAAGTGAGCCAATAAATCATCTAGAAGATGATGCTCACTTGCTTGGATTTTTGGCTTCTCCATGAGAGTTAAAGATGGAGAATTTGGAAGTGATGTGTTTATCATGTCAACATCCAAAGAGTGTGTGGGAGAATTTTGTGTTTCAGGTGCTTCGATTATTAGAGATTTTGGCTGTGACTCCACATTTATTGGAGCCACATCAACCTGACTTTGAGAAAGTGCAGTGACTGTGTCTTTAGCACCAGTTTGCACAATATGTGAACCCTGTGCATCCCCAAGGGTCTTTGATTTCTTCTGTCTAGTATAAGTTTGGGGTGAGCTTGTGTCCCTTACCCTTTTGGCCTGTGCTCTTGGTTGAGAGCTATGTTCAATAGTCACATCCTTTTGGGAAGATGCAACTAGTAGTGAGCTTATATCCTTATTAAGCACTGCAGTTTGTTGGGAAACTGCAGTGTGGCTAGGCTGGGAAACACTCACCTCTCCAATCTTATCCTTAGGTTTTCTTTGATGTTCACCCTGTCCCTCACCTTTCTTACCCACCTTCACACTCCCCTCTTTAGGTTTGGTGGATTTTACAACTGGCATCTTTTGAGAGACACTAGAGGGAGCTTTCTTTGTCTTTGTTTTTGAAATTTTAGATTTGGTAGCTTGGGTAGGCAATTGTTGGGTCAATGACACAGTTGCCATATCTATACTAGAATGCAAAGAAATTTGTGAGGTTGGAAGAGTAGAGACAGTTGAAATTACCTCACTTACCTGAGGCGCCTCCATAACTGGAAAGTAGAAAAGTGGCATCTCTTTATGATGGTTTGCCCTGTTCAAATCTGCAGTGATTCTCCTTTCTTGAACCCAACAATCTAATTTGTTGGTTGGGTTCTTAGGCACAATATCCTCAGAGAGGTGGTTAGCAAGCATCATTAAAAATCTAGCATAGTAAATATTTTTACCCCTCTTATTTAGCTCCCCTAACTTAAACCCCAACTCAAATATGACAAGATCACTAAAGTTGAAAATTTTATTAGTTACTAGCATGTAAAGCATGTTGAGCATAGAGATATTAACTGAATCAAAATTGCTAATTTTACGAGAAAATACCTTAGTAACTACATCACACAGATAACTCCATTCCTTCCTAAGACCCAACCTCCTAATTTCACTTAATTTAGAAGTAGAGAGTGCATAGCCCATGGAATTGAGCATATTAACAATGTTAGTGTCTTTGTGTGGAGAAGTTATAATATTATCAGGAATTTTGAAACATGCTTTAACAATATCACTATTAACACAGAATTCCTTACCTTTAATAGTGAAAGTGATAGTCTTATCAGTTGAGTTGTATGTTGCAGTCATCCACATTTTTTCAACAACCTCACAGTAAATGGTGGGTGATTCCAACATGGCATAGTTGAGTTTGCAGTTCTTCACAAAATCCATCATTTTGTGGTAGTCCCCAGACTGCTGAATCCCCTTGTTCACTAAAGCCGTGAAGTTGTTCTTCTCATAGATAAATCCAGTTTGAGACATGATCTTGACGACTGGTGCCATTGTTAGAGAGTAAAAACTTGCAGAGAGAGAGAGTAAGTGATTTTGAGAAAGAAAGAAGTTAGAGCAGATGATTTGAGAATGATAAAATAAAAGCAATGAAAATGAATTATGCTTTTATACTATCTAAAAAATAACTGTAAAAAATAATAAAGTAAAATAAAGTAACCAATAAGAATTGCCCAAAATAGCCGTTTAAAAATAAACTGTAAAAATTCCATCAATTATCTGTCGTGTTATGCTTACAAATTGTAAGTATACTCGATGGATAATATTTAGAGAATCAACGGCTAAGAATAAGATAATTAGATGGATGAGGATAAATCAGTTATCCGTCGATACATAAAATATTCCAGAAAATAATTGATTTTTATTAATAAATTATATACCGACGGATGATCAAACTCAATGGATAATGATCATCCGTCGAGATGTAAATTTTAACGTAGCCAAAATTTCATCCAAGACAGAAAAATCAATTAAATTTCTGGTTGCATCACAACTTACAAATTATCTGAAAAGATTCAAGAGTAATTAAGCATACCTAACTCACTTACCAACCTTGAAAAGGTGGATTCATCCAGTAGCTTGGTAAATATATCTGCAAGCTGCTTTTCACTTGGAACAAAATGTAGTTCCACAGTACCATTCATTACATGTTCCCTTATGAAGTGGTACTTGATGTCTATGTGCTTTGTTCTTGAATGCTGTACTGGATTTTCAGTGATGGCAATTGCACTTGTGTTATCACTAAAATAGGAATTCTTTCCACTTGCAGACCATATTCTAGCAATTGGTTTTTCATCCACAAAATATGTGCACAGCAACTGCCAGCAACAATATATTCAGCTTCAGCTGTAGAAGTAGAAACTGAATTTTGCTTTTTACTGAACCAGGATACAAGCTGTTTCCTAGAAATTGACAGGTTGTACTTTTTCTATCAATTCTGCAACCTGCATAATCTGCATCTGAATAACCAGTTAGATCAAAGCCAAAATCTCTAGGGTACCAAATACCAAGTTTTGGTGTTCCCTTGAGATATCTGAAAATTCTCTTAATAGCTACTAAGTGAGATTCTCTAGGATCAGCCTAAAATCTAGCACAAAGACATGTAGCAAACATTATATCTGGCCTACTAGCTGTTAAGTACAGAAGTGAGCCAACCATGCCCCTATAACTTGAAATATCCACAGACTTTTCATAGTGTTTAATTCAAGCTTAGTTGCAGTGGCCATGGGAGTTTTTACAGATGTGCAATCCATTAGATCAAACTTCTTTAAAAGATCATAAACGTATTTAGTTTGACTAATGAATATTCCATCACTAACTTGCTTAACTTGCAAACCAAGATAGTAAGTTAGTTATCCCATCATGCTCATTTCATACTTACTTTGCATCAATTTAGCAAACTTTTTGCAAAGTTTCTCATCTGTAGATCCAAAAATAATGTCATCTACATAAATTTGAACAAGTATGCTAGAGCCATTAACATTTCTAAAGAATAAAGTTTTGTCCATAGTACCTCTAGTGAAGTGATTCTCTAAAAAAAACTTTGACAAAGTGTCATACCAGGCTCTAGGTGCTTGCTTCAGTCCATAAAGTGCTTTCAAAAGATAGTAGACATATTCAGGAAAATTTGGATCTTCAAAACCAGGAGGCTGACTGACATAGACTTCCTCCTCCAAATCTCCATTCAGAAAGGCACTTTTGAAATCCATTTGATAGACCTTAAAATTGGCATGGGCTGCATAGGCTAAGAAGATTCTGATGGCTTCAAGTCTTGCAACAGGAGCAAAGGTTTCATCAAAATCTATTCCTTCTTGTTGACAATAGCCCTTAGCAACCAATTTAGCTTTGTTTCTGAATACTATGCCATTTTCATCCATCTTGTTTCTGAATACCCATTTGGTGTCTATTGGATTCTTTCCTTTAGGCTTGGGCACCAGCTTCCATACTTTGTTCCTTTCAAATTAGTTTAGCTCCTCCTGTATAGCTAAAATCCAATCAAGATCCAACAAAGCTTCTTCTACCTTCTTTGGTTCTTCCTTAGAGAGGAAGCTGCTATATAGACATTCTTCTTGAGTTGCTCTTCTTGTTTGAACTCTAGAAGATACATCACCAATGATGAGCTCAAAGGGGTGATCCTTTGTCCACTTCCTTTGTTGAGGTAGATTAGCTCTAGATGAAGAGGCCTCATTGTTGTCTTGATGTGTGATTGGGTTTTGATTATTAGAAACTCCCCTTGAGTTTATGGATCTTTGATTTGAGAAAGGGGAACTTTCTGTAAGTGATCTATTCTGACTTTCAGCTTCTTTTGATGACCCGACGGATGGTGAATTTTGAGTACCGACGTATGAAGCTGGTTGTCTCCCGACGGATAAAGCAGACTGTCTCCCGACAAATGAAGCATTTTGTAACTCGACAGATGTTGAATTTTATGTTTCATTGGTAGTAGATTTTTCTACATTATCCTTTGATACTATTTCTTGATCACTTTCATCATCACTAGCCATCTCCACATTGTCAAATTTGAGGCTCTCATGGTAATCTCCATCTTGTAATCCTTCATTCTTTTTATCATCAAACACAACATGTATTGATTCCACAACATTGTTGGTTCTCTGATTGTAGACTCTGTATGCTTTACCAATAGCATATCCAACAAAAATTCCTTCATCTACTTTAGCATCAAACTTCCCATCTGATCAGTTTGATTTCTCAAGATATAGCATTTGCAGCCAAATACATGAAGAAAGTTTAGAGTTGGCTTTTTGTTCTTGAACAATTGGTAGGGAGTCATGCATTTTGCTTGATTAACCAAAGAAATATTCTGAGTGTAGCATGCAGTATTTACATCTTCAGCCCAGAAATATGTTGGTAACTTAGATTCTTCAAGCATTGTCCTTGTAGCTTCAATAAGTGATCTGTTCTTTCTTTCTACTACTCCATTTAGCTGTGGAGTTCTTGCTGCTGAAAACTCATGCAAAATCCCATTTTCTTCACAAAATGCTCTCATGACAGAATTCTTGAACTCAGTTCCATTGTCACCCTGATTCTTCTAACTTTGAAATCAGGATGATTGTTGACTTGCCTTATATGATTGATGATGATTTCACTAGCCTCATCTTTGGACTTAAGGAAATATATCCAAGAGAACTTTGAGAAATCATCTACAATTACTAGGCAAAATCTTTTCCTTGAGATGGACAACACATTGACTGGTCTAACCAAATCCATGTGTAGCAGTTACAAAGGTTCTTCAATTGTTGAATCAAGCTTCTTTCTGAATGATGCTTTAATTTGCTTTCCCTTTTGGCAAGCATCACACAGTCCATCCTTAGAAAATTCTACTTGAGGAATGCCTCTAACCAGTTCTTTCTTTACAAGCTCATTCATGGTCTTGAAGTTTAGATGGGATAGCTTCTTGTGCCATAGCCAACTTTCATCTTTCCTTGCTTTACTGAGAAGACAAGTAACAGATTCTACATTTGATGAGTTGAAGTCAACTAGGTACACATTTCCTTTTCTCACTCCAGTGAGAACCACTTTGTTGCTCCTCTTGTTTGTCACAACACAGGCTTCTGAGTTGAAGGTCACTGAATTGCCTTTATCACAAAGTTGGCTGATACTCAACAAATTGTGCTTGAGACCATCCACTAAGGCAACCTCCTCAATGATGACATTATCTTTTGAAATCAAGCCATATCCCACAATATAACCATTGCTGTCATCTCCAAAAGTAATACTTGGGCCAGCTCTCTCCTTAAACTCTGTGAGCAGGGTAGAATCACCAGTCATGTGTCTTGAACAACCACTATCCAAGTACCACAAATTCTTTCTATTTCCCTGCTCATATTAAAATCAAATCAAGTTGATTTTGGTACCTAAGTTTTCTTGGGTCCTTCCTTGTTAGCTTTCTTCTTCTGTTTCTTAGGTTTGATCTTATTTGACTTGGGGATATCAGATTCATCCTTAGTCATCTGAGTTGGACCTTTGAAACCATTCATTAAAACATAATTATCATGCATATTTTGATTAACAGGAAATGGCATGCTATTAGCAAACATGTTATTCCAGTAGGGCATGCTAAATGGCATTTGAGGAATACTAAATGCAACAAAATAAGGATTAGGTGCAAATGGCATATTAGTAAATTGTGCATTCATATTCTGTGTAGACATAACATTCATAGGCATAGAAGGCATGGCATTCACGTTGGGAAAAAGGGAGGGTACAGACATAGGAGTAGGCATGACAAGTTTGCAATTAACAGACAAATGATTAGCACTACCACACTTAACACAGATTTTTCTAGGGGCATATTTATCAGGTGTGTAGTTGCTATGTTTGTTAATCCCTACTTTCCCATTTCTATTGTTTTTCCTTTTAGACTCTGTTTTAACCTCAATCTTTTCTAGTCTGTCATTCAATTGCTTGATAGACAGATGACCAACATTCACTTTATTCTCCTTCCTAACTTGACTAAATTCTCCTGAAATAAAGTTTTTGGAAACTGATCCATATTTTTCATTTAACTTGGCAAGTTTGGCTTTACTCACAGGTTTGCTCACAGCCGATGGATGACGATTTATGTCACTTGACGGATAATCCTTTTGGTTATCCAACGGATGACTCTCATCATCCGTCGAGTCCACATCTGTTAGCAATCCTTCAACCAAATTGGATTCCAGCTTCTCCTTATTCTTTTTCCAGGCTGCATCATAAAAGGACTCAATACCTTGAACTTTGGTGATTTGAGCATGACCATCTCTACATGTTTTCCATGCCTTAATCACCTCCTGTTCTCGTTCAAGCAGCTTCTTCAAAATCTCTTCTTTCTTCAAGGACTCAGTTAATTCATCCTTAGCAGTCTTACACTCAATTCTCAATTTTTCAAATTCAATAAACTGAGACTCTAGCACATTATTTCTTTCACTTAAAAATAAATTATTTTCTTTGATTTTAGCATTTTCCTTAGTGAGGGACTTAAGTGTAACACGCAAATGATATAATTCTGTAGACATGTCATTTATTGCATCATTACACTCAGCTTTAGATAAATGTGCAAGGTTAGTGGTGATTACCTGATTACTTGAAGAACTTGTCTCTGTTTCATCAGACTTGGCCATTAGGGCTAGATTGACATAGCTGACATCCTCATCCTCATCCAGACCATCTACTGCCCAGTCATTTTCTTGTGTAATGAAAGCCTTTTTCCTTTTGTTTGAGCAACTCAAAATATTTCTATTTATAATCCACAGGCTCAAACTTCTTCTTGCTGGAATCTGACTTTCTACACTCACTAGGAAAGTGCCCTGCCAAGCCACATTTAAAACATTTGAATTTTGATTTATCCACCATGTTTCTATTTAGCTTAGCTGCTCCAAAGTTCTTCTTGAACTTGAGCTTGGTAAATCTTCTGGAAAGAAATGCTAGATGTTCATCAATGTCATCCATATCATCTTGGCTCAAAGAATCTTCATTTTCTGCTACCAGCCCCTTGCCCTTGTTTTCACAGACCTTTGAAGTAGACTCAACAGCTTCTATCTTCATCTCCTTCTCTTTCTCTAACTCAGCAACCAGTGCAATGGACCCTCCTTTCTTTCTTCCTTTCTCCATTCTTTCATCTTACTCTATTTTAAGCTCATAAGTCTTTAATATGCCATACAGTCTATCTAGTGTAAACTCCTTATATTCTTGTGAATTTCTCAAGGAGACTGTCATTGGTTTCCAATCTTTTGGAAGGGATCTCATAAATTTAAGGTTAGAATCCTTGGTTTGGTAGACACTTCCATGCAGCTTTAGAGCATTTAGTAGCTTTTGAAATCTACTAAAAATATCAGTGAGAGTTTCCTTGTTGATCATCCGCCGGGTAGCCTTGTTGATCATCCGCCGGGTAGCTTTGTTGATCATCCGTCGGGTTGCCTTGTTGATCATCCGTCGGGTAGCTTTGTTGATCATCCGTCGGGTAGCTATTTGACACTTGACTTCATTTCATTTATGCAGAATTACAAGACATCATCTATGTATAATTAATCAAACTATTCTGTATATCTAATTAAAGTCAACATAACTTATATGCTACTACAGAATCTATACAAAGGTGTTTGCAGAAATGTGCTACATGACTTATTGTTACATAAGCTACTCACTCGATGAATGTCAAATCATCATCCGCCGGGACTGTATTGAGTCATCCATCGGGACTATATTTGCTTATCCGTCGGGTGCTACATAATACACTAAGTTGAATCTACTAAGGTATTTTGTTGATGAAATCATCAAGTTCATAGCATATTCCCAACAAACCTGATAAACGATATATTATGTTACAAACATAAAGCACAAAACTTGTAAAGAATGAAATAATATTTTAAATTTTGAATCAATTAATTTTGGCTTACGATAACAATTTTACGTTTCCTTTTAAGTGATTAAAATTAATAAAAAAATTAAAAAATAAAAGATAATTATTATATTCATTATATAATTGATTTTATTTTTAAATTTTTTAATCATGTAAATGATATTTTTTTGATAAATTAAAGCACGCAACTTACTAAAAACAAAAAATTCTTCTCAAAAAGTTTACAATCACAAATTTCGACTTATGGTAATTTTTCTAAGAATTTTTGATTCAGTATCATATAATAAAATTTTAAAATGAAATATACCGTTAAAATTTATTTTTTGTGTGGTTATAATTTAATGAAATAATAATCTATTTTTTTAAAAAAATTGGTTTCAGAAAAATTATTTATTTATTAATTATTTTTTTGCGACTCAGTGACCAATTTGAATGTTTTCAGATTGTTTAACGGATCTTCGTTAAAAGTCAACATATTTTAACGAATGTGTAAAATTTTTGGAATTTAGTTATATGATTAAAACTTATATGTAATTTAATATTGTGAATGAAAATATTTATAGGGAATGTACTTGACCGTGCATCTTTGACTCGAAAGAAACTTGTCAAGAAGGTCCACGTCAAAAGAAATAGAATCCAACCCGACAACACCCCCAGAAGGCACACCAACCGGATCCCTGGAAGACCCCGACGAAGAAGAAGAAGAAGAGGCCCCTCCCTGCCCCACATCAATATTAATAGCCACCATGTGCGAAATAATAGGAGTAGGAATACGACATAGTGCGGCTTCGGTAATATCTGGTGCCAAAATCATAGTCTCATCCGCGTGTTAATAATTCTTGCTGAACGAGTGAGTGCGAAGACACTCACCACACAACCAAACACCGGCTTGATGGAGTGCAAGATCGAAAGTAGAGAATAAGATAAAGTTACTAGCGATACGCGATCTATGTACCGCCTTCAAGTTGTCTGTGTTAAAGTGATGGGTTCGCAAATGAGAAATAGAATATGACTTAGCCAGCCCTGGATAACAAATGCAGTATATGATGTCTTAAGTTAATATTTATAGGGAATTTGATAAAAAAAATTGATCAAATAATATTTGTGTTGTGCAAGACATGCCTGTACTATAACAAGTCTAAGTCAAATTGACAGCCCTAAGTAAATTGTATGATAATCTAAATTTGCATTTTGTATTTTATCACTTAAGTCTGTAAAAATGAAAATATATTAGACTGGAGTATTTTTATGTAAACAGTCTCAAGCCTAAGAATAAACTCTGGCAGAAGATCATGAAGATCATGCCTCAGAGAAAGTGTGAAGAAACTTGGAGTTAATAAATCTGTTTTGGGAAAAATATTCTAATTCAAGAAATCTACAAGTCACATATTACATATTATAGAAAAATCATTCGAGAACTCGAGAATGACTTATCGAGAAGTCAAGAAAATCTTATAGAGAAGTCTCAGAGATATCGACAGGCCAAATTGAAGACATGAAGATTAGAGATATCGACAAGTCATTTCTTTACCAGAGAACTCTGAGATGTCGACAAGTCAAAATGTCACTAGAGAACTCAGAGATATCGATAAGTAAATTCTACATGCAAAGAAATGGAGACCTCGATAAGTTAAGCTCATTCGAGGACTCAGAGATCTCGATAAGTCAAAGTCCTTTCGAGAACTCAGAGATCTCGATAAGTCAATGTTGTGCAAGACATGTCTGTACTTTAACAAGACTAAGACAATTTGTCAACCCTAAGTAAGTTGTATTGTTATCTTAATTTGTAGTTTGTACTTGTAACACTTAAAGTCTGTAAAAAATGTCAAAGGAGCAGACTTAAGTCTTTTTCTATAAACAATGTCAAGCCTAAAAATTCTATCTGGAAGAAGATCAAGAAGATCATGCCTCGGAAGAATTATGAAGAAGTTTGGAGTTGAATAAATCTGTTTTAGGAAAAATATTTTAAGTCAAGATCTCTACAAGTCACATATTTAGTGTTATAGAGAAGTCATTCGAGAACTCTAGAATGACTTATAGAGAACTCAGGAAAGCTTATAGAGAACTCAGAGATATCGACAAGTGTTAGGTATGAATACAACACAGAGGGGGGGGGTGAATATGTTTTGGCTTAAATGTTTAATTTTTAATCGACTTAGGCTTTAGCAGTTGGTTGTTATCAATGATTTAGTAGAATAGATATTAAACATAAATCACTGTGCAAATATGTAAAACAAAGATCTTTAAAACTCACTTAATTTTATATTAAAAATCAAGCACTGTTTTGCTAAAAAATCTCTAAGTTCTTATTTTAGAACTTAGCTTCTTTCTTGAGAGAGAACACACAATTTTTTATCTAGATTGTTCTGCTTAACTAGAGGACCAGTGTTAACTTTATAACTCAGTTAACTGCTGGTTTACACAGTGGATAATAAACATGCTATTAGCTTTTCTAAACCGTCACTTGTCATTTCTATTTATAGAAAACCAAATCTTCCATTTCTAGCTTAGCATATCTTTAGCATCCCGTGTTTACTTTAATCTCCTCTATCAGTTAATCTTTGTCATTGATCTTGCACATCTCTCAAGATGCTTTTTATAGACTTGTCAATCCAGCTATGTGAATTGTTTGTTGATCTGCAACCTTGGATATTAAACTGTTCTGCAATTCTGTACTTAGAGAAATTTCTTCACTTCGAGATCTCCAATTAAGCTATAGAGAACTCGACATCTCGATAGGCATGTTGGCTTGTCGATATCTCTGAAACTTCATTATTGCCTTGACTTATCGACAACTCTGAGTTCTCTAGTAAATTTTGGTTTACTGATAACTCAGAGTTCTCTAATGGACTTTGGCTTATCGATAACTCAGAGTTCTCTAATGAATGTATATTTGTCGATATCTCTGAGTTCTCGAATGGGTATCTGACTTATCGATATCTCCAATAGCATTTCCTGAGTTCTCGATAGACAGTTCCTGATTTCTCGATAGGCAATTCCTGAGTTCTCGATAGGCAATTCCTGAGTTCTCGAATGACTTCTCTATAACACTAATTTTGTGACTTGTAGAGATCTTGACTTAGAATGTTTTACACCAAACAGATTTATTCAACTCCAAGCTTCTTCATAATTCTCCTGAGGCATGATCTTCTTGATCTTCTTCCAGATAAAATTCTTAGGCTTGACACTATTTAGAGAAAAATGCTCCAGTCTGCTCCATTTACATTTTACAAAAATTAAGTGTTACAAGTATGAATTACAGATTAAGGTTACAATATAACTAATCTCAGGGTTGTCAGTATGACTTAGTCTTGTTATGATACAGGCATGTCTTGCACAACAATCTCCCCCAATTTGTGAGAAGATTGTTTATCACAAATTCATGCCTGTTAACAAGACTAACTCCATGTTAAAGAATTAAAATAAGATAATACAAAAGCTGATACAACACTTGTACATTGGACATTTGACAGCTTACAATAATTAAGTAAAGACTGAGCTCTCTGATTCTTTCTCAATTATGTTCTTAATTTGCACAAGTATTTCCAATTCTTCTAGGATGGGGGTGTCAGTTAGAGCCTCTATTAGTTTCAGCAAATTTGGCTTAGGATATCTAGCTAACATCCCTATCCTGTAACTTGACAAAGAGCCAGCTTTTATATTCAGAAATCTTCCATCCTTTGATATTCTGCTCTTGCCTGCTGCCTTCAATTCTTCTGATCTTCTGATATACTCATATCATAGATGTTGATGCCATTATTAGCTCCAGTAATCTTTGATATCATCTATTATATCTTAGAATCTCCCCCAACTTGTTCATTATGAAATTATGCACAAGTTCTGATTGACGATGTCAAAACTTTATCCAAATGCATAAACCAAAACCAATCTTCCCATCAGGTCTTCTTTTGTTGAGTTGCATTTAGATTTATTCAACATCCATTAGATGTTTTGGTATTTAGATATATTCTCCCCCTTTTTGACATTATCTCCAGCAAAAAAAATCCAGCTAAATGCACATTGTTCAAGCTGTTGTCATTGTCCATTGGGAACACTTTCTGCAGCTTCAAGCTTCATCGAGATTCATGGTGATGAATTTAAAAAAAAAATAGAAGTTTCACTTAGATTTGCATAAAAAGTCTTTTAGTGATAAAAGTCCTAAGCTCTCTGTTCTTTTGAATAAGTAGTCTCACCAATTCTCACTGCACTAGTCTCATGACTTTTGAGAGTCAGAGTTCCCTCACAAGGATTACTAAAACTATACATTCATCTACCTCTCCTTTTGCCAGGAAGGATCCTGCCTCTCTTATTTTTGTTTTGTTTTTCACTCAATCTTTTCTCTTATTCTCACATGAAAGGCTCAAATGTTGTATGACCTACAGAAATAAGAGGTGGTTGAGAAGAGGTAATCTGTGATCATATGATTAGAGGAAGACCATATAGGGCTAATCATACTCATTTCACCAGAAAAATGAGTGCATAAGCAACTATGACTGGGGTCACAGTTTGACTCACAGATTGCTCTGTGGTTGTGACAGTGTATTGTCCTCCACTTGTAGTGGGAACCTCCATTAGAATTGGAGAGGATTTGACTGGGTTACTGTCATGTACACCAGCCTCAAATCATTGTGCACCTTGCAGAGCACTGTCACATAAATGTGATAAGATTGCCCTCCTTATGACATTGTCATAAGCAATTGTTTTTCTAGCTTTGACTGCTAAGACAGCTTCTGCTAGAGTTATGAGGGGAGTTGTTCCTTCTTGAGGAACCTCCAATTGAATTGGAGAGGATTTAGATAGCTCCCCCTCAAGAGTACTACCCTCAAACCTTTCAGTCTGTGAAGACTGTTTGTGCACATGAAGGTGCAAGAGAAACACTCATGAAATATTCAGTAAACTGATAAACTTTCATGTTTGGTGGATTCTTTTCTCAAACAACATAACAATCTGAAGATCATCATGAAATTGTTGTCCTTTTTGTAAAACAGGTGGCTTTTGAGAGTCACCTGAGTGGGATTGTGTTTGAGTTTGTGTTTGTGATGCTGTGCCTGGGTAAACCACAGTTTGGTTTTGAAGTGTTTTAGCTGCATTTTTAGCACTAATACCTGTGAATTGATTATTTGAATTCCCTGTTGATGTCTTGTGTTAGACCTGTAATGAATTGAACAACTGTATCTTTTTGGAGTTCATTTAGACAAATACATTGCAAGATATATTAGTTGCAAGCATTATTGCAGAGAAGACAAAATTTAATATAGATATGAGCACATAGTAATTATTACACAAACAAAAGATTTCAAGACAAGAATCAGAACTTTAAGACAAGAATCAAAACTTTCATTTAAAAAAAACATAGTACATTAAGACATAGATTTAACAAGTAAATCCTAATCCTAACTACTCTAATTCAGACCCCTTCTTCTCAGCCTCCAACCTCCTTACCCTGCACTGGTAAGCTCTGGACTTGGAGTGTGCAAGAGAGATGATCCTCTCCTGCAACTCCAAAGCAGCAAGGCGTTGCTGCTCAGCCACCCTGGCTCGTCTCTCCTGCTCGAAAGAGGCTTCTACAGGATCAGGAACCATAACTGAACTAGCAAATTTAGGAGCCCTCATGTCTGGCATAGGGTAAGGATAAGTCCTGAATCTCTCCAACATAAATGGAGTGATTCTGAGACTTACACTCACCTTATTCTTTGAAGTAAGTGAGGCAAATATGATTTTGGACACTTGCTTGCAATTTCCAATTCTACTACTATCAATATCAGCTAACAAATGTATGTCATTGACTTTATGAGCTAAAGTAGATATAATAAACCTTGGCAAAAAGATTTATTTACCTCTATTCTTCAAAGGCATAGTAAGCCTGGTAGCCAGCTCCTCCAGAATTAGACTTCCAACATTCAGATGCCTGTTGTGAGCTATTGAGAACACCAGCTTCTGCACCACACTTGAGATGTTGTCAAAGCCAGTTTTTCTGTAAGTGAAAGCCCTCACTATAAAATCAAACAAAAAGGACCATTCCTTCCTAAGGTTTATTCTGTTCAGGCTTGCCAAGTTGATTGAGCCACTGTAGTTGATGAAGTCCATGAATTCACTCAGCTCATCTGCAGTTGGCATCTCTTCATAATTCTCAGTTGGCAA
The DNA here is from genome assembly GCF_009905375.1 of Apium graveolens. NCBI lineage: Eukaryota > Viridiplantae > Streptophyta > Magnoliopsida > Apiales > Apiaceae > Apium > Apium graveolens. The sequence continues at coordinate 53,314,025 of NC_133652.1, forward strand.
TCCCAGGGCCGTATTCACATCAGCAGCTGAAAACTCAATTTCCTGGCCTCCAATTGTGCATGTGAGCACAAAAGAAATGACATTCTCTAGAACAACTGTCCTAGTTATAGCTGATGTCCAAAATTCATGAAGAACGTCCAAATACAGCACAGGACTTGCAGTTAAAGCACCTGCAATGTAGGATTCAGAAAGAAACTTCACAAACCCCTTGAAACTATCAGGGGCTTGGTTAGCATCAAGAAAAGCAATAAAGTTAGTTCCCTTCTCTGGAATGATAACTCTAACAATGTTTTGTGCCATTGTAGTGTTTAGAAGTAGCGGGTAAGAAAAAGTTTTGAGAAAGGAGCAAAAAACGAGAGAGAAATCGCCTTTTGTCTGAAGCTAGGTCACTTGAGACCTCGAAAAGGTGTAAGTACAGTGTGTGTATCGAGAAGTCTGGGTATTTATAGAAAAAGTAAAATACTTATCGAGAAGTCAAATAAACGTTTGATATTAAACTTATCGAGAAGTCAAGGATGACTTATCGAGAACTCTGATAAATACCCAGTTTGTCCAAAAAGGACTGAAATAATTCTAATTTATTTGAATTAAATCAAATCGAAATCAGAATAAATTTTCCAAAAGTATTTATCTAAAATAATTCATTGAATTAAATTATTTTAGTACTGAGTTATTGATAAGTCTCAAAATATCCTTCTCGAGAACTCTGTGAGTTAACACTATTAGAGAACTCTACATGGTCTTATCGATAAATCATAATAGAGCTTATCGAGAAGTCATTTGAGAAGTCTGTAAGTAGACTTGTCGAGGACTCACTCGAGAACTCTAACTTGTCGATAAGTCATTTTGACTTATCGAGAACTCAGTTCTCTATACCTTTGAGTACTGTAATTCTGCCTTGTGTTAATTTTACACATTTAAGATATAAATTAACAACTAAGCAGTTTACTTAGAATTTTGAAATATTCTAAGTTAATTTATGAGTTTTTAAGAAAGATAAATATACAGAGATTCTGAAATATTTATAATTCATATTTCAGTTAATTTCCAATTAAATCAAACTAGGTTGATTTATTAGAAATTAATCTGCTGCAACACATTAGCCGAGTTCTTGCCTTAGGATGAAGAATTGAGCATTCCAATTTCACTCACAAGTCTAGTGAAGGTTGCTTCATCCAAAGGTTTAGTAAAAATGTCAGCTAATTGTTTTTCTGTTGGAACAAAAATGAGCTCAATGGTACCATTTGCAGCATGTTCCTTGATAAAATGATACCCAACATCAATGTGCTTTGTTCTAGAATGATTAACTGGATTAGCTATTATAGATATGGCACTAGTATTGTCACACATAATAGGAATTTTGTGTAACACTAGACCATAGTCCATTAGCTGATTTCTAATCCAGAGCACCTGAGCACAACAATTTCCAGCAGCTATATATTCAGCCTCAGCTGTGGCAGTTGACACAGATTGCTGTTTCTTACTATACCAGGATACAAGTCTTTGACCAAGAAATTGACAGCTTCCACTAGTACTTTTCCTATCAACCCTGCATCTAGCAAAATCTGCATCTGTGTATCCAACAACTTCAAAACCAGTTCCCTTAGCATACCATAATCCCAAGTTAGGAGTTCCCTTTAAGGATTTGAAAATCCTTTTTACAGCCATCAAATGTGATTCCTTTGGATTGGCTTGAAATCTGGCACATAGTCAAGTAGCAAACATGATATCTGGTCTACTAGCAGTCAAATAAAGCAATGATCCAATCATCCCTCTGTAGCTTGAAATATCCACACTCTTGCCTTTCTTGTCTTCATCCAACTTGGTTGCAGTAGACATTGGTGTAGATGCAGGTGAGCTATCCACCATACCAAATTTCTTCAATAAGTCATTCACATATTTGGTTTGGCTGATGAAAATACCATCACTTCTTTGACTAACTTGAAGGCCAAGGAAGTAACTCAATTCTCCCATCATGCTCATTTCATACTCACTCTGCATTAGCCTAGAGAATCTTTGACAAAGCTTTTCATTAGTAGATCCAAATATGATATCATCCACATAGATTTGAACTAGGATCATATCTTCACCATGCTTCTTGTAGAAGAGAGTCTTATCAATAGTAACTCTGGTAAAACCATGTTTGAGTAGAAATACTGACAGTGTGTCATACCAGGCTCTAGGTGCCTGTTTCAGTCCATATAAAGCCTTAAGTAATTTATAAACAAAGTTAGGGAATTCTGGATCTTCAAAGCCAGGTGGCTGTTGCACATAAACTTCTTCTTCTAGTTCACCATTAAGAAAAATACTTTTGATATCCATTTGATACACCTTGAAATTTGAGTGTGCAACAAATGCCAGAAAAATTCTTATTGCTTCTAGTCTTGCAATAGGAGAAAAAGTCTCATCATAGTCAATTCCCTCTTCTTGTGAGTAGCCTTTAGAAACCAACCTTGCTTTGTTTCTAGTAACAATTCCATTTTCATCCATTTTGTTCCTGTACACCCACTTAGTTCCAATTATGCTTCTATTCTTTGGTGCAGGAACTAATTTCCAGACTTTGTTTCTCTCAAACTGATTCAGCTCCTCCTGCATAGCACATATCCAATCAGGATCCAATAGGGCTTCTTCAGTTTTCTTGGGCTCTACTTGAGATAGAAAACATGTATGTAGGCATTCATTAGCAGTTGCACTTCTAGTTCTCACACCAGCTGAGGGATCACCAATAATGGCTTCTATAGTATGACTCCTATCCCACTTTCTAGTGTGTGTCGGTTGACTAGTGCCTTCATTATTTTCTTCAGTATTACCATGACTGTCATTTCCATTCTCTTCTTCTCCCCCTAAGTTTGTGCCATCAAATTCAGGTGTCTGAAGAGAGCTTTCATTCCCATGATTTTGTTCAGAGGTCTCTTCATTTGTCACTTGTTGTGCCACAACTTCATCTTCCTCATCAGAATCACTATCAATGGTTAGATTTTCAAATGCAAGGGCTTCAGGATCATTTACATCAAGGCATTCCAAGCCTGGACACTTGTCATCATCAAAAGTCACATATATGCTTTCCATAATTTTCTTTTGATCAATCACATAAACTTTGAAGGCTGTTCTTTCCAATGAATATCCCAGAAAAATTGCTTCAAAAACTTTAGAGTCAAATTTTCCTACATATTCAGAGTTGTCTTTTAGAATATAACACTTGCTTCCAAACACATGTAGATGCTTCACTGTAGGCTTCTTGTTAGACATTATTGAGTAAGGTGATTTTCCATGAGCTTTGTTTATGAGATATCTATTTTGAGTGTAGCATGCGATATTAACAGCCTCTTCCCAGAAACTGGTTGGCAACTGAGCATCTTGTAGCAAGGTTCTAGCAGCTTCAACCAATATTCTATTTTTCCTCTCAACTACTCCATTCTGTTGAGGTGTTCTAGCTGCTGAAAATTCTTGACCAATACCTTTGCTTTTGCAGAATTCACTTAATGTTGATTTTCTAAATTCTGTTCCATTATCACTCCTCAATCTTTTCACACTAACTTTTCCTTCTGCTTGCTTCTCAATTTTCTTGATGTGCTCAATTATAATGTTTGGAGTTTCATCTTTAGAGTAAATGAACTCAACCCAAGTGTATCTTGAAAAATCATCAACCATGACAAGGGCATATTTGTTCCTTGAAATGGACAAGACATTTACTGGCCCAAACAAGTCCATGTGAATAAGTTGCAGAGGTGCACTTATGTAATTCACATATTTTGACTTGTGACTTGTTCTTTTCATCTTTCCTTTGTGACAAGCTTCACAAACTTCCAGTTGAGCCAATTCCAGACTGGGCATGTCTCTCACAAGCTCCTTCTTGACTAAGGTGTTGATTGCTTTGAAATTCAGGTGAGATATCTTCTTATGCCATAATTTGCTTTGCTCTTCTGATGCCTTGGTGTAGAAACAACACACTCCATCCTTATTTGTTGAGTCTAAGTCTACAACAAACAAGCTTCCCTTTCTTACTCCTTTAAGAGCAATTTCACCAGTCTTTTTGCTAATAAAAGCACAATCTCCTTTGTTGAAAACAACTTGAAAACCTCTGTCTGTAAATTGACTAACACTTAAGAGATTTACTTCTAGTCCAGCAACTAGTGCTACATCTTCAATGACAATATTTCCAGAAACAATATTGCATATCCCATTGTGAATCCTTTACTGTTGTCTCCAAAGGTCACCAAAGGGTCAGCCATCTCCTCAAATTATGATAACAGGGCCTTATCACCTGTCATATGCCTGAAACATCCACTATCAATGATCCATATGACCTTATTTCCTTTGCCCTGCACACAATGAGGATTAATTGTATTTAGTTACCCAAGCTGTGTTGGGCACTTTCTTCTTGTTAACTGATTTTGCAGAAGTAGAATGAGAATTTTCAGATAAAATGGAATTCATAGACTGTTGAGCATTTTCCCTTTTAGATATAGAACCAACTTTTGATTCTATGAGATCAATTCTCAATTTGTGGCAACTCTTCATCACTTTCATGTTGCAGGGAATGCAGTCAAACTTGTCACAGAATGAATAGGGATCATTAGCCTTAGCTTCATTGTACTTGCAGACTCCTTCAGGTGGATTGCTAACAATCTTTTTACAAAGATGAGTTAGGTGATTCATTGATCCACAATTATCACACCTCGTTCTAGGAGCATATACAACATAAGCAAAATTATTGCTTTTGTTTATCCCAATCTTTCCATTTCTATTCTTCTCTTTCTTTTTGACTTGTTCAGCTTTAATCTCCTTCACAGGCTCCTTAGTTTCTTGATTGGCTTTTGGTGTTTCAACAGAGATGGAAGACTGAGTTGTCTCATCATTTATCTTTTCCTTTTCCTCATCAGCTATCTCCTGTTTGATGATTAACTCTTCTTCACTGAAGTTCACTTCACATGCCTTGAACAAAGGTGATTCAACTTTCTTCAAAATAATTGGAACATCTTCAGTTTCAGTTGATTTTCCTTTGTCACTGACAGTCTTCTTTTTATTGTTCAAACCCTCATAATCAAGACCAATGGCAATATTTTCACATGGCTTGTTCTTTTCATGATATTGGCCAATCAAATCAGAAGCATTTTTAAAGGATTTCAGCTTCACTTCATTCTTCTCCAGCTTTTCTCTCAATACTGCTTCAATTTCACTTGCACACTTTAATTTGTTCTTTAAGTATGCATTTTCTTGCTTAGCAGTATCAAGCTCAACCAGCAACAATTCAGTCTCTTATTTTTCACTCTCAAGTTTTTCATTGATCTTTTTCAATCTGCTAACTTCCTCATTTGCAGCAACCATGCTTGTATGAATGTGGAACATTTCTGTGCTCATCTTTTCAACAGTTTCCTTATATTGACTCATATTTAAATCAATTGTGGTAAGAGTTGGTACCTGTGATTTAGATGATGAAGAGTCTCCTTGCTCCAAGGCCATAGGTTCCTAGTTTTCAACTTCTTCATCTTCATCATTATCTGAATCATCCTAGCTCTTGCCCTCAGCAATATATGCTTTCCCTTGTTGCTTCTTTAGAAGAGCATCATACTTTGCTTCCAATTCAAGATAGGCTTTGTCTTTCTTTGCCTTCTTGGGTTTCCTACATTCTGTAGCAAAATGGCCCAACTCATCACAATTAAAGCACCTTATGTTTGATCTATCAACAGATCCAGTCTTGTAGCCATTTTTGCTGTCAGGAGTGTACTTCCCTTTTCCTTTCCAGCTGCTGTCTTTGTTGAAGTACTGTCCTTTGCTCTTGAAAAATCTTGGTTTCTTCACTCTAATGTTAGAGAATTTTCTCGCCAAGTAAGCCATTGATTTGTCTAGCTCATCAAGTTCATCAAGAGTGTAGAATTCATCTTCTTCATCCAATTCTAGTATGACTTGCTCTTCAGTGTCATTGGCTCTTTTCTCACTTGTAGAAACTTCTGAAGTTTGAGATCTTTGCTCATCATTGGAGATCTGGCCATCATTCACAATTAGTGCACTTGAGCCGTCCAATACATATCCTAGACCAGCCCTTAATGATTTCTTTTGAATCATTTCAAGTTCATAAGTTTTCAGAACACCATAAAGCACTTCCAGTGTGATTCTACTCAAATACCTTCCTTCTCTGATTGCAGAGATCTTTTGTTCCAAATGGTCAGGGAGAGTAAGCAAGAACTTCAAATTCACTTCTTCAACATCATAAAATTTATCATGAAGCTGCAAGTCATTTATCAGCTTATTAAACCTTTCAAACACATCAGTAATACCCTCCTTTGGTTTAGCCATAAAACCCTCATACTGAGAAATCAATATCCTTCTTTGATTTGACCTAACCTCCTCAGTTCCTTCACAAAGTATTTCAATCTTTACCAGATCTGTTTAGCAGTATCACAGTTGACAATGTTATTATACATTACATTGTCAAGTGACTCAATTAGTATCAGTTGCAAAGCACTGTCTAGGGAAACTTTCTCTCTTTCAGGTTCAGTGTACTCAGAAGGATCCTTGGGAGCATAATGAGCTGGAATAACCATATCTGTAATATCCGGGATATATCGTGTAATTATTTTTGCTATTAAATAATTATTATGTGTGTTCAGTATCTATTCAGTGAATTAATTGTTAAGTGTTATCGGTGTTTGGATATTTAAAAATATTATTAATTGAGTATTTTAATTTTTATATGTCCAAAATAAAATATAGATAATTGTCATATCTTCCTAATTATTTTTATGTTGATTTATGATGAATCATATGAAATTTATAAAATCTTTTTTCGAGAATTTAAAATCTATTTTATAAAAACTGGAACCAATCGACGTCAACCGTTGTTACGTTTTTGGAACCCGAAACTCTTCCGAGAACTCCTTCCTAACCCAATTTTAATATTCTGAGCATTTTCCATGTTTCGACTTTTTCGATCCGGCGTACGGTTTGTCCTGCGCGGGTCCCGGCGCAACATTTTCGATACAATATTCGTTTCGGTAAATCAATAAAACCCGTATTTTCGATAAACGGGAGCTTTTTATTAAACTATCACAATTATCACTTCATAATATGTGTAAACAGGCGCTGAGACCAAGACCGCAGTACAAATTGTACTGATTTGGATAATTATCCCGAAAACCGATACCGTTTGGATCAGTTTTTACAAATAAACGTACCGTTTTATATCCGGAATGATCCAACGGGATACTAATTTCCCGTAAGTATAAATAGCCTTTTACCGTATTTTATTTCGTATCAAAATTATTTGCAGACAGATAATTATATAATTTTACAGAGAAAAAACATATATTCATAAACCTTTCTGAGAATCAAACCACAAATTCAAGGTGTTAGTGAAATCTGTTTCAAAAGTTGGAGTAACCAATTTGAAGGTCTCAAGGAGTACTATCAGATTCCAGGACCTGTTTTACTGCAAAATCAAAGGTTGATTTTATATAAATTTAATTATTTTTATGAAAAATATGAATTTTTGTTCGGATGATTGTTTGTATGATTTGATGATTGCATGTGGTAGAGCTTGTTTTCCTGATGATTTTGATATATTATACGTCTGATTTGGAGTTCAATAACATGCTCAAAAGTAGGTTTAATTTTCGAATTTCAAAATTAGGGTTTATAACCCGTATGAATGTTTTCAATTGAAATTTGGGGGTTTTTGATCCAGGGGTTATTATCTGTTGATTTATAGTGGGTTGTGTTCCTTATGAAATTTGCAATCGATTGATATATAGCTCGTTAACAGAGGATTAATGGATAGTAGGGAGTTGTGTTTTGAAAGTTTCCGATGTTCGCCGGAAACCGGCGATGTTCTTGGCCAATTTCTGGCCAGAACATAGATGATTATTGAGTTTTGATTACACGAATAAGTTGCTGGTAACCTGTAGATTAAATCTGGACAGTTTGGTGGCCTGAGGTGGCCGGAATTGTGTTCTCCGGCCACACTCCGGCGAGTCGACGGCTGGGCTGGCAAAATTGCAAACAGGCCCCTATAGTTTTGTAGATGATGAAGTTTAGTCCCTGTTGTTGGCAAAGTTTTGAAAAATAGGATTCCTGTTTATAAAATGTTTAAAAATCATATTTCCTATTTATTTTTATTATAAAAATTCATTTTTAATTTCTGAAAATTCTAAAAATTAGTATTTTAATTTCGAATTTTTTTTTGCCAGCCTGAAAATTATTTTTAATTCAAAAATAAATATGAATTAATTAGTTAATTAATTTCAGTTGATTTTTAATTGATTAATTGGTCAATTAATTCAAAAATTAATTGATTAATTGATTTAATTAATTATTAATTGATTTTAATTAATTATTTAATTAGATTTAATTATTTAAAAATGATTTAAAAATTCCGAAAAATAGTTTCGAGCTTTAAAATATTATTCTAAATTATTTCCAAGGCTCGATAATTATTACAAAATTGTTTCAGAGCCAGAATTGGCCAACCGAACCCTGTTTATTAACCCGAAATTGATCCAACGACCCGTATTAATTCTGAAAAATATTTTAAAAATCATTTTAAATACCCGAAAGCATATTTATGACCCGAAACTTCTTTATAAATGATATGTCATTGATTACGTGATATATTATATGTTATATATGACTTATTGATTGACTATCGGTCTATATATTCGGTGTTTACTTGATTATTGCATAACTTTCAATCCGTTAATCGGATTTGGGTGAAACGAAGGGTAGATAGAAGTATGTGTTGAATAAAATCCTGTGAGTTAATGATTGATAGATGCTTATCATATGTGAGCAGAAGAGGCAAGACGTAAGAAAGGAAAACAGGTAGTTGAGGAGTAAGACAATTGTGATTGGAAGCGAGTGCAGGATAGTAAGCTAATACCAGGCAAGTGTTCTGAACTTTCTCGAGATATTGTAGTACTTGATAGTCCTGTTGATATTGCAAGTGCTTTGAAGCACTGAAACCTAAACCCTGATTTCAATTATTGTTCTTGAGCCATGAGCCTTATTCTTTCTAAACCATTTATTATTGTATACCCAAACATGAACCACAAATCTACGATACTACTCCACAAGTACATACAAACTAAATACCAAACACTAAACTGAATTGCTTATATACTCAACCCATGATATCTTATGCTTTGAAAGACTAAATCCTTGAAACCCTGAAACGTTGATTCCTTTGTTATCCAATTCTTTCATTATCCAACATCCAAGCTTTGAAATCACCTAATTGATCCTTACAAGGGTTGAAACCCTTTCATTGTTAAGTATTCACTGTTGTTAATGATTCTAATTATTGTTATTATTATTCATTCTGTTATTATGTTAGAATTGGATTGCTTTTATAAAATTATGGACCAGATTCGTGGTCAGACCATTTAATGGTCAAGTTAGGCCAATGTGTGCCTTGGATCCAGTAGTTAGAGCAATGCTGTGTGCTTTGCTCGGGGTTAGTGCGTGACTGATCAGCAGCCTAACTTTGTTTTTTTTAAAATAAAAATATAGTATCCAGTTCTAAATCATAATCCATTGTTCACTTGGTATCATAACCATATTCACTTGATGATCATTATTCTCAGTTTTGTCATTGTGACTTGCTGAGCTAGTTAGCTCATTTGTGCGATGTTGTTTATATTCTTTCCAGTTAAAAAGGAACCAGTTGGTAGCAAGGATCCCCAGCCCAGTGCGAGAGCTAGGGATTAAGGCTGTTGGAGCTGAGCTAGTAGGCTTCTTTTGGAATAATTTAAAATTGTAAAAGTTTGTAATAAGTTTAATACTCAGTTTGAGTTTGAATGGTTGGGATTTGATCGGTATGTAATATATTAGTGTGTTTGGCTTGTGACTTTAACCTGTTGCGATCCGTGGTAGTTGGTAAGTAGGGTCATTGCATATTATTATTATCTTTAATATTGTTATAAGCAGGTTATAAATAAGGTGTGTGTGGACCCCAAACTTCTGACCCGGGTTTGGAGGGCGCCACAGGTTTGGTATCAGAGCCACAGGTTATAAGTCTCTGACACAAGCCTAGGTTGATGGGAATGGGTAGGGGGTTAGGATTAGAAGTATGGCATAGGATGATAGAATGTCGAGAGGTTGAGTGTTATGGTATAACCGATATTAGTATAGTTCGCGTCGTGGTTTGAGATTCTTATATTGTAATATGATTTCAGATAGCAGAGATGGCTGACTCTTTTATTCCCGTATTAGCTGATCACTCAGAGCCTTCAGTTGGAGCACCAGCATCAGATCCACGTCCTGTTATTCCACCAGCATTGGCTATTCTACCTCCACCGGTGTTGCAGCCCGTACCACTGCAGGTTATTCCACCTCCAGGCATGAGGCCACCTGTCAGAGGACCCCCACCTGCTGACTCAGGCTTTACTGGTCATTCAGTTACAGGAGTACCTTTTCAGTTATCTTCTTATCCTGTCCCATATCATCAGTTTGAGGCTTGCCTTATGGAGCAGCGATTCCTTCAGGGTCAGATTCAGGAGTTACTACATATCATGCGTACCAGAGAGGTTGGGAGTGGTGAGAGGCGACTCAGAGAGAGGCTATAGGCATTTCGTAGGATAGCTGCAGTGAGGATTGCTGAGGCTACACATGAGGACATCACCCCTGATTTCCTAGTGGAGTGGGCTAAGTGGAGCTTGAGGAGATTGGAGGTCCAGACTTGCCATGAGTCAGAAATCCAGAGACGGAGATGCTAAGCAGTGTTGTTATGGTTGTATAGTATGTACAGTAGTGTATAGTGTGTATCAGTAGACTTTTTGAGTTGTATTTATAGACTAGCTATGCTGACTAGTGAGTAGGTTATTGTACCCTTTTTGCTTTTACTTTCGAAGCGTCTTTACGCTTGTACTACCCTAAAACTTTTGATCTATATATCAGTACCTTTTCTTTTATAACCCTGTCATTTACTTTATCGCACCTGTTTTACTTTACCTTATTTATTGCACCAGTGATACCCTGTGATACCATGTACCCTGTTTTCCATAACTATTTATATTCTGTAAAGAAGCATGCAATTTACTTAGTTACAAGTGTTTTCAAAAAGAGATATTCCTGTTTTACAAAACTTTTCCTTTATGCAAAGATTTGATTCAAAAGCTAAATAAATTGTTTGATTCTTTACAGAAAATGCCTCCTAGAAGAAATACCCGCACCAACACCCAGAATGAAGAAACCAACAGCAACAACAATAATAACCAAGATGAGACAAACCAGAATGTGAACCCAGGACCCATAGACCCAGCAATAGCCCAGATTCTCCAAATCTTGGCCCAACAAATAGTTCACCTGGCACAACAACAACAAAGACAGACCAATCCCCAGGTAACTTTCAAAACTTTTCAGGCAGTAAACCCACCAGAATTCAAGGGTTCCCTAGAGCCGATTGAAGCAAATGTGTGGTTAAAAGAAATAGAGAAGGCATTTGCCTTAGTGAAAGTGAAGGAGGAACAGAAGGTTGAGTTTGCAAGTTACTATTTGAAGAATGATGCCACCTACTGGTGGTAGATGGTGAAGATATTGGAAGGTGCAGATGTTATTACTTGGGAGAGGTTTAAGGAATTATTTCTAGAAAAGTATTTTCCTCAGTTTGTTCAAGATCAGATGGAGCTGAAGTTTTTAGAGTTAAAGCAAGAAACTATGTCGGTGGCAGATTATGAGAGTAAATTTGAAGAATTGTCAAGGTATGTGCTGTCGTATGTTGATACTGATAGAAAGAAAGCTAAGAGATTCCAGCAAGGCTTGAAGCCATGGATCAGAGGGAAGGTAGCAATTTTTGAGTTGGAGACCTATGCAGGGGTTGTACAGAAGGCTATGATTGCGGAGACCGAAAGTGAGATGTCACGGAAGGAGAAAGAGAGCAAGAAAAGGAAGGTTGAGGGAAGTGAGGGTCAGTCACAACCAGGGAAGTTTCCAAACTTTAAGAAGGGCAAGTTCCATCCAGGGAGAAATTTTTATTTCAGGAGACAAAATGCAGGAGACGGAGGCCAGGGCAACCGTCCAGCTAATGTGAATCAGCCGAATCAGTTGAGATTAACTTTTCCAGATTGTCAAGTTTGTGGAAAGAAGCATGGAGGAGTTTGTAACAAGTTGAATGTGGTATGTTTCAAATGCAACCAGAAAGGGCACTATTCGAGGGAGTGCCGAAATCAGCCAGCTAGAGAGCCAATAAATAAAGATCAGCCTATCCGGAATCCAGCAGTGAAGGTTCCAACCATTGGATTTACGTGCTTCAAATGTGGAAATCCAGGACATATGGCCAGGGATTGCAAGACATCAGCCCCAATCAGTAATGCATTAAGAATTATGGGATCTACCCCAGCAGTGAATGAGACTCCAAGGGCTAGAGTTTTCGATATGTCAGTGAAGGATGCTATCCAGGATACGGATGTCGTGGCAGGTATGCTTAATGTGAATTCTTTATATGCCAAAGTGTTAATAGATTCGGGAGCAACTCGATCGTTTGTTTCACAAGATTTTGTTAGTAAGTTAAATTGTCCAGTTGAGCATTTAAATGAAATAATGACTGTGGAATTAGCAAATCGAGAACGTGTAACTGTGAATCAAGTTTGTGGGAATTGTGAGGTTGAGATTTCCGGTAGTAAGTTTTGTGTAGATTTGATACCATTTAAGTTAGGAGAATTTGACGTTATATTAGGGATGGATTGGTTATCTAAGCACGATGCCCAGATAGATTGTCGAAATAAGAAGGTAATGGTGAAGATGCCTGACAAAAAGATAGTAACGTTCAAGGGACAGAAGTAAGTAAAGAAGTTCTTAACAATAATTCAAGCTAAGAAGTTATTACGGCAAGGATGCGAGCATTTTATAGCATTCGTGATTGACAAGAATCAGGAGCCAGCAAAACTTGAAGATATTCCAGTAGTGAATGAATTTCCAGACCTGTTTCCCGATGAATTGCCAGGACTTCCTCCAGATAGAGAAATTGAATTTGTGATCGACTTAGCACCTGGAACAGAACCAGTATCCAAGGCCCCATACAGAATGGCGCCTGTTGAGATGAAAGAGCTAGCGAAGCAGTTGCAGGAGTTGTTAGAGAAAGGAGTAATCAGACCCAGTGTATCCCCGTGGGGAGCACCGGTATTATTTATTAAGAAGAAAGATGGAAGCATGAGACTATGTATCGACTATAGGGAGCTCAACAAGCTTACGATCAAGAACAAGTATCCGTTGCCCAGAATTGACGACTTGTTTGACCAATTGAAGGGAGCCAAGTATTTCTCCAAAATCAATTTAAGATCGGGATATCATCAACTGAAGATCAAGCTAGAGGATATACCAAAGACCGCTTTTCGAACAAGGTATGGACATTATGAATTTCTAGTAATGTCTTTTGGATTGACCAACGCCCCGACAACATTTATGGACCTGATGAACAAAATTTTCAAGGAATATTTGGACAAGTTCGTTATTGTATTTATAGACGATATTTTGATCTATTCAAAGACGGAAGAGGATCATGCGGAACATTTAAGGACAGCTTTGGAGATTTTAAGGAAAAAGAAGTTGTATGCTAAATTCTAAAAGTGTGAGTTTTGGTTACAGGAGGTTCAGTTCTTAGGACACATAGTTAGTAATGAAGGGATCAAAGTGGACCCGGCAAAGATCGAGGTAATTACGAATTGGGAAAGATCGAGAACACCCACCGAGGTAAGAAGTTTCCTAGGATTGGCGGGATATTATCGTCGATTTGTTCAAAATTTCTCAAGGATTGCCACACCATTAACAAAGCTTACACGGAAGAATGAGAAGTTTATATGGAACGACAAATGCGAGAAAAGTTTTCAGGAATTGAAGCAACGATTAATCACGGCACCTGTTTTGTCACTTCCAGACGATCAAGGGAATTTCGTAATTTATAGTGATGCTTCTCACAAAGGATTAGGATGTGTTCTTATGCAGCACGACAAGGTGATTGCGTATGCGTCAAGGCAATTGAAACCACACGAACGGAAGTACCCTACTCATGATTTGGAGTTAGCAGCCATAGTATTTGCTTTGAAGATTTGGAGACATTATCTGTATGGAGAGAAATGTGAGATTTATACGGATCACAAAAGTTTGAAGTATATATTCACCCATAAGGAACTTAATATGAGGCAAAGGAGATGGTTAGAAATGATCAAGGATTATGATTGCTCGATTAATTATCATCCCGGTAAAGCGAACGTTGTAGCAGACGTGTTAAGTCGAAAGGAAAGGTTGAATGTGCTATCAGTACCTGAAGAGATATATAAGGAATTTCAGAAATTGGAATTGGAGATTAGAGTTTGCAAGCCTGAGGAAGCTAAAGTGTACAATATGACTTTCCAGCCGGAATTGTTGGAGAAAATAAAGAAATGTCAGGAAGATATAATGGATCAAAACATAAATCGTTTGGTAGGTGAAGAATTGTGCACACAAAAGGATAATCAAGGTATTTTGAGGTTTTCTTCTAGAATTTGGATTCCACCAGTAATGGAGCTGAAGAATGAAATTTTGTAGGAAGCGCATAGTTCAAGATATTCCATCCATCCGGGAAGTACCAAAATGTATAGAGATTTAAAGAAGAATTATTGGTGGCCAAACATGAAAAGGGAAATTGCGGAATGGGTTAGCAAATGTTATACCTGTCAGAGGGTTAAAGCAGAACATCAAAGGCCAAACGGATTGCTACAGCCATCAGAGATTCCAGAATGGAAGTGGGAACATATTGCCATGGATTTTATAGTTGGATTACCAAGGACAAGGGTTAATCATGATGCCATTTGGGTTATAGTGGATAGACTTACCAAGTCAGCTCATATTCTGCCTATAAATGAAAGATTTTCGCTCGACAAGTTGGTCCATATGTACCTAAAAGAAATTGTATTTCATCATGGAGTTCTAGTGTCTATCGTATCTGATCGAGATCCAAGGTTTAATTCAAGATTCTGGAAGAGTTTTCAAGAATGTTTGGGAACAAGATTGAATATGAGTACGGCCTATCACCCGCAGATGGACGGCCAAAGTGAAAGAACGATCCAGACAATCGAGGACATGCTACGTGTTTGTGCTATTGATTTCAAAGGAAGTTGGGACGAGCATTTACCCCTGGTAGAGTTTGCTTATAACAACAGTTATCACGCCAACATTGGGATGCAACCTTATGAAGCCCTTTATGGACGCAAATGTAGATCTCCAGTATATTGGGACGAAGTAGAAGAACGCAAAATACTCGGACCTGAATTGGTGCAGCAGACAAAGGAAGTTGTTGAAATTATCCAGAAGAGATTAATAGCCGCACAAAATCATCAGAGAAAGTATGCAGACCAGTCAAGGAAGGACATGGAATTTGAAGAAGGAAGCTTGGTATTATTGAAAGTATCACCATGGAAAGGACTAACGAGGTTTGGGAAGAAAGGGAAGCTAAGCCCAAGATATGTCGGACCTTTTGAGATTTTAAAGCGCATTGGCAAAGTAGCTTATAAGTTGGCATTACCACCGCACATGGAGCACATTCACAATGTTTTTCACGTATCAATGTTTAAGAAGTATAATCCAGACTCCAGGCATGTAATAGAATATGAGCCAATAGAACTTCAGGCAGATTTGTCATATGTAGAGAGTCCGATAAAGATTCTAGAGGAGCGAGAGAAGGTATTAAGGAATAAAGTGGTAAAGTTAGTAAGAATATTGTGGAGAAACCCAAAGGTTGAAGAGTCAACCTGGGAGTTAGAAAGTGATATGAGAGAAAAGTACCCTCATTTGTATTCTTAAGAGATTCTGAGGACAGAATCCTTTTAAGGGGGGAAGGATGTAATATCCGGGATATATCGTGTAATTATTTTTGCTATTAAATAATTATTATGTGTGTTCAGTATCTATTCAGTGAATTAATTGTTAAGTGTTATCGGTGTTTGGATATTTAAAAATATTATTAATTGAGTATTTTAATTTTTATATGTCCAAAATAAAATATAGATAATTGTCATATCTTCCTAATTATTTTTATGTTGATTTATGAATTTATATGAATCATATGAAATTTATAAAATCTTTTTTCGAGAATTTAAAATCTATTTTATAAAAACTGGAACCAATCGACGTCAACCGTTGTTACGTTTTTGGAACCCGAAACTCTTCCGAGAACTCCTTCCTAACCCAATTATAATATTCCGAGCATTTTCCATGTTTCGACTTTTTCGATCCGGCGTACGGTTTGTCCTGCGCGGGTCCCGGCGCAACATTTTCGATACAATATTCGTTTCGGTAAATCAATAAAACCCGTATTTTCGATAAACGGGAGCTTTTTATTAAACTATCACAATTATCACTTCGTAATACGTGTAACCAGGCGCTGAGACCAAGACCACAGTACAAATTGTACTGATTTGGATAATTATCTCGAAAACCGATACCGTTTGGATCAGTTTTTACAAATAAACGTACCGTTTTATATCCGGAATGATCCAACGGGATACTAATTTCTCGTAAGTATAAATAGCCTTTTACCGTATTTTATTTCGTATCAAAATCATTTGCAGACAGATAATTATATAATTTTACAGAGAAAAAACATATATTCATAAACCTTTCTGAGAATCAAACCACTAATTCAAGGTGTTAGTGAAATCCGTTTGGAAAGTTGGAGTAACCAATTTGAAGGTCTCAAGGAGTACTATCAGATTCCAGGACCTGTTTTACTACAGAATCAAAGGTTGATTTTATATAAATTTAATTATTTTAGAATTAATTTTATGAAAAATATTAATTTTTGTTCGGATGATTGTTTGTATGATTTGATGATTGCATGTGGTAGAGCTTGTTTTCCTGATGATTTTGATATATTATACGTCTGATTTGGAGTTCAATAACATGCTCAAAAGTAGGTTTAATTTTCGAATTTCAAAATTAGGGTTTATAACCCGTATGAATGTTTTCAATTGAAATTTGGGGGTTTTTGATCCAGGGGTTATTAGCTGTTGATTTATAGTGGGTTGTGTTCCTTATGAAATTTGCAATCGATTGATATATAGCTCGTTAACAGAGGATTAATGGATCGAAGGGAGTTGTGTTTTGAAAGTTTTCGATGTTCGCCGGAAACCGACGATGTTCTCGGCCAATTTCCGGCCAGAACAGAGATGATTATTGAGTTTTGATTGCACGAATAAGTTGCTGGTAACCTGTAGATTAAATCTGGACAGTTTGGTGGCCTGAGGTGGCCGGAATCGTGTTCTCCGGCCACACTCCGGCGAGTCGACGGCTGGGCTGGCAAAATTGCAAACAGGCCCCTGTAGTTTTGTAGATGATGAAGTTTAGTCCCTGTAGTTTGCAAAGTTTTCAAAAATAGGATTCCTGTTTATAAAATGTTTAAAAACCATATTTCCTATTTATTTTTATTATAAAAATTCATTTTAATTTCTGAAAATTCTAAAAATTAGTATTTTAATTCCGAAAATTATTTTTAATTCAAAAATAAATCTGAATTAATTAGTTAATTAATTTCAGTTGATTTGTAATTGATTAATTGGTCAATTAATTCAAAAATTAATTGATTAATTGATTTAATTAATTATTAATTGATTTTAATTAATTATTTAATTAGATTTAATTATTTAAAAATGATTTAAAAATTCCGAAAAATAGTTTCGAGCTTTAAAATATTATTCTAAATTATTTCCAAGGCTCGATAATTATTACAAAATTGTTTCGGAGCCAGAATTGGCCAACCGAACCCTGTTTATTAACCCGAAATTGATCCAACGACCCGTATTAATTTTGAAAAATATTTTAAAAATCATTTTAAATACCCGAAAGCATATTTATGACCCGAAACTTCTTTATAAATGATATGTCATTGATTACGTGATATATTATGTGTTATACGTGACTTGTTGATTGACTATCGGTCTATATAATCGGTGTTTACTTGATTATTGCATAACTTTCAATCCGTTAATCGGATTTGGGTGCAACGAAGGGTAGATAGAAGTATGTGTTGAATAAAATCCTGTGAGTTGATGATTGATAGATGCTTATCATATGTGAGAAGAAGAGGCAAGACGTAAGAAAGGGAAACAGGTAGTTGAGGAGTAAGACGATTGTGATTGGAAGCGAGTGCAGGATAGTAAGCTAGTTAGCTCATTTGTGCGATGTGACTTGCTGAGCTAGTTATTCACTTGATGATCATTATTCTCAGTTTTGTCATTGTGACTTGCTGAGCTAGTTAGCTCATTTGTGCGATGTTGTTTATATTCTTTCCAGTTAAAAAGGAACCAGTTGGTAGCAAGGATCCCCAGCCCAGTGCGAGAGCTAGGGATTAAGGCTGTTGGAGCTGAGCTAGTAGGCTTCTTTTGGAATAATTTAAAATTGTAAAAGTTTGTAATAAGTTTAATACTCAGTTTGAGTTTGAATGGTTGGGATTTGATCGGTATGTAATATATTAGTGTGTTTGGCTTGTGTGCATACTTTAACCTGTTGCGATCCGTGGTAGTTGGTAAGTAGGGTCATTGCATATTATTATTATCTTTAATATTGTTATAAGCAGGTTATAAATAAGGTTTGTGTGGACCCCAAACTTCTGACCCGGGTTTGGAGGGCGCCACAATATCTCCATCTGTGGTTTCATCAACTCTAACTACAGGAGTGAAGGGGCCATTCTTGAGGATACCAATGTAAAGATGATTGGCCATTCTTATAAACATCAATATTTTCTTTTTCCATAAAGTGTAGTTGGCCTTATCAAAGGGAGGAATCTTGATACTACTGATTTTCTGTGTATTCATTTTTCCAAGATCTAATTTGTTTACTTTCAGATGCTACTCTGATACCACTTGTTAGGTATGAATACAACACAGAGGGGGGGGTGAATGTGTTTTGGCTTAAATGTTTGATTTTTGATCGACTTAGGCTTTAACAGTTGGTTGTTATCAATGATTTAGTAGAATAGATGTTAAACATAAATAACTGTGCAAATATATAAAACAAAGATCTTCAAAACTCATTTAATTTTATATTAAAAATCAAGCAGTGTTTTGCTACAAAATCTCTAAGTTCTTGTTTTAGAACTTAACTTCTTTCTTGTGAGAGAACACACAATTTTTTATCTATATTGTTCTGCTTAACTAGAGGACCAGTGTTAACTTTATAACTCAGTTAACTGCTGGTTTACACAGTGGATAATAAACATGCTATTAGATTTTCTAAACTGTCACTTGTCATTTCTATTTATAGAAAAGCAAATCTTCCATTTCTAGCTTATCATATCTTTAACATCCCGTGTTTACTTTAATCTCCTCTGTCAGTTAATCTTTGTCATTGATCTTGCACATCTCTCAAGCTACTTTTTTAGACTTGTCAATCCAGCTATATGAATTGTTTGTTGATCTGCAACCTTGGATATTAAACTGTTCTGCAATTCTATACTTAGAGAAATTTCTTCACTTCGAGATCTCCAATTAAGCTTTAGAGAACTCGACATCTCGATAGGCATGTTGGCTTGTCGATATCTCTGAAACTTCATTGTTGCCTTGACTTATCGACAACTCTGAGTTCTCTAGTGAATTTTGGTTTATCGATAACTCAGAGTTCTCTAATGGACTTTGGCTTATCGATAACTCAGAGTTCTCTAATGAATGTATACTTGTCGATATCTCTGAGTTCTCGAATGGGTATCTGACTTATCGATATCTCCAATAGCATTTCCTGAGTTCTCGATTGACTGTTCTTGAGTTCTCGATAGGCAATTCCTGAGTTCTCGATAGGCAATTCCTGAGTTCTCGAATGACTTCTCTATAACACTAATTCTGTGACTTGTAGAGATCTTGACTTAGAATGTTTTACACCAAACAGATTTAGTCAACTCCAAGCTTCTTCATAATTCTTCTGAGGCATGATCTTCTTGATCTTCTTCCAGATAGAATTCTTTGGCTTGACACTGTTTAGAGAAAAATGCTCCAGTCTGCTCCATTTACATTTTACAGACATGAAGTGTTACAAGTATGAATTACAGATTAAGGTTACAATACAACTAATCTCAGGGTTGTCAGTATGACTTAGTCTTGTTATGATACAGGCATGTCTTGCACAACAATCTCCCCCAATTTATGAGAAGATTGCTTATCACAAATTCATGCATGTTAACAAGACCAACCCCAAGTTTAAGAATGAAAATAAGATAATACAAAAGCTGATACAACACTTGTACAATGGACATTTGACAGTTTATAATAATTAAGTAAAGACTGAGCTGTTTGATTCTTTCTCAATTATGTTCTTAATTTGTACAAGTATTTCCAATTCTTCTAGGATGGGGGTGTCAGTTAGAGCCTCTAATAGTTTCAGCAAATCTGGCTTAGGATATCTAGCTAACATCCCTATCCTGTAACTTGACAAAGAGCCAGCTTTTATATTCAGAAATCTTCCATCCTTTGATATTCTGCTCTTGCCTACTGCCTTCAATTCTTCTGATCTTCTGATATACTCATATCATAGATGTTGATGATATTATTAGCTCCAGTAATCTTTGACATCATCTATTATATATTACAATCTCCCCCAACTTGTTCATTATGAAATATTATGCACAAGTTCTGATTGATGATGTCAAAACTTTATCCAAATGTATAAACCAAAACCAATCTTCCCATCCGGTCTTCTTTTGTTGAGTTGCATTTAGATTTATTCAACATCCATTAGCTGTTTTGGCATTTAGATATATTCTCCCCCTTTTTGACATTATCTACAGGAAGAAAAATCCAGCTAAATGCACATTGTTCAAGCTGCTGTCATTGTCCATTTGGAACACTGTCTGCAGCTTCAAGCTTTATCGAGATTCATGGTGATGAATTTTAAAAAAAATAGAAGTTTCACTTAGATTTGCAGAAAAAGTCTTTTAGTGATAAAAGTCCTAAGCTCTATGTTCTTTTGAATAAGTAGTCTCACCAATTCTCACTGCACTAGTCTCATGACTTTTGAGAGTCAAAGTTCCCTCACAAGGATTACTAAATCCGTACATTCATCTACCTCTCCTTTTGCCAGGAAGGATCCTGCCTCTCTTGTTTTTGTTTTGTTTTTCACTCAATCTTTTCTCTTATTCTCACATGAAAGGCTCAAATGTTGTTTGACCTATAGAAATAAGAGGTGGTTGAGAAGAGGTAATCTGTGATCATATGATTAGAGGAAGACCATATAGGTCTAATCATACTAGAGAACTCAGAGTTATCGACAAGTCAACATTCATTAGAGAACTCTAAGTTATCGATAAGTCAATTTCCACTAGAGAACTCAGAGATATCGATAAGTCAAAATTCACTAGAGAACTCTGAGATATCGACAAGTCAAAATTTGTCTAGAGAACTCTGAGATATCGACAAGTCAAGAAGCCACTAGAGAACTCAGGGATATCGATAAGTCAAAGTGAAGATATAAAGAGTAGAGATCTCGACAAGCCAAATTCTCTCATAGAGAACTGGGAGACGTCTACAAGCCAAATTAACTATAGAGTACTAGAGATCTCGATAAGCCAATATACTTATCGAGATGTCAAGTTTTCTATAGATCAAACTGGAGATCTCGAGGTAAAATCTCAAAGTACAAAATTGCAGATCAGTTCAATATCCAAGATTAACAATCAACAAACAATTCAACCAGCTGGATTGACAAGTCTACAAAAAGCAGCTTGAAGGATGTGCAAGATCAATGGTGAAGATTAACTGACAAAGGAAGATCAAAGTAAACACATGATGCTAAGATATGTTAAGCCAGAAATTGAAGATACACTTTTTCTAAAATGGAAATGACAAGTGACAGTTTAGTAAAGTTAATAGCATGTCTTATTGTACACTGTGTAAACCAGCAGTTAACTGAGTTATAAAGTTAATACTGGTACTTTGTTTAGATGTAACAATGTAGAAAGAAAATCTTTTAACTCTCTCAAGAAGAAGCTAAGCTCTTTATCAACAAAGAGCCTAGAAATTTTGTAGCAAAACATTCTTAATTTTAATATAAAATTAAGTGAGTTTTGAAGATCTGTGTTCTTTATTTTTGCAAGTTTAACTTCTACATGAACATATTTTACTACAAGATTTAATTTACTTTGTTCAACCATAAAAGATTCAAGAAAAGCTTAAAAACAATAAAACACATTCACCCCCCTATGTGTGTAATTCATTACCTAACAAGTGGTATCAGAGAAAAATCTGAAAGTAAACAGATTCAAGATCTTGGAAGAATGAATACACAGAAAATCAGTAGCATCAAAATTCCTACCTTTGACAAAGCTAACTACACTCTTGGAAAAAGAATATGTTGCTGTTTATCAGGATGGCCAATCCACTCTATATTCAGATTCTCAAAAATGGGCCTTTCACTCCTATGGTTAGAGTTGAAGAATCAACAGATGGTGATATGGTCATTCCAGCTCATTATGCTCCAAAAGACCCTTCTGAGTATACTGAGCCTGAAAAGGAGAAAGTTTCCCTGGATAGTGGCTTGCAATTGATATGGATTGAGTCACTTGATAATGTGATGTACAACAACATTGTCAACTGTGACACTGCCAAGCAAATATGGGAAAATATTGAAATACTCTGTGAGGTAACTGAGGAAGTTAGATCTAATCAAAGAAGGATACTGATTTCATAATATAAGGGTTTCATGGCCAAGCCAAAAGGAAGTATAACTTATGTGTTTGAAAGATTCAATAAGCTGATAAATGACTTGCAGCTCCATGACAAATACTATGAACCTGAAGAAGTGAACTTAAAGTTCTTGCTTACTCTCTCTCATCATTTGGAACAAAAAATCTCAGCAATCAGTGAAGGGAGAGACTTGAGCAGAATAACACTGGAAGTTCTATATGGAATTCTTAAAACATATGAACTAGAAGTGATTCAAAGAAAATTATTAAGATCTGGTCAAGGACATGTAGTAGATGGCTCAAGTGCTTTAATTGTCAATGAAATCCAAACATTTGATGAAGAGCCAAGATCTCAAACTCCAGTTGCCTCACCAAGAGAGAAAAGAACAAATGATTCACATGAACAAGTCATTCTGGAATTGGAAGAAGATGAGTTCTACACTCTTGATGAACTGGATGAGCTAGATCAGTCAATGGCCTAATTGGCTAGAAAATTCTCTAACATTAGAGTAAAGAAGCCAAGATACTTCAAGGGTAAAGGACAGTCTTTCAACAAAGACAACAGTTGGAAAGGAAAAGGGAAGTACACTTCTGACAGCAAGAATGGTTACAAAACTGGATCTGTTGACAGATCTAAGATAAGGTGCTTCAATTGTGATGAACTATGCCATTTTGCTATAGAATGCAGGAAACCCAAGAAAGCAAGGAAAAATGAAGCTTATCTTGAACTGGAAGCAAAGTATGAAGCTCTTCTAAAGAAACAGCAAAGCAAAGCTTATATTACAGAGGGAAAGAGCTGGGATGATTCTGAAAATGATGAAGATGAAGAATTTGGAAATTATGCACTCATGACCTTGGAGCAAGGAGAATCATCCTCGTCTAAATCACAGGTACCAACTCTGACCACCATTAATTTAAATGTGAGTCAATATAAGGAAACTGTAAAAAAGATGAGCACAGAAATGTTTCACATACATACAAGTATGGTTGCTGCTAATAAAGAAGTGAGCAGGCTGACAAAGATAAATGAGAAGCTTGAAAGTGAGAAGCAATAAACTGAATTGTTGTTGGTAGAGCTTGAAGCTATAAAAGAAGAGAATGCTTATCTTAAGAACAAGCTCAAGTGTGCAAATGAAATTGAAGCAGTGCTAAAGGAGAAGCTGAAAAAGAATGAGGTGAAGTTATAGTCTTTCAGAAATGCATTTGAGTTAGTTGGACAATACCATGAGAAAAACAAACCATGTACAAATATTGCTATTGGTCTTGACTATGATGCCTTGAACAACAAGAAGAAAGAGATATGTGACAAAGGAAAAGCAACAATTAATGAAAATGTTCCAGCTATGCTCAAAAAGGTTGTATCACCTATGTTCAAGGCATGTGAAGTCAACTTCAGTAAAGAAGAATTGATTATTAAGCAAGAAATTGCTGATGAGGACAAAGAGAAGAAAACTGAAAAATCAACTCAGTCTTCCAATACTGAAGAGAAGCTCATGGATAAACAAAGTCCAAATACACCTATTAAAGAGACCAAAATTGAAGATGCAAGAAGGAAAAAGAAAAATAGAAATGGGAAAATAGGGATAAATAAAAGCAACAATTTTGCTTATGTTGCAGATGCTCCAAGAAAAAAAATGTGAAAAATGTAGCTCTGTGAATCACCTAATTCACCTTTGTAAAAAGGCAGTTAGCAAGCCAACTGAAGGAGTCTACAAATACAATGAAGCAAATGCAAATGATCCCTACTCCTTCTGTTACAAGTTTGACTACATTCCTTGCAACTTGAAAGTGATGAAAAGTTGCCACAAACTGAGAGTAGACCTCAAAGAAACAAGGACTGGGTCTAAAACAGAAAGGGAAAATGCTCAACAGTCAATAAACTCTATTTTATCTGAAACTACTCATTCTACTTCTGCTAAATCAGTTAATAAGAAGAAAGTACCCAACACTGCTTGGGTTGCTAAACACACTTAAAACTCATTTGTGTGCAGGGTAAAGTGAAGAAAGTCATCCGGATAATAGAAAGTGGATGTTCTAGGTATATGACAGGTGATAAAGCCCCGCTATCACAGTTTGAGGAGAAAGTTGGCCCTTTGGTGACCTTTAGAGACAACAACAAAGGATTCACAATGGGATATGGCAAGATTTTTTCTGGAAATGTTGTCATTGATGATGTAGCACCGGTAGCTGGTCTTGAAGTGAATCTTTTCAGTGTTGGCCAATTTTTTCTGGAAAGGCTTTGAAGTTTTATTCAACAAAGAATAATGCACTTTTATCAGTAAGAAAACTGGTGAAGTTGCTCTGAAAGGAGCAAGAAAAGGAAGCTTATTTATTGTATACTTGGACTCAACAAATAAGGATAGAATTTGTTGCATCTACACCAAGGTATCAGAAGAACAAAGCAAGCTATGCCATAAGAAGCTGTCTCACTCGAATTTCAAGTTAATTAACTCCTTGGTCAAAAAGGAGTTAGTAAGAGACATGCCTAAACTGGAGTTTGCTCAAGTTGAAGTTTGTGAAGCTTGTCAGAAAGGAAAAATGAAAAGATCAAGTCACAAATCAAAAACTGTGAATTCTATAAGTGCACCATTGCAACTCATTCACATGGACTTGTTTGGGCCAGTAAATGTCTTATCAATTTCAAGGAACAAATATGCACTTATGATGGTGGATGATTTCTCAAGATACACTTGGGTAGAGTTCATGCACTTTAAGGATGAAACTCCACACATCATAATTGAGCACATCAAGAAGATAGAAAAACAGGATAAAGATCACAATTGTGTAAAAAAATTGAGAAGTAATAATGGAACATAATTCAAAAATGCAACATTGAGTGAATTCTGCAAAAGTAAAGGCATTGTTCAAGAATTCTCAGCTGCTAGAACACCTCAAAAAAATGGAGTAGTTGAAAGAAAGAACAAAACATTAGTTGAAGCTGCTAGAACAAGATGCCAAGTTGCCAACAAGTTTCTGGGAAGAGGCTGTTAACACTGCATGTTACACTCAGAACATATATCTCATTAACAAGTCACATGGCAAATGACCTTACTCAATCATGTCTAAAAGAAAGCCTACTGTAAAGCATCTTCATGTGTTTGGAAGCAAGTGTTACATTTTGAAAGATAACTCTGAATATGTGGGAAAATTTGACTCAAAAGTCTTTGAAGCAATTTTTCTAGGATATTCATTGGAGAGAACTGCCTACAAGGTCTATGTAATAGATCAAAAGAAAATTATGGAAAGCACAAATGTGACTTTTGATGATGACAAGTGTCTAGGCTTGGAATGTCTTGATGAAAATGAAGCTGAAGCCCTTGTATTTGAAAACCTCAATATTGATAGTGATTCTGATGGGGAAGATGAAGTTTGATGCACAACAGATGACAAATAAAGAGTCTACTGAACAAGAAAATCATGGAAATGGAAGCTCATCTCAAATACCTGAATTTGATAGTACAAACTCAGGGGAAGAAGGAGAAGAAGGATCTAGCAGTCATACCAATAATGAAGAAAATGATGAAGGCACAAGTCAACAAACTCATACAAGAAAGTGGGATAGAAGTCACACTAGAGAAGCAATAATTGGTGATCCTACTGCTGGTGTGAGAACTAAAAGTGCAACTGCTAATAAGTGCCTACATGCATGTTTTCTGTCTCAAGTAGAACCTAAGAATAAAAGCGTACTTGGAACAAAATGGGTGTTCAGGAACAAGATGGATAAAAATGGTGTAGTTACTAGAAACAAAGCAAGGTTGGTTGTAAAAGGATATTTACAAGAAGAATGAATTGATTATAATGAAACTTTTGCTCCAGTTGCAAGACTTGAAGCAATAAGGATTTTTCTAGCATTTGCTGCACATTCAAATTTTAAAGTGTATCAAATGGATGTCAAGAGTGCCTTCCTGAATGGTGAGCTAGTATAAGAAGTTTATGTGCAACAGCTACCTGGATTTGAAGATCCAGAATTTCTAAATTTTGTGTACAAATTACTCAAGGCTCTATATGGACTGAAACAGGCACCTAGAGCTTGGTATAATACACTGTCAAAATTCCTACTCAAACATGGTTTTACTAGAGGAACTATAGACAAAACTCTCTTCTACAAGAAATATGGTGATGATATGATCCTAGTTCGGATCTTTGTGGATGATATCATCTTTGGTTCTACAAATGAGAAACTTTGCCAAAGATTCCCCAAGCTTATGAAAAGTGAATATGAAATGAGTATGATGGGAGAACTGACGTACTTTCTTGGACTTCAAGTCATCAAAGAAGTGATGGTATCTTCATCAGCCAAACTAAGTATATCAAGGATCTATTGAAAAAGTTTGGTATGGTTGATTGTTCACCTGCGTCTACACCTATGTCTACTGCAACAAAAGTTGGATGAAGATAAAAAGGGCAAGAGTGTAGATATCTCAAGCTATTGAGGGATGATTGGATCATTGCTTTACTTAACTGCAAGTAGACCAGACATCATGTTTGCTACATGTCTATGTACAAGATTTCAAGCCAATCCAAAAGAATCACATTTGATGGCTGTAAAGAGGATTTTCAGATATTTGAATGAAACTCCAAACTTGGGATTGTGGTATCCTAAGGGAACTGGTTTTGAAGTTGTTGTTTACACAGATGCAGATTTTGCTGGATGCAGGATTGACAGGAAGAGTTTATAGTGGAAGCTGTCAATTTCTTGGACAAAGACTTGTATCCTGGTATAGCAAAAAATAACAATCTGTATCAACTTCTACAGCTGAGGCTGAATACATAGCTGCAGGAAGTTGTTGTGATCAAGTGCTTTGGATTAGAAATCAGCTAATGGACTATGGCCTAGTATTACACAAAATTCCTATCATGTATGACAATACTAATGCTATATCTATAGTGGCTAATACAGTTAATCATTCTAGAATAAAGCACATTGATGTAAGGTACCATTTAATTAGAGAACATGCTACAAATGGTACCATTGAGCTCATTTTTGTTCCAACAAAAAAACAATCAGCTGACATTTTTACTAAATCTTTGGATAAAGCAACTTTCACTAGACTTGTAGGTGAAATTGGAATGCTTAATTTTTCATCCTAAAGCAAGAACTCAGCTAATGTGCTGCAGCGGATTAATTTCCAGTAAATCAAAATTAATTTGATTTAATTGGAAATTAACTAAAATATGAATTATGAATATTTCAAAAATCTCTGCATATTTATTTTTCTAAACAAAATTTTAGCTTGGAATTTTTTAAATTCTAAGGAAACTGCTCAGCTGTTAATTTACATCTTTAATATGTAAAATTAACACAAGACAGAATTTTAGTAATCCAAAGGTATATAGTGAACTGAGTTCTCGATAAGTCTAATTGACTTCTCGACAAG
Source organism: Apium graveolens (assembly GCF_009905375.1). Lineage (NCBI taxonomy): Eukaryota > Viridiplantae > Streptophyta > Magnoliopsida > Apiales > Apiaceae > Apium > Apium graveolens. The sequence continues at coordinate 53,342,033 of NC_133652.1, forward strand.
TCATTTTAAGACTTCTCGAGTGAGTTCTCGATAAGTCAATATACTGACTTCTCGAGTGATTTCTCGATACCCTTAAATAAAACTTATCTATAAGTCCTTGTAGAGTTCTCCAGTAGTGTTAATTCACAGAGTTCTCTACAAGTATAATTTTTGGACTTCTCAATAACTCAGAACTGAAATAATTTAACTTAATAAATTATTTTGGTAAAATACTTTTGGCAAATTTATTCTAATTTTATTTTGAATTTATTCAAATAAAATTTGGGATTAATTCAGTCCATTTTTGGACAAACTGGGTATTTATTTGACATCTCGATAAGTCAATTTTTAGTTCTCTATAAGAGTAATTTTAAAATGACTTCTCGATATGTTTTTCATTTCTTAAAATGACTTCTCGACAGGCTAATTCCAAACGTCTATTTTTGAGTTCTCGACAAGTCATTTGCTTTTACTATAAATACCCAGACTTCTCGATACATATACATACTTACAACCTTCGAGATCTCAAGTGACCTAGCTTTTCAATCCAAAAACCGATTTCTCTCTCATTTTCACTTCTTTCTCAAAAAATTTCCTTACCCATTCATTCTCATCAATCAACAATGGCACTCAATGTTGCAAGAGCTTCTATTCCAGAGAAAGGAACAAACTACCCCGCTTTTACTGATGCTAACCAGGCTCCTGACAGTTTCAAGGGGTTTGTGAAACTTTTGGCTGAATTTTATCTTGCAGGAGCTTTGGCTGCAAACCCTGTTCTGTATCTAGATGTGCTGTATGAATTCTGGACTACAGCAGTAGTGAGGACTAATATGAATGACAACTCTCTTTCTATGGTGGTGACATGTATAATTGGAGGCCAACTGATAGAGTTCAATGACCAAGATGTGAATAGAGTTTTGGGGCTGCCAACTGAAAATCTGGTGGAGGTACCAACTCTTGATGAGCTGACTGAGTTAATGGACTTTGTTAGATATATTTGAGATGTCATGTATAATATGATTCATGTTTAGTTTTCAGATCTTAACAATAAGGACATATCAGGACTTACTGAAATCAGGACTTACTGGAAGTCAGAACTTAATATCAGAACTTAAGGTCATATCAGAACTTAAGTGAGGGAAGACTTTCATATAAGAAAGGAAGTTGATTTACAGTAGAAGATCGAGACTTAAATAAAAGAAGATATGCATGGAAAAAGTTAGAAGACTGGAAGACTTGTAGAAGATATCTGATTGATATATTTTAGGAGACATAATTATATTCCATATCAATTAGAAGTTATCTTGTAACTGTGTACTATATAAACACAGACTTAGGGTTTACACTATATGTGTTATCATTATCTAGAAGATTATACATTGTAACCTAGCAGCTCTTAGTGATATTTGTTCATCACTGAGAGAGAACAACAGTTCTTATTGTAACAGAGTTTATTCAATATACTTGATCTTTGTTACATACTTGTGTTAAATCGATTTGATTGTATTAACACTGTATTCAACCCCCTTCTACAGTGTTGTGTGACCTAAAAAGTGGTATCAGAGCTTATCTATTAACACACATACAGTATAGATCCAAACAATCATATCTGAAGAAGCACAAACTCCAACCAAGCCCACCAAATCTGAAGAAACTCAAAAGACTCAAACCCACAGTCGATATGAGACAATTAGGGTTCCCATACTGAGACCTTCTGAGTATTCCATATGGAAAGTGAAGATGGTTATGTTTCTGGAAGCTACAGATCCAGAATACATTGACAGAATTAATGAAGGACCACATAAGCCTACCAAGCTCTCTGTTGTAGTTGCTGATCAACCAGCAAAGACCATACCAAAGGAGAAAGGTGAGTACACAACTGAAGATATCTCATCTATTGCCAAGGATGCATAGGTAAGGCATTTGATGCATAGTGTCATTGATAATGTCTTGTCAAACAGGGTAATAAATTGCAAAACTGCAAAGGAGATATGGGATGCTTTGGAGACAAGATGCCAGGGAACTGATGCAATCAAGAAGAATAAGAGGACTATACTCACTCAAGAGTATGAGCACTTTGACTCAAAAGCTGATGAGTCATTAACTGACTTATATGACAGGTTTGTCAAACTCTTGAATGATCTGTCACTAGTGGACAAGGAATATGATCTTGAAGATTCAAATCTAAAATTCCTTTTAGCTCTTCCTGAAAGTTGGGATTTGAAGTCTACTACCATAAGAGACAACTATGACCTTACTGAAAGTTCACCTGAGATGGATGCTGATGAAGAGATGATGAAATTGTGTGCTCTTATGGTGAAGGGTATCACAAAGATAGCCTACAGGAAATTCAGAAAAGGCAAGAAGTTTTCCAGGAAAAGTGGAAGTTCTAATAAGAAAGGGTTTAGAAAGTCTGAAGGTAAAGGAAAGTCTGACAGAGGAGATAACTCAAATGTCAAATGCTACAATTGTGGTGAAAGACGCCACATATCTCCTGACTGCAAGAAAGGAAAAAGTGACAAAGGCAAGGCACTTGTCACAAAGAAGAAAAGCTGGACAGACACTTCAGATTCTGAACATGAGGTGAACTATGCCCTGATGGCAAATGCTGATAGCAGTCCTGAAATTGCTGAATTGAAGGTACCTCAAACAACTTATGCCTTTCATACTGATAATATTACTGAGTTGAGATTATATCTTAAAACCATGTTTATTAGTTATAGAGATCAGACTTTAACATGTGAAAGATTAACATCTGAAAATCTTGATTATAAAAAGAGTAATGATTATTTAGAAAAGGAGTTAGTTTTTCTTCATCAAACTAAGAAAGAAAAAGTTGATGCATTATATGTTAGAGATGAAGTGTTGAAATTGAATGAATCTCTAAAAGCTGACTTAGAAAAGGAAAGAGAGATTATTAGAACTTGGACTAACTCTGGCAGAACAACTCAGAATTTTCTAAGTAGTGGAAACTGGAAAGAGGGCTTAGGTTATGGAGATGATCAAAGTGAAAAAGGAACTGAACAAATTGAGCCAATTATTGTTAAACAGACTGTTAAGCCAAAGGTAAATCCTGTTAAGTTTGTAGCAAAAACTTTAAAGTCTGATTCTGAAAAGATGAAAGAATCTAGGACAGAAGTCAAGGAAAAGTCAACTTCTGACAAATTAAAACAGGATAAACCAGCTGAAGTCAACATAGGCTTAATGACAAAGAAGCAGCTTAAGCATAAGCTGAAAAAGATTAGGAATGTCAACAAGGTAAAGGAAGCTAGGAAAAATAGGAATAGAAAGGAAGTTGTGAATAAAAGCAATAACTATATGCCTGTTCCTAATGCTCCTAGAAAGAAATATTATAACTATGGAAACTCTAACCATCTTGTTTCTTTTTGCAGGAAAAATAAAGATATAAACTCTTTACCTCCTAGATCAGGAGTAAAGAGTCAGTCTGTTAGGTTTAAGCCACAAAATCCTTGTTTTTATTATGGTAGTTTATGGCATTTCATTTATACTTGTAAGCAATATCATACTCTGTACTATGATTATTATCAAATAAAACCTTCTTTGAAGAAAGTTACTTTAATTCCTTCTAGTGTAAAGTCTGATGCAAAGTCTGATATAAACTCTGATAAACAGAATGTTAGCATAAACTCTGAAATTAAATCCGCTGCAAATGCTAACAAACTTAAAAAGGCCAAAGGATCCAAGCATGTATGGGTCCTTAAAACTAACCATTAGTGGTCTTTGTGATTGCAGGGCAACAGGAAAAACATCCTAGTTCTGGACAGTGGATGTTCAGGACATATGACTGGAAATAAAGCCCTGCTATCAGACTTTGTGGAGAAAGCTGGCCCAGGAGTTTCTTATGGAGATGGCAATATGGGAAAAATACTGGGATATGGCAATATCAATCTTGGGAATGTCATCATTGAATCAGTAGCTCTTGTCTCAGGACTTAAACATAATCTGCTAAGTGTGAGTCAAAATTGTGACGGATGTTATCATGTGGATTTCCTTGAAGAACCTTGTGAAGTTGTAAACAATTCTACAGGCAAAGTGGTTCTGAAAGGTTACAGGCATGGTAACATTTATGAAGCCAGACTTTCAACAAGTTCTAATGGTTTTACAATCTGTCTGTTAAGTAGAGCATCAATTGAAGAAAGCTGGAATTGGCACAAAAGACTCTCTCATTTAAATTTCAACAACATAAATGAGCTTGTAAAGAAAGATCTTGTGAGAGGACTGCCAAAATCAGTATTTGCTCCTGATGGCCTTTGTGATTCATGTCAAAAGGCGAAATAAAGAAAATCTTCTTTCAAGAGCAAAACTGAATCTTCAATTCTTGAGCCTTATCACCTACTGCATGTTGATCTATTTGGTCCAGTCAATGTCATGTCTATTGTAAAGAAGAAATATGCTATGGTTATAGTGTATGAGTTCATAAGGTACACTTGGGTGTATTTCTTGCACCAGAAGAATGAAACTGCATCTACTCTAACTGATCATGTCAGACAGTTGGATAAGTTGGTCAAAGATTCTGTTAAAATTATAAGAAGTGATAATGGCACTGAGTTCAAGAATTTAATTATGGAAGAGTTCTGCAAAGAACATGGAATCAAACAGGAATTTTCTGCACCTGGAACTCCACAACAAAATGGAGTTGTAGAAAGAAAGAACATGACTCTCATTGAAGCTGCACGAACTATGCTTGATGAAGCATAGCTACCAACCTATTTTTGGGCTGAAGCTGTGCAAACTGCTTATTTTACACAGAATGCTACAATCATAAACAAGCATAGAAAAACACCATATGAGATGGTGAAGAAAAAGAAGCCAAATCTGAAATACTTTAATGTATTTGGTTGTAAGTGTTTTTTTCTTAAGACTCATCCTGAACATCTGTCAAAATTTGATCTAAAAGCTGATGCAAAAATTTTTGTTGAATATCCACTTTCCACAAAAGCCTTCAGAGTCTACAATTTAAGAAGAAGGGTGGTCATGGAATCTATCAATGTATTTTTTGATGATAAGAAGATTACTGGACTTGAAGATTTCAATGATCATGATCAGCTGAGATTTGAAAATGAAGATTTAAACTCTGATACTGTAAATTCTGATGACTTAAACTTTGATCCTGTAAGTTCTGAGAGGGTAAGTTCTGATGTCATTGAAACTGTGGTAACAAATCCAAAGGAAAATGCACCTGTCCAGGGGGAGCAAGCTGAAGATCCTACCACAACTCAAGACTCTCAAGAAGCATCAGAACCTGTCACTAGCTCTTCAAGTTTTGATTCATCAAGTTCTGATGAGACAAGTTCTGATAATTGTGGAAACTCTGATTCTTCAAATCCTGAAGGAACCAACTCAAATTCTGAAGTTTCAGAGACCATAACTACAGGGGGAGCATCAGAAAATGCTGATGGAGATAGCATGGATCATGGGGGAGGATCCAGTTCTAGAAATCAACTTCCATCTGCAAGGAAATGGACCAAATCACATACACCTGACTTAATAATTGGAGATCCTGAAGCAGGTGTTAGAACTAGAACTGCAACATCAAATGAATGTCTCTATCACTCTTTTCTATTTCAAACTGAACCAAAGAAAGTGGAAGAAGCTCTTCAAGATGTTGAATGGATGCAAGCAATGCAGAAAGAGTTAAATGAATTTGAAAGAAATAAAGTCTGGACCCTAGTGCCAAGACCAAAGAACAGATCCATTGTTGGCATAAAATGAGTATTCAGAAACAAAACTGACAGTGATGGCATAATTACAAGGAACAAAGCAAGGCTGGTTGCTAAGGGTTAATCTCAACAGGAGGGTATTGATTATGATGAAACATTTACACTAGTTGCTAGATTGGAATCCATAAGAATCTTTTTGGCTTATGCTGCTCACAAAAATTTTAAAGTCTTTCAAATGGATGTGAAAAGTGCTTTTCTCAATGGAGAACTGGAAGAAGAGGTATATGTTGAACAACCTCCAGGATTTGCAGATCCAAAATTTCCAAATCATGTCTATAGATTAGACAAAGCACTTTATGGCCTTAAGCAAGCTCCAAGAGCATGGTATGAGATTTTAGCTCAATTACTTCTAGAAAGTTGATTCCACAAAGGTACAATTGATAAAACTATGTTCTACCTCAACCATGGAAAGGACTTACTTTTGGTACAGATATATGTTGATGATATCATATTTGGTTCTACAAATGCCAAGCTCTGTGAAAGATTTGCAAAGCTAATGCAATCAAGATATCAAATGAGTATGATGGGAGAACTTAGCTATTTTCTGTGATTTCAAGTCAAGCAAAATAAAGAGGGTACTTTTATCAATCAATCCAAGTACACCAGAAATTTACTGAAGAAATTTGGAATGCAAGACTGTTCAACTGCATCCACTCCCATGGCCACTGCAACCAAGTTAGATAAAGATACTGGTTTATTAGTAGATATTACTAACTGCAGAGGTATGATTGGCTCATTACTCTATTTAACTGCTAGTAAACCTGATATCATGTATGCTACCTGTCTTTGTGCAAGATTTCAGGCTGATCCAAGAGAACCTCATTTAATAGCTGTGAAAAGAATTTTCAAGTACCTCAAGGGTACAGCTGATCTAGGATTGTGGTATCCTAGAAAATCATATTTTAAGCTAATAGGTTACTCAGATACAGATTTTGCAGGATGCAAAATAGATAGGAAAATCACTAGTGGAAGCTGCCAATTTCTTGGAGGCAAATTGGTTTCTTGGTTTAACAAGAAACATAAGTCAATTTCCACATCAACTGCAGAAGCAGGATATATTACTGCAGGAAGCTATTGTGAACAAATTCTTTGGATGAAGAATCAGTTACTGGATTATGGGTAAGAATTTTCTAAAATACCTATTTACTGTGATAATCAGAGTGCTATTGATATGACAGGTAATCCAGTTCAACACTCAATGACAAAGCACATCAGCATTAGTTACCATTTCTTAAGGGAACATGTGAATGAAGGTACAGTGGAATTGCATTTTGTTCCAACAGATCAACAACTAGCAGATATCTTCACAAAACCACTACGTGAAGCTACTTTTACAAGACTGGTAAATGAACTTGGAATGGTTTCAGGTTCTTTCTCTAAATCTGCTTAGTTTTTGTTCTCATGCATCAGACTTTATGATCAGTGTTCACAGATTATCTTATCTTCATGTAATTTGTACTTAAATTGAAATTCATTAAATGCTGATTGTTATCTGATGTGGATCTATATACTCTGATAGTGATTTGAATGTTCTGTGATTATTCGATCCAATGAGGATTACTGTGCTAGATGTTAACCTAGTAGTCTTTAACATACTAGAAATCCCATATTTGAATTAGTTGTATATGTGGAAATTCATTAACACAAGAAAATTCTGATTTTGAGCTTATTCAAATTTACTTTGTGTATCTTATTACTAAGTCACAAACTAGATTCTATCTTCTTATCTGTCAAATTCTGATGTCAGTAAATCTTAAGGATAAACTAAATGCTGATAAGCCTCACTTATCTGAAGAAAAGAAAAGAAAATTATAGTCAGGTACTCCTTTGAGATCTAGAGTAAATATATGGAAGGGAAGACCCAAGTGCATTGCTGGTATTAAGTAATATGCATTAGAAAAGCAAATAAATTTTTCTTGGTGACTTTTCACATTCTTTGATTACTGGAGAAATACTCTGATAATAGCATAAATTCTGATAAGCAGTTGTGACTCACTTATATTGAGAAGCCATTGTAAGAAGGAATTTCAAAAGATGCATAAAATGAGCACAAACAGTTGAGGTGGATTTTTGCATAAATTCATTCTATAGTAGACTTCATTATTAATGACAGATTTTAAGCACTTTTCTTAGTTATGCCTTATTTCTAAGATGTACTGAAGTATATCAGACTTTAATCTTTATCTGATATTTTGCTAATGCACACACTCTCACTCCATATGAATGATGAAAATTACTGTGGTGAGTCAATTGTTTTAGATAAACAGTTAAGTGTCATTTGCATAAATTCTGAGGACAAGTTCTGATGGAAGTTCTGATGATTAAACTCTGAAGAAAAAAATCAGTATTTGTATGAAGAATCACAAAAACAAACATTCACTTTTTGAGTACAGTTGCCATGTTCTGATGACTGTTAAAATCTGATAATAGTCAAGTTCTGATATTAAATCCTGATGGAAACTCTGATGCTTACGTGGCATTATTCTTTACTTGACTAATTTATGGTAAATACTGTAACGGTCATAATTAATCAGAATATAATTAGGTGAGATAAAAATAGTCATAATCATTTGGGTTAGTGGTAAACGTGTTTGTCGTGAAAAATTGCATGTGCACGTTAATTATTGCTTATTTCTCGTGCCCACTAACTCTGCTTTAACCATTTATTGGCTGACAGGTGTACAAGTGTCAGTTTTACTTCTAAAAAGGACTATTGAGTGGAGAGAGTATATATATGGGAGTTAAAAGATTTTCTAATCTTTTACCTACTTTTCTATTCTTAATCTCTCTTATTCTCTCTCTCTCTCTCCATTATTCTTTGAAGTTGAGAATGTCACTTCTCAGAAATAAACCGCAGCTCAAGATTCTGATTCCTTGAAAAGAAAGAGAACTGTAAGTTCTGATGCTGCTAAAGCAACTCCTTAATTGGCAAGGAAATTAAAGAAAATGAGGGCAAAGAGGTATAATGATAAGCCTCCATCAGAAGATACTGAAGAAGCTGAGGAAGGAGATCAGGAATCTCTGATCTCAAAAGAGCCAATTATCATTGAAACTCTGCCACCTCCAGCTAAAGACCAAGACACTGTTCCTGATACAGTGGTTACACCTCCAGTCTCTCCTCTTCATAAAGATATTACAGTTGAAGATTCAGGCTTAAGTCCTGAAATTTACATCAATAGGATGCACATTGCTACTATTCTGTATTTGGAAGCTCCTACAGCCGCTCAGCCATTTCAAGTCAACTCTCCAATCTTAAATGCTGAGATATCATCTACTCCAACAACACCAATTCTGGAGATAAATTCTGATGCTCAGAACTTAGATGAGATTGTTCCAGAATCTCCAGTTGCTTCACACACTCTAGTACTGTTAGAAGATAATGAGTCTTCCTTAAGTTCAGAAGACAGTATTTCTGTTGATACTCCTGTTCCCATTCTAGGAAAGGAGGAACTAATTGAGAAGTTTGTTGAGCAAGCTGCTCCTATTCCTTGGGAAGATACTCACAGAGGTGTGGAGTGGACCAAGAAGTGGAATGACACTATTTTCATTCCAAGCTCCAAAGTACTGACAAACTATATTAGTAAAGCTCACGAGTTGCTCACTAATGCTGATTTCAAGACATAACTCAAAGTCACAACTCTGTCTACCAAAAATCTTCAAGGTCTACACTATGCTACTGAAGAAAACGTTGACAAACTTCTAGAAAAGGCTGAAAAGCTGGATATGGAGACCAAGCTTAATAAAAAGAGGTTTATCAGACACATTTCTGAGAAAGTAGAAGCAATTGAGAAAGCTCAAGAGAAGCAACAGGCCCAAATCTCTGAGGTTCTGGCAAATCAAGCTTCTCAACATGCTCAATTGGATGAGATCCAATCTTCAGTTGAACTTCTTCTCTCACTCCTACTATTAGATGATGCCAAAAAGGGGGAGAAGATAGTTAAGTCCAAATGCTCAAATGATCAAATACTGAAGAAAAAAGATGATAACGCTGATAACCAGGGAAACCCTAGCAAGGGTAGAGGTCAAGTTCAAAGTAAAGGGCAGAGCATCAAGGTTTCTTCAAGGAAACTAATTACTGATGCAAGCAAATCTTCTACTGAAAAGAAGACAAGTTCTGAAGCTGCTCAAACTCAAAATCTGATAACAAGTACTGAAACTCAAAATCTGATATCAAGTTCTGATGAGCAAAGTCTGATGATAAAGCCTGATGTTCTGATACAAGGTGGAAGTCAAGATTCTCAAAAGTTCATGCAAACTCTAAAGCTAAAGGGGAAGCAGACTACAGTCTATTGCAAAGATCCCAAGATTCAGACACTTGATGAGGAAATTGCTAGAAGATTATTTCTGAAGCATAATTTAGGAATGGATTTAGAAAATCTCAAGGAGGAAGAAGCTAGATTTAAAGATGAAAAGAAAAATCTAAAGCCAAAAGCTTTTGTTGCAAAGAAACCTCCAAGGCCTAAGGTAAAAGATATTGTGATCAAGGAGAAGTCAAATAATAAGGCATCAAAGCCTAAAACAAGATCACAAATTGAGATTGATCCCAAAGACAAAGGGAAAGGAAAAGTTGATGAACCAATCAAGCCACTGGAGATGAAAATTCCTCAAATTCTCAAAAAGCCAGTGTGCAAAATGGTTCAAGTTACTAATGATAATCTTGCTGAAGATGAAGATGTTCAAACTCTGAAAAGAAGGAAGATTTCTGAAGAATCAAAGACAACCTCTGACAAGGCTCAAGTTGTTCAAAGTGAAGAATTTCAAGCTACAACAGAAACATCAAGTTATGATAAAATCATCAAGACGTCAACCTTTGACAGTGCTCAAGTTGATTTAGACAAGATGGAAGTAGCTGATAAAAAGAAACTTCTGTGGAAAAATGTCAAACCATCAGATCCAAAGAATAGCCAATTGTTGTCTACTTTCATGACTATTGGGTTAAATGCTAGAGAACCAAGAGACAGGGCAGGAATAGGTTCTGATGAAGCAAAGATCAAAACAGGAGTTGAAGTTGCTACTAGAGATCCATTTCTATTAACTGACAGACCGCTTGAAGATGTTACACAGAAACACCTTGATAAGGTTATCTCTGTTCAAGTGGTACTGGATGCTCATGACAAGCACAATGTCAAGGAAAATGTGATTCTATTTCTTGAAGATGGAAGGACATATCAGATGTCAGAATCAGATGTGCTAAACTAATCACTGAAAGAACTTCAATTCTTTCATTACCTTTTAGAGGTAAAGTTTGATATTACCAGGAGATGGTCAAAGTTCATATTGAAGACCATCAGAGATAAAGCAAGAATTTCTGGTTCAAGAGTTACATAATTCATTCCTAGTATTGTTGAAAATGATAGAAGTGAAATTCCAATGAAGAAGAATTCTGCTAAGCTTGAAGTGATTCTGAAAGGGAAATGTCTATGCTACAATGAAGATTCTTCTTATCCTAGGGTAATAAGACTGAATGATGGTTTAGAAAGAAACCATATCTCTACTTTAAGGACTGCAATCTATCAAATTGGAAGTCAGAATGAAGAGATGAAGCAAGTTATGACTACACTCTCTCAAGTCCTGAGGATTAAAGAAGAAAAGCTGATATCAAGCTTTGTCAAGAATCATTATGGATTCAGATTGACTTAGTGAGATTGGTAAAAGCTACAAGGACTGTAAGTTGTAGTTAGTTATCTAGTTAAACTCTTATTTGCATTTGTACTTAAATGTTTTTGACATCATCAAATCTATTAACTTGTATATTTTGCATAATTTACAAGTTGGGAGAGATTGTTAGATATATTTGAGATGTCATGTATAATATGATTCATGTTTAGTTTTTAGATCTTAACAAACAGGACATATCAGGACTTACTGAAATCAGGACTTACTGGAAGTCAGAACTTAATATTAGAACTTAAGGTCATATCAGAACTTAAGTGCAGGAAGACTTTCATATAAGGAAGGAAACTGATTTACAGTAGAGGATCGAGTCTTAAATAAAAAAAGATATGCATGGAAAGAGTTAGAAGACTGGAAGACTTGTAGAAGATATCTGATTGATATATTTTAGGAGACATAATTGTATTCCATATCAATTGAAGTTATCTTGTAACTGTGTACTATATAAACACAGACTTAGGGTTTACATTATATGTGTTATCATTATCGAGAAGATTATACATTGTAACCTAGCAGCTTTTAGTGATATTTGTTCATCACTGAGAGAAAACAACAGTTCTTATTGTAACAGAGTTTATTCAATATGCTTGATATTTGTTACATACTTGTGTTAAATCGATTTGATTTTATTAACTCTGTATTCAACCCCCTTCTACAGTGTTGTGTGACCTAAAAGACTTCATCAATTATGGTGGAAGAATCAACCTGTCAAGCTTAAACATGACCAATCTAAGGAAGGAGTGGTCCTTTATCTTTGATTCTGTGTTAAGGGCCTTCACATGCAGGAAAACAGGGTATGACAACATTTCAAGTGTTGTACAAAAGCTGGTGTATTCAATTTCCCACAACAGACACTTGAATGTTGGTCTGTTGATCCTGGAAGAACTTGCAACCAGGCTAACAATGCCCCTGTCAGCTAGAGGTAAGGAAATTTTCTTTCTTATATTTATTATATCCACTTTAAATCATAAAGTAGCAGACATACACTTATTGAATTGTATATATAACACAAAAATAGGCAATTGTAAGCAAGTGTCCAAAATAATATTTGGCTCACTTACTACAAATAATAAGGTAAATGTAAGTCTGAAAATCACTCCATTCATGTTGGAGAGGTTTAGGACTTACCCTTATCCAATGCCTGACATTAGATCAAACATACAATCTTGCACAGTTATGATCCCTGAACCTGTGGAAGTACAAACACCAGAACACCCACTGGGATCTTCCCAAGCTGCAAACATTCTTTCAAAACCTGTAGAAGCTAGGAAAATAACCACCTCATCTTCTCACAAGGATGAGGTGAGTAAAAAGAAGAGAAAAGGGGTAACTTTAACTGTTATAACTGAGAGTGGTGAGGATCAAGCTGAAATTGAGTCACCTTTGGTCAAGAGATCCAAAAGAAGTAAGAATTCTGAGCTGACCAGTCAAGCCACCTATGTATCCTTCCAACAGGATGTAGTTTTAAAAATGGGGATTAAACAGACTCTAGATACATCCTCTCAACAAGGTATATCCATTGAAAAAAGCATTCACCTCAATGCATCCTGTATAGAGTCTGCACATCCTGCACCTAAAGAAATTCAAGTGTATGGTAGGAGAAATAAGGATGGCACACACTGTGAGAGCACATCTATTGAAGCTCCCTCACCTATTCAGGGGGAACTGCCAACACTCACTTCTGAACAACAACTTCTAATATCTCAAATTTCTTCTTCCCATACTGTACTTGAATCTAATTCTCAAGTGCAAGAAAAATCAATTGACTTGGTTCAAGAAACCTTGTTCACCACCCAGACACTACATTTAGATGGTGAGAGGCTACTAGCTGGGGTAGACCTTGATGACACCATCAAAAACATGGGGGATTCATCAGTTTTCACTGAAGACCCCATGGATGTCATAAATGCACCTTCATGTGTAAATCAGTCTTTACAGACTATAAGGTCTGAGGGTAGTACTCCTGAGGGAGAGCTATCTAAATCCTCTCCAATTTAATTGGAAATTCCTCATGTAGGAACAACTCCCCTCAAAACCCTAACAGAAATTGCTTTGGCAGTTGATGCTAGGAGTACAATTGCCAATGATCCTGTCATAGGGGAGGCAAGTATAGCACATTCAGGTGACAGTGTGGTGCAAGACACACAAGAGTTTGAGACTGGTGCACATGGCAGTAACCCAGTCAAATCCCCTCCAATTCAATTGGAGGTTCCCACAACTAGTGTGGAACAACAACTAGCCATAACCACAGAGCAATCTGTGAGTAAACCTGTGATTTCAGTCACAGGTGGTTCTGATGCTCAACGTTCCACCTCTCAATCATACCTCATCTCTCAATGGCTCCAAGACACTGAAAATTAATCATCTACAATTGAAGATCTTAGGGTTGATCAACTTGGTGACCTGGCTCAAATCTCACAGCAGCTTCTCACATCAAATATATCCAATCAAGATTACCAAGCTATCATGCCTACCAGGCCGATGAGGAAGAAAATCAGGCAAAGATTGTGGATGAAGCCGGTTAGGATACTAATTGTGATGCTTGGTTGGACAAAAATTTCACAATTAAGATGGATGCCTTGTTAGCAAAATTCAGAGAAGAGTACATTATTATCTTGGGAAGCAGTGCAAGATCTCTCACCCCACAAGAGGTGTATGATGCCATCAATGAAGTCTACAAGGCTCAAATCAAGGCTTTCCACAACTTTGTAAAATCTCTACAAATAACATTGAATGGACATCAAGATAAAGTAATGAAGATGGTCATGAAAAAGATGGACCAAATCATCCCTTCACAAACTAAGATCAAAAATCAATTCAAGCACTTCTCAGAACAAATGTCTAGGTATGATCTCAGTGGGATTGATAAAAGTGTAACTCAACTCAAGGAGTCTTTTGTAGCCTTGCACAAAGTTGTTCAAGATCATATCACTAAATTTAATGACATAAGGTTGAAGTTGGATCAGATGCACACTACAAGATACACTCCTTCACCTTTGGTCATGGATGAGATTCAGAAATTTGTGCAAGCTACCTTTGGCCAATCTACTACTATATCTGCTCCAAGTTCTTCCTCTTCAGACATTCAAGCACTTAAGAATCAAGTAGCTTCTTTGGAAACCTCCAATGCTTCTCTCAGCACTCAAGTTCAAGCTTTGACTTATCTATTCAAAAGTCAACAGACAGATATCAAGACCCTGGTGGATTCTCACAAGCATCTCCAAATGCAAAACTCAGTTGCCTTGGGAGCCATCATGGGCAAGCTCAACATTCCTCTACCATCACTTCTAGAATAGATAAGGCCTGAAATTCCTACTCCTTTTCTCATGCCTGCCAACAAGACTAAGGGGAAGATAGAAGCTAGGCTAGCACAATCCAGATCATCACAACAAGTCCAGGGTGTTATACAGAATTTAAATCAAGAAGTGGATCTTGACTTGGAGAGACTTATTAGGGCTGCTGAAGGATCAAGTCTGAGCAGAGAGTTTGATGAATTACTTAAGGCCCTAAAAGCTTCTCTCAATGATAATCACTTCTCATACAGAAAGACCTTTGATAAGACAATAAATTTCTTAAGGGTGATCATGGTGAATCAAGACAATTTTCTACAAAAGAGGATTGTGGTCAATATCAATGACTCAGGGATAGACAGATGTATGCAGGTGTCCCTCAATTATCTTGTCTCAAGGAGGGCATCTGAGTTGGACATTATGGTCAACCAAGTCAGAGTTGTAACTCATGAAGACACCGTGCTGCTAATTGAATTGAATAATTCACAAGTGGCTACTTTTCCTGAAGCTTATCTTCAGCCAAGCAAGGGTATAGCATACATCTGTCCAAACACCAAACATTTCTAACATTTTCAAATCCCCAAACAATGTGTCATGGACAACAAGAAGCTTATCATGATTCTGGAAACTGGCTTAAAATTAAAGAAGAATAAGAATAATGATGATGTAGAGATGATAAAGCTGTTGAGGGGGTACTTGAATGATGTTGAAGCCAACTTGCTCAAAACTCAAATCAACAAGGATGATTTGGATGATGATGAGCAGAAGAAAGATGATCAAACTCCTTCTGGCTCAAATCTAAGTCAGTCCACTAAGCCATCTGGTAGCAAGGGTGGTGAGAAGAAGAAGGAGGATTATAAGAAGAATGATGAGAAAAAGAGAGCCAATGAAAGGAGTAAGAGAAGACATGATGGTTCAGAACCACAACAAACCCTAAAAATCCAAACACAACTAGTTCAAACCTCATCTCAACCCATAACATCAACTATCTCAAACATCAAACCGCCTCAAACCTCAAACCCAAAATTTCTGTACAAATAAACAACCAACTCTTTCCTAAAAATTCCAATCACCACAAGCCAAACAAGTCTCAAGAAAATCACAACCCTACCTTTAGCCAAACCTTCACTAAAAGTCAATCTCAAATCTGTTAGGAGAAACCATAAGAAAGTCAAGCTTACAAAGAAAGGAGAAGTCACTGAGAGGGCCATCTGGAACTGTTTCAAGTAATCCGACTTTCTACCTTTAAATTGGTGCATCTCAGATTAAGATCATTTTCAACAACTTGTTGAGGAAATAGTAAGAGTCTGGGTTGTATCTCTTAGGGAAGTTAGAATTTTCTATGAAGATAGATCCTTCACCTTTCTTGGTAGTGATTTAATGGACTCTCTTTCTTCCACAGAAATTAAGAGAATAAAAAGTTTGTTAAAGGACAAGTATACTGCCACAAGGGCATGAAGATCAGTTATAGCTGAGTGGGTGATTGAAAGGGAAGAAACAAGAAAAAGGAATGAAGTTGAAGCTGAAGAGAGAAAGAGGAAGTATGATGAAGAAATTGAGATGTTTATAAAAAGATCAGAAGAGCTCAAGGCAAAAGGAATGAGCAGAATCTCTAAAGATGGGAAATTTCTAAACATCAAAGCTGGTGAATTCTCAAGATTTAGAATAGATTTGCTAGACAGCGGTTATCCCAAGGTAGCAAGATAAAAACTTGTAGAATCCCTAAGTGGAACACCTATTATAGAAGAATTGGAAATTCTTGATCACTTGAAGGATGTTCTTAGGGAAGAAGCAGATACAAAAACTGTATTTATTTGATACCTGTAACCATTGAACTTTGTAAATCTTATGTTGCACAAAAGTTGTAATTCTGTTAAGCTTTGTGTATTAGTTTTATTTTCCATCATTTTAAACTTGGGGTTGTCTTGTTAACATGCATGAATTTGTGTTAAGCAATCTTCTCACAAATTGGGGGAGATTGTTGTGCAAGACATGCATGTACTTTAACAAGACTAAGACAATTTGTCAACCCTAAGTAAGTTGTATTTTTATCTTAATTTGTAGTTTGTACTTGTAACACTTAAAGTATGTAAAAAATGTCAAAGGAGCATACTGAAGTCTTTTTCTATAAACAGTGTCAAGCCTACGAATTCTATCTGGAAGAAGATCAAGAAGATCATTCCTCAGAAGAATTATGAAGAAGCTTGGAGTTGAATAAATCTGTTTTAGGAAAAATATTGCAAGTCAAGATCTCTACAAGTCACAGATTTTGTTATAGAGAAGTCATTCGAGAACTCCAGAATGACTTATAGAGAACTCAGGAAAGCTTATAGAGAACTCAGAGATACCGACAAGCCAAATTGAAGACATGAAGATTAGAGATATCGACAAGTTATTTCTTCACTAGAGAACTCAGTTATCGACAAGTCAACATTCATTAGAGAACTCTGAGTTATCGATAAGTCAATTTCCACTAGAGAACTCAGAGATATCGATAAGTCAAAATTCACTAGAGAACTCTAAGATAGCGACAAGTCAAAATTTGACTAGAGAACTCTGAGATATCGACAAGTCAAGAAGCCACTAGAGAACTCAGAGATATCGATAAGTCAAAGTGAAGATATGAAGACTAGAGATCTCGACAAGCCAAATTCTCTCGTAGAAAACTGGGAGACCTCTACAAGCCAAATTAACTATAGAGTACATGAGATCTCGATAAGCCAATAAACTTATCGAGATGTCAAGTTTTATATAGATCAAACTGGAGATCTCGAGGTAAAATCTCAAAGTACAAAATTACAGATCAGTTCAATATCCAAGATTAACAATCAACAAGCAATCCAACCAGCTAGATTGACAAGTCTACAAAAAAACAGCTTGAAGGATGTGCAAGATCAATGGTGAAGATTAACTGACAAAGGAAGATCAAAGTAAACACATGATGCTAAGATATGCTAAGCCAGAAATAGAAGATACACTTTTCCTAAAATGGAAATGATAAGTGACAGTTTAGTAAAGTTAATAGCATGTCTTATTGTACACTGTGTAAACCAACAGTTAACTGAGTTATAAAGTTAACATTGATCCTTTGTTTAGATGTAACAATTTAAAAAGAAAATCTTGTAACTCTCTCAAGAAGAAGCTAAGCTCTTTATCAACAAAGAGCTTAAAAATTTTGTAGCAAAACATTCTTAATTTTAATATAAAATTAAGTGAGTTTTGAAGATCTGTATTCTTTATTTTTGCAAGTTTAACTTCTGCATGAACATATTTTTACTACAAGATTTAATTTATTTTGTTCAACCATAAAGATTCAAGAAAAGTTTAAAAACAGTAAAAACACATTCACCCCCCCTGTGTGTAATTCATTACCTAACAGTTAAGATTATACTCGAGAACTCAGAAATCTCAACTAGTCAATTTCACATTCGAGAATTTAGAGACTACGATAAGTCATATCAACTTTAAAGTAATAAAAGATCTCGATAAGCCATTATACTTATCGAGATGTCTATTTCTCTATATATCAAACCAGAAATCTCGAGATAAAACTCAAAGTACAAAGTGCAGACCAATTAAATATCCAAGATTATCAATCAACAAACAAATAAATCAATGATTTGAAAAAGTCTACAAAAGCAGCTTGAAAAGTACAAGATCAAAGGCCAAGATTAAGTGACAAAGAAAAGACACAGACATGCATGATTTGCAAAGATACACCAAGACAGAAATAGAAAGTTTTAGCTAACTTAAAGTAGGGTTTAGTTCATGCTATTGAATGTTGTGTAACACCAGTGGTTACTGTTCTATAAAGTAAACACTGAATGTTTTATTTCAGTTATAATAAAAAGATCTAAAATCTTGTAACTCTGAAGAGAGAAGCTGAGTTTTAACATAATAAGAACCCAGATTTTGGTAGCAAAACACATACTTGATTTTAATACAAAATTAAGTGAGTTTTGAAAGATAGTGTGTTCATGTGCATGTTTTATTATTTTTGTTGAAACATATTATCTCTACAAACTAGATTACTTTGTTCACCATACAAAAACAGTTCATAAAGATTAAAATTGTCCAAAACACATTCACCCTGCTCTGTGTTGTATTCATTACCCAACAATCTGTGTGATGTCTTAGAGCAAGTGCAAGAGTGCACTAAACTCATTTCCTAAACTAAAATTTAAGATATTTTGTTTAAATGAGTACAGTATTCCAATAATATTAAGTGGTACCTTAAAACACTAGAACATTCATCAAATACCTCATTTTTAAGACATAGGCATGTCCTATTTTATTTTATCAATAAAAAATTTATTTCCCTTTTTGTTACACATCTATTCTCTCCGATCTTTTTTTCATTCAAATATAATATTATACTAATAATAAGGTACAATTATAAGACATACTAGCATAATAACCCGTGCGAGGCACGGGTCATTTTCTAGAGTTTTTTTTATGCATCATGCAATTATAATGTTTGTAGAGTAACTTCAACAATATCCCTTATGTAGCCTCTTGAGTCAAATTTTGAAGAAATGGAGATAAAATTTCTCTCTAACAAGCTTCATGTTCCCGTCTATAACATTAGGAGTTTCGAATGCTTTCTCGCTTTTAGGAGTGAATATCCCCTCAACTATTATTATATTATATTTTTTTTACCCGTTATTTTATATTTAATGAATGAATATAAATAGGGTAGTAAGTGTAAACGATTAAACCTAATCTGTAGAATGCCGTTAGTATGTTTACAAATAAAAAGCTACAAATTAACATATATGTTGAATATAGAGTTGACAAAAATCTTGAATTTTATTTAAATAAACTATATGTACTGCTCTATATTATTACTGAGTACACTACTAATTTATAATTAACTTACTCAATTTGAAAAGATAAAAAATGCATAACTAAAGTCAGAATGACTTGCAATCATTATATACAATAATGTAAAATTTACATTATTGTTAATATTAAAGTTGATTTTAATGAAAAATATTAGTTTTTGAAATTCAACGTATGTATGTATGGGAAAATGTTAGTTTTTTATTTACACTACTGTTAAAAAAATAAGATTAAGTTATATGTATGTGTGTGTTAGCATGTAAATTATTGTATGTTACATATCTTAGTAAATTATGATGGTTTCAATTATTTATATGCTAAATATATGATTTATGTACATTTATAATTATTATAAATATCTAGTGAGATAATTGATTACGTAAATAACATGCATTTATAACTATTCAAAAATTAAAATTATGTAATAAATAAATTGCTATTATTTATATATTGTATTCACATTATCACTGACAAACAATCCATATCTATTTTTTACGCAACCGAGTATAAATCATGGCTGTAACATAAAAATGAATTATATATTTTTAAGACTTATTATTGATATTCATGATTGTTTTCAGGAATTCGTGACAAAAATTGTATTTATATCATTATTTAAACCGTTTTTAAGTTTATTTCATTGCGACTCTAATATTTCCTTCAAATAATAATTTTATAACATTTTATACTATTCTTCTAAAATTAAAAAATTTCTGTTCGATAAAGTTTTATAAATATCAGTTGAACCGGTTAATTCCTTCAAATCATTGAACAATATATGTTTTTTTCCTTAAATAATATAAAATGCTTTGAATCAAATGCTACAATATAGTATAGATATAACTTTTATTTGAATAATTCAAAATATTAAAATAATTCAAATTATTTGTACAATATTATCCTGATCAAATATTGCTGATCTAAAAGAATTCTTTTTAAAAACTTAGTTTTTTTTTAAGTGAAAAATGAAAAATAAATCGATTTAATATATCATCGTAGTTTTAACAAATCTTGTGAGATCTCATTTCAAATTTCAAATATTCTTAAAATTGGGACAAATCCCAAAAATAATAATGTGTTACCAGTGAAGTTAGTAATTTTAATATAAATAATCAATTGATTTGATCCTATAAAGACCTCAAACACATTAATTTATATTAACATAAGATATTAAAAAAATTTCACATTATCTGTAAAATATTCTCGCCGAGCTTGTAATTTAAATTTACTAAACGTAGAATGTGACGATGCTTTTCGGTCGGGTCATGTAGTCAAATTTCGAGTATTTTTTGAACAATGGGCCAAGTTCTAAAATCCATTGACTCATTATAATTCGAACTTATCTAAATATGTAATATCAATATAGATAATTTATATATTAGTGATTCTATTTTCAATATTTTTTTAAAATTATATATGCACATTTTAATTATTTTTATAATAAAAAATATGTTAAAAATATATGAGATATATTTTCCAACTAAAAAATGGTTAATAAATAAGATAATAATCCATTTATGTACTATGCCTAATTTTATATCTGAATTCAATTCTTTAAAATTAATTGTACAAATATTCAACTAACTATCTTTTTTTTGCGGAATTTAAGTAAGTATTTTTAAAGTTAAATAAAATATTAATTTAGCACAGTTACATATTATGTGTATGATGAAAAGCATATGTGATAATATGCTGTAATGGTAACAAGTTGTATTGTTGAATGAAATAACTTGAGTTCAATTCCCACGAACCACATCTTTTATATTAATATTAAAAACATGGGTAATTTAGTCTTTTTAATGAGACTTTTTAATCTCATAAAATTATACACTTGTTCTCCTATTAAAAACAGGGGTAATTTAGTCTTTTTAATTTCATGAAATTATACTCTTGTTCTCCTATTATATATAGAAGAGATTGTTGGAGTTACATTTTTTTCACATTTCTTTTCTTTTTCCGCCGTTATTACATTTGAAATATATTTTTATGATAATAACAGGGCATAAAATTAAGGTTTATTGTTAGAGCTCATGTATATAAATAATATCGTAAATTACTGAAAAATAATATTTTATAATATTTATAAGGTAATAATCATGACACTATTAATCTTGCTCTTAATATACAAATATCATGTATTAAATGACAATTATATTCTATTAAGCGCACATCTATTCTTATTCTAATTTATATTTTATAATAAATTCTTATTAACATTTTTTTTCTCTCTAATTTATATTATATCTTAATGATAATAATAATAATATTTAATAATAAAATATTGAATATATATTAAAGAAAATTATTAAAATATAATTGTTTATATCTATATTATACTATTATAAGCAGAACACCCTCTATTTGATAGTTGCTCGGTACAGTTGTTTGGTAGTTGCTCGGTAGAGTTGTTTGGTACGACAAATAACAAACGTCAGATCTAAAGTCAAAAAAATGAGAACCATTGGATATAATAATAAAATATTATTATATTAATATTTAAACTGCTCTCATGGATTCAGGGTGCGAACCCCGTCAACAGCTTATTATATTTAAACTTTTATATTCTTTATTTAAACAATATATTATATTATATTATATTATTTATTTTCACTCAAGTCTCAAATTATTATAAAACATATATTGTTATAATTTATTATATTCTTCGATTTATTTTTCAACTATTAAAAATTATATTATAAAATATATTATTAAAAACTATCGAATATTAAAAACAATCCGTGTATCGCACGGGTTATAGGCCAGTTATATTTTAAACTCAGTCTTGAATTTAATTAGTCTCGAGTTTGATTTAAGAAAGTTTTGTTTTTGCCGTATGCTGTAAGAAAGGTTTAGTTGATCTATTTTACAAAGTTTGTATTAGAGATCAAGCGGCGGTCACCGGTCAGCATCTCCTGTGTTTTGTAGCCTTGTAGGTATGGGAATTTGGAAGTGCATATATCGGTAATGTCAATTTTCTAAGTTGAATGTCGAGTGATTGTGAATATATAATTTGGTTTTTGAAGTATATATTGCTGACAGATCTTGATTATCATATGAACTTTCTAATTTCTAAATGCATAGATAGTGGCAACTAGACCTGACAATTCGGATAATCGGTTCGATTTCGGATCAGATCAATTTGAGATCGGATCTACTTTCGGATTATGATATATTTTAAGGCAATTTGGATCGGATCGGATGTGATTCGATCCGGGTTTAATTCGGATTAAAATCGGATAAAATTCGGATTAAGATCGGACAAAATTCTTTTCGGATTAAATTCGATTCGAATATTTTTGGATCATAATTTATTTATTTTTCAATTTTTTAGATTTAAAAAATATCTTTTTTATTTAATTTAGTATTTTTAATATAATATAATGTACTTTTACAAAAGAATATGATTAAATAAGTATGTTATCATAAACATAAAATTGTGTAAAGTATAATTTTTGCTTATTTCGGGTCATATTCGATTCAAATAATATATTATTCAGTTTTAATCGGTTCAGATCATTTTCGATTAAATTTTTGGTTCGGATATTTTTCGGATCGGTTTAATTCGGTTTTCGGATAATTATCGGATGGTATGATTCGGATCATAGATCGGATCTCGATTTCATGAATTTCGGTTCGGTTCGGTTCTTGAGATCCAGACACATTTTACCAGGTCTAGTCGCAACTCGCAAGCCACTTATGCCATAAAGTTGTATTGATTTTTTTCCTTTTGACATAAATTGAAAACAAAATATTAATATAACTAATTACTAAAGTAACTCAAAAGAGGACTTGTATTTGCTATCAACAGAAAATATGTTAGAGCATCTCCACCGGTTTTTTAGTTCATTATTTAAATTTAATATAAAATATTGGATCTTAGTAATTTAAGATATCAATAGCTATTCTCAACTCTAACAACGTTTCCTCTGCTTATTTCTTATACAATATTTTATCATTAAAAAATAACATTATTACATAAAATGAAGAAAGAGAAAGTGTATTTTTCTAAAATAAAAGTTAGAAGAGGGACATAGATTGGCTAAAAATAAGGAACTGAAAGAAGATTTTAGTGGATTTTAGTGATTTAAGTAATCACTAGGATATTATCGGAGTAGTGTTTTTCTCTATATTGCTTATATTAGACTTTAAGAATCGATTAGCTATTGAAGTAAAATCTCTCTGGAAATCAGAGTTGTCTTGTCTTTAATGGCAAGTTTATAAATTATCATTCTATCAGTTTTGTCTTCCATTCATTATAAGTATATCGTATATCATTATTATCATATCCAAATAACATAGCTATGGAGGAGAATCAATCAAATCTGGAAAAATTGTATGACAGATTATCCATTGAAGAAGAAGAGGAGGGAGATATTGGCATCATCGTTGGGACTGCACAAGAACAGGCGAAGAAAGAAAGCTTTCTTCTCGTGGGGCGATTTCTAACAGAAAAAAATATAAATTTCCAGGCGATGCAGAATGTTTTAGCTTCGTTATGGAGACCCAAGGAGGGAATGGAGGTGCATGATATGGGAGGCTATAGATACTCGTTTGTTTTTTACCACACTTTGGATTTACGTAAAGTAATCGAGGGGGGACCATGGTCGTTTGAGCAGAACATGTTATTCTACCATGAGATGCAGACTGATGAAGATCCAGGCCAGATAAGTCTCAATAAAATGGATATTTGGGTACAGATTCATGATATTCCCAAAGGATTTATATCTGAAAGCATTCTAGTAAGCATTGGTAATTTTGTGGGGAAACATGTCAAGTCTGATCCTAGAAATTTCGATAGCACATGGAAACAATATGTTAGAGTTCGAGTGAAGATGAATATACAAAAACCGTTAAAGAGGCGTATGAAAATTAAAAGCGAAGGAGGATCTTGGAGTTGGATTAATTTCAAGTATGAAAGACTAGGCAATTTCTATTTTGTCTGTGGTATAATAGGACATACAGAGAGAGATTGTAATGTTGTTTACGCACATCCAGAGAAGGAAGTAGAACGTGCATATGGTACGTGGCTTAGGGCTCAAAGTAGGGGTGGTAAACAAGGGGTGGGAGCACGGTGGCTTCGCAATGCAGGTGGAGGAGGCGGATGGTCGGAAGCTGGGGGAGGTACGAGTAATCAGGGGAATGGAGGTAACAACACGATGGAGGTGGCAAGATTTCAGGAATCTGATGGAGTAGTTAGAGAGAAAAGTGGAGATAAATTTGCAGTAGTTATTACACCGAGAAATCAGGTGATAGGGATAAATAAATCCTGATTACATAATTAAATGTTACAGTTTGAGCTGCAAGGCCCAATAAGAAGATGTATGACATTCAGACCAGAAAGGTTAACATGTTGATCAGGCCTGATGGACCAGATCAGGCCTGATGGAACAAAGAAGGCCCAAAAACCCTGATTATTTATTAATTTCGTAATTAATAAATAAGGGAGAAAAATAGCTATTAAGATAAGTCCTAGTGAGGGTATAAATCCTTGTAGATTGGCCTCCAAGAAACCTCATGGGACAAGGAATCAGCTTCCTACTCTCTAGGACTCCTAAGTCTATCCTAATTCAGAGACTTGACCACCAAGTCTCCTACACCAAGTCCAATTCAAGGACTCCAACATCTATATAAGGGGTCTCACCCCACAAATTAGAACTACGTTTTTTGACTTGATCCTTGGCAATCAGTAAGGTACGTAGGCATCTTGTTAAGGCAGATTGAGTCACGAAATATAAGAGCAGTCAAACCGAGCCTTGAAGCTCACGTTCCTTAGTACTAAATACAGTAATTATATATATTAGTTTTTAATCCATAACATTTGGCGCTGTCTGTGGGAAGCACAACAACAACCATGGCGAGAACACGGAGAACAACTAGAGCTCTGGAGGAAGGAACACCATCGGGAATAACCCAGATGATTTCGTCCACCGTGGAGATACCTCCCCACTCAACTTGTGCATCTACTCAAGCTGAAACCCAGATAGGGGCAACTCAACTTCAGCCACAAGGGATGACTCCCTCGACTATTCAAGGTACGAATCCTCAAGTTCAACAAGTACATATACCTGTGAATTCTCGACCCGTCGGGTATGAATATTAAACTGTTATTACTACTAACCCCCCTTATGAGATGCCCCTTCACCCCGAGGTTGGAGGAAGTGGATATGCTGGGCGAAGTGAAGCACGAGGGCAATCGCCCCCTATATACGAGGTTTGGCTCCTATCCCCGAGGATCGGGAATTTTCTGGTCCTTACACTGAGAGAGACTCCGAATCTTCGGATGATGAAGTGGTCCCAAGAAGGAGGCGTCCTGGCAAAGAGCCAATGGCCGATGGAAGGCAACGCCCTCAAAGCACCCAAGGGGCAAATCCCCAAGAAGTGCAGGAAAGGATCAGGGCTCATGAGGCTGAGATCCAAAGGCTGAGGCGTGACTTGGAGGCTCACCAGGCCACCAGACCCCAGATACCTCCTAGGGGGAGAAATCCTCCTCCTGTCATAGACATGGATGGTCCGGTACGAAGAAGGGTTGTCGTCCCAAGAACTGATCCAAGCAATCTCCTTCCCCTTGGAGATCCTGATGATCCAACTCCACTTTTCACAGAAGAGATAATGAATGTCCATATCTCAAGGAAATTCAAGATGCCCACTATCAAAGCCTATGATGGCACGGGAGACCCCGCTAATCATGTTAGGACATTCTCTAATGCACTGCTGCTGCAACCCGTGAATGATGCTATAAAGTGTTGGGCCTTCCCTCAAACCCAGTCGGGTATGGCTCAAAGATGGTACAGTCGCTTGCCCCCAAACTCTATTGGATCGTTCAGAGAGTTAAGTCAGGCTTTTATTAAGCAATTCATCAGTGGGAGAGTCCATGAAAAAAGTTCAGCATCTCTTATGAGTATTGTGCAGGGAGCTAAGGAATCTTTGAGAGATTACCTGAATCATTTTACAAAGGAGGCTTTAAAAGTCCCAGACCTTGATGATAAGGTAGCCATGATAGCATTGCAACAAGGAACTAGGGATGAGTTTTTCAAGATGTCCTTGGCCAAACATCCCCCTGAAAGCATGTTGCAGCTCCAAGAGAGGGCATGGAAGTATATCAAGGTTGAAGAAAGCATGAGGAAGACCGTAGTAAGTAATGAGCCCACTGGAGGCAAGAAGCGAAAAACTGATCTGGAGTATATTGCTAAGGACAAGTATCCTAGAACCGAACAAAACCCTGATTCAACCCCCAAGAAGGGAGGACCTGGGCAAAAGTTCACCGAATACGCTAAGCTGAATGTTCCTAGAAGCCAGATCTTGATGGAAATCGAGAAAGATCGAGATATTCGTTGGCCTAAGCCCTTGAAGGCTGATCCCGCCAAGCTAGATAAGAGCAAGTATTGCAGATTCCACAAAGATGTTGGCCATGACACCGATGAGTGTAGGCAATTGAAAGACGAAATTGAGTTTTTGATTCGAAAAGAAAGATTGAACAAGTATACTGGAGAAGGAGGGGACAGGAATAATAATGGAAGGAAGAATTTTGAAGATCATAGGAGGGACCAAGACGATCAGGGGCGAAATCCCCAACCTAGAGGGCCGGTTATAAATACAATTTTTGGAGGGCCGCGACCTCGAGGGCCTGTGATAAACACGATCCTTGGAGGTCCAACTACTGCTGGATTGTCCAAAAATTCCAGAAAGGTATGTACTAGAGAGGTTATGCATATTGTTGGAGAAGCCCCGAAGAGGGCCAGGACAGAATTAATATTGGCTTTTGATGATTCTGACCTAGAGGGTGTAAAGTTTCCTCATGACGACCCGCTGGTCATAACACCAATAATAGGAAATAGCCCGGTTAAGAGGGTCCTTGTGGATAATGGTGCTTCTGTGGATATATTGCTCCACGACGCCTTTCTAAGGATGGGGTATAACGACTCCCAGTTGACACCAACCGATATGCCGATATATGGATTTGCTGGAGTAGAATGTCCTGT
This sequence comes from Apium graveolens, assembly GCF_009905375.1. Classification (NCBI taxonomy): domain Eukaryota; kingdom Viridiplantae; phylum Streptophyta; class Magnoliopsida; order Apiales; family Apiaceae; genus Apium; species Apium graveolens. The sequence goes on from NC_133652.1 coordinate 53,369,537, forward strand.
GGAAGGGATAATCAAATTGTCAACCACCATAGGTACGAAACCAAGGCAAGCAACGCAGATGTTGGATTTCGTGGTGGTAAAGGCTAGTTCAACTTATAATGCTATCATGGGGAGAACAGGGATACATGCCTTTAAGGCAGTCCCCTCTTCCTACCATTCAGTTATGAAGTTTCCCACCCGAAACGGGATTGGAGAAGAGAGAGGAGATCAAAAAATGGCTAGAAGCTGTTATGTGGCCTCTTTGAGGGCAGATGGAGTCGGGGGGCAGGTTCTTCCTATTGAGGATATGGATGTCCAAGAAAATGACGAGAAGAGATGAAAGCCAGCAGAAGACTTGATTTCGGTTCCTTTAGACCCCGAGAATCCTGAGAGGATGACTTTCATTGGAGCCACATTAGAGGAGCCCCTTAGAGGGAAGTTGGTGAAATTTTTGCAAGAAAATAGTGATGTGTTTGCATGGTCAGCAGCTGATATGCCAGGCATAGACCCGGAGTTGATTACTCACAAGTTAAACGTGGATCCAAGCTGGAAGACAGTGAAACAAAAGAAAAGAAATTTTGCCCCGAAAAGACAAGAGGCTATAAAACAGGAACTAGAAAAGCTCTTAGAGGCTGGTTTCATTGAGGAGATCCAATTTCCGGAGTGGTTAGCAAACCCTGTAATGGTGAAGAAGGCTAATGGAAAGTGGAGGATGTGTATAGACTTTACTGATCTGAATGATGTATGCCCAAAAGACTGCTTTCCGTTGCCAAGGATTGATACTTTGATTGATGCCACTACTGGGCATGAGATGCTGAGTTTCATAGATGGATTTAGCGGATACAACCAGATCAAAATGCATAAGGATGACATTCCAAAGGTATCATTCATCACTGACTTTGGTGTTTATTGTTATCTTGTTATGGCGTTTGGTCTCAAGAATGCAGGAGCCACCTATCAAAGGTTGGTGAATAAAATTTTTAAGGACTTTATTGGAAAGACTATGGAAGTCTATGTTGATGACATGTTAGTCAAGAGTCTAGTAAAGACTGATCATATAACCCATTTGAGGGAAGCTTTTGAGGTCTCGAGGTGCCACAAGATGATGTTGAATCCTACGAAGTGTGCCTTCGGAGTAGGATCTGGAAAATTCTTGGGATTGATGGTCTCAAAGAGAGGAATTGAGGCTAACCCCGACAAAATAAAGGCGATCCTAGACATGGAACCACCAAAAACTGTCAAGGATGTTCAGAAACTCACCGGAAGGGTTGCTGCGCTAGGACGATTCATCTCCAAGTCAGGAGACAAGTGCCTATCATTCTTCAAGTCACTAAAGAACATCAAGGACTTTGTATGGAATGAGGAAAACCAGAAGGCATTCGAAGAGTTAAAGAAGTATATGGCCCAGGCCCCGTTGTTGGCCAAGCCAGTTCTGAGTGAAGTTTTATTCTTGTACTTGGCTGTTTCAGAAAGTGCCTTAAGCGTGGTATTGGTTAAGGAGGAACTGAAAGTCCAGAAACCCGTATACTATGTCAGCAAAATTCTGCATGGTGCTGAGTTGAATTATTCAACTATTGAGAAATTCGCTTTAGCCTTGGTAATGGGTTCGAGAAAGCTGCGTTCTTATTTTCAGGCTCATCAGATTGAGGTGCTAACAAATCAGCCCCTGAGAAATATCATTCACAGTCCCAAAGCAAGTGGGAGATTGATTAAGTGGGCAATAGAGCTGGGAGAGTTCGATCTCAAGTATAAGCCACGTACGGCAATAAAAGCCCAGGCACTAGTTGACTTCGTGGTGGAATGTACCATACCCAACCAAGAAGTCGAGGGGCAGGAAGATACCATACCTCAAGACAAGGGAGTCGATAATGGGGGCAAAGAGAAGGATGATAAAGAAAAAGAATATTGGGTTCTCTATTTTGATGGAGCATCAAAAACAAACTCCAGTGGAGCAGGATTAGTTTTGCAAAGCCCTGATGGGTTCTTAATTGAGTATGCTATGAAGCTAGACTTCCCAACCACAAATAATGAGGCAGAATATGAAGCCCTAATAGCTGGCCTTGGCCTAGCTGGAACACTTAGAGTCAAAAACTTAAAGGTTCGTGGAGACTCGAAACTGATCATATCCCAGGTAAAGGGAGAATTTGAGGCAAGGGATGATACGATGGCTAAGTATGTCCGCCTAGTAAGGGCTGTGATGACCCAATTTAATGAATGCCATGTTGAACACATTCCAAGGGAAGAAAATGCTAAGGCAGATGCGTTATCAAAGTTTGCTTCATCTGAGATAGAAGAAAGTTCAGGAAGCGTGTACTTCCGTGTTTTGAAGACACGAAGCATAGATGTTAAGCTTGTGGCTCCCATAGGCCTGGGGACGTCATGGATTGATCCCATCAAAGGTCACATTCAAACCGGTTGGTTGCCAAGCGAAGCAACTGAAGCACGGAAGTTAACTGTTCGGGCACTAAGGTACACTTTGGTAGATGAGATTCTGTACAAAAGATCTTTCGTGGTTCCTTATTTAAGGTGTCTCAGGCCCGATGAGGCCCGCCTGGCTCTTGAAGAAGTGCATGAAGGTATTTGTGGACAACACTTGGGGGGAAGGGCTTTGGCTCATAAGATAACTCGTTTAGGCTTTTACTGGCCAGAAATGATGGCTGATGCCAAAGAATATGTGAAGAAGTGTGATCGCTGTCAGAAGCATGCACCAGTTATTAGACAACCCCCCGAGATGCTGACCTCTATTAACTCGCCTATTCCCTTTGCTATGTGGGGAATGAATATTCTAGGGTCTTTCCCTATGACCACGGCACAAAGGAAGTTTCTGATTGTAGCCATTGATTATTTTACCAAGTGGATTGAAGCCAAACCTTTGGTCAAAATCACAACTAAGCAGGTTGCACAATTCCTGTGGGAAAATATTATGTGCCGATATGGAATTCCCCGTATCCTCGTCACTGACAATGGAACATAATTCAATAACGAGGAATTCAAGAAGTATTGTGAAGAAAATGAAATTGAGTTACGGTTCACCTTTGTGGCTCACCCACAAGCCAATGGGCAAGCGGAAGTAGCAAATCGAATAAACCTGGATGGACTAAAGAAGAGGATCGAGAAGTCAAGAAATAATTGGGTGGATGAGATACTTCCCATATTATGGGCCTATAGGACTACCTGTAGAGTCATGACAGGAGCAACTCCTTTCATGTTGGCATATGGGGCAGAAGCAGTAGTTCCCGTGGAGATATCACATTCCTCTCCAAGGATTCAGGCTTTCAATGCTGAGGAAAATGAGGAAGGACAAAGGTTAGCTCTGGACTTAATCGACGAAGTGCGAGATGGTGCACATGCAAAGATAGTAGAATATCAGAAAAAGGCTTCATTCTACTACAACCTAAGGGTTAAAGAAAGGTTTTTTAAACAAGTTGATCTAGTCTTGAGGAAGATAGAAGCATCTGGTGTAGGACAAAAAGGGAAGCTTGCCCCAAATTGGGAAGGACCGTACAGAGTCAAGAATGTTCAGGGTAGAGGAACCTACAAGCTAGAGACTATGGATGGTTTCGAAGTCCCGAGAACTTGGCATGCACAAAACCTGAAGGTTTACTATGTGTAGGGCAGTTGGATACGATTCTCACTTGTCAAGATGACGAGTAGGTTGAAAAGCACCTTGAATGTAATAACCCCAATATTTGGAAAAAAATTTGAAACCCTTATGAATAGTATTTTTGATGAATGAGAAAACTTTTCATGCCACACTATGTAGGGGTTCTGTTATTGATCTTCTGGGATATTATTAGTACTCTATGTGGTATATAAGTGTATGTAAAGATAGTCAGAATCCAATTCCGAACACTTTGATTTTTCCCGGAAATCCACTAGATACGGAAAGAATTAAGTATAAGGTAACAGGATAAAAAGGATTTAAATTAAAGGATTATAAGAGAGGATCATAAAAGGAATACAATATATTGAGAAAGGTTAAGGGATCCTAAGTAATAAGATCCCGGGTATGATCCCTCAAACGATAAACGAAAACGAAAGTTAAGCGAACCGGATAACAGATCAGCGGTCATTAGGCAAACAATTAGGAAGTTAATCAAAGAGATTAGAGGGGATGATGTCATCCAACCAATGAGAAGAGGACAAAGAGGGGAGGATGACATCACATGATGACATAAGCATGACATAGGGAGGAAGGAGATGTGGTTGGTTTATAACCACACAAAGTCAAGGTTAGAAAGGTAATTACCCAAAAACAAATCAAAAACAACCAACCAAAGAATCAAATCAAAGCAAAAACACAAAAATCTCTCTTTCTTCCAAGCTTGCTCTCGGCTTTTCTTCTTTTTCAAAGAAGAAATTTCCAAAAATCAAGTTCCAAGCATTGTTAAATCACAAGGTCATTATCTAAGGTTCCTTGTACATAGATATGGATATCCTATAAGTTTAAGCTCCTAATTCCTTCACAATCTCTTCCAATAAATCAAAGAAGAAGATGGTGAATAGTAACCTTCAAGAAATAACTTTAGTTTTCTTGACTTTTCATGAAAGTTTAAGGTTATACAAGCAAGGATCAAGGTTCTTTAGGAATTCAAAGCTCTTGTGTTGTGTTAAGAAGCTTCAAGGAAGGTATAATCTCTTAACCAAGCTTTGTTATTGAATGTTAAGAGCATAATATGAGTATTCTAGTTCATGAGAGGCTTGATGGTTGTGTATGTAGAGATTAGTTGGTTTTGGGATGTTTTTGGAGTTGTAAATCTTGGTTGTTGATTAATGAACTTAAGTGTAGTTTAAATTCATGATAAAGAATAGTATAAATTGTTAATGTTGAGTTGTTGGGGCTGCTATGATAAAGTATGGATGGAGTTTTGATTGGGTTGTGATTGTGGGTTGATTGTGAGATGATTTGGAGTGGTTTAAAATTGGGTAATCGCGTAAACATAGCCGTCGTAATGCCCGATTTACCTAGACTGTTTTGTTCTTAAGATCAGAACCCTTGAACTCACAGCTAGATTTTGACCATTTCCATGTTTAGAAAGTTCATGTTACGAGCTTCGTTTTGATATATAGTTCGTTTAATTCCGCTGTACGGTTTAGGAGAAACGACCGTTTTAAGTAACGGCGTTTCGCGACCGAACCATTACCCCTCGCCTTACTTTGAAACCTTGGTTAAAGACCTTAAAGGACTAATTGGAGTATGAAACAATTATGTAAGGTGTAATAGGCAGTTGGTAAGACACTCGCGGAGGAATCGCCTTAAAACTCGTAATGGTTAAATTATTAAAAATGGTGGAGCCGAGGGTACTCGAGTGACTTAAGAGAATCAGTAAGCGCAAAACGAGCGTTAGAGTCTGAGTTGGTTAGAGTATAGATTTACAAGTGACTTTGGTTTAATTCCAACTTACTTGTTGCTTATAGGTTACCAGACTCGTCCCGAGCCATTCGTAACCCCCAGTCGCTCAGGCAAGTTTTCTACCCGTTATACTGTTGTTGTGATGTATATATGTATATGCATTATCTTGCGATAGATGCATGTTGGTTAATTAGCAAATGTTGCGATATATTGAAGCATGCTGATATGGTATATATATGCATGCCTGTTTCGTATTCTTGCCATATATATCTGTTGGTTCAGTTGATAATACCTATGCTAGAGAATAGCGGTAATTTGCATATACCCTTAGTATAGGGACCCAAATGTGAAAACATTTTCTAAAACCGGGAGTCGAGGATCCCGAGTAGATTTTATATATATATATATATATATTTATATATATATGGTTATAGTTTTAAAAACTATTAATCGAATAAGGTTTATTCGATAACTTTATATTATTTAATGAATATTATTTGAATATTCATTCGAGGACTTATGACTCTGTTTATTATATTTATTGATTATTAATTGAATATTTATTTGAGGATGTATGACTCCTTTATTTTATTTAATGAATATTATTTATAATATTCATTCGAGGTATTATGACTCCGCTCATTACTGAAATATATTCTTTATTTTATTAAAGAATAAGGTGTCAATAATCAAACTTATTTTTGATTATTCAAATAAAGATAGTACTTTCATATAAGTATATCTTTGGTTATTTAATATCCATTTCAAGTATAAGTTTTAAAACTTCTACTTCGATTATTTTTATAAGGATTATCTTTATGAGAATATTATTTAAATAATAATATTCAGATATTTTCTAATATATCGGGACTGATTTATTTTAATAAATCAGCAGTACTCTAAACATTCTTAAAAATGTTTCGAGTCTTCAAAATGATTTTTAAAGTTAGAGTGGACCCCAAAACTCATTTTTTTATATTTAAGATCTTCCTTTCAAAGGGGATTTAAATACTCGCTCAAAACCTGGGGGATCCAGCTCTGTGGTGCATTTTACATTCGCAACGTGGTTGCTATTTTGAGAAAACAAATGAATTGATTACTTACCCAACGTTCGGGAAGTAAGCCCATCTAATTGAGTCGGCATAAGCGACAGGCCGGGGTACGGTCTATCAAAGTGTAAGTGGCTGGGTGGCAGTCCATCAACGCGTAAGAGGCCGGGTGGCGGTCCAACACAAGGTCCTTATGTGGCCAGGGTGATGACCGGTGGGGGATTCATCCATCTACTAGTAGAAAAGGTTACTTAATGGGTATCTTTGCCTGATCAGCAAGATATCAGGTTTATGCCAAAATTCTTTTCTTTCCAAATTCATTGGATATTACAACTCTGTTCATACTTTACATGACAGAGATTTTCTGGAAATGTATGAGATATATATATATATATATATGGATATATATATCAGGACTTAATGAAGTATCTCGTAACTTCATTATTTATAATGATATTTCAAAGATTGAATCTATTCAAGTCTTATAGTCTCATCTGGGTGATGAACTTTGAAACTGATTATAACTTGAACAGTGGTAGTTCAAGTAGTATTCGGATATAAGTATATTGGAGTATCTTGTAACTTCATCTTTTAAACTTATATCTAGTAAATGATTATCTTATGCATGACAAAGATTTTCAGAAAAACGTTGAGACAAGGTTAGATATATGAGATCACCTTGCAACGATATTTTTATACAGTTATAAACTGGAACTCTGTGTATATTATGCATGGAAGAGGACTTCCAAGATTTTGAAAAGTATATATACATATATACTGAATATTTTGCGACTTGGTCGCGTTAAGATATCAACTTGGTTCATTTCTTCTTGACCAAGACTTTCATGAGTACTATGAGAATGCTCATATATTGTAAATCACTATACATATTATTTTGGTGGGCTTGTTGCTCACCCTTGCTTTCTTCTTTCATCACACAACATCAGATAGACAAGATGAACAGGACCAAGCTCTCAATTCGCGAGCGGATAGGAAACGTTCCGCAGTTTCCTATAGGCGTTGATGTCGATGTAGCTGAGGTAGGAACTACCAATAGGCTAGGCTTTCAACTTTTGATGTACCAGATTAAGTATATTTATGAATTGTAATAATGGCAAAGAAATGTAAATTTATTCAGAAACCTTTTTAAGGTGTATTGGCATATAATTGTGGAATAAAACGACTTGTGATTATTTTTGGATATTCATCTCTGAGACTATAACTTGTGGTGTGTGTGTTTATTGTGGGGTCACAGTACAGAGTAGTTGATTGTTTATTAAGATTGGGTGTTATTAAGGGAAATGGAACTCGTGACAACCCGGATCCCCGACCCCGGATTTGGGGGTGTTACAGAAGTGGTATCAGAGCTAAGCGTTATAAACCTCAGAGATGATGTGACGTTAAGATAATAAGTTCACTAAGATAATAAGAACTCTTGCCAAGTTCATAGTCGGACTACCTAATGTAGTACTGACAGTTAAAACCCTTAGGGGAACCCTTATAAATATCGTGATATAAGCGTAGTTCGTTATCGTATATGGTAGCGGGACTCCGAACCCTGAGGTTGAGGAGCAACAACGCGATGATGTTTTATTAGTTATTGGAGATCAGATTGTGGATCCAATGGAACACCCTAATGAGGGACCGGATGATATTCATATTGAGGATGTAGCGGTTGAGGATGTTGTCCTAGAAGAGATTGTTGCTGAGAAGAATCCCGTGGAGGGTCCTGACAAGAATGAATAAAGGACCACTGAGGAATTGATGACCATGGTTCGGGGAATTACCAGATGTAGGATTGGCTGGTCACTACCGGAGATTCGTTCAAGTTTGTAAAGATAGTAGCCCCTTTAACGCGGCTTACTCGTAAGACTAAGAAGTTTGAATGGACAGAAAAATGCGAGAACAACTTTCAAGAACTGAAGCAAAGATTGGTGATGGCCCCTATGTTGGTGTTGCCGGATGGAAAAAGGAGATTTTGTGATTTGTAGTGACGCTTCGCATAAGGAATTTGGGTGCTTCTTATACAGCACAACAAGATAATCGCGTCCGTGTCAAGACAATTAAGGGAATATAAAATTCGATATCCCCGCCCATAAGCTTAGGCTCGTGGCAATAGTTTTACCCTAAAGATTGGAGGCACTACTTGTATGGAGAGAAGTGCGAGAATTACCTAAGCTATAAGTGCTCTAGTATATTTTCACGTAGAAAGAGCTCAACATACGCCAGAGGAGGCGGTTAGAGCTAATCAAGAATTATGATTGGGAGATTCTTTATCATTCGGGGAAAGCCAATATGGTGGCTGATGCCCTTAGTAAAAAGGGGAGACTCAAGATGATAATGTCTTTTGGAGAGTTTATAAGAGATTTTGAGAAAATGGAAATAGAAGTGAAGGTAACCGGAGCCGGTACCGAAAAGCTGTTTGAGATTGCAATACAGTTCAAATTATTGGAAAAGAACAGATTGTGCCAGAAAAAAAATGATGAATGAAGGAAGAGAGCCAACAATTAGATAAAAGATTAATATCGAGAAAGATGATAAGGGAATAATGAGGTATTCCTACAGAATTTGGGTTCCAAATGTTCAAGAGCTTAAAGATGAGATCTTAGATGAAAGCTAGTTTGAGGAATAAGATTTAGAGCTAACCCTGAACGTGATAGTCAGGGAGGTCGCCATCAAGATAGAAAGAACCCATAACATAATGAAGTGGAAAATAAGGATTTAAAACATGAAGGATGACCCCGATTACGGGGAGGAGGAGGAAATGTTCAGACTAAGGAAATGGAAGTCGAGTAAGGAAAGGAGAACCGAGACGGTACTCCTATATGATAATTTATGGACCTTTCTAGATAGAACTTAGACTATTATCCCCAACCACCACCCTGAGGAAACAATGCGGTGAGAAATTCTTTCAAGACTTTTAAGTTGCTAAGCTCTCAGAGTTCCAAGGAACAAGCTGACCCAGTCGAGGCAAGAGCCTGGCTAAAGGAAATATAGGAATCATTTGAGATTCTAAATGATTGATGAATCACAAAAGACTGTTTTTGTCACTTACCCTCCTAAGAGAGAGACCACCCGCTGGTAAAAGACCAAGGAAGGCACGGAGCAAGAGATTATAATAAATTGATTTAAGTTCAGTCAATTGTTTTCGAGAAAGTAAATCCCAAGGTTATGGAGGTAGTGTAACAGATTTAGAGCCAGAACAAAAGCGGACGAGTATGATGAATTATGAATCTAAGTGGTAAAAGTTGTCAAGATTCGTTCTGGGGACACGAATCCAGAATGACGAGATGTTTGAAATCAATGCTTATGTTGTGTTGGTTCATGAAATAATGATAAGAGAAAGGAGAATAAAAAGAAACTGAAGTGGAAAGGAATATAAAGGCAATGGAGTTTGAGGAATGATAAGGGAGTTGGGTATGAGGAAACCCTAAAGACTCGTACCAATAGAAATAGAAAAGTATGTAATCGTCAGGATGATGGTGATTCACCATGAGTTAAAATTGATGGTTGAAGGCATAAGAGATACATATATTTTATCTCCTGTAAGTTGGGAGGATTCGAGGAAACCTTGAGATAGTTCGAAGGATAAATAATGAGACGCGGATAAACTGAGGAGACAAGAAAGTAAGAAAGTAGGAAAATTGGATGAATGAAGTGACCTTCAGGAATGTGAATGTAAGACCGGTGGCTCGATACCCAAAAAGGGAGACGCCGGGTATGAGAGTTATCCCAACATTGAGATGACTGTTGGGATAAACAACAAAAGTAAATAAGGAATTATTAAGAAGAAGTTCACGTTGAACATGACCAATATCTTCCAAAACATCCTTGTTATCATTACCAAATTAGGCAAGAAAAGCGGATAACCGTTGTTATCTTTTGGAGGCCATGTTGATTGACCTCATTTTGAATACAGAAGTTATTGTGAAACTAGGCATATACTACCGAGGTGGGAATGATTGAATAAGACACCCTTATCAGGGATATATGACTTGATTATCCATGGAAGGATGCATGTACCTTTTTAAAGGTGGAATTAAGGATAGAACATCGGTAACTTAAAATGAATCCTAGGGGAATGCATAAAGGTTGGCATTTCACCCTTAATAGGGACAGTATGAGTTTTGACAGTATGATTTGGAAAGGGTTAAGGTAACAACAACCTTTAAGAATCAGTAGAGAAATTTTTCAGAAGTATATAGACAATGGTTTTAGTATTAGTAAATGGTATTTTGATATGCCCTGTATCTAGGGAATACAGGAGGAACGATTGAAGGATAACCTTAGAGGTTTTACAAGGAGAAAGGTAATATTCAAAAATTCTCAAGAATAGAAATGTTGATAAAGGGAATATGACATAATTATAATGATGCCAAGTGGGGCACGTGTTAAACCACGAGAAAGTATGAATCGAACCAGTAAAGGTCGAAATTGTTCAGGGCAATTAGAGCCTAAGATAAAAGATGTTCTAAGTATAATTGAGAGTCAGTCGTGACAGTGATTAACCTCTAAAGACTGAGGCAATAACTTATGGAAAAATGGTGATATTTTTTTTTACTCATCAGATTTTAAGGAAAACATCTTCACATAAGCTGTGATTGAAATGAGGTATAAAATTTATTTGGAGGTGGTTAAAATGACATTGACTGTAAGGAAATTTTACTATCAGGAAAGGCCAAAGAGGTGGCCGACACTTTAAAGGTAAGAGGATAATTATAGGCGCTTGTGCCAAATGAATACAATGATGATGGTCAAAGCTATGAAGGTTGTATTATGGTTTGGAAGATTGACATTCCTTCTGATGACTGTGCAATACCCAACCGTAATAGTAGTTTGATAAAGGTTTAATTTGTGTAATCGCCATGAGCGGGCTATCTATCTCAGAAGGTACTATCTTGAGAATAATCCAGGACCATGTTTCAAAAAGGACTAAACGAACCTTTGAGTTAAGTCTTCTATTGAAGGCATATGATTAAGAATGGTATTAACCTGCTATCGTTGCTTTGATTGAAACTCTTCTGCAATTTTATCTGCTTCATGTCATGAAAGTACGTCAGGATCTGGAGTATTCTTCATGAATTATGAATGGGGGTTATGTTAACTCCTTAGAAGTATTCTATACGACATGTATGGATTCCGTATGGTTAGATATTAAGATTTCATGGAAAGTGAATGACGACAGTAGGTCAGTGGTGGACCATAGTAATGTAGCAATGATTCTGCGAGTAATGAGCTGGTTACAACCATGAGAGTTGTATTGGAATGGATGTTGAGATTAAGTACCACTAATCGGGTCGTGGTGATGTATAAGTTATCATTGAATAGACTAATTAAGTAGATTATTTACCTATTGAATATTTATTCCTCCATATCAATAGAGGGTCGTATGACTATATGAGGAAGGTTGCGATGCAAGCATAGAATTCTAGTAACGATGATGTCTAGAATGAGATCCCAGATTCGATTCTCAATATCGAGGGAGTTTCAAAGGTGATTGTGTATAAGCTCGAGGAAGAGCATGGTTCCATAGAATGATGGACGGAATAGCAAAAATATTTAAGCATGTGAAATGCGATGCGATAATACTTGATGTTGATATATATACGTATATGATTTGTTCTCCTATGACAAACCTCTATAATTCAGAGGTAGGTTCCAAGCCAGATATTTTATGGTAATAAAATTTTTTACGTATATATAATTCTCTTCAGTTCGTTCTTTTTTCTTCTTTTCATTTCATATAAACTGAGAAGAACAACCCTTCCAGAAGGGGAGGTATTGCCGAATGACTATCTATCTGTGTGATAGAAGCCTAGTAGGATACCATCTATTGTTTAATTGCTTGTCAAGTACTAAAGGCTGGCCACCTTCTGTACTAACTATGCGATATAACAAGTGTTCATGATCATAGTGATCTTTCAACAAATTCCTTTACTTCTATATGATTGATCAAACTTTGGGAAATAGAAACAGCTGAAAAAGGAGTAGTAAAGTTATGGTGGTATTCGGAATGGAGACACATTCGTGATACTAAGGTTGACGCGTGTATTAAAAGGTTATAAAATGCTAACGAGCAAAGGTGTAACCAGTATAATATTAGGAACGGAAGATAATAGCGATTACGAACTGGAAAAGAGTGGGTATTGAGAAGCAAAAGCTATAATTCTAGAAGCTACGATGAGGGTCTGTGCAATAGACTTGAAAGAAATTGGAATGATCACTTAACACGGATTGAGTTTTCTTACGACAATAGATTGTATGTCAGTATTGAGGTATCGCCTTATGAGATCCTTGAGGGAAGACAATGTCGATCTCCCTTATGTTAGGATGAAGTTGTAGAGCGCAAGATGCTCGGACCGCAGTAGTCCAAAGGACCAGGGATATAATAGATCTAATCAGAGGACGGCTGGTAGTAACCCATGATGGACATAAGAGGTATGCTGATTTGACTCAAAAGGACAAAGAGTATGAAATAGGGGACCTAGTAATGTTATAGGTATCCCTTGGAAAGGATTGATGAGGTTCGGAAAGAAAGGAAAGCTAAGTCTATAATTTGTTGGACCCTTGGATATATTAAGACGTTTTGGGAAGTTAGCATATGAGCTAGCCCTACCCCCGAACATGTAGCAAGTCATAACGTGTTCCACGTATCAATGTTAAGGAAGTGTAATTCGGATGCCAGATAAATAGGGGCATATGAGCGCATAGACATGCAACCAGACGTAACCTATATGGAGCAACCAGGAAGGGTTATAGAGTGAAAAGGAACAAGTGCTTAGGAGAAGGGTTATCAAACTAGGCGGAGTTTGGTGGTAGGACCACAATGTGGGAAAATTTACTTGAGAGTTAGAAAGTGTAATGCTAAGAGAGTATCCCTATTCATTTTCTATCTGATTCCGGGACGGAATCCTTTTAAGGAGGGGAGACTGTAATAACCCCAATATTTGGAAAATTTTTGAAACCCTTATGAATAGTGTTTTTGATGAATGAGAAAACTTTTCATGCCACACTATGTAGGGGTTCTGTTATTGATCTTCTGGGATATTATTAGTACTCTATGTGGTATATAAGTGTATGTAAAGATCGTCAGAATCCAATTCCGAACACTTTGATTTTTCCCGGAAATCCACTAGATACGGAAAGAATTAAGTATAAGGTAACAGGATAAAAAGGATTTAAATTAAAGGATTATAAGAGAGGATCATAAAAGGAATACAATATATTGAGAAAGGTTAAGGGAACCTAAGTAATAAGATCCCGGGTATGATCCCTCAAACGATAAACGAAAACGAAAGTTAAGCGAACCGTATAACAGATCAGCGGTCATTAGGCAAACAATTAGGAAGTTAATCAAAGAGATTAAAGGGGATGATGTCATCCAACCAATGAGAAGAGGACAAAGAGGGGAGGATGACATCACATGATGACATAAGCATGACATAGGGAGGAAGGAGATGTCGTTGGTTTATAACCACACAAAGTCAAGGTTAGAAAGGTAATTACCCAAAAACAAATCAAAAACAACCAACCAAAGAATCAAATCAAAGCAAAAACACAAAAATCTCTCTTTCTTCCAAGCTTGCTCTCGGCTTTTCTTCTTTTTCAAAGAAGAAATTTCCAAAAATCAAGTTCCAAGCATTGTTAAATTACAAGGTAATTATCTAAGGTTCCTTGTACATAGATATGGATATCCTATAAGTTTAAGCTCCTAATTCCTTCACAATCTCTTCCAATAAATCAAGGAAGAAGATGGTGAATAGTAACCTTCAAGAAATAACTTTAGTTTTCTTGAATTTTTATGAAAGTTTAAGGTTATACAAGCAAGGATCAAGGTTCTTTAGGCATTCAAAGCTCTTGTGTTGTGTTAAGAAGCTTCAAGGAAGGTATAATCTCTTAACCAAGCTTTGTTATTAAATGTTAAGAGCATAATATGAGTATTCTAGTTCATGAGAGGCTTGATGGTTGTGTATGTAGAGATTAGTTGGTTTTGGGATGTTTTTGGAGTTGTAAATCTTGGTTGTTGATTAATGAACTTAAGTGTAGTTTAAATTCATGATAAAGAATAGTATAAATTGTTAATGTTGAGTTTTTGGGGCTGTTATGATAAAGTATGGATGGAGTTTTGATTGGGTTGTGATTGTGGGTTGATTGTGAGATGATTTGGAGTGGTTTAAAATTGGGTAATCGCGTAAACATAGCCGTCGTAATGCCCGATTTACCATGGACTGTTTTTGTTCTTAAGATCAGAACCCTTGAACTCACTGCTAGATTTTGACCATTGCCATGTTTAGAAAGTTCATGTTACGAGCTTCGTTTTGATATGTAGTTCGTTTGATTCCGATGTACGGTTTAGGAGAAACGACCGTTTTAAGTAACGGCGTTTCGCGACCGAACCATTACCCCTCGCCTTACTTTGAAACCTTGGTTAAAGACCTTAAAGGACTAATTGGAGTATGAAACAATTATGTAAGGTGTAATAGGCAGTTGGTAAGATACTCGCAGAGGAATCGCCTTAAAACTCGTAATGGTTAAATTATTAAAAATGGTGGAGCCGAGGGTACTCGAGTGACTTAAGAGAATCAATAAGCGCAAAACGAGCGTTAGAGTCTGAGTTGGTTAGAGTATAGATTTACAAGTGACTTTGGTTTAATTCCAACTTACTTGTTGCTTATAGGTTACCAGACTCGTCCCGAGCCATTCGTAACCCCCAGTCGCTCAGGCAAGTTTTCTACCCGTTATACTGTTGTTGTGATGTATATATGTATATGCATTATCTTGCGATAGATGCATGTTGGTTAATTAGCAAATGTTGCGATATATTGAAGCATGCTGATATGGTATATATATGCATGCCTATTTCGTATTCTTGCCATATATATCTGTTGGTTCAGTTGATAATACCTATGCTAGAGAATAGCGGTAATTTGCATATACCCTTAGTATAGGGACCCAAAGGTGAAAACATTTTCTAAAACCGGGAGTCGAGGATCCCGAGTAGATTTTATATATATATATATATATATATTTATATATATATGGTTATAGTTTTAAAAACTATTAATCGAATAAGGTTTATTCGATAACTTTATATTATTTAATGAATATTATTTGAATATTCATTCGAGGACTTATGACTCTGTTTATTATATTTATTGATTATTAATTGAATATTCATTTGAGGATGTATGACTCCTTTATTTTATTTAATGAATATTATTTATAATATTCATTCGAGGTATTATGACTCCGCTCATTACTGAAATATATTCTTTATTTTATTAAAGAATAAGGTGTCAATAATCAAACTTATTTTCGATTATTCAAATAAAGATAGTACTTTCATATAAGTATATCTTTGGTTATTTAATATCCATTTCAAGTATAAGTTTTAAAACTTCTACTTCGATTATTTTTATAAGGATTATCTTTATGAGAATATTATTTAAATAATAATATTCAGATATTTTCTAATATATCGGGACTGATTTATTTTAATAAATCAGCAGTACTCCAAACATTCTTAAAAATGTTTTCGAGTCTTCAAAATAATTTTTAAAGTTAGAGTGAACCCCAAAACTCATTTTTTTATATTTAAGATCTTCCTTTCAAAGGGGATTTAAATACTCGCTCAAAACCTGGGGGATCCAGCTCTGTGGTGCATTTTACATTCGCAACGTGGTTGCTGTTTTGAGAAAACAAATGAATTGATTACTTACCCAACGTTCGGGAAGTAAGCCCATCTAATTGAGTCGGCATAAGCGATAGGCCGGGGTACGGTCTATCAAAGTGTAAGTGGCTGGGTGGCAGTCCATCAACGCGTAAGAGGCCGGGTGGCGGTCCAACACAAGGTCCTTATGTGGCCAGGGTGATGACCGGTGGGGGATTCATCCATCTACTAGTAGAAAAGGTTACTTAATGGGTATCTTTGCCTGATCAGCAAGATATCAGGTTTATGCCAAAATTCTTTTCTTTCCAAATTCATTGGATATTACAACTCTGTTCATACTTTACATGACAGAGATTTTCTGGAAATGTATGATATATATATATATATATGGATATATATATCAGGACTTAATGAAGTATCTCGTAACTTCATTATTTATAATGATATTTCAAAGATTGAATCTATTCAAGTCTTATAGTCTCATCTGGGTGATGAACTTTGAAACTGATTATAACTTGAACGGTGGTAGTTCAAGTAGTATTCGGATATAAGTATATTGGAGTATCTTGTAACTTCATCTTTTAAACTTATATCTAGTAAATGATTATCTTATGCATGACAAAGATTTTCAGAAAAACGTTGAGACAAGGTTAGATATATGAGATCACCTTGCAACGATATTTTTATACAGTTATAAACTGGAACTCTGTGTATATTATGCATGGAAGAGGACTTCCAAGATTTTGAAAAGTATATATACATATATACTGAATATTTTGCGACTTGGTCGCGTTAAGATATCAACTTGGTTCATTTCTTCTTGACCAAGACTTTCATAAGTACTATGAAAATGCTCATATATTGTAAATCACTATACATATTATTTTGGTGGGCTTGTTGCTCACCCTTGCTTTCTTCTTTCATCACACAACATCAGATAGACAAGATGAACAGGACCAAGCTCCCAATTCGCGAGCGGATAGGAAACGTTCCGCAGTTTTCTATAGGCGTTGATGTCGCTGTAGCTGAGGTAGGAACTACCAATAGGCTAGGCTTTCAACTTTTGATGTACCAGATTAAGTATATTTATGAATTGTAATAATGACAAAGAAATGTAAATTTATTCAGAAACCTTTTTGAGGTGTATTGGCATATAATTGTGGAATAAAATGACTTGTGATTATTTTTGGATATTCATCTCTGAGACTATAACTTGTGGTGTGTGTGTTTATTGTGGGGTCACAGTACAGAGTAGTTGATTGTTTATTAAGATTGGGTGTTATTAAGGGAAATGGAACTCGTGATAACCCGGATCCCCGACCCCGGATTTGGGGGTGTTACATTGAAGCTTTGCTTGCTTAGGATTTATATGTTCTACTTTTATTTTAAAGTTTATTAAGACTTGTGTAAGGGACGAATCCCAGACAATGTATAGAAATTCATTAGTTCTTCAAAGTATGTTTATGGCCTAACAAGTAAAAACCAAATGCATGGATGCAAGCATAAAAGGTGATAAATAAAATAGATCTGTTAAATATTATAAGAAGTTCCATAAATAAAGTCTCGAAAATAAGACAAGCCACGCAGGGCTGAAAAAGCTCTAAGGAGCTGAGGTACCCTCGACATCCATATCATCGTCCTCTCCGCTCTCACTGGATGTCTCTGTCGTTTCGGAGGAGGAGGAAGGGCTATCGTCCTCAGCAGGTCTGGAAGAAGACTCGGGAGGAGGAAGGAGTGGATCCTGAGGAACATGATCCGAGACAACTACTCGGGTACGAAACCTCTGTAGCAAAGCCTCGTCATCAGGGCAGACATAGTCCGTCGGGTTAATATCAGGACAAGCCTCGTTCACGGTCCCAAGGGCCGTGTCCCAACCAGTCCTAAAAAACCCGGGAAAGACTGAATCATCCCTAATCCTCATGGATTGGGCAAACTCCTCCGAGTCCAGATAGTTGTCTATAGCTTTATCCTTCTTCGCCCGAAGTACCACCAGCTCGGCGTTAGACTCTCCGAGTTCTTCCTCCTTGCGCTTGAGCTTCTTCTCCAGGTTAGCATACTTCTTCTGTTGCCTCCTGAGGGCATTATCGGCCTTATCAGAAGCCCGCTTCCATGGCTCGGCTTGCCTCACAGCGCCTTGAAAATAGGCGTTAGACTGAAACAAAGCAATCAACAAAGTATAACGCAAAAAAATGCTACAAGAATAAAAGATAAGTTCAAAAGAGAGAAGGCATACCGAAGCCAGAGACTGGGCTCCCATGAGCTTAATCCTCTCAAGGTCAGGGGTGGCCACCGCGTCAGTAAAGTCCTTGGGAGTCACGCTATGATAGGGCCAATCCCAAGCATGCTTCTTGGAACCAACCACGATATCTCCTCGGCGGAATCCCCAGAGAGGCTGAAAGGCGCCTGTAGCAGCAGCAGCAGGGGCAGCAGCAGTGATAGGAGCATTATGGCCCTCAGCTCCTTCAGCTGAAGCCTCCCCCATAGGCTCCTTGTGTTTTCTCAAGAAGATAGGCTCTGTCGCCTTTACCCGGGTGTCTAGGCCTGCGAGCCGAGCTTTCTTCATCCTAACAGTCTCTTCAACAGGATAAACATTGTCCTCATTAATCTCCTTAGCAGCTGCAAAACAAGGCAAAAAACAAAATAAGTGATGTTAATAATGCATGAAATGAAATAAAGATGATAAGGGAAGAAAAATACCCTGTTGAGAAATAGAGGATAGTCCCACGTGAATGAGGGAGAACTCCTCTAAGAGAGTCCAGCTGGTAGTAGTGTCGTTGTCCTGAGTA
Source organism: Apium graveolens (assembly GCF_009905375.1). Lineage (NCBI taxonomy): Eukaryota > Viridiplantae > Streptophyta > Magnoliopsida > Apiales > Apiaceae > Apium > Apium graveolens. The sequence goes on from NC_133652.1 coordinate 53,388,374, forward strand.
AGCCCATTATAAATAATAGTTTCCTCAGGAGTTAAGTGAATGGATTTGAGGCTACCATCACTGACCTTCCCGAAGGAAGATCGGAAGAGTGTGCCCCAGTCACCATTCTCCCAACGTAACCCAACGAAACTATTCCTCCAGTTTTGGTTGTTATCAGGAATGGAGGCGCTGTTAAAGATGTGTTTACTTTTGGGTCTTTGCTTAACATAGACCCAACCACAAATACTGGAAGAGCTGTTATAGCACTGAAAGACCTTCCTAAAAACAGCTACAGAAAGAGGAAAACCCTCCCTAAGGCAGCAGACCATAAAAAATAAAATGTTCCTCCAGGCGTTTGGAGGAAGCTGACACGGATTAATTTGTAAATCAGCTAAAAGATGAGGAATAAAAGGGTGGAAAGGAAACCTAAGCCCAGCATTAAGGGCATCTGTGTAAATAAAGAGAGTGTCGGGTCTCCAATGGCAAGTACGGTCACCGCCAGAGACTGGAACTAATCTAAGAGGAGGAAGGACGTTATAACGTGCATTTAGTTTATCGAATTCTATATTGTGCCAAGTATTGCAATGATTAAAAGAATCGAGATGTGCAGTAGAGGGATATTCATCCCCCCTAGTGTTAATCATATCGATTAAAGACATATACAAAGAATGGATCTCGATATCCTTACCTCGTTTTGAAGCCGAGGCTATCTTGGCCGCCCTCTCGGAACTCTTGTCAGCCATTAGCAAAGCTGGAAAAGCCTGGAAACTTTGAAAGAAAGAGGGCTGGAAGCTAAGGGAGAGAAGTTAGAAGGTTGGAGGAAGGATGAGGAGAAGTGGTAGAATGAGTAGAGAGGTGAAATGAGAGGTGTGGAGAAATCAAACTCTCACCCCACCTTTATATAGCCAAGAAAAGGGGGACAATGGGCCTTAAAAAGCCCATTTGGGCCCAAAAGTTAGAAGTTTCTGAAATTATCCAGGAAATGCCTGGAAAATTCAAGAAAAAAAACTTGAGTTTTTGAAGAATCTGGAAGAATCCAGAAAAACCCCAGAAGAATTTGGAATTTGGGCTTAGAAAAAAGGCCAGTTCAGAAAAAGGGCCCAATTTTAGAAAAAATTAAGCCCAGCTAAGGGCCCAAGTGTTTGAAGAAGCCCTGTTTGAGGCCCAAATGGTGTTTTAGAAAAAAGGATTGGAAAGGGAGCCCAGTTAAAAGCATGGGCCAATTGCAAAGCCTAGCTGGACCAAAAAAAATAAAAAAATATGGGCCCAAGGTTTTTCTAATTGAAACCCAGAATTAAGGGTAGGCCTAATAAGAAAATAAGCCCAGTTACAATGGGCCCAGGTTTTAGCCCAGCATTAAGAGCCTAAATCCAAGTAGGTACAAAAAAAATAATAAAAATATATATATAATAATTGTTCCTGACCCATTCGACCAGAAAACATAAAGAAATCCTGGTCGAATAACTTGAGGTCGAAACCCTGTCGATCAGGGTAAATAAAGGCCTTAATTCGACCAGGACCAGGACCAATTCGACCAGAAAGTGTGAAGAATTCCTGGTCGAAATCCTCGAGCTCGAAATATCGTCGACCTGGGCAACCAAAAAGGGGCTAATTCGGTCAAAAATGGAATCCTGACTGAAACAGAAGTTTCCTACTAGAAAATTCCTGGTCGAAATATTTCAAAAAAAAAAAAAGGGAAAAATCCTGGACGAAATTCGACCAGGATTCCTGATCGAATGCATCCTCCTCGAAAAGCCTTCGACCAAGGCACAACAGAGGCTAATTCGACCAGGATCCTGGTCGAACAGGATTCCTGGTCGAAATCTGTATAAAAAAAGAAGAGAGAAAAAGAAAAAAGGAAAAAGGGGGAAGAAAAAAAAGGAGAAATTAAGGATAAATCCCAGAAAATTAGGGAAAAATCCAGAAAATTAAGGATAAATCCCAGAAAATTAGGGAAAAATCCATAAATTAAGGAGAAATCCCAAAAAATTAGGGAAAATGCAGAAATTAAGGGAAAAATCCCAGAAAAATAGGGAAAAATCCAGAAAATCAAGGATAAATCCCAGAAAATTAGGGAAAATCCAGAAATTAAGGATAAATCCCAGAAAATTAGGGAAAAATCTAGAAATTAAGGGAAAAATCCAGAAAATTAGGGAAAAGTTCCTGGAAATTAAGATAATTCCTGAATTAAAGGAAAAATCATTGTAAATGTGTAGGTCGCTCCACACTTTACGCAAAAACGAAACCCTGTAAGGGAATGAATAGACTTAACTTCTGCGAAACCCAATAAGTGTTTCCCAAAAGTTGGGGGGCAAATGATAGGGATAAATAAATCCTGATTATATAATTAAATGTTACAGTTTGAGCTGCAAGGCCCAATAAGAAGATGTATGACATTCAGACCAGAAAGGTTAACATGTTGATCAGGCCTGATGGACCAGATCAGGCCTGATGGAACAAAGAAGGCCCAAAAACCCTGATTATTTATTAATTTCGTAATTAATAAATAAGGGAGAAAAACATCTATTAAGATAAGTCCTAGTGAGGGTATAAATCCTTGTAGATTGACCTCCAAGAAACCTCATGGGACAAGGAATCAGCTTCCTACTCCCTAGGACTCCTAAGTCTAACCTAATTCAGAGACTTGACCACCAAGTCTCCTACACCAAGTCCAATTCAAGGACTCCCACATCTATATAAGGGGTCTCACCCCACAAATTAGAACTACGTTTTTTGACTTGATCCTTGGTAATCAGCAAGGTACGCAGGCATCTTATTAAGGCAGATTGAGTCACGAAACACAAGAGCAGTCAAACCGAGCCTTGAAGCTCACGTTCCTTAGTACTAAATACAGCAATTATATATATTAGTTTTTAATCCATAACATCAGGAGGGTATAGATAAGGAGAGAAACAATTTGAATTTAAGCGGAAATTTTGAAAATGTTGATACAGTACTGGATTCAAAAAGGAAAAGAGTTGACATGGGCCTAACACAGATGCAACTTGGGCCAATTTTAATGCAAACAGATGGGCCAAGTTATGAGGAAAGAAGAAAATTAATGGAAGTAACCGATCCAAAAAACTTGTATGTGGCGGGTCCTGGAGTCCAGGTCCGCCTGGAATTATGAGTTGCTTATCGTGGAACTGTCGTGGAATGGCCAATCCACGAGCAGTTCGATTTCTTAAGGAAATTGTCAAACAGCTTAGGCCAAGTCTTATTTTTCTGTCAGAAATATTAGTAAAAAGGAATAAAATCGAAGCTATATGTAAGGCACTGCATTATGCAGGGTGTTTTGTAGTCGAAGCTCAGAATCATGGAGGTGGGTTGGCTCTCATTTGGAAAAACGAGGGAGGAGTAGAAATAAAAGGAAGTTGTAATCATTATATTGATTATGAAGTAGTTTGTGAGCAAGTAGGAAGATGGAGGTACACAGGGTTTTACGGTTGCCCGGAAAGACAGAGAAGACAAGAGTCGTGGGAATTATTGAGAAAATTATCAGGGGACTCTACGTTACCATGGTGCATATTTGGGGATTTTAATGATATTAAGTTTGATCATGAAAATTCTGGGGGAAGACCACAACCTCGATGGCTGATGGAGGGATTTAAGAGTGCGGTGAATGATTGTGGATTAATGGATTTAGGGTTTAATGGGAGCGAATTTACTTGGGAAAAATCAAGGAGAACTTCTAGTTGGATGCAAATAAGGTTGGACAGAGGATTAGTAACTACTGAGTGGCAAGCTATGTTTCCACGAGCAGAGATAAGAGTTTTAGCGGTATCTACCTCTGATCATCTCCCTTTGTTTTTGGAGCTAAATAAAATGGTGTATGTGCCACGGGCAAAAAGATTTCGGTTTGAAAACTGTTGGATTAGGGAAGACCAATGCTAAAAAATTATGCAGGATAGTTGGACTGAGGCTAAGGAGTGGAGTATCATGGAAAAAATGGCGTATGTGAGTGTGAAGTTAGAAGAGTGGGGAGGGGGCTAGTGCAAGAGATGTGATTGCAGATTAAGAAGTGTACAACAGTTATGCAGAGATTCAGATCAAGAGATGGGTATGGGGTAAAAAAGTATGATGAAGCTCGAGGTCAGTATCTGAGATTGTTAGAGAAGCAGGAGGTGTACTGGAAACAACGGTCAAAATAGTTTTGGCTCCGGGAGGGAGACCAAAATACAAAGTTTTTTCACAGGTACGCGACTGGGAGGAGAAAACAGAATCAGCTTACGAAGTTGATGGACTCAAACGGAAACTGGCAGGAAAGTAAAGAGGGGATTCGACATGTAATTGTGGATTATTTTTCTGAATTATTTGTAAGCTTAGGAACGACTGAAACACTCTCTGAACGTGAAGTGGTAAAGAAAATTTCGGATGAACAAGATAAATAGTTAGTTATGCCAGTTACAAGAGAGGAGGTGAAGAATACGGCATTCTCGATGCACCCGGATAAATCACCGGGTATTGATGGTTTGATCCGTGTTTTTTCCAAACATATTGGAATGTGGTAGGAGAGGACGTGATACGATGCTGTCAGACTTTTATGAATACAGGGGAGTTGCCACAGGCTGCGAATAAAACAGTGGTATGCTTAATTCCAAAGATCAAGAACCCTCAGAAAGTTACTGATCTACGACCGATTTCACTATTTAATGTACTTATTAGAATTGTTTCAAAAGTCTTGGCTAATTGACTAAAGGAGTGTCTACCTGTGTTAATATCAGATTCACAGAGTGCATTTATAGAAAATCGTTTGCTTACTGACAATGCGCTCTTGGCATTTGAGTTAAATCATTATATCCGATGAAAAAGACAAGGGAAGAATGGAGTAGTGGGGTTCAAGATCGATGTGTCCAAAGCATACGATAGATTGGAGTGACATTTTTTGGAAGCTATGATGCAGAAATTCGGTTTCAATAGTGTATGGATAGACCGGGTGATGAAATGTGTTACAACAGTTTCGTATAGTTTTGTTCAGGAGGGAGAGATATTTGGCGATGTGCAACCACAACGGGGTATTCGACAAGGGGACCCTATGTCCCCTTATCTATATATACTATGTGCAGAAGGTTTAAGCTCTATAATTCGTAGGCATGAACATGTGGGCTTGTTACATGGGTGTTCAATTGCTCGAGGGGCACCTCCAGTGTCACACATATTATTTGCAGATGATTCGTATTTTTTCTTCAGAGCTACAAAACCAGAGGCATTGACTATGAAGAACATCTTACTGAAGTACGAAAGACTGTCCGGACAAGCAATAAATTTTGGAAAATCTAATGTGGTTTTCAGTCCTAATACTATGAGTAGGAGAAGAAGGGAGGTTTGTGAAACATTACAGGTAGCGGAAGTCATTGTACCTGGTAAATATTTGGGATTGCCAATGCATATAGGAAGGAGGAAAAATAAAGAGTTTAAGTTCTTGGTGGAGCGTATCAGTTCTAAGTTGGAAGGGTGGAGTAATAAATCAATTTCAAGGGGTGGTAAAGTGATTCTTTTGAAAACTGCCGCGCAAACAATACCAAATTTTTGGATGAATCTCCTGTTAATACCACAGGGGATATGTAGTCAAATTCAGAAGCAGATGAACTCGTTTTGGTGGGGGAGTGGAGGATCAGGCAAGGGAATTAGGTGGTTGTCTTGGGAGAGGATGTGTACTGCTAAAGAGGGGGGAGGCCTGGGTTTCAAGGAGTTAAACAAATTTAACATTGCTATGTTAGCAAAACAATGATGGAGATTGCTTAATAATCAGAATCCGTTGGTTACGAGTATCATGAAAGCAAAATACTTCCCAAACTGTGACTTCTTTCAAGCTAAGTTAGGAGTTAATCCATCATATATGTGGCGAAGTATTCACGCAGCGAAAGAGATGGTTAAACAGGGAAGTAGAAGACGGATAAGAGATGGGGAGCAAACTAATGTGTGGCATATACCATGGTTGCCAGGTGATAATAACGGTTGTTTGACTAGTGAAATGCCTCAGGAGCTGGAACATATACGAGTGGTGAACTTAATGGAAACTGGTAGTATACGCTGGGATGAGGAGGTATTAAATGATATATGCAATGAACGAGATACGAAGTTGATTAAAAGTATACCGATTCCAGCACAAAGTAGAGAAGACTCGTGGATCTGGAGATGGGAGAAATCAGGAATGTTCTCTGTGAGAAGTTGTTATAGAGCAGTGCAAGGGATACATCAATGGTCACACACAGCGTTTTGGAAGAAAATCTGGTCCTTGGAATTACCAGGTAAGGTACTCAACTTTGATTGGCGTGTATGTCGTGGATGCTTACCAACTGCGCGTGACTTGGTTATGAAACGTGTGCAAATTAACGTTAAATGCCCATGGTGTTTAGTTAAGGATGAAGATGCCACTCATGTGCTGTTTGATTGCTCGTATGCAAGGTCAGTATGGACTCAGATGGGGTTGACAGATGTTAGTACGGCGGGATACGAAGGGCATATTACAGATATAATTCAACATTTTGCAGAGAAATGTTCACGAGGTAATTTTGCCTTGATTTTGCTAGTATGTTGGAACTTATGGAATCGGAGGAACAGGTGGGTGTGGGATAGGGTGAATGTATCAGAATTTGGGGTCCAAGCACTGGTAATGAACATGCTGCACGAATGGAAACAGAAATGTGCAGAAGGTAAAAGGCAAGGGATAGGTACAGATGGGAGTTTGAAGATATGGCGTAGACCACAACACGGGTGGGTTAAAGTAAACACTGATGCCGCGTTGTTTTTGGAATGGGATAGTACTGGAGTAGGAAATGTAATCAGAGATGAACATGGCCAATTTATACGAGCAAGAAATCACAAATTGCAGGCTTTGTATAGTCCCAAAGAAGCTGAAGCACTAGGCCTTAAGGAAGCGTTATCGTGGGTGAAAGAGTTGGGATACAAAAGATGTGTATTTGAAACAGATGCGAAAGAGCTTGTGGAAGCATGTAGAAGCGCTCAAGGAAATACCTACTTTCATTTGATTGTGTTAGATTGTATTGATTTACTTAAGCACTATGATGAAGTGCTAGTAGACTATGTCCCGAGGTCTGCGAATGTAGTGGCTCATGAGTTGGCACGGGCTACTTATTCTATGTCAGGCGTCCATGAGTGGGTCGATACCCCTCCTGATTGTATTCGTGATGTGTTGATCATCGATTCTATTGAATAAAAGCAAGTACTTTTAATTTCAAAAAAAAAAAAAAAGCTATTGGAGTATAATCCTTTTTTTGCTTTTGTCTCGGTTCTTGGCTTTTATTTTTAAGTTGTTTTTTCTTCTGAGATTTGTTTTTCATTTCCTGATTTTAAACACAAGTCTTAATTTAGTGATAAAATTTTGTATGAGAATGCAGTAGGTAAGAAATTGATACTTGTATTTGTATATACATTATTTTTAAAATAACTTTTAATTATGAGGACAAAAAATTATAATTTATCATTTGTTTATTGGACTGGTTATGGCTTTTTATTATTAAATTAACACCTTTATTCCTAAAAAAATATAATCCTTTTCAGATTCTTATTGACATAATAATTTTATTTATAAAGTTCAATTAATAATCCCAATTTTTTTAATCTTTTTATTAATAATTTCTGCAACCCCTATTTGAAACCAACTAACCATAAACCATATATAAAAAATAGCTACTTGCTAAAAAGAATTTAAAATAATTATTTTTTTTGCTAAAATTTAAATTAAGTTTTGAATAACCTCCAACCAATCAATTAAAAATTTACATTATTCTCTCTTCTTTTAAAAAAGATTACCTTTAGGATATGGAGTATCTTTAATTTTTAAAATAAAATGCAATCATAGTAATATGTTTTTACAGAAATTATTTTAGTAATATACTAGAATTTATGGACACAAATATTTAATAATTAATCTTGTCATCATGGTCAAACTTTGTTGTCAAACTTTGTAAGCAAGCACAACATAGTATATACACACACACAAGAATGTCAATCAACTTCTCTTACATAAACCAGTTTTTAAAGTCAGATTTTCCACTTTCTGTAATAATCAGGTGAACTTATCTTCCAAATTTCATTCATTTGCTCTTCCTTTTCTATTTGACCTTTTTGTTAATGCTATTATTTGATGATTTATGTCATACTTCAATTATATTCTTGTTTAATATGATTGATTTCTGAGTAGCCCTTGAGTTGTGTGAAATGCACAGATATAATGCTTGCTTTCTTTGGTAGTTTACATAATTTTTGTTAGTATGATGAGGAGGGGAGTGATGATTTTGACTAATCTAAGTTGTTTTTGATCTTTAAGAATAAAGGTTGTAACTTTGAATGATCTATTCTTTTTTAAGGGTTGTATGGGTTTTTATTGGTTTTTTTAATGTTAGATCTAAAGTGATTCTTTTTTACATGTTTTGACAGTTCACAGAGGCAAGGGATTCTTGGATGATTAGTTTGTTTTGAGCAGCACAATGAGTATGCTTCTTCTTTTACCTTAGAGGAAAATATGACTAGTGCCAAATTAGTGTTTAATTTCTTTTCGTTTATTGCAGAAACTAGCATGCAGTTCGTGTAGCTTGTAATATTATTAACTTTGTTCCTTGTTCTTTTTGGAATTTTGGGGTAGAGAGTATTTTGAACTTTATATGAAAATTCACACCAATCTCGTTACTCTTTATAAATTTGTGAAGATGAGTTAGAAGTTAGAATTAAGTGTACATTACCTTTATTCACCCCTGTATTAGCTCGAATGTAGAGTTTGGGGAGGTTAAGATGTACATAGTCCTTACCCCTATATTAAAGAGTAGAAAGGCTATTTATTAAGTCATCTTAAAAATGTACTAAATATTTTGAAATTTATGAAATGATGTTAATGCATAATTTTATAGATATTAGTAAGTATTTACAAATCATGATATTGTGTTTTGTACGCTGCTATCCAATGTATTGCCATGTGCTAGTTTTGTTTCATTTCAAAGTTCTTACTTTTTACTAGTATCTTAAATTTTGTTACATCAACTTGGAATTTAACATAAAGGGAAAGCTGTAAAGTTGAACTATGCATTTTCAGACCCTGCAGGTAAAAGAAAATTGAAGGATCTGTTGCTGCAGAAAGATAACCGTGTTTGTGCTGATTGTAGTGCTCCAGACCCGAAATGGGCGTAAGTTCAATCATTTGATACTCTTCTAGTTTCACTTTTGACTAATGCGATTTATCTTTTTAGCATACACAATATCAAGGGAAAAATCTGCCTACTCGTACTATATGCATTACAAATTGTCTGTATTTTACCCTTTAATGCTGCAATCTTTGTTTAAGTTTTTTAAAAAATGAGTTCTGTATTCTTTTTTTTTGCTTAGTGAGACTATAGGTGAGGCAATTTTGAGTAATTTTTTCACCGTGATGGTCTTTGATAGGTCTTAAAGGCAAAATAAAAGCAGATGCGAGTATGATATTCGGGGCAGGTTTTTTAGTTTTTCAAAGGCCTAACTGAGTCGACTAAGTTACTTTGACCGTTTTATATACATAAGTACAATAGATCTTAAAGATCCTGCGAATATTTGGTGTGTACTTTTAGGAAGAGGGTACCAGAAATCAAATTAGGCTTTTTCCTTAAAGATCAAGTACGAGTGCACACACTGGCAAGGGTACCTTGAAAGTACATGTATAGTTGTGATTATGAACTTGCAAAAGCAAATGTTGAAGTTCTGAATGATTTGTGGTCATTAAATGATGACAATGATTGGTTTGGTATGTAGATAAATAAGAATTTCAACAGTTTTTTAAAGCGAGGTTTAGTATAGGGTTCCTAAATCAACATTTCTCTAGTGCTTTGTTACTTTATTAACCATCAATGTTATCAGCTAGCATTGATCAACAGGGAATAGGGATACAAGTGGTCTAGGATGAGTTGAAAGATATTAGGCTAGCATGCAAGCTACTAAGCTAGTAATTAGCAATGATCGTTGGAATCTTGTAACAAGCCTCAGCTTTGCTAGTCATATACTATGTGCTTTCAGTTAAGAATATTTAAAAGCTTCTAGAAGTATACCACTTCTAATTTTCTCTAAAATTATCGAACTTCTGGTTGAAAATTTCAGGTCAGCTAATATTGGAGTATTCATATGCTTAAAATGTTGTGGTGTACACAGAAGTCTTGGTTCTCATATTTCAAAGGTGATTCTTAGCTACATCATTATTTGTCATTATCATTCACCATTTTAGTAATTAAAAATTAGTCAAAAATGCATTACTGCCAATTATAGCAAGGTTACTGGATGCATTAGGTACCTGGTATCTTTGTTTTCAAAGACTTTGTTGCCATTAAATTATCCAATAGGATATTCTTGCAGGGTGAGTAAGAATGAATTTGCTTATGCCCAGCACCTGCACACCTTCTCATTTTCTTTTGTTTATTTATGTCGGGGTGTAATGTAACGGAGCAATCTTTATAACACGGGATTTCACTTATGTTTATCGGTTAAGGTAGATCAAACTACTCTGAAAACGGGTCTTCAGAAATCTGAGAATCTGACTGCCTTCATTCTTTCTACCTTTTTTTAACAAATTCATCTTTCCAAAAAAAATGCATGTCCAAATTTATTAAATTTGATCACTGGAGCACACAAATTTATACCTTTGTTTACAGTTTCTCAAATATGTGGCGTCTACCTGTGCATTATTTGTCAGACTCAGTACCATAGTCAATCTACACCCAAAAGAGAGGCACCTATGTCATTAAACAAACACCTAGGTTTAATAATACAAGTTTATAACCTGTGAGTCTTTATTATTTTATAATTTTTCATGTATATTTTAATATTAAACTTAATTTAGCAATTTAATATAATATTAAACGCCTAGGCTTACTTATTCATGTATTTGTTTTTTTACCAGTATGTGCATGGATTTGATATTTATATATAAAAAAAAAAGAGAGATGAAGTTTATGTATCCTGATATAGAGTGTTTCTTTCCTCCTTCCCATAAATAGTGGTGGCCTCATTAAAAATTGGCTTTAGTTACAAATTTAAGGTGAATTAATGTTTGCAAACGGGACAGGTTTTGTCTGTAACATTAGATGAATGGTCTGATGATGAAATTGATTCCATAGTTGAGGTTGGTGGAAATGCCTCTGCAAATTCAATCTACGAGGCTTATATCCCGGGAGGAGTTTCAAAGCCTGGACCAAATGCTAGTCAAGAGGAACGTGCAAACTTCATAAGGTTAGGCGACTGAATAAATATTACGCAAGCATTGATTTTTTTGTAAAACAGTTGAATTCTAATTATATATCTCATCCCTTTTTTCCGATCCTTTAACATTTGCATTTCATGTGAGATAACAAGTCAAATTAACTAGCTCTAGTCTATTATAAAGATCAGTCCCTGTTGAGCAAAATTTGGACCTAACAATCCCTTAACAACATGCTTCCCCTCTCCCCTCCATGTGTGCGCATTCTCTTTCACACCAAGGACTTGCATCTTCTACTTTAGAGGCGATCCCTTTGTTTTGTTGTTTTAGCTACAGTTGCACTTGAATAAATGTTTAAAGAAGGCTATCTAGTTTTTTTTTCTCTCTTTACTGCAGGTCCAAGTATGAGGGTCAAGACTTCCTCAAACCTAGCTTGCGGATCTTGTCACATTCTAGCAAGGCATCTCTACAAACAAGTTTTTCCACAAATATTATGGGCAGTTTTCGAAGTTCTTCAAGTGCATCCCATAAATTGGTAAATTTTGTCATTCATAATTTATTATAGTTTAGGCTTTAAGGTTGAGATAAGCGATGATAGTAACCGGAACATATACTATTATTGCCAATTTTATATTAATTTTTAGTTTCTCATTTATTTGCTTATTTTGTGGCTATATTGGAGTGTAAGTCCATGTAACAATTCACTTCAGATTTAATTAGCACAATATTTAAGTAGGGATTTTTTTGTTGTTTAATGAGCTATACACATCCAGTGATTGTAAAACTGATGGCAGGAAGGCATGGTGGAATTTATTGGAATAATAAAGGTTAAAGTAATTAAAGGCACCAACTTAGCTGTTCGAGATATTCTGTCAAGTGACCCTTATGTAGTACTGCAACTGGGGAAGCAGGTCAGCTAATTCATTTTTTTTAACTACCTTATATAATTTTTAATAGTTTGCAGTGAAAAGTTAATACAGCAAATCTTGCATAATCTGTATTTTGTGACACTATTTTTGAAAATCTTTCTTTTGTCCTGTGGCACTCTGAAGGTTTTCCTATTGTCATCACGAGAATTCATCACCTTTTTTCTTATGTGCCATTGATTTAGAAACTTCTACAACTAGATGATGGATATCTATTAAAACGACTTTTTTTTGTGAGGCTGGTTAAATTCGACTCGTGTATTTCACTATTTCTCTTTATTAAATAATATTAACTTGTGGATATGTATTTCCTAAGATACAACGAATCTAAGTCTTTTTAATGAAGCTTTTATAATGCTACCTGTTACCATCCATTTGTTCTAAACCGGCCTCTTACTGTGAGTAGAAGGTACAAACCACCGTTGTGAAGAGTAGCTTGCATCCAGTCTGGAACCAGGAACTGATGCTTTCGGTTCCTCAAAACTATGGGGCCTTAAAAGTGGTATGCAATTTTTTTTCTTGACACTACATTCATCATTTTCACTACTCTGTTTACGGATTGACCTTCTCTGTTATTGAATACATACATTTTCCTGCAACTTTTCAAGTCTTTTATTGGGAATAGAAAACAGTCCACAGAGTCGTGATATTCTTTAACCTCTTCGAGATTCCACTTGCAAATTTAAGCATGCTGCCATAAAATGCGTGCACTGTTCTCCGGACTGTATTTTTTATTCTGCAAGTAGCAATGATAAACAAAGGAGAAGAAAATTGAAGTAGGACAATGTAAGGAAAAATGTACGGTAACAAACGGTTACCCCCTCCCAGAAAATTCCTACTTCCGCGTAGAAACATGCAAGGAAGAACGTGGTAGCATAGGATCACTTCCACTTAAAAGTTGAAAAGGTGAACCTCACAAAAATCATGCGCATTTTTGTTTTGTACTCACTTAAGTGAATTCCCTATATTCGTTTCTTGTCCCTAATAAAGTTATATTTTGTCACTTGTAATAAATAGAAAAGTTCTTTAGTGAGGGACGACTGGGTTACTTCGGTTGCATCTACTTTAGTCTTGATCTGCTAAATGGAGATTGATATGAAAATTTAGAAAAGTTACCAGTGCTTTTAGAATCAGTGATTTAATATACTTTTCTTAAACTTACACATTACACTTCTTAAGGATGAACCTGTTGTTTCTTATGATTATGCGTGGAACCTGTTCACTTGCGAGTGAATGACTGTTGGAAATAAACCCTTGTGCATTCTTCATCAGACTTGTTATTTGTTGTTTACTAAAGATCATGCCGTTCAACATATTGTATAGGCTCCTTCGAAAAAGTCACCAGTGCTACTAGAATCAGTGATCAAACTCTTCTTAAACTTATATACACATTACACTCCTCAAGGATGAACCAGTCGTTCTTATGATTTTGCATGGAACCAGTCCAGTTGCGAGTCAATGACTGTTGGAAATAAACCCTTGTGCATTCTTCATCAGACCCTGTTATTTGTTATTTACAAAAAATCATGTCCGGCAACATATTGCAGGCCCTGCTCTCCACGAAACAATGATGCCTCCCCCAACTTCCTATCAAATTATATGCATGTTCTTTCACTTTCATAGTAAAATCCTGCAATCTTTTTCTGTTTTAATTTTTATGCGACTAGTCATGTGAAATTTGGTTCACCGCACCTCTTAAATTGCAATCAATCTGTATTACCTGATGTTATAAATTATGAAAGACAAGTTATCCTTTAATCCTGCAGGAAGTTTATGATTATGATACATTTTCGGCTGATGACATAATGGGGCAAGCCGAGGTAGATATTCAACCAATGATAAACTCGGCAACGGCGTACGGAGATGCTGGTATGTTCGGTAACATGCAGATAGGAAAATGGCTGAAATCAAACGACAATGCGTTGATAGATGATAGCACAGTAAACATTATTAATGGGAAGGTAAAACAGGAAATATCACTGAAGCTTCAGAATGTAGAATCTGGAGAATTAGATCTAGAACTAGAGTGGATGCCTCTTGGACAATAAGGTCTAATGTACTTTAACTACATCTTCCCATTTACTCGAAAAAATATTTGATTTTGTATATGAGTTGTTTAAATAGGAACTGCACCATTGTTTTTGAACTGAGAATGAGGTGAACTGAGAATGAGGTTACGAGGTCCTGAGAAGATTAAAATGTACTTTGGAGTTGACTCGTCATGTTAACGGTAATGAAGGAATTTGTGATTTGTGCACTGTGGTAAATTGATAGTATTTGTTTATTCTTATATTGCTCAAAAAATAGTTCTTTTTGTACCAATAGCCGACCTATATTGAAATAAAATTAGGGTCCAGGAAATCATTACAAACTCTTTGTAGAATTAGCGGAAACCCTGAGAATAACTAAAACATTGATGAAGTAAAGATATTATCATGCGTCAGTGTGACCTCTCCAAACAAAGAATTTTTTTTTTGTTAATAAGGTGTATTATTAAGATTTTACATTTTTAGGTTCTTAACCTGCGGGTCTTATTAGTTTCATATACATTTTTAGGATGAATTAGTTTTATCTAGGGATGTAAACGAACCGAGTCGAGTCGAGCTTTTTCTTAACGAGTTCGAGTTCGAGTTTTTTCTTAACAAGTCGAGTTCGAAAAATTTAACGGTTACATTTCAATGTTCGAACTCGAGTTCGTTAACAACCGAGTCGAGTTCGAGTTGTTCACGAACTTTTCAAGTCGAGTCGAACTCGAGTTCGAGTTGGTCATTAATTTTTTAACTTTTTTTTGGGCTCTTCACATGAGCATATAGTAGTTGTCCCGAATAATGCTATATTAAAAGAAAATATTTGAAGTTTCGGAGCTGAAACTCCATTAGACTATCATTTAAGATTTAGAATAGAGCATGCTCATCTATATATTTAGATTTTTTTAATGTATATTGTTTATCGAGTTGAATTCGAGTCGAATTTAACGAGTCGAGTCGATCTCGAGTCACTCTCGAGTCGAGTTCGAATCGACAACTTATAAAACTCGGATCGACTCGATAAGTTTAACCAACATATTTTCTTGTTCGAACTCGAGCTCAATTACTAAATGTACTTCTCCTCAAGTGCTACATTACCAAGTGCACTATTAACCGCGGTCTTTAAATATATGGCTCAAAAAACGAGAATGGTTACAAATCAACTTCATCATAGAAAAAATGCTCAACGTACAGGCATAACAATAACCATTAATTTATTTTAGAAGGGATTTTCTATGGTGTACCCAAAGGCATACAATAGTTACTAATTCTCATAGAAATCATCTGTTTTTATTGGTGGTTGAATAATAAATATTAATGGCCTCCTGCATTCATATCAATTTCACCAATAAAAAGAGACCATTTTTATTGGAGTTAGTAACTAATGTACAAAATCCTAAATACAAGCGCTGCATTGAACTTCTATACAAATTGAATGAAATAATAAATCAAATATAACTACCTACAATAGTGTTTATGAACAAACCACCATAGAATTGCTATTCAAAGTCATTTAAGGAGGGCGGCACTGTTAGCATATATATATTGATATCAAAGATGATTATGTAAATATCGCCAGAGATATTGTAAATATATACTTTCCTTATAACTCCCGAACTCATGTATATATTCATGATAATGCAATACAGAAGGCACGACCTGTAATTCCTTTTAACATGGTAATCAGAGCATAGGTTATTTTCTCTGATTTTTTTTCTCCTTCTCTCAAACCGTACCAGCAGCCGTCCTTTTCTTCAAAATCTTATATACAATCCTCTTCTTCTCTAATGGCAGATTCAACCAAGATATCTCCTTTTCATCCGGCTCTCTCTATCTCTAATATCAAGAACTTCATTCCAGTAACCTTGGATATGGAAAACGTGCAGTATTCTTCTTGGGCCGAACTTTTTAAAATAACTGCACGTGCATATCAGGTACTTGATCATATCGTACCACCATCTGCGACGGAGAAAGCAAAGGAAGCTTTGTCAAAAACAGAAACTGATAAAAATTTATGGGATCGTCTGGATGCTATTGTTCTTCAGTGGATATATGGAACCATATCTACTGATCTTCTTCACACAATTCTTGAACCTAGCTCTACCGCTCAGCAAGCATGTGATCGTCTCCGTGATGTTTTTCAGGATAATAGAAATTCCCGCGCTCTCTATCTGGGAAATCAATTCTCTTCTACATTTCTTCAAGATTTTCCAAATTGTTCTGCATATTGTGAGAAACTAAAAGTGCTTGCAGATCAATTGGCTAATATCGGATCTCCGGTGTCAAACGATAGGCTTGTTCTTCGTTTAGTCGCAGGTCTCAATGAGAACTATAGTGGTATAGCCACCATTATTCAACAAAGTGATCCTCTTCCTAATTTTTAAAAGGCAAGGTCCATGCTCACCCTTGAAGAAACTCGACAAGCTCAACAGACCACAGTAACTAATATCTCTGAAACTGCTCTTATGTCATTTGCTAATTCTCCTCGTCATAACTACCCACTTTCTTATCAACGTTCTGATGGTCAAAATACATATACTAGAGGCAGGAACAACACACAACGTGGCCGTGGTGGTCGCGGAAGGAGCAATAATGGACGTGGGAAAAGTCGTGGTGACCGTTGGGGTAATTACCATCAATAACAAAATCAACAGCGGCAACAACCATTTCAACAGCCTTGGCAAAATCAACAACGACAACAACCTTTTCAGCAGTCTTGGTCTTATTCACCTTGTACCTGGCCGCAAAAGCCATGGGCAACACCGCCATGTCCCTATCCTAGCAGACCATGGACTAGACCACAGGGCCCTATACGTCCATCTTCTACGGCACCAGGAGTGTTAGGATCTAGGACGCAACAAGCTATGAATGCCGCAACATCTTCTCCTTATGCTCCAACATATATTGATGCTGCTCTACACACCATGACACTTAATCCCCCGAACAATAACTGGTATATGGACACTTGTGCCACTTCGCACATGACGTCCAACGAAGGTACTCTTTCGTCCTATTTTAATTTGAGCACAAACAAAAATATTGTTGTCGGTAATGGTCATATGATTCCTATTTCTGGTTATGGCCAGTCCCACCTATCCCCACCACACCCTCCGTGTAATAATCCCAATTTTTGGAATTTTTGAAACCCTTATGAATAGTGTTTTGCTGATTATGCTGAATAAGAAAATTTTTCATGCCACACTATGTAGGGGCTCTTTTATTGATCTTCTGGGATATTATTAGTACTCTATATGATAAATAAGTGTATGTAAAGATCATCAGAATCCAAATTCGAACACTTTGATTTTTCTCGAAAATCTACCAGATACAGAAAAAATTGAGTATAAGGTAACAGAATAAAAAAGATTTAAATTCAAGGATTAAAAGAGAGGATCATGAAAGGAATATAATGTATTGAGAAAGGTTAAATAAACCTAAGTAATAAGATCCCGGGTATGATCCCTCAAACGATAAACGAAAACGAAAGTTAAGCGAACCGTATAACAGATCAGCAGTCATTAGGCAAACAATTAAGAGTTAATCAAGGAGGTTAGGGATGATGATGTCATCAAACCAACAAGAAGAGGACAAGTGTGGAGGGTGACATCACATGATGACCAAAGCATGACATAAGGGAAAGAAGTGTGGTTGATTTATAACCACACAATTTTTTTTTCATGGTTAAAAATGATTAAAACAAAACAAAAGTCAACCAACCAAGGCAAATCAAAACAAATCACAAAAAACACAAAAGCTCTTCCCTTTTCTTCATCAAGCGCTCGGCCAAAATAAACACAGCAACTTCAAACTGCCATATCTCCTTCAATACTCACTCAAATGTTGTGTTCTATAGCTTGTTGGAAAGGTATTGAGATGGCCTACAACTCTTGTTCACAAGTCTCGTCCAAATAAGCATGGTAAGACCCTCATTTTTACAGTTCTTTCAATCGGACTTTTAGAAACTTTAAAGCCTAACTTTGTGTTCTTGATTTCTTTGGAAAGATCAAGCTTGTAGGAGGCTCCATAAGGCTTCCTAGTAACTTTTCACCCTCCAAGAAAGGTATAAATCTTCACACACTTTATTAATAAGTTTGAATGTTGAAGTTTGGAGATGGTTTGGATGGATGAGTAGTAATTTGAATGATAAGCATGATTCGAGCTTAATTGTTAAGTAGTATAGTTGAATTTGGAGATGTTATAATATATGATTGGATTGAGATCCTTGAGCTTATTATGACTGAAATCAGTAGCATTGAGGTGTATCTTGAGTTGTTGATTGGTAGTTGGATTGATATGATTTGGAATGGTAAAAATTTGGGAAATCGCGTAAACATAGCCGTCGTAATGTCCGATTTACTTTAGACCGTTTTTGCTCTTAACATCAGGACCCGAGAACTCCCTTTTAGGTTTTGACCATTGCCATGATTAGATAGTTCATGTTACGAGCTTCGTTTTGATATGTGGTTCGTTTGAATCCGATGTACGGTTTAGGAGAAACGACCGTTTTATGTAACGGCGTTTCACGACCGAACCATTACCCCTCGCCTTACTTTGAAACCTTGGTTAAGGACTTTAAATGACTATTTGGGGTATGAAACATTTATGTAAAGTGGATTAGGCAGTTGGTAAGGTGCTCACGAAAGAATCGCCTTAAAACTCTTAATGGCTAATTTATTAAAAATGGTGGAGCCGAGGGTAGTCGAGCGACTTATGTGAATCGTTAAGCGCGAAAGCGAACGTTAGGACTCTAAATGGTTAAAGTTTAGTTTCTTAAGCGACCGGGGTTTAATTCCAACTTATGTTGTTGTTCATAGGTTATCGGACCCACTCTAAGCCTAAGTCTATCCGGGAGCACTCAGGCAAGTTTTCTACCCGTTATACTGTTGTTGTGATGTATATGTGTATATGCATTATCTTGTGATAAATGCATGATTATTATTAGCAATTTCTTGCGATATATTGGAGCATGTGATATGGTATATATGCATGTCTGTTTCGTAATCTTGATATATATCTGTTGGTTCAAATGCTTATTAGTTGTATAATACCTATGCTAGAGATAAGCGGTAATTTGCATATACCCTTAGAAAAGGGGACCCCAAGGTGAACATATTTCTAAACCGGGAGTCGATTTTCCCGAGTATATTATATATATATATATTTATATATATATATGGATATAGTTTTCAAAACTATTGATCGAATAAGGTTTATTCGATAACTTTATTTTATTTAATGAATATTATTTGAATATTCATTCGAGGACTTATGACTCTGTTTATTCTATTTAATGATTATTAATTGGATATTCATTTGAGGATGTATGACTCCGTTTATTTTATTTAATGAATATTATTTATAATATTCATTCGAGGTATTATGACTCCGCTTATTATTTAATAATATTCTTTATTTTATTAAAGAATAATGTTTCGATAATCAAACTTATTTTCGATTATTCAAATAAAGATTATACTTTCGTATAAGTATATCTTTGGTTATTTAATATCCATTTCAAGTATGAGTTTTAAAATTTTTTACTTCAATTATTTTTATAAAGATTATTCTTTATGGGAATATTATTTAAATAATAATATTCAGATATTTTCTAAATATATTGGGACTGAATTATTTTAATAAATCAGCAGTACTCCAAACATTCTTAAAAATGTTTTCGAGTCTTCAAAATGATTTTTAAAGTTAGAGTGGACCCCAAAACTCATTTTTATATTTAAGATCTTCCTTTCAAAGAGGATTTAAATACTCGCTCAAAACCTGGGGGATCCGGCTATGTGGTGTATTTTACATTCGCAACGTGGTTGCTGTTTTGAGGAAACAATTTGATTACTTGCCCAACGTCCGGGAAGTAAGTCCATCTAATTGAGTCGGCATAAGCGACAGGCCGGGGTACGGTCTATCAAAGTGTAAGTGGCTGGGTGGCAGTCCATCAACGCGTAAGAGGCCGGGTGGCGGTCCAGCACAAGGTCCTTATGTGGCCAGGGTGATGACCGGTGGGGGATTCATCCATCTACTAGTAGAAAAGGTTACTTATTGGTATCTTTGCCTGATCAGCAAGATATCAGGTTTATGCCAAAATTCTTTTCTTTCTTAAATTCATTGGATATTGCAACTCTGTTTATAATTTTCATAACCTATGTTGATGTCGCTGTAGCTGAGGTAGGAACTACCAATAGGCTAGGCTTTCAACTTTTGATGTACCAGACTTATGTATCTTTATCAATTGTAATAATGGCAAAGAAATGTAAATCTATTCAGAAACCCTTTTAAGGTGTAATGGCATATAATTTTGGAATAAAATGACTCGTGTTATTTTTGGATATTCATCTCTAAGACTATAACTTGTGGTGTGTGTGTTTATTGTGGGGTCACAGTACAGAGTAGTTGATTGTTTATTAAGATTGGGTGTTATTAAGGGAAATGGAACTCGTGACAACCCAGATCCCCGACCCCGGATTTGGGGGTGTTACACTCCGCTTACTCTCACCAATGTTTTGCATGCTCCTAAATTAATTAAAAATCTTATATTTGTCCGCTAGTTTACTATGGATAATTTTGTGTCTGTTGAATTTGATCCTTTTGGATTTTCCAGTGAAGGACCTTCAGACGGGGATGCATCTTACGAGGTGTAATAGCTATGGTGACCTTTATCCTATCACAGTCGCCTCTACCGCATCCACAAATCCAACATCTTTTGCCACCATTTCCTCTTCTACTTGGCATGATCGTTAGGTCATCCAGGAGCTCCAGTTTTAGATTCTCTTAGAAATAAAAATCTTATTATTTGTAACAAAACTCGTCATTCTTCAGTTTATCATGGTTGTCAGCTTGGGAAATATGTTAAACTGCCATTTTATTCTTCTATTAATATATTTGATATCATTCATACTAATATTTAGACTTCTCCTGTTTTGAGTTCACTTGGGCATCGTTATTATGTGTTATTTTTGGATGATTACACCAATTTTCTGTGGATTTTACCTCTAAAAATAAAATCAGAGGTTTATTCCGCATTTTTCAGATTTTGCAATTTTATTCGTACTCAATTTGAGAAAGAAATAAAAAAATATTCAATGTGATAATGGGCGCGAATATGACAACTCTTCATTTAAAAAATTATGTAAACTCAATGGTATAAATTTCAGATTCTCTTGTCCACATACTTCTTCTCAAAATGGCAAGGCTGAGCGTAAAATTTGATCAATTAATAACATGACCCGCACTCTTCTGCTCCACACATCCATTCCTCCATCCTACTGGCACCATGCTCTTCACATGGCAACATATCTTAACAATATTCTTTCAAGCAAAGTCCTGTCATTCTCCTCCCCGACTGAAATCTTATACCAACAAGAACCTACATATTCTCACATACGAGTTTTTGGATGCCTCTGTTATGTACATTTACCGTCTACCTCCATTCATAAATTACAACCTAGGTCGGTTCCTTATGTATTTCTCGGTTTTCCATCAAACCACCGAGGCTACAAATACCTAGACTTGTCAAGAAATAAAGTAATTATTTCTCGCCATGTTACTTTTGATGAGTCCAGCTTTCCTTTCTCAAAATTACACACTCCGTCTACGTCTACTTATGGATTTCTTGATGATGGCATATCTCCGTATCTCAAATATTATCTTCAGAGTGTGCCTGTCCAGTCAGCACATATACAATCAACATCCCCACCAAATCAGGCCCAAATACCTACTATTCCTAATTCTACGCTTCCTCTCACGCTACCTATACATCCCCAACGCAAAGTTACTGCACCCGTGCTAGTTTACACAAGACGTAAAGTAAACCAGCAACAACAAGCCCGACCAGAAATGCCTCAATCCACTCTTTCTCCCCCTATTGCCACCCAAAGCCCAATTGACAATTCTAGTATGCCTTCGCCACCACCAGATGAGTCTCAAACCAAATCACAGCCACCAGCCCGGTCTATGGCTACCAGGAGCATGCATGACATTTATAAGCCCGAACAAAATTTTTCCTTAACCATGAACACCGCCACCAAAATTTCTCCATTACCGAAATCATATTTAGCAGCCACAAAAGACCCTAACTGGAAACTAGCCATGACTGACGAATTTAATGCTCTTATTAAAAATGGTATGTGGAAGTTAGTTCTCCGTCCACCTGGTGTTAATGTTGTTCGATCAATGTGGGTTTTTAGGCATAAATATAAAGCTAAGGGTGATTTTGAAAGACACAAAGCTCGGCTTGTTGCAGATGGTAGGTCTCAATAAATAGGTGTTGATTGTGATGACATATTTAGTCCGGTAGTGAAGTCGGCTACTATTCAGACAGTTCTTAGTCTTGCCTTGTCAAAATCATGGCCCATCCATCAGTTGGATGTTAAAAATGCTTTTCTGCACGGGAATCTTGAAGAGACAGTATATATGTATCAACCCCCAGGATTCAAGGACCCTATTCATCCAGACTATGTTTGCAAACCAAAAAATCCATACCTGGTCTTAAACAATCCCCCCGGACATGGTATAAACGGTTTACTTCCTATGTTTCTACCATTTGTTTTACGCATAGTAAATCTGATCATTCTTTGTTTATCTATCGACATGGTTCTGACATGGCATACATATTGTTATATGTTGATGATATTATACTGGCAGCCTCTTCGGATTCTTTTAGGAAATTAATAATATCTCAGTTGAGCTCTGAGTTTGCAATGACTGACTTAGGTCCATTGAGTTATTTCCTTGGTATTGCTGTTACTCGCCATGCAGGTGGTTTATTTCTCTCTCAGAAAGGGTACGCTGAAGAAATCATAGAGCGCGCGGACATGTCTTCGTGTAAACCAACACCTACTCCAGTTGATACAAAGGAAAAATTAAGTTCAACAGATGGTCCTCGTATCAATGATAGTTCTTGTTAGGTCACACACACACTGTAGAGGGGGTGAATACAATGTAAAGTACAATCAAATCGAACTTTTAATAACTCAAATAACAGAAAACAAACTTTATTGAAACAATAAACTCTGTTACAGTATGGAACTGTTACCTCTCAGTGATGAACAAATATCACGAGAGCTGCTAGGGTTACAATGAATAATCTTCTCGAATATGATAACACTTTTAGTGTAAACCCTATGTCTGTGTTTATATACTACACAGTTACAAGATAATCGCTAATTGATATGGAATATAATTCTGCTTCCTAAAATATATCAATCAGATATCTTTTCTTCCAAGTATTATATTCTTCATAGAATTCCTTCTTCATGCATATCTCTTCTTATGTTTATCTCGATCTTCTTTCCTTTAATCAGCTGCTGTCCTTATCTGAACGTCCTTTAGTACTTAAGTTCTGATATCCATCTTCTGATAATTATCTCCTGATAATATAAGTACTGATATCCTTAAGTCCTGACTTCCAGTAAGTACTGATTTATCCTGTTTAAGTAAGATTTGAAAACTAAACATAAATCATATTAGCCATGACATTATCAAATATATCTAACAATCTCCCCCAACTTGTAAATTAGCATAATATACAAGTTTAACAGATATTTGATGATGTCAAAAACATTAAGTACAAATGCATGAAAATTAGACTAGATAACTACAACTTATAGTCCTTAAAGCTTTACCAATCTTTAACTTCTGATAACAGCTTCAGTCTGTACAAATATCATAATTTAATCAGTTGTAGATCTTGACTTGGCTTCATCTTCTGATCTCTCTGATGTCAGGAGTTGTTCTGAGATAGTTCTTCAACAAACATTTCTCAGCATATCTAAGTTCATCAATCATCCTCCTTTTAGCATCTTTAAGCTCTGCAGTATCTTCACCAATTTGAAAGATTGCAGCCCTGAGATCATTAATCTTAGCTTTTCTTATATCCTGATCCAGTCTGATCAAATATGCCTTATCAGACTCAAGATTGAATTCCACAGCCCTGTAACCCAGAAAAGTAGTTATAATCTTAGCAGTGTTGGGCTTTATTTCAACTATATCGCCCTTGTAATCTCTGTACTTTGGAAGATATGTGCTGTCAGACTTAACAGAATAAAGCCTTTTATGTCTCTGAATCTGATCCTTCAAATAGTTTGCAGCACTTTCTGTTAATCTGTCATTCACTTGAAGTAAGAATAGTACATGCTCCAGTTCTTCAAAATACTTCAATGGAATGGCATTTTGCCTTATATGATAAACCCTACCATATGTCATGAAGTACAACAAGATGTGTTCTTTCAAGTACGTATGGTAAACCATTTATACAGATTCCAGTTGATTCAATCTCTCAAGAGTTGCTCCAATACCTGGTTCACTCAAGGAAGTTGGATCATTGGTAGTGTTTTGTATTCTTCTTTCATCAGCACTTCTCAATCCAGTTTTATCTCTTGCTTCCTTTCCAGTAACTACTCTTGCTTCAAAACCACTTGCAGCAGTCTTCAAAGGTTGAGTCTGTTTTGCTTTAGTGAATCCTGGTAGGAGTGTCTTTGATTTATCTTCTGATATCAAGTTAACTTGAGCTATGTCAGAGGTTACTTGCTTCTTTGAAATATTAGAACTTACTGCCTCTTGACTCTGAACAACTTGAGCCATGTCAGAGGTTGTCTTAAAAACTTTTCTTGAAGTCAGAGCAAGATCATCCTTTTCATCAGTGATTTCTTCATTCTCAGGAGGCATATAAACCTTGATAGGTTCACCAACTTTTTCTTTACCCTTGGATCTTGGATCTATCTGCGGTTGTGATTTAGCCAATGTTGCTTCAATATTTGTCATTTCTTTTATCACAATGCCTTTAAGTTTTGGAAGTATCTTTTTACCAGAAGCTTCAGATTTAGATGTGACTTTTTCTGATTTAAGTCTGGCTTCTTCTTCCATTAAACTTTCCAAGTCCATTCCTGGATTTTCCTGAAGAAATAACTGTCTTGACATTTCTTCATCAAGATCTAAAAGTTCATCAGAACTTATCCTTTTACCAGTAGCAGAACTTGTCCTGTGACTTGTGATTTCAGCTTTTCTTAATGAGAAACCTCTACCTTGACTATGACCTCTACCCATTCCAGAGTTTCCTTGGTCATCCTTTTCATCATCCTTCCCCTTCAGTGTCTTATCAGTTTTGCAATTGGACTTAATTACTTTCTCCCCCTTTTTGGAATCAGCAGGTAAGAGAAGAGGGACAAGCAATTTCACTGAGGCTTGGATTTCATTAAGTTAAGATTGCTGAGAAGCTTGATTTTTCAGAATATCATTAATTTGAGCTTGTTGTTTCTCTTGAGTCTTCTCAATATAAGCAACTCTGTCAAAGGTAGGTTGGAAGAATTTTTTCTTGTCAATTTTCTGAACTTGTTCTTGCTTAATGAATTCTTCCTGAATCTTATGTAACTCTGCATGAGTAGTTGAATGAAGACCTTGTAGATGTTTAGTACTCAATGCAGTGACTCTAAGCTGTGTTTTGAAATCATCAGTAATTAACATCTCATCAGCTTTAGTCAGGTGCTCAGCAAGATGCTTTGCATTTAGAACACAGGAAACTGAGTTCCATTCCTTAGTCCACTCATGTCCTGCAGAAGTTTCACTCCAAGGCACTGGTGCTTCTCTTGTAACAAACTTCTTCACAAATTCAGATTTAAGAACAGTTTGTTGAGGAGTATGTCATGAAGGACCTGCTTCATCAGCATCTGCAGTTAGAGCAGCATCAACAGTATCTCCAGCATTTGCAGCATCAGAATTTGACGAATCATATCTTCTGATAAAACAACAGTATGAGTAGCAATGGAGGCTTCAGGATCATCCTCTAATTGCTGATCTGGTTCCAAGTTCTGATTAACAGCCATACCCTGATGCTCACCTATATTCTGATCATCAACATCTAGATGCAGAGAAGGTGTAGTAGATAACTCTGGAGGTTGAGCAGCATCAGTAACAGGTGTTGTTGATGGATTAGTTGCTGTTGGAGCTTCTAAGTAAAGTACTTCAGGCACAACCAAGTTCTGAATATCAATATCAGTACTTGTGCCTGAATTAACAGGAGATACAGTGCTAGGAGACACATATGGTGTGTTGGCCTTTTCGGTAAAAACTTCCTTAGTTGAAGGTAATGGAGAAGCAGGGACCTTAGCAGAAACTGGTTCTTGTGAGATCAGAGATTCCTGATCTCTTTCCTTAGCTGCTGCTTCCTCATCATCTTAAACTGGCCTTTTTGCCCTCTGTTTCTTGTATCTCTTTGAAGATATGGATTCCTTGGGAGTTTCATCAACAGTCATTCTTTTGAGCCTTTTGAGAAGCCTAGATCCCCCAATTGCAGAATCCTTCTGAGAAGGAACTTTCTCAGCTTCTTTGACAACAAGTTCTGATGTAGAAACCTGTTCCTCACTGTCAGATTCATCTCTCAAAACAATCCTCCTTCGCTTCTGAGGTGTTTGGGGAACTGTCTTTGTCCTCTGAGCCTTGGAAGATGAAGGTTTCACAGGAGGTGCTGAGGATGAAGGTTGAACTGTCTGTGAAGTGGAGAGATATGATTTGAGATATTGTCTGAGGGTAGGTTGAGTAGTATGAGTGGTATATGCTGATGATTGTTGTGGTGTTTGAGATGTGGTGGTTGATTGGACATCAGGATAAACAGATCTGTAGGTATCAGGATCAACATTTACTAAGATCTGTTTTACAGATTGAGGAATCTGTAAGGATCTAACCACCTTCTTCTTAACATCAGCATTTAGCAAATCATTAAAGGCTCGTTTTACAATTTTGAAAGATGGAGTTAAGTCAGTGGTAGGTTGGGGGTTATCAGCACAACAATGATTAATAATAAGCTGACAAAATCTAGCAAAGTAGACAACATTCCTATCTTCTGTCATCCTATCCCCAATAAAACCTATCACAACAGTTGCAAAATCAAAATGAGTTTGGTTAATGATAGCATACCCGATGTGCTGACTCATTATAGGAATAGCATCAAAGTTTGAACATTTATTCCCAAAAGCTTTAGTTATGCAGTCAAAGAAGAAGCTCCATTCCTTTCTGATATGAGCCCGTTTCAACTGCCCAAGCTTTTCCAAACTCTGCTCATACCCCAAACTAGCCATGAACTCTTTAAGAGCTGATTCCTCCGGGGTTGAAAAAGTACATCCTTTTGGTAGATGTAGGGCCTTGCGAATTGTACCAGGAGTTACCCCATATGTAGAATCACCCACTTCAAAAACAATACTAGGAGTACCATTTTGACCACCATTATCAAAGTTTCCAGTCCTCTAAAATGTCAGAACTTGTTGGCTCGAAAAGGTTGAAGGTTAGGTCAATGCATACCCGATTTCACTGTGTGCAAGAAGAACTTGCACAAAATGCAACTCAGACGGAGCTTCAGCATTATCAAGAATTGCAGCATAGTTATTTGGAACAAATTTAGCTCCATTAATGATCAAATCCTTAGGTGCCATGAAAATAATCGAGATTTAAGAGTGCCTGTTAGGTGTTTGATAAAATGTCTAAATGAAAAACCAACGTCAGGAGTAAAAAGTGAGTAAAAGAAAATAGAGAGATAAAGTATAAAAGTGAATAAAAGATTAGAATATCCTCTCTCTGTCTTACTTATACTTTTAAAAAAAATGTAATCGTTGGACACCTATCAGACATGCAGTAATAATGAATAGTTAATGGGCACGGGAAAACAGTAATCATTACTTACCCACTTGCAGTTTTTCAAGGAAAAACCATTCCACTTACCCAGTAATTCCATTAATCAAGGTAAATCAGTTTTAATTCAAAATTGAAACTGTTTCCACTTTTTCAATTATTTTTCACTGCAACACCAATATTTTGAAAAAAAATCGAGTGAGAATGACCAAATTAAATCAAGGGAACAAGTACTGATAACGTAAAATCAGAACTTAATTTAAATTTAAATTGTAATGGTCATCAGAATATGAATATTTATCAGGATTTATCAATGCATTTCAGAACATCTCAGAGACAAGAACTTGTAAAAAAAGAAATTTCATTAATATATTAAGAGAATACATTCATGAAATTTAAATTATATCAGAACTTTTACAAGATTGTCCTAAGCTGCTAAACCTAACATCAACAGCATTAGTCCTAGCTCAAGAAGCAGGGCAAGGCTGACGATGAAGAAAAACAGGAAGAAGAAAATAAATCATTTCTTCTTCCTACTCTCGATAAACAGAATAGCGAGTCGTATGATTCGCTCTTGCTGACGGAGAGCTTCCAGCCTTTCCTCCTCCAATCACTCCAGATGACGATGGTAATCCATGTACAAGAACAGGAGGTGGGTGAGTACCTCCTGAGGAACTGAGTCCCATATCTCATCAGGAATGGCAGTGACGTGCCATTCCTGCTGCCAGGCTTCACAGCTCAGCTCCATGTTGAATGTTTCATAGTTCAAAAATATATTGTAATTGACCATGGTGTTTTTGATATGAAGAAATTGGAGATGAGTTTTGTGATAAAAGAGTTGATGTTAAGGCTTATGTGAAGTGGTTGTTTATATAGGCAAAAGAATGCCAGGAGACGCAAGGAAATTCAATGCTGACAGGTAGAATTAATTCTACCTCGTCTCCCTAGACTGGGAAGACGAAAAATAGTCATTGGAAGTGTAAGTCAGGGTTAATGCGCACAAGTAACAAGTAAAAATTACTGTACGTGTCGTGAACCACTTTCCTTAATGATATTGACTGTTAATATTCTACCCAAACATAGTCTGATTTAAGATGAAACTGTTTTTAGATTTTATTCACAAATAAGTCAAGTAAAGAATCAGAATTGAATATCAGAACTTAGACTTATATCAGAACTTAACAGTTATCAGAACATAATTTCTCAACTCGAAAAATGAATGCCTATCTTAGTAAGTCCTCACACAAATTCTGATATAGATTCTTCAGAACTTAATCATCAGAACATGCAATCAGAACTTGTCCTCCGAATGTGTGCAATGTGACACAGAAACTGTTCATCTAAAATAACATAGATCACCACAGTTATTTTCATCATTCATATGGAGTGTTTAGTGTGTGCATTAAGCTAAATATCAGACAAAGAGTAAAGTCTGATTCACTTTAGTATATCTTAGAAATAAGGCAAAACTAAAACTTTACCAAAAACCTGTCATTATTCTGAAACCTACTATTGAATGAGTTCATGCTTAAGTCCACCTCAAATATTTTGTGCTAATTTTGTGTATCTTTTTAAATTCCATTTTACAATGGCTTCTCAGTGTAAGTGAGTCACGACTGCTTATCAGAATTTATGCTATTATAAGAGTATTTCTCCAGTAATCATAGAGTGTGAAAAGTCACCAAGAAAATATTTTGCTTTTCTGATGCATATTTACTTAATACCAGCAATGCACTTGGGTCGTTCCTTCCACATTTGTACTCTAGATCTCAAAGGAGTACCTGAATGTTAATCCTTGATTCTTTTTCTTTTTCTTTTGATAAGTGAGGTTTATCAGCACTTAGTACATCCAAACAGATTTACTAGCATTAGAACTCTTTCTTTGATGAGTTGCCCTTGTTCTTCTCAAGCAATATTCTAGTTTGTGACTTAGTAATAAGATAGACAAAGTAAACTCAACTAAGCTCAATATCAGAATTTGCTTGTGTCAATAGATTTCCACAGAAATAATTACTTCTTACATGGGATCCCTAGTTTATTGAAGACTACTAGGTCAGCATCTAGCATAGGTATCCTCATAGGATTGAGTAGTTACAGTAACAGACATATCACTATCATAGTTGAGAAACTTACATCAGACAACAGTCAGTACTTAAGCAAATTTTCAATTAAGCACAGAATACACAATGAGAGTAATTTCTGTAAATACTGATCATAAAGTCTGATGCATCAGAACAAAACTAAGCAGATTTAGAGAAAGAACCTGAAACCATTCCAAGTTCATTTACCAATCTTGTAAAAGTAGCTTCACACAGTGGTTTTGTGAAGATATCTGCTAGTTGTTGATCTGTTGGAACAAAGTGCAATTCCACTGTACCTTCATCCACATGTTCCCTGATGAAGTGGTACCTGATGCTGATGTGCTTTGTCATAGAGTGTTGAACTGGATTACCTGTCATAGCAATAACACTTTGATTATCACAGTAAATATGGATTTTGAAATATGTTAACCCATAATCCAGTAACTGATTCTTCATCCAAAGAATCTGTGCACAACAGCTTCCTGCAGCAATATACTCTGCTTCTGCAGTTGATGTGGAAATTGACTTTTGTTTCTTGCTAAACCAAGAAACCAATCTACCTCCAAGAAATTGGCAGCTTCCACTTGTGCTTTTCCTGTCAATTTTGCAACCTGCAAAATCTGCATTCGAGTAACCTATTAGTTTAAAATATGATTCTCTGGGATACCATAATCCCAGATCAGCTGTTCCCTTAAGATACTTGAAAATTCTTTTCACAGCTGTTAAGTGAGGTTCTCTTGGATCTGCTTGAAATCTTGCACAAAGACAGGTAGCATACATGATATCAGGTCTACTAGCAGTTAGATAGAGTAGAGAGCCAATCATACCTCTGTAATCAGTAATATCTACTGATTTACCAGTATCCTTGTCCAATTTTGTTGCAGTGGCCATGGGAGTGGATGCACTTGAACAATCTTCCATTCCAAATTTCTTCAGCAAGTTTCTAGTGTACTTAGTTTGACAAATAAAAGTGCCTTCTTCATTCTGCTTGACTTGAAGGCCCAGAAAATAGCTAAGTTCCCCTATCATACTCATCTGATACCTTGACTGCATCAGTTTGGCAAACTTTTTGCAAAGTCTGTCATTTGTAGACCCAAAAATGATATCATCAACATAAATCTGGACCAGAAGTAAGTCCTTTCCATGGTTGAGGTAGAACAGTGTTTTGTCTATTGTTTCTCTGTTAAATCCACTTTCTAGAAGAAACTGAGCTAAAGTCTCATACCATGCTCTAGGAGCTTGCTTAAGTCCATAAAGTGCTTTATCAAGCCTGTAGACATAATCTGGATATTTGGAATCTACAAAGCCTGGAGGTTGTTCAACATATACTTCTTCCTCTAATTCTCCATTGAGAAAAGCACTTTTCACATCCATTTGAAAGACAGTAAACTTTTTGTGAGCAGCATAAGCCAAAAATATCCTTATGGATTCTAACCTAGCAACTGGTGCAAATGTTTCATCATAATCAATTCCCTCCTGTTGAGAATATCCTTTTGCAACCAGCCTTGTCTTATTCCTTGTAATTATGCCATCACTGTCAGTTTTATTTCTGAATACCCACTTTGTACCAACAACAGATCTATTCTTTGGTCTTGGTACTAGGGTCCAGACTTTGTTTCTTTCAAATTCATTTAACTCTTCCTGCATTGCTTGCACCCAATCAGCATCTTGAAGAGCTTCTTCCACTTTCTTTGGCTCAGTCTGAGAAAGAAAAGAATTGTAAAGACATTCATTTGAAGTACCTGTTCTAGTTCTGACACCTGCATCAGGATTTCCAATTATCAAATCAGGTGTATGTGATTTAGTCCACTTCCTTGCAGATGGAAGGTTTTCTCTAGAACTGGATGCTCCCCCATGATCCATGTTGTTTTCATTTTCATTTTCTGATGCTCCCCCTGAAATTATGCTCTCTGAGTTGGATTCTTCAGTATTTAGATTTTCAGAATTATCAGAACTTGACGAATCAAAACTTGAAGAGCCAGATGTATGTTCCGATGCTTCTTGAGATGTGGTAAGATCTTGAGTATGCTCCCCCTGCATAGGTGCATCTTCCTTTGGCGTAGTCACCACAGTTTCAATAACATCAGAGTTTAATCCATCAGAGTTTGCAGTATCAGGACTTAGATTGTCAGGATTTTCAATATCAGAATTTGAGTTTTCATTTTCAAATCTCAGCTGATCATGATCAATAAAATCTTCAAGTCCAGTAATATTCTTGTCATCAAAAGAGACATTGATAGATTCCATGACCACTCTTGTTCTCAAATTATAGACTCTGAAGGCTTTTGTGGAAAGTGGATATCCAACAAAGATTCATTCATCAGCTTTTAGATCAAATTTGGATAGCTGTTCAGGATGAGTCTTGAGAACAAAACACTTGCATCCAAATACATGAAAATACT
Source organism: Apium graveolens (assembly GCF_009905375.1). NCBI lineage: Eukaryota > Viridiplantae > Streptophyta > Magnoliopsida > Apiales > Apiaceae > Apium > Apium graveolens. The sequence goes on from NC_133652.1 coordinate 53,420,591, forward strand.
TTAGATTTGGCTTCTTTTTCTTCACCATCTCATATGGTGTCTTTCCTTGCTTGTTAATGAGTGTTGCATTTTGAGTAAAACAAGCATTGTACGTGCAGCTTCAATGAGAGTTCTATTCTTTCTTTCAATAACTCCATTTTGGTATGGAGTTCCAGGAGCAGAGAATTCCTGCTTGATTCCATGATTTTTACAGAACTCTTCCATTATCAGATTCTTGAACTCAGTGCCATTATCACTCCTTATTGTCTTCACAAAATCTTTGACCAATTTATCCAGTTGTTTGACATGATCAATCAAGATAGATGCAGTTTCACTTTTTATGTGCAAGAAATACACCCATGTATATCCGGTGAACTCATCCACTATGACCATAGCATATTTCTTCTTTGCAATAGACATGACATTTACTGGACCAAATAGATCAATATGTAGTAGGTGATAAGGCTCAAGAATTGATGATTCAGTCTTGCTCTTGAATGAAGATTTTCTTCGTTTGGCCTTCTGACACGAATCACAAAGGCCATCAGGAGCAAATACTGACTTTGGCAGTCCTCTCACAAGATCTTTCTTGACCAACTCATTTATATTGTTAAAATTTAAATGTGAGAGTTTCTTGTGCCAATTCCAACTTTCTTCAATTTATGCTCTACTCATCAGACAGATTGGAGAACCATCAGTACTTGTTGAAAGCTTAGCTTCATAAATGTTACCACGCCTGTATCCTTTCAGAACAACTTTGCCTTTAGATTTACTCACAACTTCACAGTGTTCTTCAAAGAAATCAATATGATAACCTCTTTCACAAATTTGACTTATACTCAGCAGATTGTGTTTAAGTCCTGAGACCAGAGCTACTTCTTTAATGATGACATTTCCAAGATTAATATTGCCATATCCCAATGTTTTTCCAATGTTGCCATCTCCATAAGAAACACTTGGGCCAGCTTTCTCCATAAAGTCTGATAGCAGGGCTTTAGTTCCAGTCATATGTCCTGAACATCCACTGTCCAGAACCAGGATATTTTTCCTGTTGCCCTGCAATCACAAAGACCACTAATGATTAGTTTTAAGGACCCAGACTTTCTTGGATCCTTTGGCCTTATCAAGTTTGTTAACATTTGCAGCGGATTTAGCATCAGAGTTTATGTTAACATTTTTCTTATCAGAACTTACACTATCAGACTTTGAATCAGAATTTACACTAGAAGGAACAATGGAAACTTTCTTTAAAGAAGGATTTATTTGATAATAATCATAGTACAAACTATGATATTCCTTACAAGTATAAATGGAATGCCATAAACTACTACAATGAAAACAAGGATTTTGTGGCTTATATCTAACAGACTGACTCTTAACTCTTGACTTTGAAGGTAAGGATTTTATGTTCTTATTCTTCCTGCAAAAAGAGGCCAGATGGTTAGAACTTCCACAGTTATGACACGTTTTCCTAGGAGCTTTAGGAACAGGCTTATAATCATTGCTTTTATTCACACCTTCCTTTCCATTCCTATTTTTCCTAGGTGATTTTACCTTGTTTGTGCTCTTAAAATCTTTCAGCTTATGCTTAAACTGCTTCTTAGTCATTAAACCTATGTTTACTTCAGCTGTCTTTTCCTGTTTAAGTTTGTCAGAAGTTAATCCCTTTTTAACTTCTGATTTCTCATTATCAGACTTTACTGCTACAAACTTAACAAGTTTTAACTTTGGCTTTTACTGAACAACAACAGGCTTAACTTCTACTATTCCTTTATCACTCTTATCCTCTCCATAACCTAAGCCCTCTTTCCAGTTTTCACTACTTAGCAAATTTTGAGTTGTTCTGCCAGAGTTAGTCCAAGTCCTGATAATCTCTCTTTCCTTTTCTAACTCAGTTTTTAGAGATTCATTCATTTTTAGCACTTCATCCCTAACATAAAAAGCATCATCTCTATCCTTCTGAGTTTGATGGAACATAACTAACTCTTTTTCTAAGAAATCATTTCTTTTCTTAAAAGCAAGATTTTCAGAAGTTAATCTTTCACATGTTAAAGTTTGATCTCTATAACTAACAAACATGGTTTTAAGATATCTTCTCAACTCATTAATATCATCAGTATGAAAAGCATAAGTAGTCTGAGGTACCTTTGATTCAGCAGCTTCAGAACTGCTTTCAGCACTTGCTTTATCAGCATTTTCCATCAAAGCATAATTCTCCTCACTTTCAGAGTCTGAGGTGTCTGTCCAGCTTTTCTTCTTTGTGACAAGAGCCTTGCCTTTGTCACCCTTCACTTTCTTGCAATCAGGAGATATGTGGTCTTTCTCACCACAGTTATAGCATTTAATATTGGTATAATCTCCTCTATCAGAATTTCCTCCTCTGCCCTTAGATCTTCTGAAATTCTTCTTATCAGAACTTTTTCCTTTCCTGGAAAACTTCTTTCCCTTCCTGAACTTCCTGTATGCAATCTTTGTGATCCCTTTCACCATAAGAGCACACAGCTTCATCATCTCCTCATCAGCATCAGTCTCAGGCAAGCTTTCAGAATCTGAGTCATCATCACTTTCAGAACTTGATGACTCAGTATCAGACTTTGTGAAAAGAGCTTTACCCTTGTCTTTCCTTGTGGTAGCTGCCTTGGGGGATTCTTCTTCAGCCTTAAGAGCAACTGTCCTTGACTTTCCTCCTTTTATCTTCCTTCTTTGTTCCATCTCAAGTTCATGAATCTTGAGCATTCCATAAATTTCATCAAGAGTTGTTTCATCAAGATTGTTGTTGCCTTCAAATCCCAGCATTCAGGAAGAGCTAACAGGAATTTAAGGTTTGAATCTTCAAGATCATACTCATTATTAACCAGTGACAAATCATTCAAGAGTTTGACAAATCTATCATATAAATCAGTCAATGACTCATTAGCCTTTGAGTCAAAGTGTTCATACTCTTGAGTGAGTATTGTCTTCCTGTTCTTTTTAATTGTATCAGTTCCCTGACACCTTGTTTCCAGAGCATCCCATATCTCCTTTGCAGTCTTGTAGTTAATTACCCTGTTTGACATTACATTATCAATGGAACTATGCAGTAAGTGTCTTACCTTAGCATCCTTAGCAATTGATGCGATATCTTCAGCAGTATAATCACTCTTCTCCTTTGGTACAGTCTTTGCTGCTTCACCTGCAACTGTAACCGCGAGCTTGGTTGGTTTGTGAGGTCCTTCCTTGATTCTATCAAGATATTCTGGATCTGTAACTTCCAGAAACATGGTCATCCTCACCTTCCATATGGCATATTCAGATGGTCTCAGTATGGGAACTCTGATGGTCTCATACCGACTTTGAATTTGTGTCTTTGGAGGTTCTTCAGTTTTGGTAGGCTTAGTAGGAGTTTCTGTGTCAGACATGATTGTGTTTGGATCTTAAACTGTTTGTGCGTTAACAGTTAGACTCTGATACCACTTGTTAGGTCACACACACACACTGTAGAAGGGGTGAATACAGTGTAAAGTACAATCAAATCGAACTTTTAATAACTCAAATAACAGAAAATAAACTTTATTGAAACAATAAACTCTGTTACAGTATGGAACTGTTACCTCTCAGTGATGAACAAATATCACGAGAGCTGCTAGGGTTATAATGAATAATCTTCTCGAATATGATAACACTTTTAGTGTAAACCCTATGTCTGTGTTTATATACTACACAGTTACAAGATAATCGCTAATTGATATGGAATATAATTCTGCTTCCTAAAATATATCAATCAGATATCTTTTCTTCCAAGTATTCTATTCTTCATAGAATTCCTTCTTCATGCATATCTCTTCTTATGTTTATCTCGATCTTCTTTCATTTAATCAGCTGTTGTCCTTATCTGAACGTCCTTCAGTACTTAAGTTCTGATATCCATCTTCTGATAATTATCTCCTGATAATATAAGTACTGATATCCTTAAGTCCTGACTTCCAGTAAGTACTGATTTATCCTGTTTAAATAAGATCTGAAAACTAAACATAAATCATATTAGCCATGACATTATCAAATATATCTAACAGTTCTGATTATCGAAGTCTTGCAGGTGCTCTTCAATATCTAACTTTTACGAGACCTGATATCTCTTATGTCGTGCAACAAATTTGTTTATACATGCATGATCCTCGAGAACATCATATGAATGCTTTAAAGCGTATATTACGCTACCTGCAAGGAACTCTTGACCTTGGTATACACCTGTATCCCTCTTCTATTACATGATTAATTTCTTATACCGATGCAGATTGGGGTGGCTGTCCAGACACCCGACGCTCTACCTCGGGTTATTGTGTTTTTCTTGGGGACAATATCATTTCTTGGTCCTCGAAAAGGCAACCCACCCTCTCTCGTTCAAGTGCAAAGGCAGAACATAGGGGGTTGCAAATTTGGTTATAGAAGCTTGTTAGATCATAAATTTGCTTTTGGAGTTACATTGTCCGATGAAAAAGGCTACTCTGGTTTATTGCGACAATGTTAGTGCTGCTTATCTCTCTGGTAATCCTGTACAACATCAGCGGACGAAACATGTTGAATTAGATATACATTTTGTTCATGAAAAGGTAGCCCGTGGTGAGGTCCGGGTACTTCATGTACCCTCTCGTCATCAATATGCTGATATTTTTACAAAATGGTTGCCAAAATTTCTGTTTGAAGACTTTCGGAGTAGTCTCAATGTACACTTACCTCCCACTGCGACTGTGGGGATGTGTTAGCATATATATATTGATACCAAAGATGATTATATAAATATTGTCAGAGATATTATAAATATATACTTTTCTTGTAACTCCCGAACTCATGTATATATTTATGATAATGTAATACAGAAGGCACGACCTGTAATTCCTTCTAACAGGCACGAATCATGAATCCTAAACCCGTAGGATCAAGCCAAGAGCCAATATTTTTTTGTGACGCTTTGCTTAGTACTGATCAAATAACTACCATCTTTGTGTTTCCTGATCAGTGCAATAGCAATGCAACTTGCATTCCGAATGCAGTATTCCACAACCCCATCACGACAAATTTGCCAATTTCCAGCCCACATCATCAGTATCCGCCATGATATGGACCACTTTTTCATGCCTAGAATAAGCATATCCACCTCTTCCATCACTGTCGGACCTTTTTCTTTTCCTTCTACAACTGCAATCTCGGTTTTTTAACATTAACATATATAGATCTTTTATCTACTAATTTAAAGTTTTATACTCTGTCCAATATTAACTCTTTTAGCCTTAATATACGTGTGAGAAAGTCAAATATCAGTTAAAATAAAACAAAGATAAAGAGGTAACAAATTTAAGAAATGGACCATAAATGTTGGGAAGGGATAAAAAAATCAATTTTCTTCTTTTCAACTTATACTAATTTATCAAAAAAAATGTAAATAACATTTATAACAGATTATGTCATAATGACAACCTCTGGTCTCTTAAGTTCACACATGTTCTTCATAGAAGAAAGAAAATCAGGGACCCTTTGAGTTGGATGACTCTTCTTGGTGATTCTCTCGCCTGCTAGAATACATTTAATAATTTATACAGTATCAGAATTCGATATAAAACATTATGATCTGAAATTTTAAGGATCAAGAGGGGTATTGAAATAAAAGATAGTGAGGTTTCAGACTAGCAGTAACCTATTAGTCCTGACTTAGAACGCTTGGCGACATAAAGAAGAAATAACAAGTCTTGGCTATGTAGGGTATCTAATACAGATTTTGTATGTTGCTGTTGTGCCACCTTGCATGCCATATCACTATTCTCTTAACAACCACCTCTAGGACCACATTCTCATAATTGTTTATTTTATCCTTCTTGTTAGTTTAAGTACTCTAATAGTACAAGGTCATGATTGTCTTTCTCTATCCCTTATTTGTTGCTAGTTTGTTGCTTGCTATATGTAAAGGATGATGTATAGATTGAAGGCATGATTGAATGATTATCACTTAAACACTTGGTTGATTCTCATTTCCAGATTTGCATATTGCACTATTAATCTTTATGGTATCGGAGCTATTACATATGCTTATTTGGTTTTGTTTTTAAATTCAACTAACACTGTGTCATACTCTTTCATCATCTCTCCATCTATTTTTGTTTCAGATCTGAGAAAGCTTGAGTGTCTGTTTACCAAAAATGGCGAATCACACAAGATTCACTTTTGCTGATATGCAAAACCCACTCTTCATTCATCCCTCAAATGGTCCTTTGTCTGTAAGTGTCTTCAAGTTACAAGGTGCTTCGGACTACAGATCTTGGAAACGATCATTTAAAATTCAACTCTCTGCTAAACGCAAGTTAGGGTTCTTGACTGGATCTATTCCCAGAGATGCTTCAGATGTTGTTCAAGCGGCTCAATGGGACACCTGTAATGACCTTGTTGTTTCATGGTTGCACAATAATGTTGTTGATGGTATTAAACAATCCATCATCTTCATAAACTATGCATCTGAGGTAGGTCTCATCTTGAAAAACGCTTTTTGTTAAGTAATGGGTCTCGAAAATATAAGCTCACTCGTGATCTGTATGCACTTAGATAAAATAATATGAAACTCAATGACTATTTCACTACCTTGAGTAGCCTCTGGGAAGAGATTGAGTCCATGAATGCACTCTCAGTGATTACTACTGTTGCTGTAGATGTTACAGCTTTTATTTCTGCTATTGATGAATATAAAGCTGAGTCACGTCTTCTTCAATTTTTGAATGGTCTTGATGATATATATGCTGCCCTTCGCTCTCAACTCTTAATGCAAAATCCCCTCCCTAGTGTTGATGTTGCATTTTCCACTTTGCAAAAAGAAGAATCACAAAGGGACTTGTTTGGTTTGGCAAATCAAGATGCTGCTGTTATGTATGGCAGATCTCAGAATGAATATAAAGGACCAGCTTGTCAGGCATGTGGGAAAAAGAATCACAGTGGGGATAGGTGTTGGACTGTAATAGGCTACCCTCGTTGGCATAGAAAGTATAAACCTCCCACCTCTAAGCCTCAGTCTACCGTTACTGCTCCCAAGCAGCCTAGGCGTGCTAACCATGTTGTACAAGAGAGCCCTCCTTCTGATATGACCTTGAAAACTCAACAATTGCAGCAACTTCTGAAAATGTTACCTCAGACAGCTGCATCGAATAGTGCTTCCTTGTCAATTACTGATGATGAGCTCGAAAACTGTTTCTCTGGAATGGTGTCTTGTCATATGTCTATGACTGATAATACAACCTAGATTGTTGACTCTGGTGCAAGTGATCACATGACCTTTAGCATTGATATACTGAGCAATGTTCGACCAGCTCCTCCTGATCTAATTATTAAGTTGCCAACATGGGCCAGTGCAAAGATTACTCATATTGGCAACTTAATACTGAAAAGTGGTCTTGTCTTGAAAAAGGTGCTTTATGTGCCTCAGTTTCAACATAATTTAATGTCTATTCACAGGCTTTCTGAGGACAATAACTATGTGGTCCATTTTCACCCAAAAGGATGCACCATTATTGATGCAGCAACAAAGCAAACACGGACAAGTGGTGCACTTCTCAATGGATTGTATTATCTCAAGGATGAGCTTGCTGTGATCACTTCTAACTCTGTCACGAAGCACCCAACATTAGACTACGCACTGTGGCACACATGATTGGGACATGCCCCATCACCAAATTGAGGTATATACCTTTTCTTAGACACCATCCCTTGCCAGTTGATAAAATATGTGTCACTTATCCAATGTCTAAGTTTGCTAAACTCTCATTCGACCTGAGTAATTCACATGCTTCTGATAAATTTCAACTGATACATGTTGACACGTGGGGGCCTTATAGAGTGGCTACAAGAGGAAAATATAAACATTTTCTCACCATAGTTGATGATTACTCTAGAGTTACTTGGGTATATCTCCTACATCATAAATCAGATTATCTTGCCACCATGAAATCCCTTTACAACTATATTGGTGTGCACTTCAAACAGAATGTACAAACCATACGATCTGATAATGTAGCAGAGTTTGGTGATGTCAACTGTCGACAATTTTATGCAGATAATGGAATAATACACCAAACCTCATGTGTCAATAGACCACAGCAGAATGCTTGTGTGGAACGACGTCATAGGTATGTGCTTGAAGTTGCTAGATGCCTTCGTTTCCAAGCTGGTTTGCCATTGGAACACTGGGGTGAGTGTGTCCTTGCTGCTGTTTATTTGATTAATCGACTTCCAACATCAGTTCTGAAGAATAAAACACCATATGAGACCTTATTTGACGACCACCATATTATGATCGTGTGAAGGCCTATGGGTGCCTTGCTTTTGCTGCGAACCCATCTCAAAATGGTGATAAATTCGGCCCAAGGGGAGTCCCGTGTGTCTTTGTTGGGTACCCGAAAATCAAAAGGGCTATATTCTGTTGGATTTGACAACCAAGAAGACATTTTTCTCTCGTGATATGATCTTTCATGAGATGATTTTTCCTCTCAATAATGCAAGTTCAGATTCTTATATACAACCTACACCTGTGAAGATGCATCAGCCTAGTACCTAGTGCCATGATGACATAGTGTTCGAGGATGTACATCCAACTGATGAGACATAAGACAATGATTCATACACATCACCACCTGAAGTTAGGAGATCCTCTCGAGTCACTCATAAGCCTGCTTGGTTGGTAGATTATGTAAACAGTGTGCACACATCTACAAATGTTGTAAGCATTGTTGAACTGGTGATAAATGATCAGTTCCAGTGTTTCTCTGCAAACTTGACACTCAACAACGATCCTACCAGCTTTAAACAAGCTGTGCAAAGCGAGAGATGGAGAGAAGCCATTAATAATGAGTTAACAACCTTGGAAGAAAATAATACTTGGAAAATTACTAAACTTCCCCCAGGAAAGAAAGCAATTGGGTGCAAGTGGCTCTTCAAAACTAAATACAATCCTGATGGAACAATTGAAAGGTACAAATCAAGGCTTGTGGTTCTGGGATGCAAACAGATTTATGTCATTGATTATGCAGAAACATTCGCTCGAGTCGCGAAATTAACAATAGTTCGTGCTCTCTTAGCTGTGGCTGCAATACAAGGATGGGAAACAGTACAAATGGACGTATCTAACGCATTCCTGAACGGAGATCTTGATGAAATTGTCTGTATGAAATTTCCCCAAGGGTACAATGGCATGGGATCATGAATTACTGTTGAGTCTGTCCACATTGCTGCAAATTGGTCAACTGGTGAATGGGTGTGTCAACTTTTAAAATCATTGTACGGGCTCAGACAGGCACCACGCCAATGGTTCAGCAAACTATTTGAAACATTGTTGAACCCTTGTTATGAGCAATCGAAAACTGACTACAACTTGTTTACAAAAACCTCGAGTGAGAAAATTACATTGGTTCTTGTTTACGTTGATGATCTTCTTATATCTGGAAACACTAATACAGAGATCGAGCACCTCAAAGTAATGTTGGCCAAGCAGTTTCACATGAAAGATTTGGGTGCAGTGAGCTATTTTCTGGGCCTTGAAATTGCTCGCTTGTCAGCTGGCTTCTTCGTTTCACAGAAGAAATACACGATGGATTTGCTACATGAATTCGGTATGGCAAATGTATCATCCCTCAAATTTCCAATGGACTCTCATTTAAAATTGACTCCAACAAGTGGCACGCACTCATAGATCCTCACCTTTATCAGAGACTCGTTGGAAAACTTATATACTTGACAGTGACACATCCAGATATTGTGTTTGCTATGCACATCTTGAGCCAATTTATGCATCACTCTACTGATATCCACCTTCAAGCAACAATGAAATTACTTCGTTATTTAGGAGGCAATCCGTCTCAGGGTGTTCTATTGTCATCTGCATCTCGTCCCTCGATCCAAGCATACTCAGACAGTGATCGGGCGAATTGTCCGATAACTCGTCGATCAACATCTGGCTTTTGTTTGCTTCTGGGTGACTCTCCTGTGAGTTGGCAAACAAAGAAACAACAAGTTGTAGCTCGTTCGACTGCTGAAGCGGAGTATCGCTCCATGGCACTTACAGCATGTGAAATAACGTGGTTATCTGCTCTCCTGAAAGACATGGGCCTCTCCTCCTTGCCACCTGCAGTTCTGCATTGTGATAACATGGCATCTCTTTCTATTGCGGCCAACCCAGTGATGCATGCTAGAACCAAACACATTAAAGTGGATTGCCACTTCATACGCGACAAAGTGAAGGCTGGCGATATTAAAACTTCCTATGTGCCTTCTGGGTCTCAACTTGCAGACATATTAACAAAGCCACTCTCGGTGAAACAACACTATCACCTTCTGGAGCTTCCACTGCGTCTCCAGCTCGGCTTGAAGGGGAGTAATGTAGATTATGTACGTTGCTGTTGTGCCACCTTGCAAGCCATATCACTATTCTCTCAAAAACAACCTTTAGGACCACATTCTCATAATTGTCTCTTTTATCTTTCTTGTTAGTTTAAGTACTGTAATAGTACAAAGTCATGGTTGTCTTTCTTTATCCCTTGTTTGTTGCTAGTTTGTTGCTTGCTATATGTAAAGGATGCTGTTGAAGGCATGATTGAATGATTATCACTTTGACACTTGGTTGATTCTCATTTCCAGATTTGTATATTGCTCTATTAATGTTTAAAAGCCCAGTGAAGTGCATTCTTGGCTTCAATGCTTGATTCAACCACTATCATTATTTTCCTGCTATTTACAGATTCATAAGTAACATCAACATCAGCTTTCCTTAAATTTTGGACTCCCTGCAGGTTACTCGAAAGTTCGTGTTTTAGCTCAGTGTTTATATCAGATGGATTGGATGCTATGCTTGGTGATCCAACACCAATAATGGACCTAACTGTGTTAAAGCTGTGTTAAAGCAAGAACCTGGCATTTTTTTGTACTGGTGGAATCATTTTTTTCTTGCCTTAAATTACTTTGGGATTACATGTTCCGTCTCGATAAGGGTAAGGATGATGAGGATTGTGATGATTGGATTACAATCTTTGAAAAAATTAGTTCCATTAATTATGTTTTGTCAATCTGGTAAGGACAGAAGAGATTATGAACCAAGGACAAGACATCGAATTGGTTCATAACATAATTACTACCTGATGGAACTAATCTAAAAAATAAGGACCAAATTCTGTTAGTAAGTATAAATCAGCTATATTTATAAACATATGTGAAGCATATTTCACTTTTTTATTTCCTTTTTTTTTACCATATGGCTATATTTATATTTACTAGCTGATGTGAAGCATGCAACATGTGTTTACAAGATTAATATTAAAAACATTAAAATTTATTAAATAGAATTGAACCTGATATTAGGATGATATTTTATGTTGATTATTTCTTTAATAATTTTAATATTTATGTTTTATGTTTTAATCTTAAATTATGTTTTATTATATTTATCTGGATTTCACTAACACTGAATTTAATATTATAAAAATATTAAATTTCATATAATATAAAAACATTGAATATTTATAGAGACACCTCATGGCAAGAACTTGTTAGTATACTTCATATTAACAAAATTTGAATTAATTGAGAAATTATCAAAAATATTAATTTTTTAAATTTGTTTGTAATTTTATTTTTTTTGAAACTTATTGTAAAATATGATTTACAATCAAAATCAAATTATATACATTTTGTTAGGTTTTATAAAAAAGGTGAATTTTTTTATTGCGAAATTGTATTGAATTGTATTTGAAATTGTATTTTTACAAAAATAATTTGATAGATCATATACTTTTTTAAATAAAAATTTAAAAAAGTTCGGAATTTTATAAACAGGCTTCAAAAAAAATCCTATTTCTTAAGCAACCTCCAATTTAATAAGTAATAAGAGACGTGTGCCGGTACAATTCTTTGGCAATGTAAAGTCCTTGTCAAGAAGAGACAACTCGAGTTATCCCCGATAATACAAGGTAAACTTGCAATTTTGTGAAAATAATAATTTATTATAAATTTTTGAATTTTATTATATAAAATTTTAATACTAAACTAGCTACACATAATTGATATATGTTAGTAATAAATATTTTTATATAATAAAATACGAGACGGCGTCGTGTGGCACCGTCGAATAATATCGGTTATTATATGATTAGATAAGGTAAACTTGCATTATGAAAATTATATTCTTTAAAAAAATTTGAATCTTATTTTATAAAATTTTAAATTACTTAATTAGCAAATTCAAATGTTCATATTCAGGATTTGATAGCAATGATAAGACCTGCAGAGAAGAGTATGTCATCTCCTTTGTATAAAATTAGTACACCTTAAATATAGAAATCATTTAATTTTTCATTCAACCATCCACTTGACTTTAATGTTGTCAAATTAGATATACAAAATTGCGGTTTATCTTGATTCACGTGATTTGCAGGCTAGTGCGTGAACCCGTAGGGTTTACCTAGTGCGCACCTGAAGGGTAGCGGCTGCGAGTTACCTACGATAAAAAAATAGATATACAAAGGAGAGATTTATGTTGTTATTAACACCTCCATTAAAGTTACCAAATATGTTTATCGAGAGTTAATTTTCAATGTGATATGATGCGTGTACCAATTTTCTATAACACTTAATATACTTAATATGTTGAGAATATAAACATATGCTCAGATTATTAAGTAAATGAATTATTTATAAAATTTTCTCTAACCAATTTTCTCTTTAAAATAGATTGAAAATAATAAATAAATATTTTCAACTAACTTGGTATAATACGATATACTCACACGATTTTGAATCAAGATAAATCTTTAATCTCACTAATATATCATTTTTTTGTTCAGTCTCTCACTACAATAAATTTTTTATTATTATTTTTAAAAAATATCCTTAGATCAAGTGCACTACATCGTTTCAAAATTTAGTATTGTGGTATAAAAATTATCCATTTCATATACTCCAAATATATTTATCTGTCACTTTTAAAATAATTTGAAAAATAAAAATACTAATTCTAATACTAATTCCTAGACTTTAATACAAAGTGAAATGGGCTCATTCATTTATCATTAAATATTATTATAAATACTAGATTTTATAGTATAATTTGTAAGATTGTTTTAAAAGATATTCTCCTGTAAAAAAAGATTTTATAATTAGTAAATGAAGTTTGAATTGTTTAACAAAAAAATGTTACTACTAAATAATTTATTTTATTATTTATTAAGGTAGTTTTTTTATCGTAGGTAACTCGCAGCCGCTACCCTTCAGTTCACACTTGGTAAACCCTACGGGCTCACGCAATAACCTGCCAACCACGTGATCAAGGTAAACCGCATTTAAGCGACATACTCTGGCTCAAGAGACATAATCATAAATTCTCGTCTCGTGGGATTCGAACCTTTGACCAAGAGGATAGTTTCTTCTATTTAACCAACTGAGCCAACCTTTCAGGCTTATTAAGGTAGTTTTATACACATAACTTCTTTTTGACTAATATGACTTGTAACATTACAAATTTTTATAACATTATAATTGAATTTTTATAACATTATAATTGAGTATCTTGAAGTGAATCAAGTGGACCTAAGAAAGAAGATAATTCTTAACCACCAATTAAATTATGTAATTGTGCACATATTTTTCATATTTTTATATTTGTAAAAAATTTATTTTAACATAATAAAATGTGGCACTAAGGTGCCTCCAGTAACATATACACATACATATATTATATATTATGAATTTACGAATCTTACTTTATAATTATTAAATAACTAATGAACTATACATAATTAATAGATTTTATTAATAAGATTAATAAAAAAATAGACGTGAGATATATAATAACATTTTATGTATTTTTCAAAATTTATTAATTAGTTATGTAACATATAATTTTACTGTCAATTTGAATAATAAAAAGTTTTAAGATTTTAAGGATGATATAGTACTCATAACATTACTTTTATAATAATATTATTTCTTTTATATATTATTTTTCTTTTATATTAGATTTTCTTAAATATGTGAATTTTGCATTTTACTAAAATTTAATTTCAAAATTTTACTCATAATTAATAGTAGAATATATTATTAAAACAAGTAAAAATATCCTTTTTATTTTATTCCAATTTCGAAATTATTGTATATGTTCTTTTTATACCTTTTTAATTGCAGAATACGAAGCGTCGTCGAAAACGACGCCGAGAGACTTTCAATAAATATATTATTTTGATTTATTTGTGTTTCAAAATTATTGTTATCCTCTTTTATATCTTTTTAGTTGCAGAATACGAGGCTTCGTCGGACGAAGCCAAAAAACTGTCCATAAATTTCTGATTTTGATTTTATTTCAATTTGAAAATTATTGTATATCCTCTATTATATCATTTTAGTTTTAGAATACATGGCTTCGTTGAAGATGACGCTGAAAAATTGTCTATAAATATCTTATTTTGATTTAAAATATTTTAGTTTCAAAATTATTGTATATCCTTTTTTAACCTGTTTTAGTTGTGAAATACGAGGCGTCGTCGAAGACGACGCCGAGAAACTTTTAATTAATATCTTAATTTGATTTATTTCAATATCAAAATTATTGTATATCCTCTTTTATATCTTTTATTGCAGAATACGAGGTTTCGTCGAAGATGACACCGATAAACTGTCCATAAATTTCTTATTTCGGTTTAATTCCAATTTCAAAATTATTATATATCTTCTATTATATCAATAAATATCTTATTTTGATTTTATTACAATTTCAAAATTAATGTATATCCTCTATTATAGTTTTTTAGTGTTAGAATATAAGGCGTCTTCGAAGACGACACTGATAAACTGTAGATAATTATCATTTCTTGATTTTGTTTTAATTTCACAATTATTTTAAATCCTCTTTTATATCTTTTAGAGGCACCAAGAAACTGGCAATAAATAAATTTTAATCTTAGATTAAAAGTTGGTTAATTTAACCACCAAAAAGTACAACCGGAAAGGGATGCATGGAGTTCTATATAATGAAACTCAATAATTTTTTTTCTTTTCTTGTAATATAGCAATTGAGTTTAAAGGAAAATTTGATATGTAATGTTGTATATGAATTTTAAGGAAAGTAAATATCCGATTGTAAATTGCGATAAATTTGTATTGAAATTTGCAACGCACAATGAATTTGTTTTCAATTGAAAATCCACAACATTTGAAGCAATATTATTTAATTTATTTTTGTAAACCAAACGATACCATGACATTTACTATAAATTTAAATTATAAAAAAAATGGTAAATAATTTTTTATCTACTCATTATAAGGCACGACAACATATTATATAATTCGGTTAGGTAAACTTAAAAATTTGTTAAAATTATAATATGTTATATGTATAGTTTTTATAAATAAATTATTTATTACATTAAGTAATCGTCTCGTATTTCATTGATATACAATTTAAAAATCTAATATAAGACTACGATTTATATCTCAAGTCATAATTAAGAAAATCAAAGAAACCATAATATAATTTTAAAGAAGTACACAAATTTGAATGATACATTTTTAAAATAAATTATATTTACAATTTTTATTACATGTCGTGAAAAAAATCTCTTGAACCCAATTAATTAATTTATTTTGTTTTATCTTATTTTCCTAAATATTTCTCGACAATTTAAAAACAACGGAAAACAAGTTATATAATATACAAAATATTATATATGATGTTATACACACACATAAATATATAAATACATACATAGATACATATATATATATACAAAATATTAAATTTTTAAAAAATTAATAAATAGAGCAGGCGTAGCGCCGTCATGGTCCCGTATTTATTAAGTAATAAATTAAGTAATAAAAGACGTGTGCCGGTACAATTCTTTGGCAATGTAAAGTCGTTGTCAATAAGAGACAACTCGACTTATGCCCGATATCTCTGCAAACTTGCAGGAAATAAAGTGGCATTGAAAAAACTATTTTATTTATTGTAAGAGAAATTAAAGCTCCTAGATCTGTTATCAGTTTTTTTCCGAATGCTCAAAAATTGGTATCGGCTTTCACTAGATTTCTTCTAAACAAAGTTATTTGTTCAATATAATGACTAACCAAGAGTTAAAATCTGATATATAATATTTCTAATGACTATAAAAATTTATTTAATTTTCTTATATTTATTGTAATTTTTTTCCATATAATTTTTCTATTTGTTTATGTGTCATCAGTTTAATGGTATATAATTAATGGGTTAAATATCAAAGTGGTCAGTCAACCGCATGTCATATATCAGTTTAATCATCAAACTTAAGGGGTATCATTTGGATCACTAAAGTAATAATAAATATCAAACATATACCTCAAAATATGTGCTCGAAAATTAAAATTTATTTTATGGAGTTCTAAACATTTTTTTAAATCTTATTACAACCAAATGAATAGTTATGAATTCATAGTATTTTAGATGATTTTTTGAGATTTTTAAAAATTTATCTACTAATTATTTTTATTTAAATAAAGAAAATGACTATAAAATTAAAAATAAATAGTATATAAATTTTAAAAAATCTTATTATATTATACAAAATACTAGAATTCATACATTTTCATTTGGTTGTAATAAGATTCAAGAAAAATATATAGAACTCCATAAAATAAATTTTAATTCTCGAGCACATATTTTGAGGTATATGTATGATATTTATTATGACTTTAGTGATTCAAATGATACCCCGTTAACTTTGATGAATAAACTGATATATATGGCGTTCAGTTGAGTGACCACTTTGATATTTAACCCTATAATTAATTAATAAATATATTTAAAAGTTTTGTTTAAGACTATTAATGATTTTAAAAATTGTATCAAATGTTATGTTGGTATAATGAAGTTTGAACTTCTCTAATAGAATCCCAAGTCTACCTGAAGATTTTTTGACGGAGTTTTAATGAAAATAGTTTTGGAGGTTATAAGTTTAATTTCAATTAAAATGGATATATGTTTTATTGAAAAAAATAACCATCAATATTTTATTATGCGTTTTAATTATTTTATTTGTCAAAAATACAAAATTTTATTAATATTTACCAAAATATACGTGTCACTTAAATAATGAGATTGATATTCATGAGTTAATCTCACATACATTTTTTGAGGTTAAAAAATTTTCTCATTGATACATGAGGGTATTATATCATGAAATAGTATTATATATTTTTACTAAAATATTATTATTTATTTTATACTAAAATACGTTGGCACCTGAGAAAATTTTCCTCAGATAAATTTGAAATATTTTTCTTTTTAGGTCATTTATAAATGAAAATATAATTCAAATTAATTTAAATTTGTTACACAAATATAAAAAGACCGTATAAATCTCTCCTTTTTCTTCATCATTAACTTTTAGATATGGACAGCTTACCAAAAGGTAGGGTTATAATGTGAAGGAATCTTAAAATTAGTAAATTATGACTTAAACTGAATTAGTTATAGGCTTAATGACCTTTTGGCCCAAGTATGGGCGGTTATACCTACAAGCCCCAAAAATATGAACTCATACCCTTTGGCCCCTAAATTATAATGTATCTTTCCCTTTAATCCTTTTCGTCACTAAAACAACATATCGGCCAAACCTAGAGGGTAAAAACGTCGTTTACTAAATTTGCTTCCCTCCAAAACACAAAATAATCTCCCACCAAACCCAATAGCCCTTGTGGTTATATAATAGTCTGATAAATGTGTGTATCAGTATATATTTTGTGGAAAAGGTCATGAACATGAATCCCTATTGTTGGTGTGGTGCCACAGCAGTCCTAAGAATCTCATGGACGAATGCGAATCCCGGAAGACGTTTCTGGGGTTGTTTTCGATTCATGGTAAACAAGTTTGTACATGAAATGAAGTTAGATTTGCTTAAAGGTTATTTAAGTTCTTCCCCTAAATTTTTGCAGGATGATAGGAAGAATTCTTGTAACTTCCATCTTTGGTTCGATCCTCCTATGTGCCCAAGGTCAAGAACCATAATTCCCGGATTGTTGAGAAAAATAGAGAAGTTAGAGAATGATTTGGCTAAATTAGATTTTATTGCTAAAATGAAGATGAAGAAGAGAAGCCCTGTTTTGGTGTATGTGTGTTAGATATATTTGAGATGTCATGTCTAATCTGATTTGTGTTTAGTTTTCAGAACTTAACAACAGGACTTATCAGGACTTACTGAAATCAGAACTTACTAACGTCAGAACTTAATATCAGAACTTAGGGTGTCAGAAGATATATATATCAGTACTTAAGTGCAGGAAGACTTCGGATAAGGAATGCGGCTAATTTACAGGAGAAGATCTGGACTAAAACAAAATAAGATATGCATAAAGAGTTAGAGGACTAGAAGACTTGTAGAAGATATCTGATTGATATATTTTAGGAGACAGAATTATATTCCATATCAATTAGAAGATATCTTGTAACTGTGTACTATATAAACACAGCTTAGGGTTTACACTATATGTATTATCATTAACGAGAACATTATTCATTGTAACATAGCAGCTCTTAGTGATATTGTTCATCACTGAGAGAGAACAACAGTTCTATTGTAACAGAGTTTATTTGAATATACTTGATCTTTGTTACATACTTGTGTTGAAATCGATTTGATTGTATAAATACTATATTCAACCTCCTTCTATAGTGTTGTGTGACCTAACAAGTAGTATCAGAGCTTTTCTGTTAACACACATACAGTAAAGATCCAAACAATCAGTCATATCTGAAGAAACACAAACTCCAACTAAGCCCACTAAAACTCAAGAAACTCAAAACACTCAAACCCACAGTCGATATGAGACTATTAGGGTTCCCATACTGAGAGCATCTGAGTATCCTATATGGAAAGTGAAGATAGCTATGTTTCTGGAAACTACAGATCCAGAATACCTTGACAGAATTAATGAAGGACCATATAAGTCTACCAAGCTCTCTGTTGCAGTTGCTGATCAACCAGCAAAGACCATACCAAAGGAGAGAGGTGAATACACACCTGAAGTTATCTCATCTATTGCCAAGGATACAAGGGTAATGCATTTGCTGCATAGTGCAATTGATAATGTCATGTCAAACAGGGTAATTGGATGCAAGACTGCAAATGAGATATGAGATGCTTTGGAGACAAGATTCCAGGGAACTGAGGCAATTTGAAAGAATAGGAGGACTATACTCACTCAAGAGTATGAGCACTTTGACTCAAAAGCTGATGAGTCATTAACTGATTTATATGACAGGTTTGTCAAACTCTTGAATGATCTATCACTGGTGGACAAGGACTATGATCTTGAAGTATCAAATCTAAAATTCCTTTTAGCTCTTCCTGAAAATTGGGATTTGAAGTCTACTACCATAAGAGATAACTATGACCTTACTGAAACTACTCTGGATGAAATTTATGGTATGCTCAAGACTTATGAACTTGAGATGGATCAAAGGAGCAAGAGGCATGAAAGAAAGTCAAGGACAGTTGCTCTTAAAGCTGAGGAGGAGTCTCCTAAAGTTGTTGTCTCAAAGAAGGGCAAATGAAAGGCTCTCATCATAAAGTCTGATTCAGAGTCATCATATTCTGATGATGATGATTCAGAAACTGAAAGTTTATCTGAAGTTGATGTTGATGCAGAGATGATGCAACTGTGTGCTCTTATGATGAAGGGTATCACAAAGATAGCCTACAAGAAATTCAGAAAGGGGAAGAAGTTTTCTAGGAAAGGTGGAAGTTCTGATAAGAAAGGGTTCAGAAAGTCTAAAGGCAAAGGAGGAAAGTCTGACAGAGGAGACAACTCAAATGTCAAATGCTACAATTGTGGTGAAAGAGGCCACATATCTCCTGACTGCAAGAAAGGAAAAAGTGCTAAAGGCAAGGCACTTGTCACAAAGAAGAAAAGCTGGACAGACACTTCAGATTCTGAAGATGAGGTGAACTATGTCTTAATGGCAAATGCTGATAGCAGTACTGACACTGCTGAATTGAAGGTACCTCAAACAACATTTGCTTTTCATACTGATGATATTACTGAGTTGAGATTATACCTTAAAACCATGTTCATTAGTTTTAGATATCGGACTTTAACATGTGAAAGATTAACGTCTGAAAGTCTTGCTCTTAAAAACACAAATGACTATTTAGAAAAGGAGTTAGTTTTTCTTCATCAAACTAAGAAAGAAATAGATGAGGCTTTGTACATTAGAGATGAAGTGCTAAAATTTAATGAATCTCTAAAAACTGATTTAGAAAAGGAAAGAGAGATCATCAGAACTTGGGCTAACTCTGGCAGAACAACTCAGAATATACTAAGTAGTGGGAACTGGAAAGAGGGCTTAGGTTATGTAGATGATGAAAGTGAGAAAGGAACTCTGCAAATTGAGCCAATTTGTCTTAAACAGACTGCTAAGCCAAAGGTAAATCCAGTTAAATTTGTAGCAAAAACTGTTATGTCTGATTCTGAAAAGATGAAAGATTCTAAGACAGAAGTAAAAGAAAAGTAAACTTCTGACAAATTAAAATAGGATAAACCAGCTGAAGTAAACATAGGCTTAATGACCAAGAAGTAGCTTAAGCATAAGCTGAAAGAGATTAGAAATGTGAACAAGGTAAAAGAAGCTAGGAAAAATAGGAATGGAAAGAAAGGTGTGAATAAAAGCAATAATTATATGCCTGTTCCTAATGCTCCTAGAAAGAAATGTTACAACTGTGGAAACTCTAACCATCTTGCTTCTTTTTGCAGGAAAAATAAAGATATAAACTCTTTACCTCCTAAATCAGGATTAAGAGTCAGTCTGTTAGGTTAAACCACAAAATTCTTGTTTTTATTGTGGTAGTTTATGACATTCCATTTATACTTGTAAGGAATATCATAGTTCATACTATGATTATTATCAAATAAAACCTTCTTTGAAGAAAGTTAGTGAAATTCCTTCTAGTATAAATTCTGATGCAAAGTCTGATATAAAGTCTGATAAAAAGCATGTTAGCATAAACTCTGAAATTAAATCCGCTGCAAATCCTAACAAACTTAAAAAGGCCAAAGAATCCAAGCAAGTCTGGGTCCTTAAAACTAACCAATAACGGTCTTTGTGATTGCAGGGCAACATGAAAAACATCCTAGTTCTGGACAATAGATGTTTAGGACATATGACTGGAAATAAAGCCCTGCTATCAGACTTTGTGGAGAAAGCTGGACCATGAGTTTCTTATAGAGATGACAACATGGGAAAAACTCTGGGATATGGCAATATCAATCTTGGGAATGTCATCATTGAATCAGTAGCTCTTGTCTCAGGACTTAAACACAATCTGCTAAGTGTGAGTCAAATCTGTGATAGAGGTTATCATGTGGATTTCTTTGAAGAACACTGTAAAGTTGTAAGTAATTCTACATGTAAAGTAGGTCTGAAAGGTTACAGGCATGGTAACATATATGAAGCCAGACTTTCAACAAACTCTGACGGCTCTACAATCTGTCTGTTAAGTAGAGCATCAATTGAAGAAAGCTGGAATTGGCACAAGAGACTCTCTCATTTAAATTTCAATAACATAAATGAGCTAGTAAAGAAAGATCTTGTGAGAGGACTGCCAAAATCAGTATTTGCTCCTGATGGCCTTTGTGATTCATGTCAAAAGGCAAAACAAAGAAAATCTTCATTCAAGAGCAAAACTGAATCCTCAATCCTTGAGCCTTATCACTTACTGCATGTTGATCTATTTGGTCTAGTCAATGTCAAGTCAATTACAAAGAAGAAATATGCTATGGTTATAGTGGATGAGTTCACAAAATACACTTGGGTGTATTTTTTGCACAAGAAGAATGAAATTGCATCTACTCTAACTAATCATGTCAGACAGCTGGATAATTTGGTCAAAGATTCTGTTAAAATAATAAGAAGTGATAATGGCACTGAGTTCAAGAATTCAATCATGGAAGAGTTCTGCAAAGAGCATGGAATAAAGCAGGAATTCTCTGCAGCTGGAACTCCACAACAAAATGGAGTTGTAGAAAGAAAGAACATGACTCTCATTGAAGCTGCGCAGACTATGCTTGATGAAGCAAAGCTGCCAACCTACTTTTGGGCTGAAATTGTACAGACTGCTTATTTTACACAGAATGCTACACTCATAAACAAGCATGGAAAAACACCATATGAGATGGTGAAGAAAAAGAAGACAAATATTAAATACTTTCATGTATTTGGATATAAGTGTTTTGTTCTTAAGACTCATCCTGAATAGCTGTCAAAATTTGATCTAAAAGCTGATGAAGGAATTTTTGTTGGATATCCACTTTCCATAAAAGCCTTCAGAGTCTACAATTTAAGAACAAGGGTTGTCATGGAATCTATAAATGTATCATTTGATGATAAAAAGATTACTGGACTTGAAGATTTCAATGATCATGATCAGCTGAGATTTGAAAATGAAGATTTAAATTCTGATTCTGTAAATTCTGATGGCTTAAATCCTGATCATGTAAGTTCTGACGGGTTAAATTCTGATGTCATTGAAACTGTGGTAACTACTCCAAGGAAAAATGCACCTGTTTAGGGGGAGCAAGCTGAAGATCCTACCATAACTCAAGACTCTCAAAAAGCATCAGTGTTAGATATATTTGATAATGTCATGTCCCATATAATTTATGTTTAGTTTTCAGATCTTACTTAAACAGGACAAATCAGTACTTAACTGAAATCAGCACTTATACAGAAGTCAGAACTTAAGTTATCAGTACTTAAGATTCAGGAGATAATATCAGGACTTAAAGGAAACTTTCAGATAAGGAAGGCGGCTGATTGAAAGGAAAGAAGATCAAGACAAACGTAAGAAGAGATATGCATGAAGAAGGAATTCTGTGAAGAATGGAATACTTGAAAGAAAAGATAACTGATTGATATATTTTAGAAAGCATAATTATATTCCATATCAATTAGCGATTATCTTGTAGCTGTGTGATATAAAAACACAGACATAGGGTTTACACTATAAGTATTATCATTATCGAGAATATTATTCATTGTAACCCTAGCAGCTCTCGTGATATTTGTTCATCACTAAGAGATGACAGTTCTATATTGTAATAGAGTTTAATAAAGTTTATTTTCTGTTACTTATGTTCTTTGAATTCGATTTGATTGTGCTATACACTGTATTCAACCCCCTTTTACAGTGTGTGTGACCTAACAAGTGGTATCAGAGCCTATCTGTTAACATATAAACAGTTTAAGATCCAAAAAAAATTATGTCTGAAGCAGAAACTCCAACCAAGCCCACCAAAACTGAAGAACCCCCAAAGACTCAAATCCATAGTCGATATTAGGCTATTAGAGTTCCCATACTGAAACCATCTGAATATCCTATATGGAAGGTGAGGATGACTATGTTTTCGGAAGCTATAGATCCAGAATATCTTGACAGAATCAATGAAGGACCTCACAAGCCAACAAAGCTCGATGTTGTAATTGCAGGTGAAGCAGCAAAGTCTGTACCAAAGGAGAAGAGTGATTACACTGCTGAAGATATAGCATCAATTGCTAAGGATGCTAAGGTATGACACTTGCTGCATAGTGCCATTGATAATGTAATGTCAAAAAGGGTAATTAACTGCAAGACTGCAAAGGAGATATGGGATGCCTTGGAGACAAGGTGCCAGGGAACTGATTCGATTAAGAAGAACATAAAGACAATACTCACTCAAGAGTATGAACACTTTGACTCAAAGCCTAATGAGTCATTGACTGATTTATATGACAGATTTGTCAAACTCTTGAATGATTTATCACTAGTTGATAAGGAGTATGATCTTGAAGATTCAAACCTTAAATTCCTGTTAGCTCTTCCTGAAAGTTGGGATTTGAAGGTAACAATTAGAAGAGACAACTATAATCTTGATGAAACAACTCTTGATGAAATTTATGGGATGCTCAAGACTCACGAACTTGAGATGGAACAAAGAAGCAAGAGGAAAGGAGGAAAGTCAAGGACAGTTGCTCTTAAGGCTGAAGAAGAATTCCCCAAGGCAGCTACCTCAAGGAAAGGCAAGGGAAAAGCGCTCATCACAAAGTCTGATACTGAGTCATCAACTTCTGATAGTGATGATGACTCAGAAACTGAAAGTTTTCCTGAGATGGATGCTGATGAAGAGATGATGAAGCTGTGTGCTCTTATGGTGAAAGGAATCACAAGGATTGCATACAAGAAATTCAGAAAGGGAAAGAGGTTTTCCAGGAAAGGTGCAAGTTCTGATAAGAAGAGTTTCAGAAAATCTGAAGGCAAAGAAGGGAAGTCTGACAGAGGAGATTACACAAATGTCAAATGCTACAACTGTGGTGAGAAAGGCCACATATCTCCTGATTGCAAGAAAGTGAAGAGTGACAAAGGCAAGGCTCTTGTCATAAAGAAGAAAAGCTGGACAGACACTTTAGATTCTGAAAATGAGGTTAACTATGCCTTGATGGCAAATGCTGATAGCTGTCCTGAAGCTGCTGAGTTAAAGGTACCTCAAACTACTTATGCCTTTCATACCGATGACATTAATGAGTTGAGAAAATATCTTAAAACCATGTTCATTAGTTATAGAGATCAAACTTTAACATATGAAAGATTAACTTCTGAAAATCTTGCTTGTAAAAAGAGGAATGATTATTTAGAAAAAGAGTTAGTCATGTTCCATCAAACTCAGAAAGATAGAGATGATGCTTTCTATGTTAGGGATGAAGTACTTAAAATGAATGAATCTCTAAAGACTGAGTTAGAAAAGGAAAGAGAGATTATTAGGACTTGGACTAACTCTGGCAGAACAACTCAGAATTTGTTAAGTAGTAGAAACTGGAAAGAGGGCTTAGGTTATGGAGATGATAAGAATGATAAAGGAACTGTAGAAATTAAGCCTATAGTTGTTAAACAAAAGCCAAAGTTAAAACCTGTTAAGTTTGTAGCTGTAAAGTTTGATACTGAAAAATCATAAGTTAAAGAGGAATTAACTTCTGACAAACTAAAACTGGAAAAGACAACTGAAGTAAACGTAGGCTTAATGACAAAGAAGCAGCTTAAGCATAAGCTGAAAGATGTAAAGAATATAAACAAGGTAAAGTCACCTAGGAAAAATAGGAATGGAAAGGAAGGTGTGAGTAAAAGCAATGATTATAAGCCTGTTCCTAATGCTCCTAGAAAAACATGTCATAAATGTGGAAGTTCTAACCATCTTGCTTCTTTTTGCAGGAAGAATAAGAACATAAACTCCATACCTTCAAAGTCAGGAGTTAAGAGTCAGTTTGTTAGATATAGGCCACAAAATCCTTGTTTTCATTGTGGTAGTTTATGGCATTCAATTTATACTTGTAAGGAATATCATAGTTTGTACTATGATTATTATCAAATAAAACCTTCTTTAAAGAAAGTTAGCATTATTCCTTCTAGTGTAAGTTCTGATACAAAGTCTAATAGTGTAAATGCTGATAAGAAAAATGTTAACATAAACTTTGATGCTAAATCCGCTGCAAATGTTAACAAACCTATTAAGGCCAAAGGATCCAAGCAAGTCCGGGTCCTTAAAACTAATCATTAGTCGTCTTTGTGATTACAGGGCAACAGGAAAAATATCCTAGTTCTGGACAGTGGATGCTCAGGATATATGACTGGAAATAAAGCCCTGCTATCAGACTTTGTGGAGAAGGCTGGCCCAAGTGTTTCTTATGGAGATTGCAATATTGGAAAAACATTGGGATATGGCAATATCAATCTTGGGAATGTCATCATTAAAGAAATAGCTCTGGTTTCAGGACTTAAACACAATCTGCTGAGTGTTAGTCAAATCTGTGACAGAGGTTATCATGTGGATTTTTTTGAAGAACACTTTGAAGTTGTAAGAAAATCTACAGGCAAAGTTGTTCTGAAAGGATACATGCATGGTAACATTTATGAAGCCAAGCTTTCAATAAGTACTGATGGGTCTGCAATCTGTCTGGTGAGTAGAGCATCAATTGAAGAAAGCTGGAATTGGCACAAGAAACTCTCTCATTTAAATTTCAACAATATAAATGAACTGGTCAAGAAAGATCTTGTGAGAGGACTGCCAAAATCAGTATTTGCTCCTGATGGCCTTTGTGATTCATGTCAGAAGGCTAAACAAAGAAAATCTTCATTCAAGAGCAAGACTGAATCATCAATTCTTGAGCCTTATCACCTACTTCATGTAGATCTATTTGGTCCAGTGAATGTCATGTCTATTGCAAAGAAAAAATATGTTATGGTCATAGTGGATGAGTTCACCAGATACACATGGGTGTATTTCTTGCACACAAAAAGTGAAACTGCATCTATCTTGATTGATCATGTCAAGCAATTGGATAAATTGGTCAAAGATTCTGTGAAGATCATAAGAAGTGATAATGACACTGAGTTCAAGAATTTGACAATGGAAGAGTTCTGCAAAGACCATGGAATCAAGCAGGAATTTTCTGCTCCTGGAACTCCACAGCAAACTGGAGTTGTTGAAAGAAAGAATAGAACTCTTATTGAAGCTGCACGAACTATGCTTGATGAAGCAAAGCTACCAACCTATTTTTGGGATGAAGCTGTGCAGACTGCTTGTTTTACTCAGAATGCAACACTCATTAACAAGCATGGAAAGACACCATATGAGATGGTGAAGAAAAAGAAGCCAAATCTGGAGTATTTTCATATATTTGGATGCAAGTGTTTTGTTCTTAAGACTCACCCTGAACAGCTATCCAAATTTGATTTAAAAGCTGATGAAGGAATTTTTGTTGGGTATCCACTTTCCACAAAAGCCTTCAGAGTCTACAATTTAAGAACAAGGGTTGTCATGGAATCTATCAATGTCTCCTTTGATGATAAGAAGATTACTGGACTTGAAGATTTCAACGATCATGATCAGCTGAGATTTGAAAATGAAGACTTAAATTACGATACTGAAAATCCTAACAGTCTAAATCCTGATACTGCAAACTCTGATGGATTAAACTCTGATGTTATTGAAACTGTGATTACTACGCCAAAGGAAGACGCACCTGTGCAGGGGGAGCATATTGAAGATACAACCACATCTTAAGAAGCATCAGAACATACAACTGGCTCTTCAAGTTCTGATTCATCAAGTTCTGATAAGCCAAGTTCTGATAATTATGAAAACTCAATTTCTGAAGGATCCAACTCAGAGAGCATAGTTTTAGGGGGAGAATCAGAACATGTTGATGAAGATAGCATGGATCATGGGGGAACATCCAGTTCTAGAGAAAAACTTCCATATGCAAGGAAGTGGACTAAATCACATACACCTGACTTAATTATTGGAAATCCTGATGCAGGTGTCAGAAATAGAACAACTACTTCAAGTGAATGTCTTTATAATTCTTTTCTTTCTCAGACTGAACTAAAGAAAGTGGAAGAAGCTCTTCAAGATGCTGATTGGGTACAAGCAGTGCAGGAAGAGTTAAATGAATTTAAAAGAAACAAATTCTGGACCCTAGTGCCAAGACCAAAGAACAAATTTTTTGTTGGTACAAAGTGGGTGTTCAGAAACAAAACTGATAGTGATGGCATAATTACAAGGAATAAAGCAAGGCTGGTTGCAAAAGGATATTCTCAACATGAGGGAATTGATTATGATGAAACATTTGCACCAGTTGCTAGATTGGAAGCCATAAGGATATTTTTGGCTTATGCTGGTCACAAAAAGTTTACTGTCTTTCAAATGGACGTGAAAAGTGCTTTTCTCAATGGAGAGTTGGAAGAGGAAGTATATGTTGAACAACCTCCAGGCTTTATAGATTCCAAATTTCCAAATCATGTCTACAGGCTTGATAAAGCACTTTATGGCCTTAAGCAAGCTCCAAGAGCATGGTATGAGACTTTAGCTCAGTTTCTTCTGGAAAGTGGATTTAACAGAGGAACTATTGAAAAAACTCTGTTCTACCTCAACCATGGAAATGACTTACTTTTGGTTCAGATATATGTTGATGATATCATCTTTGGTTCTACAAATTACATACTTTGCAAGAAGTTTGCTAAACTGATGCAGTCAAGATATCAAATGACTATGATGGGGGAACTTAGCTATTTTCTGGGCCTTCAAGTCAAGCAGAATGAAGAAGGCACTTTTATTTGTCAAACCAAGTACACCAGAAATTTGCTGAAGAAATTTGGAATGCAAGATTGTTCAAGTGCATCCACTCCCATGGTCACTGCAATAAAATTGGATAAGGATACTGGTAAATCAGTAGATATTACTGATTATAGAGGTATGATTGGCTCTCTACTCTATCTAACTGCTAGTAGACCTGATATCATGTATGCTACCTGTCTTTGTGCAAGATTTCAAGCAGATCCAGGAGAACCTCACTTAACAGCTGTGAAAAGAATTTTCAAGTATCTTAAGGGAACAGCTGATCTGGGATTATGGTATCCTAGAGAATCAGACTTTAAGCTAATAGGTTACTTAGATGCAGATTTTGCAGGTTGCAAAATTGACAGGAAAAGCACAAGTGGAAGCTGCCAATTTCTTGGAGGCAGATTGGTTTCTTGGTTTAGCAAGAAATAAAAGTCAATTTCCACATCAACTGCAGAAGCCGAGTACATTGCTGCAGAAAGCTGTTGTGCACAGATTCTTTGGATGAAGAATCAATTACTAGATTGTGGGTTAACATATTTCAAAATCCCTATTTACTGTGATAATCAAAGTGCTATTGCTATGACAGGTAATCCAGTTCAACACTCAATGATAAAACACATCAGCATAAGGTACAACTTCATAAGGGAACATGTAGATGAAGGTACAGTGGAACTGCACTTTGTTCCAACAGATCAATAACTAGCATATATCTTCATAAAACCACTGTGTGAAGCTACTTTTACAAGATTGGGAAATAAACTTGGAATGGTTTCAGGTTCTTTCTCTAAATCTGCTTAGTTTTTGTTCTTATGCATCAGACTTTATGATCAGTATTTACCGATATTACTATCTTTGTGTATTATGTGCTTAATTAAAAATTGCTTAAGTACTGATTATTGTCTGCTGTGAATTTCTAAACTCTGATAGTGATATGAATGTTTCTGTGTTTATTCAATCCAATGAGGATAAATATGCTAGATGCTGACCTAGTAGTCTTTAATATACTAACAAATCCCATGTTTGAAGTAATTGTTTATGTGGAAATCTGTTGACACAAGCAAATTCTGATATTGAGCTTAGTTAAGTTTACTTTGTCTATCTTATTACTAAGTCAAAAACTAGAATAATGCTTCTCATCTGTTAAGTTCTGATGTTAGTAAATCTGGCGAATGTACTAAGTGCTGATAAGCATCACTTATCAAAAGAAAAGGAAAAGAAAAATAAATAAAAATCAGGTACTCCTTTGAGATCTAGAGCAAAAAACTGTGGAAGGGAAGACCCAAGTGCATTGCTGGTATTAAGTAATATGCATCAGAAAAGCAAAAATAAATATTTTTCTTGGTGACTTTTCACACTCTATGATTACTGGAGAAATACTCTGATAATAACATAAATTCTGATAAGCAGTCGTGACTCATTTACACTGAGAAGTCACTGTAAAATGGAATTTCAAAAGATGCATAAAATAAGTATAAAATAGTTGAGGTGGACTCATGCATGAACTCATTCTAAAGTAGACTTCAGAATCATGATAGTTTTTGAACAAAGTTCTTAGTTAAGACTTATTTTTAAGATGTACTGAAGTGAATCAGACTTTAATCTTTATCTGATATTTAGCTTACTGCACACACATACACTCCATATGAATGATGAAAATTACTGTGGTGATAAATGGTGTTTTAGATGAACGTTTAAGTGTCAGTTACATAAATTCTGAGGACAAGTTATGATGGAAGTTCTGATGATTAAGTTTTAAAGAAACAAAATCAGAATTTGTGTGAAGAATTACAGAAATAGGCATTCATTTTTTGAGTTAAGAAATCATGTTCTGATGACTATTAAGTTCTGATATAAGTCTAAGTTCTGATATTACACTCTGATTCTTTACTTGACTTATTTGTGGTTAAAATCTGAAACAGTCTTATTTAAAATCAGAATATGTTTTGGTGAGATATTAACAGTTTATATAGTTTGGGTTAGTGGTACACGTCTATGCACAGTAATTTTTACTTGTTTCTTGTGCGCATTAAATCATGTTTTACACTTCCAATGGCTGTTTTTATTCTCATCAGTCTAGGGAGACGAGGTAGAATTATTTCTACCTATAACCATTTAATTTTCCTTGCGTCTCTCGGCATTCTATTGGCTATATAAACCAACACCTCTTTCCAGCCATCACATCTCTCATTTTCTTTCAAACCCTCCAACTCATTTCTTTTTCACTCATCACAACCATGGTTCATTACAACTTAGTTCTGAACTATGACACCTTCACTGTCAATATGAGGTGTACAGAATGGCAGCAGGAATGGCATGTTACTGCCATTCCTGATGAAATTTGGGACTCAGTTCCCCAAGAGGTCCTCACAGACCTCTTGTTCTTCTACATGGACTACCATCGCCATCTTGTGCGACTAGAAGAGGAACGGATGGAAGCTCTCCGACAGCAGGAGCGTATTATTCGTCTTACTGTTCGTTTTGTTGAGAGTAGGAAGAAGAAATAATTTCTCCTACCTGTTTCTCTTCACCATCAGCTTTGTCTGGCTTCTTAGCTTAGGACAAAAGCTGTTGATGTTAGGATTTGTAGCTTAGGACAATCTTGTACTTTTCAGCATGTAATTTGAATTTCATGAAATGTATTTGCTAAATATATTAATAAAATTTCATATTTATGCAAGATTTTGTCTCTGAGTCGTTTGATATTTTGATAACATGTTAAATCCTGATACTAACCATATTCTGATGACCTTCAAGCTCTGATACAAATCAAGTTCTGATTCTGACGTGGCAGGATTTATTTAATTGATTTATTTTTGGTTATTCTCTCATTTGTCATATTTTTACAGAATATTGGTCACACAGTGATAAAAATTTATTAAGTGGGAACAGTTTTAAATTTTAAAAATAAAACTGAACTACCCTGATTAATGGGATTACTTGGTAAGTGGAACGGTTTTTCCTTGAAAAATTGCATGTGATAAGTCATGATTACTGAATACACGTGCCCATTAATTATCTTTTACTGCTGCATGTCTGACAGGTGTCCCAACGGTTACTTTTTCTACCGTGTATAAGTAAAAGAGAGAAAAGATTGTAAAATCTTTTATTTACTTTCACATTTTATCTCTCTCTCTTTACTTCTATTCTCTCTCATCTACTGACGATTTTTCATATAGACATTTTCTCAAACACCTTACAGGCAATCTTCTTTCTCACGAATTCACATGGCACCAAAGGACATAATCTTTGATGGAGCAACATTTGTTCCTAATAACTTCTCTTCTATTCTAAGCAAGTCAGAAGCACCTTCTGAACTTCATTTCATTCAGGACTTTCTCGCTAGTTCTGATATTGGGTATGCTCTGACTGAACCCGAAGCAGTTTCTGGTACTCAAGTACTGGAGTTCTGGAGAAGCGGTGTGTATGATGATGGTGGTGCTCAAGGGTCCCCAAGTATCATTTTTTTTATCTGGGGAGGATGAGTATGTTGTGACTTTATCTACGATTCGACAAGCACTGCAGCTACCTGAGAACTGTGTTTACTCTACTGTTGACGAGCCAGTTCTTCAAAACATGATGTCCAGTCTGGGATATGAAAGAACATTGGCAAAGCTGGGCCAGTTGAAGAGATCTTTCATTAGGAGGGAATGGAGTTTCTTCTTTGATTGCATAACTGAAGCCTTTGCAAATAAATGTTCCAACTTTGATGCAATTCCAATATTCAGCCAACAAATCGGGTATGCTCTCATAAATTAAACTGATTTTGACTATGCAAGTGCCGTCTTAGGTTTTATTGGGGATGAAATGAATGAAGATAGATCTACTGTTTATTTTGCTAGATTCTGTCAGCTTATTTATAGTTTCTGTTGTGATAATAAGCCCCAAAATTCTGGTGACTTAATTTCATCATTCAGAATAGCTAAAATAGCATTTACTGACTTATTATCTACTGATAATAAGAAGGTTGTGTTAAGACCCCTCTTAATTCCTTTATCTGTCAAACAAGCCTTAATAACCTATGATCCTGTTTATTACACTGCATTATACCCTGATGTTCAACCATCTGAACCTCATCCATCAGCACCTACCACCTCTACTCAACCACCACAAACTTCTCAACCTCAACCATCGGAACCTACAGTGCAGCCTTCATCTTCCAAATCTAAGAGGACTAAGAAAGTACCTCAGACACAACTGAAGAGAAGAAGATTCATTCTGCGAGATGAATCAAATGCTGAGGAACAGGTTCCTGTATCAGAACCTGTTGTTCAAGAAGCTGAGAAGGTCTCTTCTCAGAAGGATGATATATTGGGAGTTCTAGGCCTCTAAAAAGGCTTAGAAAGCATAATTCTGATGATAAAGCTCCCACAGTCACCTTAAAAGCTAAAAGATTCAAAATATTGGCAAAAAGGCCTAAAGATTCTGGTAAAGGAATGGAAGCAGCAACTAAGGAAGAGGATCAGGAATCTCTGATCTCACAAGACCCTGTTGAAGCTCACAATTCTCCTAGTGCTGATTCAGACCCTCATGCTACTCATCACTCACCACTACATGAGCCAGAATCCACTTATATACCTACACCTCCAGTATCTCCAATAAATGTTGATACCCAGGGGCCAAATGATGAAATTGATAGTCATAACTTGGAAGTGCCTCAAGTTTTGCATCTAGAAGCTCCAACAATTCAAGTCACTCCACCAACAACACCAATTTATGATGCTGATTTTCATCCAGAATTGCCTACAACACCTTCTCTGCATCTAGATACTGAAGATCAGATTTTAGGTGAGCATCAGAATATGGATATTGATCAGAACTTAGTTGGAGATCAGTCCTTAGAGGATGATGTTGAAGCATCCATAGCGTCTCATACTGTTCTTGTATCAGAAGATGCTGAAGCTGATGACTCTGTAAGTTCTGATGCTGCAAATGTTGATGCTACTGGTAATGCTGCTACAAATTTAGATGCTGATGCAGCTGGTCCTTCTGGACATGCACCTCTGCAAGCTCCTTTAAAGGCTGAAATAGTCAAAAAGTTTGTTACAGGGGAAGCACCAGTACCTTGGAGTGAAACTCCTAGAGGACAGGAGTAGACTAAGGAGTGGAACTCAGTTACCTTTGTTCCTACAGAAAAGATTCTTGCTGATCATTTGGCAAAAGCTGATGAGTTGTTAGTCAATGAAGATTTCAAGACACAGCTAAGAGTTACTGCACTTACTACAAGGCACCTTCAAGGTCAACAGTCTGTAACTCAGGCCAAAGTGGACAAGATTCAAGAATCCTTAATGTAGCAAGATACACTTGTCAAGCTGGACAAGAAAAGGTTTTTCAAACCTTCCTTTGACCAAATTACCAACATTGAGAAAACCCAAGAGAAGCAACAGTCTCAGATTGATGAAATTTTGAAAAATCAAGCTTCTCAGTAATCTCAACTCAATGAGATCCAATCCTCAGTGGAATTGCTTCTCTCTCTTCTTTTACCTGTTGATACCAAAAGGGGGAGAAAGTAATTAAGTCTAAATGCAAACCTGATATGACACTGAAGAAAAAGGATGATGGTAATGACCCGGGAAACTCTGGAATGGGTGGAGGTCGTGGTCGAGGTGGAGGTCTCTCATCAAGTAGAGCTGGAACTACAAGTCATAGAACAAGTTATGATATTGGGAGAAGATTAACTTCTGATACTGGTAAAAGGATAAGTTCTGATGAACTTTTGGATCTTGATGAAGAAATTTCAAGACAGTTATTTCTGAAAGAAAATCCAGGAATGGACTTTGAGAGTCTAATGGAAGAAGAAGCTAGGCTTAAGTTAGAAAAGGTCAACTCCAAATCTGAAGCTTCTGTTGTTAAAAAGAAATTTCCTACGGCTAAAGGCATTGTTATAAAAGAAAGGACAAATCCTGTGGCAACCAAGGCCAAATCACAATTGCAGATAGATCCAAGGTCCAAGGGCAAAGAAAAAGTTGGTGAACCTGTAAAGGTTTATGTGCCTCCTATGGATGAAGAAATTTCTGTTGAAGATGCTGATCTTACTCTGACTTCAAGGAAGATTTCTAAAACAACCTCTGACATGGCTCAAGTTGTTCAGAGTCAAGATATAGTTAGTTCTGATATAACAATGAAGCAAGCAACCTCTGACATAGCTCAAGTGACTTTATATCAGAAGATAAGTCAAAAGAAACCTCTGACATTGCTCATGTTAAATCCTCAAAGTTACTCCTACCAGGATTCACTAAAGCCAAACAGACTCAACCTTTGAAGACTATATCAAGTGGTTTTGAAGCAAGAGTGGTTACTGGAAAGGAAGCAAGAGATAAATCTGGATTGGGAAGTGCTGATGAAAGAAGAGTGCATAACACAACTAATGATCCAACTTCCTTAAGTGAACCAGGTGTTGGAGCAACTCCTGAAAGATTGAATCAACTAGAATCTGTACAGATGGTCTACCATACCTTCTTGAAAGAACACATCTTGTTATATTTCATGACAGATGGAAGGGTTTACCATATAAGGGAAAATGTTATACCACTGAAGTATTTTGAGGAACTAGAACATGTTTTATTCTTACTTCAAGTGAATGACTGAATAACAGAAAGTGCTGCAAGTTATTTGAAAACTCAAATTCAGAGACAGAAAAGGCTTTATTCTGTAAAGTCTGACAGCACATACTGTCCCAAGTACATAGATCACAAGGGTGATATTGTTGATATGAAGCCTAATACTGCAACGATCAGAACATATCTTGGTATTAAGGGACTTGAATTCAATCTAGAGTCTGACAAAGCCTATGTCATAAGACAAGATCAGGAGTTGTGAAAAGCAAAAATTAATGATCTCAGATTTTCCAAACTGGTGAAGATACTGCAGAACTCAAAGATGCTAAAAGGAAGATGATTGATGAACTTAGATATGCTGAGAGATGTTTGTTAAAGAACTATCTCAGAACAACTCCTGACATCAAAGAGATCAGAAAGTGAAGCCAAGTCAAGATCTACAACTGCTCAAATTCTGATATGTATACAGACTGAAGTTGTTATCAGAAGTTAAAGTTGGTAAAGCTTTAAGGACTGTAAGTTGTAGTTATCTAGTCAAATTCTCATGCATTTGTACTTAATGTTTTTGACATCATCAAATATCTGTTAAACTTGTATATTATGCTAATTTACAAGTTGGGGGAGATTGTTAGATATATTTGATAATGTCATATCTAATATAATTTATGTTTAGTTTTCAGATCTTACTTAAATAGGATAAATCAGTACTTAACTGAAGTCAGAACTTAAGTTATCAATACTTAAGATTCTGAAGATAATATCAGGACTTAAAGGAAACTTTCAGATAAGGAAGGCGGCTGATTGAAAGGAAAGAAGATCAAGACAAACGTAAGAAGAGATATGCATGAAGAAGGAATTCTGTAAAGAATGGAATACTTGGAAGAAAAGATAACTGATTGATATATTTTAGGAAGCAGAATTATATTCCATATCAATTAGCGATTATCTTGTAGCTGTGTGATATAAAAACACAGACATAGGGTTTACACTATAAGTGTTATCATTATCGAGAATATTATTCATTGTAACCCTAGCAGCTCTCGTGATATTTGTTCATCACTGAGAGAAGACAGTTCTACATTGTAACAGAGTTTAATAAAGTTTGTATTCTGTTACTTGTGTTCTTTGAATTCGATTTGATTGTGCTATACACTGTATTCAACCCCCTTCTACAGTGTGTGTGACCTAACAATCAGAACCTGTCACTGGCTCTTCAAGTTGTGATTCATCAAGTTCTGATAAGCCAAATTTTGATAATTCTGGAAACTCTGATTCTTCAAATCCTGAAGGATCCAACTCAAATTCTGAAGTCTCAGAGAGCATAACTACAGGGGGAGCATCAGAAAATGCTGATGGAGACAGCATAGATCATGGAGGAGGTTCCAGTTCTAGAGAACAACTTCCATCTGCAAGGAAGTGGACTAAAGCACATACACATGACTTAATAATTGGAAATCCTGAAGCAGGTATCAGAACTAGAACTGCAATATCAAATGAATGTCTCTATCATTCCTTTCTATCTCAGACTGAACCAAAGAAAGTGGAAGAAGCTCTTCAAGATGCTGATTGGGTGCAAGCACTGCAGGAAGAGTTAAATGAATTTAAAAGAAATAAAGACTGGACCCTAGTGCCAAGACCAAAGAACAGATCCATTATTGGCACAAAATGGGTGTTTAGAAACAAAACTAACAGTGATGGCATAATTACAAGAAACAAAGCAAGGCTAGTTGCTAATGGTTACTCTCAACATGAGGGTATTGACTATGATGAAACATTTGCTCCAGTTGCTAGATTGGAAGCCATAAAATTTTTTTTGGCTTATGCTGCTCACAAAAAGTTTAATGTCTTTCAAATGGATGTGAAAAGTGCTTTTCTCATTGGAGAATTGGAAGAAGAGGTATATGTTGAACAACCTCCAGGATTTGTAAATCCAAAATTTCCTAATCATGTCTACAGACTTGATACAACATTTTATGGCCTTAAGCAAGCTCCAAGAGCATGTTATGAGATTTTAGCTCAATTTCTTCTGGAAAGTGGATTTTAACAGAGGCACAATTGATAAAACACTGTTCTACCTCAACCATGGAAAGGACTTACTTTTGGTACAAATATATGTTGATGATATCATCTTTGGTTCTACAAATGCCAATCTCTGTGAAAGGTTTGCAAAGCTAATACAGTCAAGATATCAAATGAGTATGATGGGAGAACTTAGCTATTTTCTGGGACTTCAAGTCAAGCAAAATGAAGAAGGTACTTTCATAAATCAATCCAAGTACACCAGAAATTTACTCAAGAAATTTGGAATGCAAGAGTGTTCAACTACATCCACTCCTATGACCACTGCAACCAAGTTAGATAAAGAAACTGGAGCACCAGTAGATATTACTAACTACAGAGGTATGATTGGCTCTTTACTCTACTTAACTGCAAGTAGACCTGATATCATGTATGCTATCTGTCTTTTCCAAGAGAACCTCATCTAATAGCTGTAAAAAGAATTTTCAAGTACCTCAAGGGTACAACTGATCTAGGATTTTGGTACCCTAGAGAATCAGATTTTAAGCTAATAGGTTACTCATATGCAGATTTTGCAGGATGCAAAATAGACATGAAAAGCACTAGTGGAAGTTGCCAATTTCTTGGAGGCAGATTGGTTTCTTGGTTTAGCAAGAAACATAAATCAATTTCCACATCAACTGCAGAAGCAGAATATATTGCTGCAGGAAGCTATTGTGCACAAATTCTTTAGATGAAGAATCAGTTACTGGACTATGGGTTAGAATTTTCTAAAATACCCATTTACTGTGATAATCAAAGTGCTATTGTTATGACAGGTAATCCAGTTCAACACTCAATGACAAAGCACATCAACATTAGGTACCTTTTTGTTAGATATATTTGTGATGTCATGTCTAATAATGATTTGTGTTTAGTTTTCAGATCTTGACTAACAGGACAAATCAGGACTTAACTGGAAATCAGTACTTATACTGAAGTCAGAACTTAAGATATCAAAACTTAAGTTATCAGAACTTAAGATATCAGAAGATATTCATCAGAAGATAATATTAGGACTTAAGAAGACTTTCAGATAAGGAAGGCGGCTGATTGAAAGGAAAGAAGATCAAGACTAAAACAAGAAGAGATATGCATGGAGAAGAATTCTATGATGAATAGAAGACTTGGAGGAAAAGATAACTAATTGATATATTTTAGGATATAGAATCATATTCGATATCAATTAGAAGATTATCTTGTAATTGCGTGGTATATAAACACAACATAGGGTTTACACTATAAGTGTTATCATTATCGAGAATATTATTCATTGTAACCCTAGCAGCTCTCGTGATATTTGTTCATCACTGAGAGAGAACGGTTCCATTGCAATCCTGTTTTATTAATAAGATTATTCTGTGTTACATACTTGTGTTCTTAATTCGATTTGATTGTACTATACACTGTATTCAACCCCCTTCTACAGTGTGTGCGTGACCTAACAAGTGGTATCAAAGCCTATCTATTAACACATATACAGTAAAGATCCAAAATAATCATGTCTGAAGAAGAACAAACTCCAACCAAGCCCACCAAAACTGAAGAAACTCCAAAGACTCAAATCCAGTCGATATGAGACTATTAGGGTTCCCATGCTGAGACCTTCTGAGTATACCTATGGAAAGTGAGGATGGTTTCTGGAAGCTACAGATCCAGAATACCTTGACAGAATTAATGAAGGACCACATAAGCCAACAAAGCTCTCTGTTATAGTTGCAGATCATCCAACAATGACTGTACCAAATGAAAAAAAGTGAGTATACAGCTTAAGATATCTCATCTATTGCCAAGGATGCAAAGGTAAGGCATTTGCTGCATAGTGCCATTGATAATGTCATGTCAAACAGGGTAATTAACTGCAAGACTGCAAAGGAGATATGGGATACCTTGGAAACAAGATGCCAGGGAACTGATGCAATTAAGAAGAATAGGAGGACTATACTCACTCAAGAGTATGAGCACTTTGACTCAAAACCTGATGAGTCATTAACTGGTTTGTATGACAAATTTGTCAAACTCTTGAATGATCTGTCACTGGTGGATAAGGAATATGATCTTGAAGATACTAATCTTAAATTCCTTTTAGCTCTTCCTGAAAGTTGGGATTTGAAGGCAACTACTATAAGAGACAATTATGCTCTTGATGAAACTAATCTTGATGAAATTTATGGTATGCTCAAAACTCATGAACTTGAGATGGATTAAAGAAGCAAGATGCATGGGAGAATGTCAAGAACAGTTGCTCTTAAGGCTGAGGAAGAATTCCCCAAAGTGGCTGCCTCAGAAACTGAAAGTCTATCTGAGATGGATGCTGATGAAGAGATGATGAGATTGTGTGCTCTTATGGTGAAGGGTATCACAAAGATAGCCTACAGGAAATTCAGAAGGGGAAAGAAGATTTCCAGGAAAAGTGGAAGTTCTGATAAGAAGTGATTCAGAAAATCTGAAGGCAAAGCAGGAAAGTCTGACAGAGAAGATTACTCAAATGTTAAATGCTACAATTATGGTGAGAAAGGCCACATATCTCCTGATTGCAAGAAAGGAAAAGGTGACAAAGGCAAGACACTTGTCACAAAGAAGAAAAGCTGGACAGACAGTTCATATTCTGAAGATGAGGTGAACTATGCCTTGATGGCAAATGCTGATAGCAGTTCTGAAGCTGCTGAGTTAAAGGTACCTCAAACAACTTATGCTTTTCATACTGATGATATTACTGAGTTGAGATCTTATCTTAAAACCATATTCATTAGCTATAGGGATCATACTTTAACATGTGATAGGTTAACTTCTGAAAATATGGTTTTTAAAAAAAGGAATGACTATTTAGAAAAGGATTTAGTTATGTTCCATCAAACTCAGAAAGAAGGAGATGATGCTTTTTATGTTAGAGATGAAGTGTTAAAATTGAATCAATCTCTAAAAACTGAGTTAGAAAAGGAAATAGAGATTATCATGACTTGGACTAACTCTGGCAGAACAACTCAGAATTTGTTAAGTAGTGGAAACTGGAAAGAGGGCTTAGGTTATGGAGATGATAAAAGTGAAAAAGGAACTGAACAAATTAAGCCAATTATTGTTAAACAGACTACTAAGCCAAAGGTAAATCCTGTTAAGTTTGTAGCTAAAACTGTAAAGTCTGATTCTGAAAAGATGAAAGATATTGATACAGAAGTTAAGGCAGAGTCAACTTCTGACAAATTAAAACAGTATAAACCAGCTGAAGTTAACATAGGCTTAATGACAAAGAAGCAGCTTAAGTATATGTTGGAAGAGATTAAGATTGTAAACAAGGTAAAGCCACCTAGGAAAAATAGGAATGGAAAGGAAGGTGTGAATAAAAGCAATAATTATAAGTCTGTTCCTAATGCTCCTAGAAAGAAATGCAATAAATGTGAAAACACTAACCATCTTGCTTCTTTTTGCAGGAAGAATAAGTATATAAATTCTTTACCTCCTAAATGAAGAGTTAAGAGTCAGAATGTTAGGTTTAAACCACAAAATCCTTGTTTTCATTGTGGTAGTTTATGGCATTCCATTTATACTTGTAAGGAATATCATAGTTTGTACTATGATTATTATCAAATAAAACCTTCTTTAAAGAAAGTTAGCATTATTCCTTCTAGTGTAAGTTCTAATGCAAAGTCTAATACTGTAAATTCTGATAAGAAAAATGGTACATAAACTCTGATGTTAAATCCGCTGCAAATTTTAACAAACTTAATAAGGCCAAAGGATCCAAGCAAGTATGGCTCGTTAAAACTAATTATTAGTGGTCTTTGTGATTGCAGGGCAACAGGAAGAACATCCTAGTTCTTCATAGTGGATGTTCAGGACATATGACTGAAAATAATTATCTGTTAGTGGGAAACGTGTTTACCTTGACAACTGCATGTGCATAATAATTACTGCTTATTTCTCGTGCCCACTAACTACTGCTTTAACTATTTACTGGCTAACATGTGTAAAATATCTGTTTTACTTCCAAAAAGAGCTGTTGAGTGGAGAGAGTATATATATGGGAGTTAAAAGATTTTACAATCTTTTACCCACTTTTCTTATTCTCTAATCTCTTTTATTCTCTCTCTAATATTCTCTGAAGCCATTTTTCTTATAGGCATTTTATCAAACACCTTGCAAACAAATATTTTCTCACTTATTTCTTTACAGAAATGGCACCCAAAGATCTAATCTATGATGGAGCCAAGTTTGTTCCTAATAATTACATGGCTATTCTTTCTAAGGACGAGGCTCCTTCAGAACTTCATTTTGTCCAAGACTTTCTTGCTCGAAGTGAAATAGGCTATGCACTGACCCAACCCCAGACTCTCTCAAGGAAGCAAATTCTGGAGTTTTGGAGGTCAGGAGTATATGATGATGGTGGTGCAAATGGGTCCCCAAGTATCATATTTACAACATGGGAGGATGAGCATGTGGCGACTTTGTCAAATATTCGACAAGCACTACATTTTCCAGAAGACTGCACTTTCAGTTCATCAGTTGAGAGGCCGGCCCTTCAGCAAATGATGGCAAATCTGGGCTATGAAAAGTCTTTGGCGAAGCTGGGATAATTGAAGAGACCCCACATCAGGAGGGAGTGGAGTTTTTTCTTTGACTGCATTACAAAAGCTTTTGCCAACAAGTGCTCCAACTTTGATGCCATACCCATAATGAGTCAGCAAATCGGGTATGCTCTCTTGAATCAAACACGTTTTGATTATGCAAGTGCTGTTTTAGGTTTCATAGGTGATAGGATGACAGAAGATAGAAACACAGTTTATTTTGCTAGATTCTGTCAGCTTATATACAGTTTCTGTTGTTCTGATGCAACTCAGAATTTTAGTGAGATAATTGAACCCTTTAAACTTGCAAAAAGGGCTTTCACTGACTTATTATCTACTGATAATAAGAAGACTGTACTAAGACCCCTCCAAATTCCTTAATCAGTCAAACATGTCTTAGTAAACTCTGATCCAAACACCTATACTGCCATATATCATGATGTACAACAATCCCAACCTCCATCAGCACCTACAACCACTACACAAACAGCTCAAACTTCTCAACCACAACCTACCATCAGAACATATTTCAAACCAGCACAATCCTCTCACCCACAACCATCTGCTACAACATCAAGACCCAAACCTTCAAGAGCAAAATCAGTTCCTAAATCTCCACCAAGGAGAAGAAGGATGATACTAAGGGATGAGTCTAATGAAGAAGAGGAGCAAGTCTAGGTTCATGCATCAGAACCTGTGACAATAGAAGCTGAAGGGTCAACCCATCAGAAAAAGACTGAAGCTGAGGGTTCAGATATTTTGAAGAGGAAAAGAACTATAAGTTCTGATGCTACTCATGCAACTCCTTCACTATCCAGGAGATCAAAGAAACAAAGAGCAGGAAGGCATTTGGCACAACCTCATTTTGAGGATACTCAAGAAGCTGAGGAAGGGGATCAGGAATCTCTGATCTCATCAGAACCTGTTGTAATTGAAGCTTTGCCATCGCCACCTCAA
This sequence comes from Apium graveolens, assembly GCF_009905375.1. Taxonomy (NCBI): domain Eukaryota; kingdom Viridiplantae; phylum Streptophyta; class Magnoliopsida; order Apiales; family Apiaceae; genus Apium; species Apium graveolens. The sequence goes on from NC_133652.1 coordinate 53,462,868, forward strand.
GCTAAAGACACTGTTCCAGAAACAGTGATTACGCCTCCTGTCTCTTCAGTTAAAGAAACAACAGTTGAAGATTCAGGATTAAGTCCTAAAATTGACATCCATATGCTGAACATTCCAACTGTGCTCTATCTGGAAGCTCCAACTGCAGCTCAGCCATCTACTGTTAATTCTCCAATCTTACAGGCTGAGTTACCATCTACACCAATTCTGGATCTGGAACCTGAAGATCATAATTTAGATGAAGCTGCTAGAGCATCTCCTTCAGTTACACAAACTCTGGTGTTATCAGAAGATGAGGAGATGTTAGCAAGTTCTGGAGATAGTGCTCCCGTAAATGCTCCCATTCTTGGAAAGGAGGCATTGATTCAAAAGTTTGTTGAAAAAGAAGCTCTTGTTCCTTGGGAAGAAACTCATAGAGGGGTTGAGTGGACCAAGAAGTGAAATGAATCTGATTTCATTCCAAGCTCAAAAGTTCTGACAGAGCATATTGCTAAAGCTGATGAGTTGTTAACAAACTCTGATTTCAAGACACAACTCAAAGTCACATCTCTAAGTACTAAACATCTTCAAGGTCTGCACTCCACAACTCATAAAAAAGTTGACAAACTTTTGGAAAAAGCTGATAAGCTGGATATGGAGATCAAGCTAGACAAAATGAGGTTTATCAGACCTATACATGACAAAGTTGAAGCTATTGAGAAGGTTCAAGAAAAGCAACAAGCCCAAATTACTGAGGTACTGCAGAATCAAGCCTCTCAACAAGCTCAACTGAATGAAATTCAATCTTCAGTAGAACTTCTTCTTCTCTCTCTCTCTCTCTCTCTCCTACTACCAAATGATGCCAAAAAGGGGAGAAGGTAGTTAAGTCCAAATGCTCAACTAGTCAAATTCTGAAGAAAAAGGATGTCAATGAGGATGACCAGGGAAACCCTAGCAAGGGTCAAGGTCAAGGGCAAAGCAGCAAAGTTTCTTCAAGGAAATTAATTTCTAATGCTAGCAAATCTTCTATACAAAAGAAGACAAGTTCTGAAGCTGTAGATGCTCAAAATATGATATCAAGTTCTGATGTTCTGATTTAAGGAGGAAGTAAAGACTCTCAGAAGTTTTTGCAAACTCTAAAGCTCAAGGGAATGGAGACTATTGTCTACTACAAAGATCCTAAAATTTAGACACTTGATGAAGAAATTGCTAGAAGATTATTCCTCAAACAAAATCCTGGAATGGATTTAGAGACTTTAAAGAAGGAAGAAGCTAGATTTGCAGCTGAGAAGACAAATCTTAAGTCTAAAGCTTCAGATGCAAAGAAACCTCCAAGGCCTAAGATAAAAGGCATTGTGATCAAGGAAAAGTCAAATTCTGAGGCTTCAAAGCCCAAGACAAGATCACAAGTTGAAGCTGATCCCAAAGATAAGGGGAAAGGAAAAATTGATGAACCAACAAAGCCACAGGATATGAAGATTCCTCAAATCCTGATGAAACCTGTATGCAAACTGGTTCAAGTATTTGATGATACTGCTACAGTAGATGAAACTGTTCAAACTTTGAAGAGAAGGAAGATAACTGAAGAATCTAAAAAAACCTCTGACACAACTCAAGTTGTTCAGAATGAAGAACAACAAGCTACAGAAGAAATAACAAATCCTGATCAAGTCATCAAGACATCAACCTCTGACAGTGCTCAAGTTGATTTGAATAAATTGACATTTACTGATAATAGAAAACTCCTATAGAAGAATGTTAATCCATCAGATCCTAAGAAAAGCTAGCTGCTATCTGATTTCATGACAGTTGGATTGAAAGCCAGAGAAGCAAGAGACAGAGCTGGATTAGGTTCTGAAGAAGCCAAAATCAAGACAGGAGTTGAAGTGCTTACAAGAGATCCATTTTTATTTACTGACAAACCTCTTGAAGAAGTTACAAAGAAACACCTTGACAAGGTTATATCTGTTCAAGTGGTACTGGATGCTCATGATAAGCATAATGTTAAAGAACATCTGATTCTATTTCTTGAAGATGGAAGAACATATCAAATGTCAGAATCAGATGTGCTGAACAAATCTCTGAAAGAACTTCAATTCTCTCATTATCTTTTAGAGATAAAGTCTGAGATTACCAGGAGATGGTCAAACTTCATCATGAAGACCATAAGGGATAAAACAAGAATTTCTGGATCAAGGGTTATAGAATTCATTCCAAACATAGTTGAAGATGATGGAAATGAAATTCCAATGAAGAAGGATTCTGCTAAACTTGAAGTCATTCTGAAAGAGAAATGTCCGTGCTACAATGAAGACTCTTCCCATCCAAGAGTAATCAGACTTGGTGATGGTTTAGAAAGAAATCACATCTCAGTACTTAGGATTGTAATCTACCATATTGGAAGTCAGGGTGAAGAATTAAAGCAAGTCAAAGCTACAATAGCTCAAGTCTTGAGGAATAAAGAAGAAAAGATGATATCAAACTTTGTCAAGAATCACTTTGGATTCAGATTGACTCAGTAAATTTGGTAATAGCTACAAGGACCGTAAGTTGTAGTTAGTTGTGTACTTAAATGTTTTTGATATCATCAAATCTATTAACTTGTATATTTTGCATAATTTACAAGTTGGGGGAGATTGTTAGATATATTTGAGATGTCATGTCTAATCTGATTTGTGTTTAGTTTTCAAAACTTAACAACATGACTTATCAAGACTTACTGAAATCAGAACTTACTGAAGTCAGAACTTAATATCAGAACTTAAGATGTCAGAAGATATATATATATATATATATATATATATATATATATATATATATCAGGACTTAAGTGTGGGAAGACTTCAGATAAGAAATGTGGCTGATTTACAGGAGAAGATCTGGACTAAAACAAAAAAAGATATGAATAAAGAGTTAGAGGACTAGAAGACTTGTAGAAGATATCTGATTGATATATTTTAGAAGATAGAATTATATTTCATATCAATTAGAAGATATCTTGTAACTGTGTACTATATAAACACAACTTAGGGTTTACACTATATGTGTTATCATTAACGAGAACATTATTCATTGTAACCTAGCAGCTCTTAGTGATATTGTTCATCACTGAGAGAGAACAACAGTTCTATTGTAACAGAGTTTATTTGAATATACTTGATCTTTGTTACATACTTGTGTTAAAATCGATTTGATTGTATAAACACTATATTCAACCCCCTTCTATAATGTTGTGTGACCTAACAATGTGCTTATCATTGCATTGATCTTGTTATTTGTGTTGCTGAACAATGAAGTGGAATCGAAGACTAAGGGATATGAACTACCTAAATAAACCTTTTATAGTAGTAATGAAGCTCTTGATGTATGACTATGTAGTTCAAATTTTCCAACATTGTACTGAAATATTATAAATGTATCACAATTGTAAAAGAAAGTGATTTCATTACCAAGTATATCATCCAAGATTACATCCCATTACATAGTTCTAAGCAAAAGATAGAAAATATCAGTACAATTAAAACATAATTTTTTTTAGCATAATTTCAAATTGCATAAATGCAAAACTAGATAAAAGTTAAAGAGTTGCATCTCTTGGGTCCTTTCCCCCCTTTGTTGAAGGTCCTGTACCTTTGACTTTCTTCTCATTCTTGATCTTCTGTAGTGCTTCTGCAAGAGCACCTGCCGTGATTACAGATCTTCCATGAGACAAGAAAGGTGCAGATTTCAGTTGTGTCTTCCCAATAATGGTTTTGTATTGCTTGACTGGTGGAATATGTTTTCCAACTTCATTGGCCCTGTATATGAGTTAAGAGGTGCTTGATCTTCATCATCAAGGAAAACTGGGGTATCTCTGGTGTTTTTGAACCTCCCAAATGTAGTTTTTTAAGTACAACCTGTTACTACTTCTTGGTTCTTCAACATAGGGTGTTGTTTTTGAACTTCCACCATCTCCTTTTCCACTATATGAGCTGTTCCTTTTGTGGTTGTTGTTTCTCCCAAGATTCAATCTTTCAACACTTGGAATTTTTTTGTCCAAATTTTTCTTTTTTTCATGTTCACTCCCCACCATGGGTTTCTTCCCTTTATCCAGTACTCTGTCATAAACTAATTGCTTCCCTTTCTCCTTCATTTTCTCATCAGCTACTATCCTCTCTGTTAGCAGTGATTCCAGCTCAACCATATTTCTCTCTTTCAGTTTCTTGATTTTCCTGGCTGGAAGTTGTATAGGTGCATCATCATCATCAAATGGCGCTTCCACCACAACTGACTCTAGCATTTGGCTTAGTTGTGTAAGTGGTGGCCCTTCTTCAGGATAGTCCAATATCATTTCATCACCAGGCCCATTAGTCTCATTCATTTCATTGTAGGTCTCCTCAATCTCTTGCTCATCATCCCCTCATTTATTGTTGCTTCATTCTCCTCCTTGAGTGAGGGATATGTCCTCCTATTATATCCTGCCAAATGACATTATCTACACCTAAAAAGACATTAACCATAACTTACTAATCTATATGACCAATTACCTAAGTAAAAATAGAAAAAGTTTATTAGATGTACCTCACTGTAAGTTGAGTAGACCTGCACAACATCCTCTTCCCATGTTCTTCTTTCTCAATTACATCTGGCATCTCAGGCCTCCTCTTTTTCTTGGGTCTTCCAGGTTGCTTCTCAACCATAGGTGGTTTCATCACCATGTTACATCTCTCCCAAGCTGTGTGACCATTTATTGGATAAATAATTTCAGAGTATGCCTTTCTGTAATTTTTAACAGAATATATAGGATCAACATATTCATCAACATTAGCCCCCAATCTGTTTAGACAACTAACACCATGGTGACATGGTATGCCACTAAGATCCCACCTCTTGCAACCACAACTTCTATGACCAATGTCTACTACATACTTTGACCAATTCACTGTTGTTACCTCAAACTGATCATAGCCTGCATATGTAGAGTTAAAGCCTCCACTCCATTTCTTGTATTTCTCAACCAAAGAGTTTATTTTTGGTGTAAGCTTTCTATCTCCCCAATCCTCCATTTCTTCCCTCTTGTTCTGCAACCTCCTCATTAGATATTCTCTAATCATTTCTAACATCACTAAAACACTTTCTTCCCTAGCCCTCAAGATGCAACTATTAAATTTTTCACACATGTTGTTTAGTAAAAGGTCACACTTTGAATCATTCCTGAAGTGTGACCTTGTCCGGTGGTGAAATGGAACTTCAGTCGACCATTTTCAAGCCTCTTCATTCTCCTCCTTCATTGTACCCATTGCTTTTTCAAATGCTTCTACATTTGAGGCCCTAGCACAACTCCACAACTTATCCTTAAGTGACCTACCTGGGAATTTACCCTTGAAATTGTTGTGCATATGTCTAACATAATCCCTATGCTCACTGATAGGTAACATCTCATCAATGACATTCAGTAACCCCTTATGTCTGTCACTAATGAAAGTCCAACCCTCCCCAACACCTACATCTAAATCATTAGCCACCAAAGCCACAAACCACCTCCAAGAATCAAATCTCTCTGCTTCAACCACAACATAAGCTATAGGGCATACAATTATTACCATCTAGACTTGTAGCACATAATAACTGACCTTTGTAAGCAGTTTTTAAGTGGCATCCATCAAATCCAAGAACTTTTCTGCATCCAAACTTAAAACCATGCTTCAGACCCGCTAAACATATGTACGTCCTCTTGAAGGCGCCTTCATGTTCTGCAAGAGGTAGATATAACATTGTTAATAATTAAAAAAAATTGACTTGATAAATGTACACTAACCACTAATCCAGATCTGACCTGGGTGTATTTCAATCTCAACTATGGAGTTGGGATTCATCTTCAACAACTTTGTTTTATAATCCCATAGCTTCTGGAACTGCTCTTCCTGGGATCCATTTATCATCTTCATGCACTTTTTTTTGCTTTTCTGAGAATATGATATTTGAAATCTATCTGCAAATCGTTCAACACAGTCTTGTGAAAGGCTTTGATTTGCCAGTTTGGATTAATTCTGAAATCTGGGAGGTATTTTCTGCATAAAAACCCAAAATTGATGAGGGGTAACCCTACTTGCTCTCTAGCACATGTATGGTCTGCAAATGCAATAAAGAAATAGTCAGTTATTACATTATACACAGTCCAAAAGGTATAATAGAGAAGACATAAAAAAGGAATAAAAATATACCTAGTCCCACAGTTTTTATTTGCATGCTTTTGTCAAAATTTAATGAAGCAAATAAGGTCCAAGGACATGGTGGTTGACATACAGTCCTGGCCCTAGTTCTGTCACTTATCCTGAACCTTATGACCCTCCCCTCAATAGCACTATGATTCTGTATTGCCTCCCTGTACTGTCTATGATTAGTGAATATCATTCCAACTCTCCACTTTGGGTTTTCTTTCCCTTTGAACACTGAAAATGCTTTTATCCTCTTCTCAGTCAGACTGGCATCTTCAATTTCATGGTCTGCCAAGCTCTCCAGATCATCACTGTCATATTCACCCTCCATGTCCACATCCCTCTCAACCTGTCTCTCTTCACTTAGACCAAGTCCTTGCCTAAGTCTACCAATCCATTCCACTTCCTCATCAACATTCTTAGAAAAAAGAAGGTCATCATCTGTCATTGAGTAGTCACTATCAACAAAATCATAATCATCAATTTCATCACTCCAATCTCCTACATCATTGCTGTCATCTCCTTCACTCCTTTGAACAATTTGATCTTCAAATGGCACAAATTCTTCCTCATTCGAATGATGGACATACACATCTATTTTATTATCATTCTCTAAAGCATAAGACTTCATTGTAGATACATCTACTTCATTTTTTACTAACACTAATCCCACTTCCAACTCTCTTTTAGGCAGTCTAAAATACAGAGAACCAAAGCCTCCATAACCCAACGCATTAGTCCACGCTCTAAGATTTTCTAAACTAATTTCATCAAGGTCTCGGAAATGATACACAGTGACTTTACCTCCTACGTATTCAGTTCTGGGAACCCATTTTAACTTCCCACTATGAAACAAAGACAAACTTACAACATCATCACCTTCAACATAAAATAAATGGATGTAAACACATTTAACACACAATATATATATATATATATATATATCCGACTACATTATTTACTCATTAGGTATAACACACAAACAAAGCAAAGGTCAACAAAGACTGGATCAACATAATAAATGGATAAACATTAACAATAACACACATACCCATGTTTTAAGCATTATATTGTACCAATCGATCAAAATATACATTATTTATCAGTAAAACATAATAGGAAGATAAGAGAAATACCAACAGAGGTGCCATCGCTATATTCCATTGAATGATCCGCACAATCCAAGCTCAAAATGTTTGGATAATTTAACTTATAAGTCCGATTTTTTTTTATTTAAATGAACTAAAATAAATAATTTTTAAATATAATTATCTTATTTCTTATATTTTAAGTTAGATTAACATTTGAAAAATAGATTTCAAAACTAAAATTGATAAATAACAAAAAATAAAAAATAAGTTGAGAAAAAGTACGTCGTTACCAATTTATAAATTGTAAATTCAACTTATAAGTCGGGTCGACAAACACTCGTCAATAAGCTGTTGGAGGCTTATAAGTAGCTTATCAGGTTTACCAAACAAGCTCATTAATAATTTTTCTTAAAACTAATTAGTACTATTTATTTTCTTTAATAATTTTGTTATTGTTGTGGAGCCAAACATACATTACCAGATACAAAGTATATACTATTTAAATAATTAGGTATTTAAAATTGAGGTAGAATGAAAACAAGACGCACTTCACTCGCTGATACAAGCTAAGACTTCTGGGGGATTATAAAGGTGCAAGGCTAGATTTTATTTGAAAATCATTTTACACTCTTCAATACATAAAAATTTTATTCTCACAAACTTTCTGTATCTTTTCTTCTACCAAAATATTTAATTTTCTAATTTACAAAACTTTACTTTTATTATACACCTGAGCGCTCAACAATCTACGTTATCAGTGTGACTAATTCCCCACCCCTAATTCATGAATTTTGAAAATTTGCAGGCTATGAAAAAAAATCATATTCTGTCTCTTATATTATCTCTTAAAATTAGAATGTTAGGCATATTAACTTTTGCATTTTTGAAGAAACGAGCTATGAATGCTTCCCTTGATAGATATAGAAATACGATACTCCCTGTCCCAAAATATTTTCCCCAACTTTTTGTGTTGTTCATGGGAAATTATTGACTATTAATTTATATATAATTTATAAGATCAAATATAATTATGAGTGATTTTGTTGCATTCATATTTATGAGTATTTTAATAGAAATTTTTATATTTAATATCAATACGGAATTAAAGATAAATGTGTATAAATATGAATTGAAAGGTCCGAATGATCAACTCTGCAATCAGTTGTTAGAATCAATAAGTCTTCAAATCGACATAGAAAAGGAAAGTTTTTAAGGACGGAGGGAGTATTATTTTTCACCACGGTTAGAGCAACAATGATGCATATATCGTTGTATTTTTATTCATATAATTGATTTCCGTTTAAAACTCAGCATTATTTTGGTAAGTTAATTAATGCATTTATTGAATCGCCAATTTGCCACGTTATCTACACATTGGTGTAACTTGTAAAGCCAAGTTGAAGTATTTAGGGTGTACAGACGAACCGCTCAACTGTATCCAACCGCTCAACCGTTCGCAACCGAACCGTATTTTGCGGATAATCGTGAAAAACGGGTTGGTTGTGGATTTAAATTTTGAAAATCGCTCATTCGCGGTTTGGATGCGATTTTAAATTCTTGAAAATCGCAAAATCGCAACCGTAACTCACAACATATATTTATAATAAAATATATTTCCAAAAATGTAGTTAATATCATATAAATTAATAAGTATACACATTTATTAATTAATCTTAGGTTAATGTTAAAATTTCGTTTATAAGATTCATAATCATTATAAGATATATAACGTAATAAATGGAAAATGTAATCAACATGTAATTTTTTTTATCCTTTTATTTTTTTTCTCTTGCCCCCATATTTTTGTATGTTTTTAATATTTTTGCTCTACACGGAGTATTAGTTTATATTTTATTTTTGAATGTAAATTTATCAAGTAACTTAAACTTGAATTTATCAATATTCCGAATTTATTTTTTTGCAAATTATTAATTATTTTAAAATAAGTGGTTGAACCGCAAACCGATCTGCAATAATCGCAAATTCGCAACCGCAATTGACGCGGTTAACCGCAACTGCGGTTGCGGATGACAATTTTTTAAAACCGCTCTTCGCGCTTTGGTTCGAATTTTACCTGAAAATCGATCTGATCCGAATCGCGTACACCCCTAGAAAGTAGTAGCCAACTTTGACTGTACTTCACTGCTCGAGTATGACCTTTCCGGTACAACTGTGTACAAGGACAAGGTGACACATCCCATCCATAGGAGTTGACCACAGAACTGTGTACTTATTTGCATGAAAAGACAGTTGGGACAATTAAAATGCTTGCTACCTACTTGCCTTGCCCAGTATATTACTCGCTTGAAAACGTGGTCCCTAAAAACGTTTTTTATTTGTATTAGACACGTTTGTTAATATACATTTTTGATGTTAATATCTTTAATTTTGTATTAGTATTAAATATAAAAATTTTATTATATTAAAATATTTATAAATACGAATTTAACAAAATTCATCATGACTATATTTAATCTTATAAATTAAACGTAAATTAGTAGTTAATCGCTTAACATAAATAGTTTAAAAAATCAAAATAAGAAACATAATATGGACAGAGGGAGTATCCAACCCCAACCTATTGAGGAGATACTGTGCTGTGCTGTGCTAGCTCCTTTTTTTTGTATTTATACGGAATTGAGTATCTGTTTTAAGAATCCTCGAGTTAGGCTAGAGTGAACAGGATATGAACAACAAAAAGGATAAACAGTTAATCACACGAGTTATCCAACATATTAAGTTTGCTAGCTACTTAAGTCTTAACTAACATCCTTAACTGTGCTCCTTGCTATATAAATCAAATCCACAGAACAAACACAACTAGAAAAAATATATATACACACGTTACACTTCACAATCAATAAATATGGTTCATCCCATAGACAATGCTAATGAAAACAGTCCTTATGGAAGCCTCACAAGAGAAGAATTCTACGTAAAAAACCACATACTACATCACAAAAAATTCATGCTAAACAACCAAAATATGAAGATTTATACACAATCTTGGCGCCCGGATCTGGATCATTCAACCCCGCTACGCGGTTTCGTTGGAATGATCCATGGATACACAACAGAAAGCAGTTGGCTTCTAGAACTCTCTGCAGTTGCTATAGCTAAATCTGGTTTCCTGGTCTCTTCACTTGACTTGCAAGGCCATGGATATTCCGAAGGCTATCCAGGTCACATTCCAAATATTGAACATGTTGTTGATGATTGTGTTCAATTATTTGATTCGATTCGCGCTGAAAATCCAAATATTCCAGCTTTTTTATATGGTGAGTCACTAGGTGGTGCAATTGCAATACTAATGAGCCTAAAACAGAAGAAAGAATGGAACGGTTTAATTTTACATGGTGCAATGTGTGGTGTTTCCAAGAGCATTAAGCCAATTTGGCCTATTGAGAAGTTACTTCCGGTGGCTGCATGCATTGCACCAAAATGGAAAATTGTGATCACTAGGCCACCCGAGAGCATGTCATATAAAGAAGTGTGGAAGCGAAAGCTGGTGGCCAAAAGTCCGAATCGCCGTCGTTTGGCCTCGGGTAAACCACTGGCCGCGACTGCCTTGGAGTTCTTGAGAGTGTGTGAGTTTATCGAGAGAAATTGCTATGAAATTGAAGTTCCTTTGATGGTAGTACATGGTGGGGAAGATAGGGTGTGTGAGCCCAAGTCTGCTAAGAAGTTTTATGAAATGGTTAGTAGTAAAGATAAAAGTCTCCAAATTGTGAAAGGCATGTGGCATATGTTGATTGGTGAACCAAATGAAACTGTAGAGCTGGTGTTTGGGAACATCATGTCTTGGATTTGTAAGAGAGCTGATCAGTATAATCAGTGTTAATGTGGCTTGTTTCTTCTGCTTCTTTTAGCATGAAGATATCATAATCAAAAAGTTCATTTCATATGAAAAATGTTGTAATATGTCAGTACAACTTGAAGCACCAGTTTATTCAGTGAAATAAGATATTTCTGATAGTTGATGGCATCAAACCAATACAAACACTTCGACTCACTTTTCAGTTTTCAGTCCACATGTTGCATTTCATGCATTCTTATGTGCAATCTAATAGTAATAGTTTCCATAATTGTCAGGAAGAAGTTAAAGCTATTTATATAGTACTATATGAACAAGAAAAAGCATTTATGATGACAGACATGATCACATGACACAGAACAATTGAACAAGATGGCAACTAGGGCTGCTTCGGCAATGTTAATGTGATTCAGTACATGTACATGGTAGATGGTCATGACTAGAGCTGGCCAAACGTGCGGGTTTGAACCGCCCGTTCGGGACCGGCTCGTATGAAAACCGGGAATTATTCGGCCCGAACCGGGTCGATTCAAACCCACACAATTCGTAAAAACAAGTGAGCCGGTTACGAATTATATTTTAAAAAACCGGAACCGTGACCGGCCCGCACAGAACCCGCGCGAGTTGCACATGCAGGCAACCCGCACAGGCCCGCAGGTGTGCCTCATCAACTGAAGATCACTTATTCACAGAGTGTGATTAAATTACATAAGAGTCAAAGAGTTTGATATAAAAAAAGTAGAGTCCAATACAAATTGCACTAACAAATAATAATACTATAATAATATTTATAATAATAGTAGTTCATTTGCACCCTGCAACTTGAATTGAAGTGTAACAGCACATAAACCCGCATGGAAGCCCGCACAGCCCGAATACATGATTATTCGTGTACCGGTTACGAGTCCAATTTTTCCGGTTCAAGCCCGGCCCGAGCTCGGTTCGTTCATCAACAGGCCGGTTCAGTGTCTATACTTCGAGTGCTCAACCCGTATGCGGCCCGGCCCGGCACGCACGGACCGCACAAGTGGCCAGGTCTAGTCATGACACGTCCATACAACTGGAACATAATGAATGGTATTTCCCTAGTTTTATAAACAGTCTCTATCTTCAAAAATTTACAGAAACGCAAGTGTAAGATTATGATGTTGTTTGGGCTTGGCGTATAATCATACATTTATCTTTGGATCGTTTAGTTGCAGAAGGCTAGTGTCGTGTTCAGACAAACATATCTATTGGGAATGCAGTTCATCTGATTACAAGCAATCTTGCAAAGAAAAAGTGTTAACTGGAATACAATTTAATACAAATTCAATTGCAGAAACCATATTAGTACTAACTACTAAGCAGAATTTAGATGTGAATTTTCTAAACTTACCAGTATTGTAGCTTAAGCACAATATGTCAGTATGTCACAATTGACATTGTTAAAAATGATGTGAATATGGATTTCCGGTCTCAGGCATTGATTACATTTAGCTGATGTGCAACATAACATTGTACTGAAAGTAGTAGTTACGTGCTTGATCTTGCACAATAATATTCCTTTAATGGGGATTTACTTCTTTTACAAACTAGAAGCATCCACAATAATATCATGGATCACAATTTCGACCTTTTTACAATAAAATCAGCAACAGAATTAACATCGGCTTTGTCTGCTCTCTCTCCAATCCATGAAACTATAGTCTGAAACACAGTCTCCACACTTTCATTTGGTTCACCGATCAACATATGCCACATGCCTTCGAAAATGTTTAAGCTCTTGTCTGTACTAGATACCGATTTGAAAACATTCCTAGAAGAATCAGGGTCACACACTTCATCTTGACCACCATGAACTACTAGCAGAGGAAGTTTAAGTTGACGACAGTCCCTTTCTATTATCTTGCAAGCTCTCAAACATTGCTGTGTCGTTTTTGCAGTTGACGTACCTGAAATCATGCGATTGCGACTAGGACTCCTCATAACCAACTTCATTTTCCACACCTCCTTGTACGACTTAAAATTTCCAGGAGATATCCCGATTTCCCAATTAGGTGCCACAGAAGCAACTAGAGGAAGTAGTTTTTCGAGTGGCCACGTTGGTTTAACAATCTTCGAAAAACCACACAAAGCTCCATTTAAAATCAACCCGTTCCATGCACTCTGCTGTTTCAGGCAAACAAGTATAGCTATTGCACCACCTATGGACTCTCCGTATAAGAAAGCGGGGAGTTTCGGGTTTTTATTTCTAACAGAATCGAAAAAGTGGATGCAGTCATCTACAATGAGATGAATATCGGGCAGATGACCAGGAAAGCCATCAGAATATCCGTGGCCTTGAATATCAAGTGCACATACAAGAAACCCTGTTTTGGCAATGGCTACTGCAGTTAACTCCTGGAGCCAACTGCTTTCTGATGCGTAGCCATGGATCATTGCTACAATCCCACGTAGTCGAGGCGATAAAATCGGATACGGGGACCATGATTGGGTCCATATCTTCAAATTTTGGTTGTTTAGCATGTAACCATGCTGATGAAAGATCTGGTGTTTTTCGTGAAATTGTTTTCTAGTGAGGTCTCCATAAGGGCTGTTCTTATTAGCTTGGTGAATGGGATGAGCCATCTTATGTTTTCTTCATCATCAGCTTTGATAGTAATATGGTTCTTGAGTTGACAGGGTATTGATCAGGGATATATGTAATTTTGAATCAAACGATCACTGAATATTAGGAGAGTGTTTGATTTAGCTTGATTTCATATAAATAAGTACTCCTGCATAATAATTTAAACACTAGTATACAATACTACTAGTATACAAATACAACTCGACTCGTGCGCTGCGCTGTTCTTTATAACATTATAAATTGATTATAATCTTAATATTATTAATAAAATTCGAACCTTATATTACCTATCTATCCTATAATAATCGGAATGATGTATAATTTATAATTTGGTTAACCCCTAATTTAAATAATGTATAGTTTGTAGTTTGGTTGATCACTATTTTAGTTATCGCTTTCTATCACGACCGCCGGATCTTCATCATCAAATAATCAGATCCGTTCGATTCAAATACTAAAAAAAAACACTTCACAAGTTTTCAGGTTCGAATCTCGTCAACAATAAACATTCCTATTATTATATATAAAAATACATATAAGTTCTCGGGTTCGAATCTCGTTAAAAACAAACATTTATATTACTATTATTTATAAGGATACGCATAAGTTTTCATGTTCGAATCTCAACAAATATTTACATTATTATTTATGAATAAGATCTCATCCACCATATACTATTTATAACATTTGAATTTAACTTAAAATTATACACAATGAACTTATAATTACATAATTATTATTTAGTATTTAATTATTTGTATAGAATTTTAATAAAATTATATAAAATAAAAATATATAAATATTAATCAAGACCCATGCATCACACGGGCCGTAAGCTAGTATATAATAATCTTAGGATTAGGTTTAACGGTTCTCATCAATTTAATTTGAAATTATGTGTTAGTAAATAGAGAATTAATAACCAAATTTTAATTTTTTCGTTTTAAATATACTCCATTTGTTCCGTTCATTTATATACAATTTTCTTTTCGGACGTTCTCAATTATATAGGTTTCAAAAATGATAAATTTTTATAATATAAAAATTAATTAAATCCACTTATCTCCACTATTTTCCTCCATTATACTTATTATATTTATTTAATGTTAATCAGTTTCATTATTTTACCCATTTTTCTTTACTTTTTCTCTACTATTTCTTAACCTCTATTTCACACCTCACATCTACCTAATGGAACGCATTGAGTGATATTATATAAAGATATTTAGGGTTGAGCAAAAAACTATTTAAAACCGAAACCATATCGAAATCTGAAAAAAATTGGAAAAAATTGAACCGCATAAAATTAAGTGAAAACCGAAAAATAATAAATCGAATCGAACCGATTTAAATCGCTTCCAATTATGTGTTACAACCGAATCGATAAAAATCTAACCGAATCGGTTACTAATATCAATAGTTTCATATTATATTTTACGTATATAATTTATATTTAGACTATGTTGGATTATAATTTATGCAGATAAAAAAGATTGAACAAGATCAGAGACCGAGCTAAGGGATGGCCGGCGGATGCGGCCGCCACCCCAATTAAAGTATATATTATATATTAAAATTGTTAAAAATATTGTTTATTAATTTATTTAATATAAAATAAATTAAAAATATATAATAGTTATTCTGGAAAAAAATTCGCAACCCCAAACCTCGACTTCTGGCTCCGTCCTGAACAAGATGTCTATGTTTGTATATTTCTCACGGTGGTCTATTAGTCGAGTACTACAGTTTATCAATTTCCCGTGAGTAGATTTTCTATAAGGAGAACAATGTTGTTGTAGTATATACAGTATCGAATTGTATTTTACGTTCTTTTCATTTTTGTCTTAGCAACCTTATCTTGATTTTGTTAATAGTTTATTTAGCTGCCTTGATCTTGTGACAATGCAGAAAATGTTTTCTAATCTATGTAGCGACAGCCTGATTTTGTTAATCTTTTGCTTAGCCTGATTTTGTTAATCTTTTGCTTAGCTGCCTTGATCTTGTGACAATGCAAGATATGATTTGTAATGAATTTAGGCTGGACAAGAGAACCTTTATTTATGTCTTATTTTGTAAATATGAAAGACTAAGTTGATTTTTTTATTAAAACATAAAATACACTTTTCGACTTATTTGTGTTAAATTATAATGTAATATTATTCATTTTTATATTTGTTTGTTTTTTAACTGTAATCAAATCGATTATAATCAAATTGGTATTTTTTAAATTGAAGGGACAGATCAATATTTAATGTATAAAGTGAATTTAATAGATGAAAATAGTGAATATAGTTGATTTTAATATTATAATTTTTTACTATTTTAATTTTTTTTATAATACGATATAAGAAAATGAGAGAAACATTAAAATTAAAATGTAAAAAAATAGATGAGACGCAGAAATATATTTCAAAATGTCCCAAACGGCCGTTGCTAGTCCCTCCCTGTCTCTCCATTGGGCATATAAAATTGATGTAGCCGGTATGAAAGCAAATTTGAAATATATACGGATCCGGTCCAAGTTGCAGTCGCCAGGTTACTGTTGTGTTGTGCAGCAGGCTAGGAGCGTGCATAAAAGTTATCGCTGTCAAAGTATTTGAGAAATACTCGGATTTTGTCATTACCAAAGTTACGGGTCTCGACAATCATATTTTTACGGGTTTGTCTTGTGGATGGTAATGGACACATGCTAATCACAAAAATTTATAAATTTGAAGTGTTTTGATTGGTGTAGTTTTTGTAAATGCAGGGGTTCATTATTATTAAAAAGTACTCCCTTCATCTCATATTATGTGTTTCTTTGGATATGTGCCGATCAAATTAACTTAAGTTTGACTGAAATTAATTAATAATTTATAATTGAATAAAAAAAAATTATATCACCGAAAAGTAGATTTAATCTACTTTAATCTATAATTTTCAGTTTTTGAAATAATATACGAGTAATGTTTAATCTTTAGTCAAAAGTTCGTAAATTTGACTCCTATAAAAGAAAATGCGACATATAATATGAGATGGAGGGAGTATTGACCAATTAAAATAAGCCAAACTTATAGAAGTTTGTGCTTAGTGTGTGCCCATGTGCACACGTGCCCATGTGCACACAGCAGAAAAACCGTATTTTTATATTCGTTTTTTCCATATTTTATTAGATAATGATGATTGCATATCAGTTGATGTTTGCTCACCTAGCCAAGTTACTTCTCATTTTATTTAATACATTAAGTATGTACTCAATTATATTTATAATATTCATTTCATTTAATTAGAACCAATTATATTATACTTCTTTCTTAATTATTTTTTTGTTATATTATAAACTGTACATATAAAAGTTGATTTTCAAATAATTTATTTAATATATATATACATATATATTGTAATAACCCCAATTTTGGAGAAATTTTGAAACCCTTATGAATAGTGTTTTTGCTGAACGAGAAAACTTTTCATGCCACGCTATGTAGGGGTTCTGTTATTGATCTTATGGGATATTATTAGTACTCTATGTAGTATATAAGTGTATGTAAAGATCGTCAGAATCCAATTCCGAACACTTTGGTTTTTCCCGGAAATCCACAAGATACGGAGAGAATTGAGTATAAGGTAACAGGATAAAAAAGATTTAAATTAAAGGATTATACTAGAGGATCATAAAAAGGAATATAATGTATTGAGAAAGGTTAAGGGAACCTAAGTAATAAGATCCCGGGTATGATCCTTCAAACGATAAACGAGAACGAAAGTTAAGCGAACCGTATAACAGATCAGCGGTCATTAGGCAAACGATTAGGAAGTTAATCAAAGGGATTAGTGGGAATGATGTCATCCAACCAATAGAAAGAGGACAAGGAAGGGAGGATGACATCATGAGGATGACATAGGCATGACATGGGAAGGAAGGAGGTGTGGTGGCTTTGTAACCACACAAATTCAAGGGCAAAAAGGTAATTGACTAAAGCAAGCACAAAAACCAAGCAACCAAGCCAAGCAAAAATCATTTTCATCAAAAATCAAAAAGCAACCAAGGCTTTGTTCTTGAAGCTCTCGGCTTTTTACTATTCATAAGGCAAGAACAATTCAAAACTCAAGATCCAAACTTCCTAAATTGGTAAGATAATTCCCTAATCATCTTCATGCTTAGTTAGGACTATATCATGAGTTTAAGCCATTAATTCCTTCTCAATCTTCTTCATTTAATCAAAGAAGAAGACTATGAATAGTGTTTTCAAGTTTTTTAACTTGAAGTTTTCTTGTTTTTCTTGAAGATCCAAGCTTTCCTAAGACTTCTCAAAGCTTCTTAAGGCTTCCTAGCTCATCCCACCACTTCAAGGAAGGTATACCATCTCCAAACCCTAGATCCCTATGTATTATAAGATGATTTTGATTAGTAGGATGATATTGTAGCTTGTTGTTGTGATTTAGAGTTTGGGATTTGGAATGGTAGTAAAATGGAATGATAAATGTTGTGGTTTTGATTAAAAGAACTTAAGTATGGTTAAATTAAGCTTAGGCATAAGTATAAATGATTAAATTGAATTGGTTGGGGTTGTTATGATGTGATGAGGATGGATGTTGGTTGTATGTTGGATTTGAGGTTGGTTTGTGGTTGGTTTTGAATGGTTAAAATTGGGAAATCGCGTAAACATAGCCGTCGTAACGTCCGATTTTCTTTGGACTGTTTTTGTGCATAGCATTAGGACCCGAGAACCCCCTGCTAGATTATGACCACTGCCATGTTTAGATAGCTCATGTTACGAGCTTCGTTTTGATATGTAGTTCGTTCGATTCCGATGCACGGTTTAGGAGAAACGACCGTTTCAAGTAACGGCGTTTCGCGAACGAAACTTTTTCCCTCGCCTTACTTTGAAACATAGGTTAAAGACCAAAAAGGGTTAATTAATGTATGAAACATTTATGGTAAGTGTGTTAGGCAGTTGGTAAGACACTCGCGAAGGAATCGCTTTAAAACTCGTAAAGGTTAAATTATTAAAAATGGTGGAGCCGCGGGTACCCGAGTGACTTAAGCAAATCAGTGAGCGCAAAACAAGCGTTAGAGTCTAAGTTAGTTAAAGTATAGATTTACAAGTGATTTTGGTTTAATTCCAACTTACTTGTTGTTTATAGGTTATCAGACTCGTCCCGAGCCTTTCTCACCCCCAAGTCGCTCAGGCAAGTTTTCTACCCGTTATACTGTTGTTGTGATGTATATGTGTATATGCATTATCTTGCGATAGATGCATGTTGGTTATTTAGCAAATTCTTGCGATATATTGTAGCATGTGATATGGTATATATGCATGCCTGTTTCATATTCTTGAAATATATATCTGTTGGTTCAGTTGATAATACCTATGCTAGAGGATAGCGGTATCTTGCATATACCCTTAGTGTAGGGACCCAAAGGTGAAAAAATTTTCTAAAACCGGGAGTCGAGGATCCCGAGTAGATTTTGTATATATATGGATATGGATATATATATATATATATATTTATATATATATATGGTTATAGTTTTCCAAACTATTAATCGAATAAGGTTTATTCGATAACTTTAAACTTTATTTTATTTAATGAATATTATTTCGAATATTATTCGAGGACTTATGACTCCTTTTATATTATTTATTGAATATTACTTGAATATTCATTCGAGGGCTTATGACTCAGTTTATATTATTTAATGAATATTATTTGAATATTCATTTGAGGATCTATGACTCCGATTATTTGCTGAGATATATTCTGTATTTTATTAAAGAATAATGTTTCGATAATCAAACTTATTTTCGATTATTCAAATGAAGATAATACTTTCATATAAGTATATCTTTGGTTATTTAATACTCGTTTCAAGTATAAATTTTAATACTTCTACTTCAATTATTTTTATAAAGATTATTCTTTATGAGAATATTATTTAATTAATAATATTCAGTCATTTTCTAAATATTCTGGGGACTGATTTACTTCATTAAATCAGCTTTACTCCAAACACTCTATAAAGTGTTTTCGAGTCTTCAAAATGATTTTTAAAAGTTAGAGTGGATCCCAAAACTCATTTTTATATTTAAGATCTTCCTTTTTAAGGGGATTTAAATACTCGCTTAAAACCTGAGGGATCCGGCTCTGTGGTGTATTTTATATTCGCAACAAGATTGCAGTTTTGGTAAATGAATTGATTACTTACCCAACGTTCGGGAAGTAAGTCCATCTATTGAGTCGGCATAAGCAACATGGGCTCAGTGGGCGTCCATGATAGTGTAAGTGGCTCAGTGGGAGTCCATCAAATGCATAAGTGGCTGAGTGGCAGTCCAGCATAGGTCCTAATGCGGCCAGGGTGATGACCAGTGGGGAATTCGTCCATCTACTAGTAGAAAAGGTTACTTATGGGTATCTTTGCCTGATCAGCAAGATATCTGGTTTATGCCAAAATTCTTTTCCTTTCCAAAATTCATTGGATGTTTCAAACTCTGTTCATACTTTACATAACAAAGGTTCCAGGAAATGTTTTAGAGATATATATATGTGGATATATATATATCGGGACTAAATAAAGTATCTCATAACTTTTTCATTCAATAATATTTCAAAGATTGAATCTATTCAAGTCTTAACTTGTGGTCTCATCTATGGGATGTTTTTCTTAAAACTTATAATACTTTGAACGGTGGTAGTTCAAGTAGCTTTATAAATGATATAAGTGTGGTGAAGTATTGGTAACTTCATTCCTTGTTTTTACATTATATCTAGTAAGTAATTATCTTACACGCGATAAAGATTCTAGTAAGTATCCATTTAGATACTTATATTATTGTTATCACTATGTATTATCTTGCGAGCTGTAAGGCTCACTCTTGCTTTATTTCTTCATCACACAACAACAATTAGGAGAGATGGCCAGACTCCAGCAGACCCAGCGCAAGCGCGTGGGAAGCGTCCCGCGTCTTCCCGATGATGTTGTAGCTGCTATAGCTGCAGAGGTAGATCCATTGTAGTTCAGACCATCTACTTTTGAGAATCAAATTATGTATAATTATAACTTGTGGCAGATAATGGCAATTAACTGTAAATTTATCAAGTAATCATTTTGGGTTGTAATAACTTTTAAATGGTGGATTCAAAGACTTGTACTTATTTCAATTTCATCTCTGAGACTATAACGGGTTGTGGTGTGTGTTAGTATGGGGTCACATCATGAGGTTATTTATTATTAATTAAGTGAAGTGATATTGTGGAAAGAAAGACCGTGACAACCCGGATCCCCGACCCCGGATCTGGGGGTGTTACAGAAATGGTATCAGAGCTAAGCGTTATAAACCTCAGAGATGATGGGGCGTTAAGATAATAAGTTCACTAAGATAATAAGAACTCTTGCCAAGTTCATAGTCGGGCTACCTAACGTAGCACTGACAGATAAAACCCTTACGGGAACCCTTATAAGTATCGTGATAGTAACATAGTTCGTTCTCGTATAGGGCAGCGGAGCACTGAACCTTGAGGTTCAGGAGCATCAGCATGAGGATGTTTTATTACAAGTTGGAGATCAAATTATGAATCCGATGGAGTACCCTAATGAGGGACCGGATGAGGTTCAGATAGAGAATGTTGCGGTTGAGGATGTTATTCCGGAAAGGATTGTGGCTGAGGAGGATCTCATGGAGGATCCTGATGAGAATGAAGAGAGGACCGCTGAGGAACAGATGACAGTAGTCAGGGCGACTACCAGAGCAAGAATGGCCACGAGGGTGGCACTAGAGGATGAAGAGTTACCAAGGGCACAAAGGTTAATGAGGGCAGAAGGAGTGGGGCCTTCCACGACCCCAATTATACCAGTATCAGACCCTCTTCCAGAGGCTCCTGTAGACATCCATGAGGTTCCACCAATTTCTGTCCCATCCCCTGTACAGAGCCCAGCACATACCGAGGAAATGCCACCTTTATCCCCCGCACCATTGTCACCTGATACCGTGCTTGGTTATCCATTTGGATCTCCTGGGTCTGCACCACCTGCACCCCATGGACTGCTAGATGCTACCACTCAGGCTTCTCTTATCGCTGATTATCATATGACTTTGGGTGGCCTGTCAGAGGCCCGGAATGTTAGGAGTGATCTGTTGGATCGACTTACTGCACCAAGGATTGAGGGTGGGATACTTCCGGCAGGATTAGCGTATAGCATGGAAAGGATTGAGGCTACCACCCGTGTTACAGCTAGAGGCCATCTTGAGGGTCAGGTTGATCCAGCTCTACTTGCGACTATCTTAGACCTCATCACCTCTGTGATGGAGCAGGTTAGGGATGTCGTGCGTGCTCGCATCTCTTAATCCATGGTAGTGTGCAGAGCCAGAGCAATCAAACAAGGGTTTCATGTAGCACCGCTTTCGGAGGATTAGCCTAAGTAATGAATGATTAGTTTTAATGACGAGATGACTATCTATGGTAGTACTTTTGGGATAGGAGCGATAAGTTCATATGATGTAATCCTCTTTAATATGTTCAGTTGTTGTACCCTCGAACAAATGGTTATGTATATATTCGTTAATTTCAGTTCAGATCAGTTTGTTTGTGATAAAATCACATTGTTAATTGCTCTATTAAAACTTAAGACAGTGTCATGAAGTTTATCGAACTTGAGAATTCATAATTTACAATCGTGCAAGGACTAAACGAGGGGAAGACTTAAGCAAAGTAAGTAAGACAAATATCCGGAGATTCTCAAAATTTTCCAAGTAATATGCCCCCACAAGGAATAAGATTAGGGGCAAACCTTGAATGTGATAATCAGGGAGGTCGCGATTAAGATATAAAGAATCCGGAATATAATAAAGTGGAAAATGAAGATTTTAAATTAAAAGATGACCCCAATTATGGGGAGTAGGAAGAAATATTTAGACTAAGACAGCAGAAGTCGAGCGAGATAAGGAGACCCGAGACGGTACTCCTATACGGAAATCCATGAACCTGTCTAAACAGAACTTATATTTTATCCCCAACCACCACCTTGAGGAAACAATGTGGTGTGAAATTCTTTCAGGACCTTTAAGTCGCTAAGCTCTCAGAGTTCCATGGAACAAGCTGACCCAGCCGAGGCAAGAGCCTGGCTAAAGGAAATATAGGAATCATTTGAGATTCTAAATGATTGACGAATCTCAAAAGGACTATTTTTGTCACTTACCCTCCCAAGAGAGAGACCACCCGTTGGTGAAAGACCAAGAAAGGCACGGAGCCAGAGGTTAGAATAAACTGATTTAAGTCCAGTCAATTGTTTTCGGGAAAGTAATTCCCAAAGATAAGGAGATAGTGTAAAAGCTTTAGAGCCAGAACAAAGGCAGACAAGTATGATAAATTATGAATCTAAGTTGTAAAAGTTGTCAAGATTCGTTCTGAGGACACGAATCCAGAATGATGGGATGTTTGAAATCAATGCTTATATTGTGATTGGTTTGTGAAATAATGATAAGAGAAAGGAAAATAAAAAGAAACTGAAGTGGAAAGGAATATAAAGGCAATAGAGTTTGAGGAATGATAAGGGAGTTGGGTATGAGGAAACCCTAAAGACTCATAGCAATAGAAATAGAAAAGTATGTAATCGTCAGGATGATGATGATCCACCATGAGTTAAAATTGATGGTTGAAGGCATAAGAGATACATATATTGTACCCCCTTTAAGTTGGGAGGATTCGAGGAAACCTTGAGATAGTTCGAAGGATAAATATCGAGACACGGATAGACTGAGGAGACAAGAAAGTAAGAAATCAGGAAAAATTGGATGAAGGAAGTGACCTTCAATAATGTGAAATGTAAGACCAGTGGCCCGATACCCAGAAAGGGAGACGCCAGGTATGAGAGATATCCCAACATTGAGATGACTGTTGAGATAAACAACAAAAGTAAATAAGGAATTATTAAAAAGAGGTTCACGTTGAACATGACCAATATCTTCCAGAACATCCATGTTATCATTACCAAATCAGGAAAGAAAAGCGGATGACCATTGTTATCTTTTAGAGGCCATATGGATTGACCTCAATTTGAATAAGGATGCTATTATGAAGTTAGGTATAGACTATCGAGGTGGGAATGATGAATAAGATAATCTATCAAGGATATATGACTTGATTTATCCATGGAAGGATGCATGTACCTTTTTAAAGGTGGAATTAAGAATAGAACATCGGTAACTTAAAACAAATCCTAGGGGAATGCATAAAGGTTGGCATTTCACCCTTAATAGGGATAGTATGAGTTTTGACAGTATGAATTGGAAAGGATTAAGGTAATAATAACCTTTAAGGATCAGTGGAGAAATTTTTCAGAAGTATATAGACAATGGTTCTAGTATTAGTAAATGGTATTTTGATATGCCCTGTATATAGGGAATACAGGAGGAACGATTGAAAGATAACCTTAGCGGTTTTACAAGGAGAAAGGAAATATTCGAAATTCTCAAGAATAAAAATGTTGATAAAGGAAATATGACATGATTATAATGATGCCAAGGGAGGCACGTGTTAAACCACGAGAAGGTATGGATCGAACCAATAATGGTCGAAATTGTTCAGGGCAATTAGGACTTAAGATAAAAGATGTTCTAATTATGATTGAGAGTCAGTCATGACAATGATTAACCTCTAAAGACTGAGGCAATAACTTATGGAAAAATGGTGATTTTTTTACTCATCAGATTTTAAGGAAAACATCTTCACATAAGCTGTGATTGAAATAAGGTGGAAAATTTATTTGGAGGTGGTTAAAATGACATTGACTGTAAGGAAATTTTACTATCAGGAAAGGCCAAAGAGGTGGCCGACACTTTAAAGGTAAGAGGATAATTATATGCGCGTGTGTCAAAAGAATACAGTGATGATGGTTAAAAATTTGAAGGTTGAATTATGGTTTGGAAGATTGACATTCTTTCTGATGACTGTGAAATACCCAACCGTAATAGTAGTTGGTAAAGGTTTAATTCGTGTAATCGCCATGAGCGGGCTATCTATCTTAGGAGGTACTATCTTGAGAATAATCCAGGACCATGTTTCAAAAAGGACTAAACGAACCTTTGAGTTAAGTCTTCTATTTAAGGCATATGACTAAGAATGGTATTAACCTGCTATCGTTGCTTTGATTGAAACTCTTCTGCAATTTTATCTACTTCATGTCATGAAGGTACGTCAGAGTTTGGAGTGTTCTTCATGAATTGTGATTGGTGGTTATGTTAACTCCTTAGGAGAATTAGATACGACATGTATGGACTCTGTATGGTTAGCTATTAAGACTTCAGGGAAAATGAATGACTACAGTGGGTCAGTGGTGGACCATAGTAAGGCAGCAATGATTCTGCGAGTAGTGAGCTGATTACAACCATGAGAGTTGTATTGGAATGGGTGTTGAGATTGAGTACCACTAATCGGGTCGTGGTAGTGTATAAGTTATCATTGATAGACTAATTAAGTAGAGTATCTACCTGGTGAATTATTATTCTTTCTTATCAATAGAGAGTCGTATTATTATACGAGGAAGGTTGCAGTGCAAGCATAGAATTCTAGTAGCGATGATGTATAGAATGAGATCCCAGATTCGATTTTCGATGTCGAGGGAGTTTCAAAGGTAATTGTGTATAAGCTCGAGGAAGGGCATGGGTCCATAGAATGATGGACGGGATAGCGAAAATATTTAGGCACGTGAAATACGATGCTATAATACTTGATGTTGATATAAATACATATATGTTTTGTTCTCCTATGATAAACCTCTATAGTTCAGAGGTAGATTCCAAGCCAGATATTTTATGGCAATATTTTTTTTACATATATATACAATTCTCTTCAGTTCGCTCTTTTCTCTTCTTTTCATTTCATGTAAGCTGAGAAGAACAACCCTTCCAGAAAGGGGAGGTATTGCCGAATGACTATCTATCTGTGTGATAGAAGCCTAATAGGATACCAGCTATTGTTTAATTGCTTGTCAAGTACTAAAGGCTGGCCACCTTCTGTACTAACTATGCGATATAACAAGTGTTCATGATCATAGTGATCTCTCAACAAATTCCTTTACTTCTATATGATGAATCAAACTTTGGAAAATAGAAACAACTGAAAAAGGAGTAATAAAGTGGTGGTAGTATGCGGAATGGGAACACATTCGTGATACTAAGGTTGACGTGGTTATTAAAAGGTTATAGAACGCTAACGAGCAAAAGTATAACCAATATAATATTAGGAACGGGAAGTAGTAGCGATTACGAACTGGAAAAGAATGGGTATTGAGAAGCAGAAGCTCTAATGCTAAAAGCAATAATGAGAGTCTGTGCAATAGACTTGAAAGAATTTGGAATGATCACTTAATTCGGATTGAGTTATCTTACGACAATAGATCATATGTCATTATCGAGATGTCGCCTTATGAGATCCCTGAGGGAAGACAATGTCGATCTCCCTTATATTAGGATGAAGTTGTAGAGCGCAAGATGCTCGGACCCGCAGTAGTCCAAAGGACCAAGGATATGATAGATCTAATCAGAGGACGGCTGGTAGTAGCCCAAGATGGACATGATAAGTATGTTGATTTGACACGAAAGGATAAAGAGTATGAAATAGGGGACCTAGTAATGATATAGGTATCCCTTGGAAAGGATTGATGAGGTTCGGAAAGAAAGGAAAGCTAAGTCTACAATTTGTTGGACCCTTGGATATATTAAGACGTTTGGGAAGTTAGCATATGAGCTAGCCCTAACCCCGAACATGTAGCAGGTCATAACGTGTTTCACGTATCAATGTTAAGGAAGTGTAATTTAGATGCCAGATAAATAGAGGCATATGAGCGCATAGATATGCAACCCGACGTAACCTATATGGAGCAACCAGGAAGGGTTATAGAGTGAAAAAGAACAAGTGCTTAGGAGAAGGATTATCAAACTAGGCAGAGTCTGGTGGTAGAACCACAATGTGGGAAAATTGACTCGAGAGTTAGAAAGTGTAATGCTAAGCAAGTATCCCCATTTGTTTTCTATCTGATTCCGGGACGGAATCCTTTTAAGGAGGGGAGACTGTAATAACCCCAATTTTGGAGAAATTTTGAAACCCTTATGAATAGTGTTTTTGCTGAACGAGAAAACTTTTCATGCCACGCTATGTAGGGGTTCTGTTATTGATCTTATGGGATATTATTAGTACTCTATGTAGTATATAAGTGTATGTAAAGATCGTCAGAATCCAATTCCGAACACTTTGGTTTTTCCCGGAAATCCACAAGATACGGAGAGAATTGAGTATAAGGTAACAGGATAAAAAGGATTTAAATTAAAGGATTATACTAGAGGATCATAAAAAGGAATATAATGTATTGAGAAAGGTTAAGGGAACCTAAGTAATAAGATCCCGGGTATGATCCTTCAAACGATAAACGAGAACAAAAGTTAAGCGAACCGTATAACAGATCAGCGGTCATTAGGCAAACGATTAGGAAGTTAATCAAAGGGATTAGTGGGAATGATGTCATCCAACCAATAGAAAGAGGACAAGGAAGGGAGGATGACATCATGAGGATGACATAGGCATGACATGGGAAGGAAGGAGGTGTGGTGGCTTTGTAACCACACAAATTCAAGGGCAAAAAGGTAATTGACTAAAGCAAGCACAAAAACCAAGCAACCAAGCCAAGCAAAAATCATTTTCATCAAAAATCAAAAAGCAACCAAGGCTTTGTTCTTGAAGCTCTCGGCTTTTTACTATTCATAAGGCAAGAACAATTCAAAACTCAAGATCCAAGCTTCCTAAATTGGTAAGATAATTCCCTAATCATCTTCATGCTTAGTTAGGACTATATCATGAGTTTAAGCCATTAATTCCTTCTCAATCTTCTTCATTTAATCAAAGAAGAAGACTATGAATAGTGTTTTCAAGTTTTTTAACTTGAAGTTTTCTTGTTTTTCTTGAAGATCCAAGCTTTCCTAAGACTTCTCAAAGCTTCTTAAGGCTTCCTAGCTCATCCCACCACTTCAAGGAAGGTATACCATCTCCAAACCCTAGATCCCTATGTATTATAAGATGATTTTGATTAGTAGGATGATATTGTAGCTTGTTGTTGTGATTTAGAGTTTGGGATTTGGAATGGTAGTAAAATGGAATGATAAATGTTGTGGTTTTGATTAAAAGAACTTAAGTATGGTTAAATTAAGCTTAGGCATAAGTATAAATGATTAAATTGAATTGGTTGGGGTTGTTATGATGTGATGAGGATGGATGTTGGTTGTATGTTGGATTTGAGGTTGGTTTGTGGTTGGTTTTGAATGGTTAAAATTGGGAAATCGCGTAAACATAGCCATCGTAACGTCCGATTTTCTTTGGACTATTTTTGTGCATAGCATTAGGACCCGAGAACCCCCTGCTAGATTATTACCACTGCCATGTTTAGATAGCTCATGTTACGAGCTTCGTTTTGATATGTAGTTCGTTCGATTCCGATGCACGGTTTAGGAGAAACGACCGTTTCAAGTAACGGCGTTTCGCGAACGAAACTTTTTCCCTCGCCTTACTTTGAAACATAGGTTAAAGACCAAAAAGGGTTAATTAATGTATGAAACATTTATGGTAAGTGTGTTAGGCAGTTGGTAAGACACTCGCGAAGGAATCGCTTTAAAACTCGTAAAGGTTAAATTATTAAAAATGGTGGAGCCGCGGGTACCCGAGTGACTTAAGCAAATCAGTGAGCGCAAAACAAGCGTTAGAGTCTAAGTTAGTTAAAGTATAGATTTACAAGTGATTTTGGTTTAATTCCAACTTACTTGTTGTTTATAGGTTATCAGACTCGTCCCGAGCCTTTCTCACCCCCAAGTCGCTCAGGCAAGTTTTCTACCCGTTATACTGTTGTTGTGATGTATATGTGTATATGCATTATCTTGCGATAGATGCATGTTGGTTATTTAGCAAATTCTTGCGATATATTGTAGCATGTGATATGGTATATATGCATGCCTGTTTCATATTCTTGAAATATATATCTGTTGGTTCAGTTGATAATACCTATGCTAGAGGATAGCGGTATCTTGCATATACCCTTAGTGTAGGGACCCAAAGGTGAAAAAATTTTCTAAAACCGGGAGTCGAGGATCCCGAGTAGATTTTGTATATATATGGATATGGATATATATATATATATATATTTATATATATATATGGTTATAGTTTTCCAAACTATTAATCGAATAAGGTTTATTCGATAACTTTAAACTTTATTTTATTTAATGAATATTATTTCGAATATTATTCGAGGACTTATGACTCCTTTTATATTATTTATTGAATATTACTTGAATATTCATTCGAGGGCTTATGACTCAGTTTATATTATTTAATGAATATTATTTGAATATTCATTTGAGGATCTATGACTCCGATTATTTGCTGAGATATATTCTGTATTTTATTAAAGAATAATGTTTCGATAATCAAACTTATTTTCGATTATTCAAATGAAGATAATACTTTCATATAAGTATATCTTTGGTTATTTAATACTCGTTTCAAGTATAAATTTTAATACTTCTACTTCAATTATTTTTATAAAGATTATTCTTTATGAGAATATTATTTAATTAATAATATTCAGTCATTTTCTAAATATTCTGGGGACTGATTTACTTCATTAAATCAGCTTTACTCCAAACACTCTATAAAGTGTTTTCGAGTCTTCAAAATGATTTTTAAAAGTTAGAGTGGATCCCAAAACTCATTTTTATATTTAAGATCTTCCTTTTTAAGGGGATTTAAATACTCGCTTAAAACCTGAGGGATCCGGCTCTGTGGTGTATTTTATATTCGCAACAAGATTGCAGTTTTGGTAAATGAATTGATTACTTACCCAACGTTCGGGAAGTAAGTCCATCTATTGAGTCGGCATAAGCAACATGGGCTCAGTGGGCGTCCATGATAGTGTAAGTGGCTCAGTGGGAGTCCATCAAATGCATAAGTGGCTGAGTGGCAGTCCAGCATAGGTCCTAATGCGGCCAGGGTGATGACCAGTGGGGAATTCGTCCATCTACTAGTAGAAAAGGTTACTTATGGGTATCTTTGCCTGATCAGCAAGATATCTGGTTTATGCCAAAATTCTTTTCCTTTCCAAAATTCATTGGATGTTTCAAACTCTGTTCATACTATACATAACAAAGGTTCCAGGAAATGTTTTAGAGATATATATATGTGGATATATATATATCGGGACTAAATAAAGTATCTCATAACTTTTTCATTCAATAATATTTCAAAGATTGAATCTATTCAAGTCTTAACTTGTGGTCTCATCTATGGGATGTTTTTCTTAAAACTTATAATACTTTGAACGGTGGTAGTTCAAGTAGCTTTATAAATGATATAAGTGTGGTGAAGTATTGGTAACTTCATTCCTTGTTTTTACATTATATCTAGTAAGTAATTATCTTACACGCGATAAAGATTCTAGTAAGTATCCATTTAGATACTTATATTATTGTTATCACTATGTATTATCTTGCGAGCTGTAAGGCTCACTCTTGCTTTATTTCTTCATCACACAACAACAGTTAGGAGAGATGGCCAGACTCCAGCAGACCCAGCACAAGCGCGTGGGAAGCGTCCCGCGTCTTCCCGATGATGTTGTAGCTGCTATAGCTGCAGAGGTAGATCCATTGTAGTTCAGACCATCTACTTTTGAGAATCAAATTATGTATAATTATAACTTGTGGCAGATAATGGCAATTAACTGTAAATTTATCAAGTAATCATTTTGGGTTGTAATAACTTTTAAATGGTGGATTCAAAGACTTGTACTTATTTCAATTTCATCTCTGAGACTATAACGGGTTGTGGTGTGTGTTAGTATGGGGTCACAGCATGAGGTTATTTATTATTAATTAAGTGAAGTGATATTGTGGAAAGAAAGACCGTGACAACCCGGATCCCCGACCCCGGATCTGGGGGTGTTACATATATATGCTGTTAATTATCATAATTTAGTAAAATATCATAATTGTTGTAAAATACTAGATATAACAGTATTATATCGAACCTATGTAGAAAGTAAATAGAGCAGATAGAGGGATGAAGAGAGCTGAGCAAAGAGAGAAAGAAGCAAGCTGCTTGGGACATCTTTTTCATTCACATATGCAAGCTATTTATAGGAAAACAAAGGGGACATTGAATTAATGTTCATGTTAACATTTCTACACCTAAAACTTAGCCCTACTATTACAATATTTGACCACATGGCAAATCAATTCACAACACTCCCCTTTGATTGTCATTGTGGTATGGATCATAGACTGCCTCGTTAAAACCTTGTCAAAGAAAAACCCAATGAGATAAAAATTTTGACAAAGGAAAAAAAGTACAATCTCCCCTTGGAAAAACTAATCATTCTCTGAATTTTGTTGAAACAAATCCTTGAGTCGACGCATTCCAATGTTCTGTCGTAATTTCTCAAATGTTGAATTCGGTAATGATTTCGTGAATAAATCATCAAGGTTGTCACATGACCGAATTTGTTGTACATCAATTTCACCATTCTTTTGAAGCTCATGAGTGTAGAAGAATTTTGGTGAAATGTGCTTTATCCTGTCTCCTTTGATATATCCTTCCTTGAGTTGATCAATGCATGCAGTGTTATTCTCAAATATTACGGTAGGATTTCTAGTGATGTCTGGTAATCCACATGATTCCCGAATATTCTTGATGATAGACCGCAACCAAACACATTCTCTACTGTCTTCATGAATCACAATGAGTTCTGAGTGATTTGTTGAGGTTGCCACTGTAGTTTGCTTCGTAGATTTCCAGGAAATGGCGGTACCGCAATATGTAAACACATATCTAGTTTGTGATTTTCCAAAATGAGGATCTGACAAACATCCAGCATCTGCATATCCAATCAACTGAGATGTTGAGTTTTTCGGAAAGAATAACCCAAAATTAATTGTTCCATGAAGATAACGAAATATATGCTTGATCCTATTCCAATGCCTGTCCATCGGAGCAGAGCTAAATCTAGCCAATAAATTCACAGTAAATGCAATATCTGGCCTTGTATTATTTGCAAGATACATAAGTGCACCAATTGCTCCAAGATATGGGATTTCAGGACCGAGAACTTCTTTATTATCTTCTCGTAGTCGAAATGGATCTTTATCAGGTTCCAAAGATCTAACCACCATTGGAGTAGTCAATGGATGAGATTTATCCATTTAAAATCTGTTCAAAATATTTTTTGTATATGTAAATTGGTGGAGGAAAATTCCCGATGACAAGTGCTCGACTTGTATACTAAGGCAATATTTTGTCCTTCCAAGATCTTTCATTTCAAACTCCGTCTTTAGGTATATGTCAGCTTCATCAACCTCTGTAGCTGTTCCTACAATATTTAAATCATCCACATATACAACAATACTCACAAAACCAGATTTAAATTTTTTGATAAAAATACATGAAGAAATTTTATTACTAATATACCCATTCTTTTGTAAATAACGACTAAGTCTGTTGTACCACATACGACTAGACTATTTCAGTCCATACAATGATCGTTGAAGTTTAATGGAGTATATATGACGAGGTTTCTTGAACTCGTCCATTTTTAACCCTTCTGGAATTTTCATAAAAATTTCACTATCAAGTGAACCGTACAGGTATGCAGTATCGACGTCCATAAGACGTGTTTCCAATTTTTCTTTAGATGCCATACCTAATATAAAACGAAAAGTAATTCCATCCATCACTGACGAGTATATCTCTTGATAATCAATGCCAGACCTTTGAGAAAACCCTTATGCTACAAGTCGGACTTTATATCTCAAAATTTCATTCTTTTCATTTCGTTTTCTTATGAATATCCATTTATTCCCAATAGGGTTCATACCAATTGGTGTTTGGACAACATGTCCAAATACTTCTCTTTTACACAATGAATTTAATTCTGTTTGAATTGCGTCTTTCCATTTTGGCCAGTCTTTTCTTCTACGGCAGTCATCCATATTTTGTGGTTCAGGATCAGAATATATGTCACATCCAATGCTTCGGAATACACAAATACATCATCGATTATGGCTTTACTTCGATCCCATAATTTCATATCATGTACATAATTTATTGAATTTCATGATTGTTTAATCCCGTATTTTCAGGGACTAGAATCTCTTCAGGAGATAAAACCACTTTAGGGGTATTTGCTTCTTCTGGAGCATGTGCCACTTCCGGGGCAATTTTCTTTATTTTTCTTTTTCGTGGTGCAACATCTTTTGCACCGACCGGTCTACCACGCTTCAGGCGTGGCTTTGATTCTGTAACCAATTCTTTTGTATCTAATTTTTGAATTGGTATATCTAATTCTAGAAGGGGTATTTACTACAGGTATATGATATTTAGTTATATTTCTAGAATCGTTAAATGCATCAGACATTTGGTTTGCGATATTTTGCATTTGAATAATTCTTTTAACTTCAAGTTCGCATTGACCGGTACGTGGATCTAGAAAATATAACCCTGATGTATTCTATGTTATGTCAGGATTAATTTATTTGAATGTTTATCTCCCCCTAAGGGAGGAAACATAGACTCGTCAAAATGACAATCTGCATATCTTGCGGTAAATAAATCTCTAGTTAGAGCCTCCAGATATCTAATAATGGATGTGGAATCAAAACCAACGTAGATACCTACTCTTCTTTGAGCTCCCATCTTCGATCTTTGCGGTGGAGCAATCGGTACATATACAACACTTCCGAAAATTTTGAAGTGAGAAATATTAGGAACTTGACCTAGTACCAGTTGTAGCGGAGAATATTGGTTGTAGAAAGTTGGTCTAATCCTAATAATATTAGCATCATGAAGTATTGCGTGACCCCAAATGGATGTAGGTAATTTTGCTTTCAGCAACAACGGTCTTGCAATAAGTTGGAGTCTTTTGATAAAGGACTCGGCTAATCCATTTTATGTATGTACATGAGGAACTGGGTGTTCAACTGAGATTCCTATAGACATGCAATAGTCGATAAAAGTTGCAGATGTGAATTCGCCGGCGTTATCTAAACGAATTGACTTAATGTAATGATCTGGGAATTGAGCTCGTAATTTGATTATTTGGGCAAGTAATTTTGCAAAAGCATCATTACGAGTTGAGAGAAGACAAACATGAGACCATCTAGTTGAGACATTGATTAATACCATGAAGTACCTAAATGGGCCAGATGATGGGTGTATAGGTCCACATATGTTGCCTTGGATCCTTTCTAGAAAAGTTGAGCTTTCAAACTGAACTTTAGTAGGGAATGGTCGAGTAATCAATTTTCCTAAAGAACATGCTGAATATGGAAGGTCATTGTTGGAAAGAACTTTAAAATCTTTAAGAGGATGACCGTTAGAATTCTCTATAATACGACACATCATAGAGACGCCAGGATGACCTAATCTTTCATGCCAAAGTGTAAAAGATTTTGGATCATTGAGTTTGGAAGCAATGAAATCGTGTGACTCAATAGTTCTAATTTTCATCATATATAATTCTGAGGAAAGTGAGTGAAACTTTTCTAAGATTTTTTTGTTGCTAGGATTAGCGGAAGTAATAAGAAGATATTCTCTATCAGCCTCAGAGGTAGTTTCGATGTGAAAATTGTTGAGTCGGATATCTTTAAAACTAAGAAGATTTCTAGTAGACTTACTAGAAAATAATGCATTTGGAATGTATATGTGGGTACCATTAGGTAGGACGAAACTAGCTTTTCCAAAACCTTCGATTATATTTGTTACACCGGAAATGGTTCCGACTTGAGCTTCAGTTTTGGTTATTTGGGTAAAATATTTTCGGTTCTGTAGAATCGTATGAGTTGTACCACAATCAACAATGCATATATCTTCAGAATCCATTCTGTATATAATTAAGAAACATAATTTATTAGATAAGAACATAACACACTACATAGTTCAAACAAAATAGAGCACACAATACACACTACTATAGTAATTATATGAAACTAATCTTCAACCTCCCATATGGAAGTTTCACTAGGTTCATTCAGACCATTAATGCTTATTCCTCCAGTTGTGATTCTCGGAAAATCATCTATGTTATTGTTGGCGAAATTTGTTTCTATCATTTTCTCTTTTAATTTTTGAGAAGATTGGCATACCTTAACAAGATGATCTGGGGCATGACAATTACGTGTCCAGTGCCCATCCATGCCTCACCTATATCAAACATTTTCAGTTTTTCCTCCTCGCGGTGCCTTTCTTTTACTCCGTGATTCAGATTGCCACTTCCGGTGACCAGAGTTATTATATAGACGAAAATGCCCATGGCTCCAATCTCGTCCACGGTACCACCCTTGGCCCCGTCCACCTCTATACCCTTTTTCACGTACATTCTGCTGGAATGACATGTTAATTACTTCAGGTAATGGGGCAGATCCTGTTGGACGTGATTGACGATTCTTAATCACCATTTCATGATTCTGTTCCGCAATGAGGAAAATTGATAGAAGATCCCCGAACTTAGTAAATTTGCGCTCCCTGTACATCTCTGCTAAGTTGATATTGTTGGGGTGAAAAGTTGATAGTATTTTATCGATTTTTCTTTTTTCCGTAACTTTCTCACCACACATAATAAGCCTAGAACTTATTTTGAACAAAGCAGAGCTATATGCTCGGACACTCTTAAATCCTGAAGTCTTAAATTAGCCCAATCATTTTCAGCTGCAGGTAGATAAACTAGTTTTTGGTGATCGAACCTATCCTTTAGATTTTCCCATAAAATAAAGGGATCCTCGACTTCCAAGTACTCATATTTTAAATCTTCATGCATGTGGTGTCGGAGAAAAATTATAGAGGTAAAGTTTTCTTCAGCCGTAGATTTATTTTCAGCCTTTATTGTATCAGTTAATTTCTTTGAACTCAAATGCAACTTTACATCCTGTACCCATGATAAATAATCATCGCCAGAAATGTCCAAGGCAACGAATGACAAGCTTGTAATATTTGTCATACTAAATCAGAATTAACACGAAAATTATTAAATTTTAATTCATTAATGTAAATATTACATAAAACCCTAGTTAATGGGGTGCGTTAACAAGTAAGCAATAATCAATGTATATATCATTATTTTTATTGATAATATAAACAGATCTATATATAAAATGACAAATGGATTTTCACCCGCCATACAGACGTCTGTGTATGCAGGTTATCTCCGACCAATAATAAATTAAATTGGACAATCCTGCATAAGTTAGTTAGGGGCAAAAAGTTATTATCCGATAAGTATGCAATTTATAAATTAAGGTTCCCACTATACTTTGGTATTACCCAAAATTAAATGGTACCGTAAAATAATTTTAATAGGCGGTGCTCCGACCATATATATTTAAATTATTAGTAGAGGGTGTAACCACGTCTACTCCGGTCATATATATTTAAATTATATGTAGAGGGTATAACCATGTCTACTCATATATATATATATATATTTAAATTAAAATTATACCTTCTCAGTTTCGGTAGGGCTTCGTGCTGATAACGTGTTGTAAAATACTAGATATAACAGTATTATATCGAACCTATGTAGAAAGTAAATAGAGCAGATAGAGAGATGAAGAGAACTGAGCAAAGAGAGAAAGAAACAAGCTGCTTGGGAAATCTTTTTCATTCAAAGATGCAAGCTATTTATAGGAAAACAAAGGGGACATGGAATTAATGTTCATGTTAACATTTCTACACCTAAAGCTTAGCCCTACTATTACAATATTTGACCACATGGCAAATCAATTCACAACAATAATATAAGAATATAAGAAAATTTTAAGAAAGAGTCATAATACGTTTATGAAACAAAGAATTATAACTCAACTAACCTTTTCAACATAAGGACTTTTTATTTTCACAATCTTAATATAATAAAAGAAATTAAGATACAAATTTATACTTTTCACTAATAATGAATGAAACATAATAATATTAAATTATCAAATTTTGATATTTATTATATTTTATATATAATTATCTTGGGGAGTAAAAATGTCATTTTACATTTATATACATGTTTTGCGGTGGATAATGGCCCTTAGTATCACAATTTGAGAGGAAATGACCCAAATTTCCACATGCGCTAAAATATGGCCCTTTATATCACTTAAAAACGTAATATTTATTTGCCTTTTCAGTCCAGTACAAACAACGCAATTATTACTTGCGTTTAATATGCCAGTTGACTTTTTTTTACTTTTGAAATATTTCAGAAAATGTATTTTAGCATTGCGTTAGTGGTTGAACGCACGTGTTTAATGCGTTTGTCCTAATTCAACGCATTGCTAGGTTGCATTTATTTCATCAAAAAGAATGAATTAGTGTTCATGAGATTCGAACACCGGTCTTTCAACATGCTGAGCTCTAAGATGCACCGCTTGACCAGTGAGCTAGAAACAAATTTTGTATAGAATCATAAACGCAATATTTTTTGACATTTATAAGTGATAGAAAAGGCCATAATATAATGTGTTATTCCCTAACAATACAACAAGAATTACAGAAGGGGGGTTGAATGTAATTCTGGCTACTTTTCAAGATTTAAAAACAGTTCTAACTCGACAGATATATATGTGTTTTGATTTACAAAGTGCGGAATGAAATGATTAAATAAATCAAACACAAAGTAATAAAAACATAAGTTTTTACAACTTTCTGGTGGATTTGAATGTATTCACCAGATATATATATATATATATATATATATATCGATTTGAGAACTCTATAAAGCTTAAATTGGCTCACAGTTGCTTTACAAGTTGAACAAACAAACTACATAGAAATTCTTGACAAATACAGCTTTTTCTATATCTCTCCTAAAATGTGTTTGCTTAGTTAAGTTTGTTCTACTAGCTATACTTGGTTTATATATCACCAAGTTTACATGGTAATAAGACATGATAATAAAATAAAACCTATCAAGTCTAACTCCATGCTGCTTCATTACTCTATTCCAGCATATTTGAAAATTTTCATAACTTGTATGGAAGTGGTAATGCTTCTTTGTTCTCAATTTCCTGCTAATCAGGCTGCCATATTCCTTTTTGCAAACACCCAACGTATGTGACTGTGTTGTCACTGTCAACGAATATTTGAATTGATCATCCGTCGGGTACATTCTTGTTATCCGTCGAGTAGCTTTGTTGATCATCCGTCGGGTAGCTTTGTTGATCATCCGTCGGGTAGCTTTGTTGATCATCCGTCAGGTAGCTATTTGTCACTTGACTCCATTTCACTTATGCAGAATTATAAGACATCTCATATTTATAATTAATCAACCTATTCTGCATATCTACTAGTAGTTAACATGACTCATAAGCCCCTACAGAATCTACACAAAGTTGTTTGCAGAAATATGCTATAATACTTATTATTACATAAGCTACTCACTCGATGGATGTCAAATCATCATCCGCCGGGTCTATATTTGATCATCCGTCGAGTGCTACAAAATTCATTAAGTTAAATCTACTAAGGTATTTTGTATCATTTATCATCAAGTTCAAAATATATTCCTAACGATCTCCCCCAATTTATGTCTACTGGAATTATAGCCATAAATTAAGAGAAACTTGATGATAACAAAACACTCTAAGAATACAGATTGAAAATAGTAGATAAATTTGATAAGTGCTGCAACATTTACTGAAATTTTGAACAATGCAAAGTATACAAAGAAATTGCTCACAATTATTATCAAGGTGCTCCTCTAGTCTGAGTAGATAAGTCTATTTCCTTGATTGTCTAGGTTTCTTCCCAAGCCTCCTGTTGTTCTCTTCTATCTGGTTTTGGAGTTGTCTGTGGAATTCAAGTTCATCAGCTTCTGAGAGATCTAGCATTCCTTGCATTTCCAATAGAATCTCATTGCTAGAGATACTCAACTGGTCCTCCAATCTGAAAAATCTTCTAACTCCCTTTTCATCCCTGAATTCCATCAACCAGTAAGGCCTCAAATGCACTCTCTTTCCTGTGAAGGGAATTGATAGAGTTTTTGGAAGTGAATCTTTGGCTCTATTACACTTCAGCTCCTCAATCTTCTTTAGAACTAGTCTTCTAGCAGGGTACCCAAAGTTCTTTTTGAATGATGAGTAGATCTTTATTAGAACAGATTGGCTTTCTAGAATAATTCTATGAAGTGGCCATATCATCTCTTTTCCTCCCTTATATTTGAATACCAGTATTTTAGGAAGATGTCTGTGAGCATCAATTCCTCTAACTTCTTACAATTCATCTAAGTAGAGGTTAATGTCAGAAAACTCTTTGATGTCACAAATGTACAACATATCTCCTTTGTTGACTGTGGATTGATATTTGACTAGGGTCTTGTATTTAAGAGTCACTGGTTTCACTTTCTTGCTAACTCTTGTATTTGTCTTCTTTGTCTTGAAGATAGGAAAGTTTAGCTCATGAATTGGCAAACGGATGTACTGGCTCATCCTTAGGAATAATGGGTTCACCATGAATGTTCCTAGTTGGATCCACCACCTTGAATTCTTCAATACCACCGAGGGTTTTGATGTCTGAGTTGAAGTTGTAGACTTTTTAGGAATGTGGTCTTCCTTTTCCTCATCACTAAAGTCCAATTTTCTCTTGGAATGGAGCTTGTATCTGAATCTTCTTTTCTGTTGTGGTTCTTCTTGCACATTCTGATCCTTAGGTTCAGCAATTACAGTTGGTTGTGCAGGAATTTATGTTGTGGTTTTTATAGCTTGAAGCTTGGCCAAGATAGCAGCTTGCTTCTTCTTTTGTTTAAGCTTTTTAGCATCCAGAGCAGTTTGCTTCTTCTCTTGCCTGATTCTTTCTTTCTCTTCCTTTTTAGCTTCCATAAACATGGGGTGTCCCGCCACCACACAAATTTCCTTACCATTTCTGTAAATCTTGACTAATCTTCTTTTGAGTGCTGAATCAGCTGGATCTTTGTAAAAGGCAACTGACCTAGCCAACAGCTTCTTCTCATCTGGCCTAGGTGTCTCATGCAGAATATCCATAGGATTTTTATCTGAGAACTTTGAGTAATTCCTTTTTGGCTTCATGATTAGATCTGCTTTTGGAGATTTGATGCAAGATGTTTGGCCTTTTTCCAGATAATTCTCACTCATTTCATTCACATAAATTTTCTTGACTTGAGAGTGATGAATGAATGTTATGTCTGGCTTTTGAATTAGCCCAAACTTTTGTTGAATTTCTGCATCTATCTTTCTCCATTTTTCTTTCAACTCCTTCTCAGCTGCTGCTACATCAATCTTTGGCAGTTTTTCATCTGTGTTTAGTTTTGCTGCTGCCAGATTTATGATGTCAATGCTGTCCATGACTGGTGGCTTTGGAAAAATAGTTGCTGGCACAATCACTTTGCTGACTTGTATGTTGAGCTGTTTCTCCCCCTCACTTGAGTCTTTCCCCCCTTTTTGTTAGCATCAAGTTGTTGAGTGGGAGGGATTTGAGCAGCCACCAATTATTGGAGTAGAGCAGTTTGAGTTTCTTGATTAGTGAGTATCTTGGCCATTGACTTCTCTACACCAGATAATCTTGAGTCTATGGCCTCAACTTTTCTATTGAGATCAGCCTCCTTCCTTAGCTTGTGAGCTATTTCAGTCATGGTGATTCCAGGAATTCTAGCATCCAACCTGGCTATAAAATCCTGTTTTACTTCAGAAATTTCTTGCTTGATTTCATCCACACTCTGACTGTGTTGGAGAGCTTGAATTTTGTGCAGTTAGAGTGCTTCAAGGTGAGCTTTGAGTAGCTTCTATGTGCTAGCATTAGTAGATGCTTGAATGGCTGTTTGGGTGGTATGGATCAGCTTGAATAGTGTTGATTGGAG
The DNA here is from genome assembly GCF_009905375.1 of Apium graveolens. Taxonomy (NCBI): domain Eukaryota; kingdom Viridiplantae; phylum Streptophyta; class Magnoliopsida; order Apiales; family Apiaceae; genus Apium; species Apium graveolens. Next base: position 53,503,423 of record NC_133652.1, read on the forward strand.
ATGTGAGTATGAACATTCTTTTGTTAGCATCCAAGCAGGAACATCCGCATCTCCTCCTATGCTCATGCTGTCTTCCTCATCATCCCCACCAGCATCCCCAAATGAATCTTCAGCCAGTTCAAAATCACTGCCAGTGTTGGAAGTCATAATAGTGATTGCATCCTTTGCTCTTTGAAGAGATTGTGTAGTGTGCACCAAATTTAGAATCCTTTCAGCCTCCTCATTGCCCTGTACAGCTAGAGTTTGGTAAGCTGTAATAGGATGAGTAAATATCTCAGCATGCAGGGAAATAGAATCTATGACAGCTTGATATTCTTACTGAAATAGCCTTTTTTTTTCTGCATCATTGACACTGATTGACTCACTTACAATGGATTCCATTCTTATCACTCTTGTAACTGCTTTTCTCTCATGATCTCTCTCTTTTTGCATCAAGGGCTCCCCTTGGCTTCCCACCCTCACACCCTCACCTTCACCATCTAAGGTGGGACTCCTCTCACTCACTTTTGCCAGTCCTGAAGAAATGGACTACATGGATTCACTCTTATTCTCTCCTTTTGCCTGGGAGCAATCCAGCCTCTCACTCAGTTCACTCTCTTCCCTCAGCCCTAAGAGTGATTGTACTACTGCTAAGTCTTCTGCACTTATGAGAATTGAAGAAATTTTAAGTTGTGCAGAGACACCCGACAGATGAGGAATATCCATCGGGATAGTAGTTTGGCTATCCGACGGATGACTGCTGTTAGGTTTATCTGCCGGGATACAATCACTACTCGACGAATGATGAATATCCATCGGGATAGAAGAAATGAATGAGTTTGGAGTGGAGACTATTGTAGACTCTGAGCAGATTGATGAAAATTTTGGTACAGATGTCTCAACAGACTCAAAAAGAAATGGCAAGTGAGCCAACAAATCATCTAAAAGATGATGCTCACTTGCTTGGATTTTTAGCTTCTTCAATAGAGTTAAAGATGGAGAATTTGGAAGTGATGTATTTATCATGTCAACATCCAGTGAGTGTGTGGGAGAATTTGGTGTATCAGGTGCTTCAATTATTAGAGATTTTAGTTGTGACTCCACATTTATTGGAGCCACATCAACCTGACTTTGAGATGAAGCAGTGACTGGGTCTTTAGCACCAATTTGTACTGTGTGTGTGCCCTGTGCATCCACAAGGGTTTTTGATATTTTCTTTCTAGCATAAGTTTGTGGTGAGCTAGTGTCCCTACCCCTCTTGGCCTGTGCTCCTGGTTGGGAGCTTGTTTCAATATTAACATCTTTTTGGGAGGATGAAACTAGAATTGAGCTTATTTCCTTATTAACAACCACAGTTTGTTGGGAAACTGTGGTATGGCTAGGTTTGGGTACACTCTTCTCACTAGCCTTGTCCTTAGGATTTCTTTGATTTTCACCCTGTCCCTCACCTTGCTTACCCTCCTTCACACTCCCCTATTTGGTTTTAGTGGATTTTATAACTGGTTTCTTTTGAAAGAAACTAGAGGGGGGCTTTCTTAGACTTGGATTTTGAAATTTATGATTTAGTAGCTTGGGTAGGCATCTATTGGGTCATTGACACAGATGCCATTTCTACATTTGAAGGCAAAGAAGTGTGTGAGGTTGGAAGAGTGGAGACAGTAGAACTTACCTCACTTACCTGAGGTCCCTCCATGATTGAAAAATAAAATAGAGGCACCTTTTTGTGGTGGTTTGTCCTGTTGAGATCTGTAATAATCCTTCTTTCTTGAACCCAACAATTCAGCTTGTTGGTTGGGTTCTCAATCACAATATTCTCAATGAGATGGTTAGCAAGCATCATAAAGAATCTAGCATAATAGACACTTTTACCTCTCTTATTGAGTTCTCCTAACTTAAAGCCTAACTCAAACAAGACCAAGTTACTGTAATTAAAGTAATTATCAGGAACTAGCATGTAAAGCATGTTAACCATAGAAATGTTAACAGAATCAAAATTACTAATCTTACCAGAGAATACCTTAGTTACCACATCACACAAAAAGCTCCATTCCTTTCTAAGACCTAACCTCCTAATTTCACTTAACTTAGAGGTAGTAAGTGCATAGCTCATGGAATTTAGCATGTTAACTATGTCAGTGTCTATGTGTAGAGCAGTAGCAATATTATCAGGAATTCTAAAGCATGCTTTGACAATGTCACTATTTATGCAAAACTGCTTACCTTTTAGAGTGAATGTAATGGTCTTGTCAGTTGAGTTATACACTGCAGTTGTCCATATCTCTTCTACAACCTCACAGTAGATAGTGGGAGATTCCAGCATAACATAGTTGAGTTTACAGCCTTTCACAAAATCCATTATTTTATGGTAGTATCCAGACAGTTGAATCTCCTTGTTCACTAGAGCTGTGAAGTTGTTCTTTTCGTAGATATATCCAGTTTGAGACATGATTTTGACGGCTGGTGCCATTGTTAGAGATTGGAAATTTGCAGAGAAAGTATTTGCTTTTGAGAAGAAAGAAGTTAGAGCAATTGAATCTTGAGAATGATAAAAGAGAAGAATAAAAATGAATTTAGCTTTTATACTATCTCAGAAATAAACTGTCAAAAATAATAAAGTAAAATAAAGTGACCAATAAAAATTGCCCAAAATATCCGTTTAAAAATAAATAAACTGTAGAAATTCTGTCACTTATTCGTCGTGTCATGCTTACAAACTGTAAGTATACTCGATGGATAATGTTCAGAGTTTTAATGGCTAGGATTGAGACAATTCGACGGATGATGATCAATCAGTTATCCGTCGAGTTATAAAATACTCCAGCAAAATAATTGATTTTTATTAACAATTAATAAGCCGACGGATGATCAAACTCGATGGATAATGAGCATCCGTCGGGATGTAAATTTTGACTTACCCAAAATTTCATCCAAAACAGAAAAATCAATTAAATTTCTGGCTGCATTAAAACTTGTAAAAATATCTGAAATGATTCAGGAATAATTAAACATACCTAATTCACTTACCAATCTTGAAAAGGTGGATTCATCAAGTGGCTTGTTAAAGATATCTGCAAGCTCTTTTTTCACTTGGAACAAAATGCAGTTCCACAGTACCATTCTTCACATGTTCCCTTATGAAGTGGTACTTGATGTCTATGTGCTTTGTTCTTGAATGCTGCACTGGATTTTCAGTGATGGCAATTGCACTTGTGTTATCATAGAAAATGGGAATTCTATCCACTTGTAGACCATAGTCCAATAATTGGGTTTTCATCCACAAAATCTGTGCACAGAAACTACCAGCAACAATATATTCAGCTTCAGCTGTAGAAGTAGAAACTGAATTTTGCTTTTTACTGAACCAGGACACAAGCTTGTTTTCTAGAAATTGACAGGTTCCTATTGTACTTTTTCTGTCTATTCTACAACCTGCATAATCTGCATCTGAATAACCAGTTAGATCAAAACCAGAATCTCTAGGGTACCAAATGCCAACTTTTGGTGTTCCCTTGAGATATTTGAAAATTCTCTTAACAGCTACTAGGTGAGATTCTCTAGGATCAGCCTGAAATCTAGCACAAAGATAAGTAGCAAACATTACATCTGGCCTACTAGCTGTTAAGTACAGAAGTGAGCCAACCATGCCCCTATAGCTTGAAATATCCACAGACTTTTTAGTAGTGTTTAATTCAAGCTTAGTTGTAGTGGCCATGGGAGTTTTTGCAGATGTGCAATCCATTAGATCAAACTTCTTTAAAAGATCATGAATGTATTTAGTTTGACTAATGAATATTCCATCACTAACTTGCTTAACTTGTAAACCAAGAAAGTAAGTTAGTTCTCCCATCATGCTCATTTCATACTTACTTTGCATCAATTTGGCAAACTTTTTGCAAAGTTTTTAATTTGTAGAGCCAAATATAATATTATCTACATAAATTTGAACAAGTATACTAGAGCCATTAACATTTCTAAAGAATAAAGTTTTATCAACAATACCTCTTGTGAAGTGATTTTCCAAAAGAAACTTTGATAAAATGTCATACCAGGCTCTAAGTGCTTGCTTCAGTTCATAAAGTGCTTTCAAAAGATAGTAGAGATGATTTGGGAAATTTGGATCTTCAAAACCAGGAGGGTGACTAACATAGACTTCCTCCTCCAAATCTCCATTCAGAAAAGCACTTTTAACATCCATTTGATAGACTTTGTAATTGGCATGAGCTGCATAGGCTAAGAAAATTCTGATGGCTTCAAGTCTTGCAACAGGAGCAAAAGTTTCATCAAAATCTATTCCTTCTTGTTGACAATAGCCCTTAGCAACCAATCTAGCTTTGTTCCTGACTACCATGCCATTTGCATCCATCTTGTTTCTGAATACCCATTTGGTGTCAATTAGATTATTTCCTTTAGGCTTGGGTACCAGCTTCCAAACCTTGTTCCTTTCAAATTGGTTTAGCTCCTCCTGTATAGCTAAAATCCAATCTGGATCCAATAAAGCTTCTTCTACCTTCTTTTGTTCTTCCTTATATAGGAAGCTACTGTATAGATATTCTTCTTGAGTTTCTCTCCTTATTTAAACTCTAGAAGATGCATCACCAATGATGAGCTCAAAAGGGTGATCTTTAGTCCATTTTCTTTGTTGAGGTAGATTAGCTCTAGATGAAGAGGCCTCATTGTTGTCTTGATGTGTGACTGAGTTTTGATTATTAGAAACTCCCCATGAGTTTGTGAATCTTTGATTTGAGAAATGGGGAACTTTCTATAAGTGATCTATTCTGACTTTCAGCTTCTCTTAATGACCCGACGGATGGTGCACTTTATCTCCCGACGGATGAAGCTGATTGTCTCTCGACGGATAAGGCAGATTGTCTCCCAATGGATGAAGCATTTTGCAACTCGACAGATGTTGAATCATGTGCTTCATTGGTTGTATATTTTTCTGCATTATCCTTATTCACTACTTCTTGATCACTTTCATCATCACTGTCATCACTAACCATCTCCACATTATCAAACTTGACGCTTTCATGGAAATCTCCATCTTGCAGTCCTTCAATCTTTTTATCATCAAACACAACATGTATTGATTCCATAACAATGTTGGTTCCTAGATTGTAGACCCTATATGCCTTTCCCACAGCATATCCAACAAAAATTCCTTCATCTGCTTTAGCATCAAACTTCCCATGTTGATCAGTTTGATTCCTCAAGATAAAACATTTGCAACCAAAGACATGAAGAAAATTTAGAGTAGGTTTCTTGTTCTTGAACAATTGGTAGGGTGTCATACACTTTGCTTGATTAATCAAAGAAATATTCTGAGTGTAGCTGGCAGTATTCACAGCTTCAGCCCAAAAATATGTTGGTAACTTTGATTCTTCAAGCATTGTCCTTGTAGCTTTAATAAGATATCTGTTCTTTCTTTCCACTACTCCATTTTATTGTGGAGTTCTTGTTACATAAAACTCATGTATTATCCCATTCTCTTCACAAAATGATCTCATCACAGAATTCTTGAACTCAGTTCCATTGTCACTCATGATTCTCCTTACTTTAAAATCAGGATGATTGCTGACTTGCCTTATGTGATTGATGATGATTTCACTAGCCTCATCTTTAGACTTTAGGAAATATATCCAAGAGAACTTTGAGAAATCATCCACAATTACTAGGAAAAATCTTTTCCTTGAGATGGACAATACATTGACTGGTCAAAATAAATCCATGTGTAGCAGTTGCAAAGGTTCTTCAATTGTTAAATCAAGTTTCTTTGTGAATGATGCTTTGATCTGCTTTCCTTTTTGGCAGGCATCACACAATTCATCCTTAGAAAACTCCACTTGAGGAATGCCTCTAACCAGTTCTTTCTTGACAAGCTCATTCATGGTCTTGAAGTTTAGATGGGACAACTTCTTGTGTCATAGCCAACTTTCATCTTGACTTGCTTTACTAAGAAGACAAGTGACAGATTCTGCATAAGATGAGTTGAAGTCAGCTAGATATACATTTCCTTTTCTCACTCCAGTGAGAACCACTTTGTTGCTTCTTTTGTTTATCACAACACATGCTTCTGAATTGAAGGTTACTGAATTGCCCTTGTCACAAAGCTGGCTGATACTCAAGAAATTGTGCTTGAGACCATCCACTAGGGCAACCTCTTCAATGATGACATTGTCTTTTGAAATCAAACCATATCCCACAGTATAACCTTTATTGTCATCTCCAGAAGTGATACTTGGGCCATCTCTTTCCTTGAACTCTGTGAGCAGGGTAGAATCTCCAGTCATGTGCCTTGAACAACCACTATCCAGGTACCAAAGATTCTTTCTGTTTCCCTGCACACATTAAAACCAAATCAAGTTGATTTTGGTACCCAAGTTTCCTTGGGTCCTGCCTTGTTAGCTTTCTTCTTTGGTTTCTTAGGTTTGATCTCATTTGACTTGGGAATTTCTGATTCATCCTTAATCATTTGAGTTGGACCTTTGAAACCAGTCAGTAAACCAAAATTATCATGCATATTTTGATAAACATGGAAAGGCATGTTGTTTGCAAATATGTTATTCCAGTAAGGCATGCTAAATGGCATTTGAGGCATACTAAATGCAACATAATAAGGATTAGGTACAAATGGCATATTAGCAAATTGTGCATTCATATTTTGAGTAGACATAACATTCATAGGCATGGTAGGCATAACAGTCATGTTAGGAAAATAGGGAGGCACATACACAGGAGTAGGCATGGAAAGTTTGCAATTAATAGGCAGATGATTAACACTACCACATTTGACACATATTTTTCTTGGTGCATATTTATCAGGTGTGTAGTTGTTATGCTTGTTAATTCCTACTTTCCCATTTCTATTGTTTTTCTTTTTAGTTTCTGTTTTAACTTCAATCTTTTCTAATCTGTCATTCAATTGCTTGATGGACAGATGACCAACAATAACTTTCTTCTCCTTCTTCACTTGACTTGATTCTCCTGAAACAACGTTTTTGAAAACTGATCCATATTTTTCATTCAGCTTGGCAAGCTTAGCTTTGCTCACATGTTTACTCACAGCCGACGGATGTGGCTCTTTGTCACTCGACGGATAATCCTTTTGATTATCCGACGGATGATTCTCATCATCCGTCGAGTCCACATCTGTTAGCAATCCTTCAACCAAATTGGATTCCAGCTTCTCCTTACTCTTCTTCCAGGCTGCATCACAAAAGGACTCAATACCTTAAACTTTAATGATTTGAGCATGAACATCTCTAGATTATTTCCATGCTTTAATCACTTCTTGTTCTCGTTCAAGCTGCTTATTTAAAATCTCTTCTTTCTTCAAGGACTCTGTTAATTCATCCTTAGCAATCTTACACTCAATTCTCAATTTTTCAAATTCAATAAACTGAGACTCTAGCACATTATTCCTCTCACTTAAAAACAAATTGTTTTCTTTAGTTTTAGCATTTTCCTTAGTGAGGGACTTAAGTGTAACACAAGTGATATAATTCTGTAAACATGTCTTTGATTGCATCATTACACTCAACTTTAGATAAATGTGCTAGGTTAGTGGTGATTACCTGATTACTTGAAGAACTTGTTTCTGTTTCATCATACTTGGCCATCAGGGCTAGATTAACATAGTTCACATCTTCATCTTCATCCAATCCATTAGCTGCCCAGTCATTTTCCTGTGTAATGAAAGCCCTTTCCTTTTGTTTAAGCAACTCAAAATATTTCTGTTTGTAATCAACATGCTTAAACTTCTTTTTACTGGAATCTGACTTTCTACACTCACTGGCAAAATGCCCTGCCAAGCCACATTTGAAACATTTGAATTTGGATTTATCCACCATGTTTCCACTTGGCTTGGATGCTCCAAAGTTCTTTTTGAACTTGAGCTTGGCAAATCTTCTGGAAAGGAATGCTAAATGCACATTAATATCATCCATGTCATCTTAGCTTAAATGATCTTCATTTTAAGCTACCAGCCCTTTGCCCTTGCTTTCACAGACCTTTGATGTAGACTCAACAGCTTCTACCTTCATCTCTTTCTCTTTCTCTAACTCAGCAACCAGTGCTATAGACCCTCCTTTCTTCCTTCCTTTCTCCATCCTCTCATCCAGCTCTATTTTAAGCTCATAAGTTTTCAGGATGCTATACAGTCTCTCCAAGGTGAACTCCTTATAATCCTGAGAATTTCTCAATGAGACTGTCATTGGTTTCCACTCCTTTGGAAGGGATCTAAGGAATTTGAGGTTAGAGTCTTTTTTCTGATAGACTCTTCCATGTAACTTCAGAGCATTTAGTAATTTTTGAAACCTACTAAAAATATCAGTGAGAGACTCACTATCTTCACAATGGAAGTGCTCATATTGCTGAATTATCAGCTGTATCTTATTCTCCCTTACTTGCTCAATACCATCACAAATAATCTGGATAGTGTCCCAAACCTCTTTGGCTGTTTTGCAGTTAATGATGTTATCAAACATATCACCATCAACTCCATTAAATAATATATTCATGGCCTTCTTGTCTTTCCTGACTTGCTCAATATCAGGATCTGACCATTCATTCCTAGGCTTGGGAAAAAATGGTTCATTGCCTGTTGCAGCTCTCATTGGTACATGAAGACCTCTCTCTATGCAATCCACATAGGCCTCATCTTGAGAAAGAAGATGTAGATGCATTTTCACCCTCCAGTGGTGATAAATGTCTTTGTCCAGAAAACGAATTTTAACTCCAACATCCTTCTTGTTCATCTTGCTGTTTGTTGTGATCTTTACACTCTTTGTATTTCAAGAGCTTGCTCTGATACCAATTGTTATTCCCTAACAATACAACAAGAATTACAGAAGGGGGGTTGAATGTAATTCTGGCTACTTTCCAAGATTTGAAAATAGTTTTAACTCGACAAATATATATGTGTTTTTGATTTGCAAAGTGCGGAATGAAAGGATTAAATAAATCAAACACAAAGTAATAAAAACACAAGTTTTTAAAACTTTCTGGTGGATTTGAATGTATCCACCAGATATATATATATATTGATTTAAGAACTCTTTAAAGCTCAAATCGGCTCACAGCTGCTTTACAAGTTGAACAAACAAACTACAGAGAAATTCTTGACAAATACAACTTTTTCTATTTCTCTCCAAAAATGTGTTTGCTTAGTTAAGTTTGTTCTACTAGCTACACTTGATTTATATACCACCAAGTTTAAATGGTAATAAGACAGGATAATAAAACAAAACCTATCAAATCTAACTCCATGCTGCTTCATTACTCTATTCCAGCATCTTTGAAAATCTTCATAACTTGCATGGAAGTGGTAATGCTTATTTGTTCTCAATTTTCTGCTAAACAGGATGCCATATTCCTTTTTGCAAACACCCAACGCATGAGACTGTGTTGTCATTGTCAACAGATATTTGAATTGATCATCTGTCGGGTACATTCTTGTTATCAGTCGGGTAGCTTTGTTGATCATCCGTCGGGTAGCTATTTGACACTTTACTCCATTTCACTTATGCAGAATTACAAGACATCTCATATTTACAATTAATCAACCTATTCTGCATATCTACTAGTAGTCAACATGACTCATAAGCCCCTACAGAATCTACACAAAGTTGTTTGCAGAAATATGCTACAAAACTTATTATTAGATAAGCTACTCACTCGATGGATGTCAAATCATCATCCGTCGGGACTATATTGAATCATCCATCGGGACTATATTTGATCATCCATCGAGTGCTACAAAATTCACTAAGTTAAATCTTCTAAGGTGTTTTGTATCATTTATCATCAAGTTCACAACATATTCCTAACATAATGCCTGTTAGATTTTGGGTCTTTTCTCACCAAATTGTGAGAGTAAGTGCCATAATTAGAGAGATCCTTAGCGTCATAGAGTCCAAATATAACAAATTGCTTAGGAAGTAGTAAGTTGATTTGGAATGATGAATACCATTGATTATCAAGCAAAAGTTTGATTAACAAACAGTGTAGTCATACGTATATATCCATTGAACTAAAAAATGCAGGCTTGGTTAGGGAAGCAAGGCATTGAGTTAAAAAAAAGCCCTTTCACGGATGAAAGAATGGTTAACAGGCAAATGTATTTTTGAGACGTAGTGGATGCGTTTCAAAGTCATATAGAAAAATCTATTATCAACACTATTGTAGAGAATTGTCAGGAGTTTCTCAAACACTTACGGGAAATTTTAGTTATTTTCGTTCATAATGAATATAATAGTTCATTTGTTAATACATGCTGCATATTTTTTGTCCGATGCTCAGGAGTGGCTTTAAACCGTACCAAATTTTATTTCCCGGAACCTTAATTTGGAGATGATTTAATTTATTTGAGTACGATTTTATTCAAAAAAATTTAGAGACAAACAATGATAATAAATGGTATAACAAAACAACTAAAACATATTTTTTGCAAAAAAAAGAATTCATATTTAATTATAAATTTAAAAAATGTAAAATATGTCGATTTATTTACAAAATATGTTACACATGTTTTTAAAATTTTAAACAACATAATTAAACACAAATTAACTTAAAAATTAAAAAAATTTAAAAAACAAAATTTATAGACAAGAAATTATCGGTATAAGTAAGTTTTGGAAGAAAGTTCAAATAATTAATATTATGCCATCTAAAAATATAGAGTGAAAAAATTATTGAATTGATTTTTTTTTAAAAACATATAATTTCATGAGTAACACAAGCTAAATTATATTAATCAAAATTAATACTCATGAACAAAATAACACCAACTTACGAACGACTATTGTGAATTCACAAATCCTTCACCATTAAATTATCAATATATAATTATAAATTACATAGGTATTATAATTAATACAAACAATAAATAATTTTAGCACAAAAGTTCAGTGAATAAACTAAATTTCATATAAAATAAACTGAGCTAATCAAAATTAATACTAATAAAATTATATTATCAAGTCAACCATTATCTTAATTTATAAAATTATAACTTATGGTCCTTTGACCCTAAAGGAGTCATAATGAACCTTTCATTCGTTAAATCTTGTTGACCTAAATTCCTTTGATAATTCCTTGTGCCTTGTCTATGTATCGTTCTTTGGAACTATCCTGATCACAACCTTGGTATACCCTGTTTAACATTTGATCAGTATCCTTAACTTTCGATTTGTTCACTTTCCTTGAATTCTTGAAATGAACTTAAGAATGACTTTCGACTTGATTGAGTCCAAATGATACACTCAAAGAAATGCAGGAGATGCTGGATCTCAATGATGATAATGAAGCCGAATTCTTTAGACAACTCCAACACCAAATTGAGGAAAATGACAAGTGGCTGAGAAAGAGGACTAGGGATTCAAGGAAAAGAAATAATCAGCTCAGACTAGAGGAGCACCTTGAAATGACATGTAACTATACTCAACTTCCTTTGTTCAAATTCTATTTGAAGCATTTTTCAATTTATCTACTACTTATAGTCTTAATTTTTATTAGGGTGTTTTGTTATCATCAAGTTAACCTGAATTTATGCCTATAATTCTATTAGACATAAATTGGGGTATATTATTAGGAATATGTTGTAGGCTTGATGATAACTTAACAAAATACTCTAAGTAGATAAGTTAAATGATTTTGTAACCATCAATTGATGGATTAGCTTGTATTAAATAAGTTTGTAGCACATTTCTATTTATTGTGATAACTTTGATGTTTAGAAGTTGTTGGAAATTCTAAGTCATGTTGACTACTGAGAAGATATACAAAGTAGGTTGGCTAATTATAGATAGAAGATGCCTTATAATTTTGTATAAATGAAAGAGTGTCAACTGCTAAAATTTTTATCATCAACGAATAAACTTAAAGACAGATGACTCAAGACACTTTTAACGGATTATCCATTAGAGACTAACGGATAACTCAAGTGAAGTATCAACGGATAATGCTGAAGTCTCAATAGATATCTGATTCAATTGGCAGTTGATAGTGAATTGACAGTCACATGGGTTAATTGTCTACAAAAGGAATGTGGCAGCCTATGATTAGGTTTATGAAGACCAATAAGCATTTCCATTTTTATGATAAATAGAGATATTCAAAGATACTGAAATATAGAGATGAAGCAACATGCGAAGAAGACCTAGATAATTGTTTTTACTATTTTGTCATATTCATCTGTAACTTGGTGGTATATAAAACAAGTGTAGCAAGTAGTATCATAACATTGATTGAACTGAGGTATAGAAAATGCTACATCTGTAAGAATACTCTCAAGTTCTTTCTTTGAAGAATACTTATAAGTAGTTGTGTACTTTTGCATCACAGAGATCTTCTACATTTATATATATCTCTGTTGGAAATTTCAATCCACCAGAAAGTTTTTAAACACTTATTTATTTACTTTATGTTTTGAATATCATTACTGTTTATCCACACTTAGCTTATTCAAACACAGTTATATATCTTGTTAGAAGTTCTGTAATTTCATTCAACCCCCCTTCTGTAATTCTGTTGTTAACATTGTTAGGGAACAACAAACCCTTTTCCCTTACCTATCCCAGACCTGCCTTCACAAACATTAATGTTTCGTGTAGTTTTAACAGATTTAACCTTCATTTCCACTATTCTCTCATGCTCAGCTACCGATGCCACATACCCACATTTCTTCTTTCCTTTATTTATTAGCTCATCTTGTTCCATTTCAAGCTCATAGGCCTTCAAAATTCCATACAATCTCTCAAGAGTAAAATCCTTGTACTCTTGTGAATTTCTGAGAGAGATTTTCATTGGATTCCATTCCATTGGTAAAGAACTTAGAAATTATATATTGGAATCCTTGGTTTGGTAGACTCTTCCATATAAATTTAGTCCATTGAACAACTTTTGAAATCTATTAAAAATATCATTCCGGGACTCACCATTTTTAAAATGGAAGTGTTCATATTGTTGTATGAGAAGTTGCATTTTGTTCGCTGACTTGCTCAGTTCTCTCACATAGTACTTGAACTGTGTCCAAACATCTTTAGCAGTTTTGCAATTTATGACATTGTCAAACATGTCTTGATCAAGACCATTGAATAATATGTTCATGGCCTTTTTATCTTTATGGACTTCTTCAATATCTTCATGAGTCCATTCGGCTTTAGGCTTTAGTTTGCTCATTACCAGTAGCATCAACATCATCTGTTGCAACCTTGAGAGGAATATGAGGTCCATTTTCTATGCAGTTGACATAGCTTTCATCTTGAGAGAGTAGATGAAGGTGCATCTTCACTTTTCAGTGATGATAGTTGTCTTTGTCCAAATTTGAATCTTCACCCCAACATCCTTTTTACTCATGTTGTTTGATTGCTTTGATCTTTAAACTCTTTGGCCATATTTGTTTTATGGGATTATAATCTCGGGATAATAATCCGGGGATAACTAATCCCATAAAAATTAGTCCTATGGACTAAATAATCCTATCCTAAGTTTGTTTGGAAGAATTAAGTGTAGGATTAGAATATAATCCGTTAATATTATATCATATATTTGTTTTGAGGGATAGTACTTGGGATTGGAATATAGTCCTTTAAATTTTCTTTTCCTATATTTGTTCACATGGGATAACAATGAGGGGATTATAATATTTTGAAAAATGACTTGGAGGAGGGGATAAAACAATACCTTCTTCCACCAAGCATTAGAGGGGATTATACTCCTATCCTCTACTCCAACAAAACAAAAATGGGATATGATAATTTAAAGGATTATTAATCCTTGGATAACTCTTCACTAATTTTTTACAAAACAAACATGGGATTGGAAAATTTAAAGGATTATAATCCTATCCCCTACTTTATACCATTTAACAAACATGACCTTTGTATTTTAAGAGCTTACTCTGATACCAATTGTTATTTCACAACAATACAACAACAAAATTACCAGAAGGGGGTTGAATGGAATTCTGGTTTCTTTTTATTTTCTGAAAAACTCTTTATAAAATATACAACTGTGTTTTTGAATAAGCAAGAATGCAGATAAAGCTTTTGAAGTATTTTACTCACACAAATAAAATAAACACAATATTTAAAGACTTTCTGGTGGATTTGTCTTTCCACCAGAGATGTATATTTGAAGAAATTTCTGTGATGCAAATTGCATACAGCTGCTTACAAGTATTTTCTTACAACTTTGAACCTGAGAGTATTTTCTAAAGATACAGCTTGCTAAACTCTCGAGTTCTTGTTATTCTAAATACTTGCTACACTTGATTTATATTAAACCAAGTTTACAAGTGCAATGAACAAGAATAATATTCCTAACAACTAAGTCCAAACACATGCTTCTTCATCTCTATGTCCAATGCAATCCAAGTAAGATATAACATCTTTGAACGTCTTTGTTTTGCATGGAAATGGAAATGCTTCATTTTCTTCCAAAACCTGTAAGCAGGCTGCCACATTCTTTTTATGCACTATCAACTCATGTGACTCTATCAGCCTTTGCCAAGTCACTATCAACTCATATCTTTGTTGATCATCCGTTGAAGCTTCATAGATATTATCCGTTGAAGCTTCATTGTTATCATCCGTTGACACTATACTAGTGTCATCCGTTGAAGCTTTTTCTGATATCAGATGAAGACCTCTTGACTTGCTTATCCGTTGAAGGCATATTGAGTCATCCATTGAAGCTTGTAGTTTAGCAGTTGGAGATGTTTCCTTAGTAGTTGATACTCTTTCATTTATACAAAATTACAACGCATTTTATATTTACATTTAGTCCACCTATTTTGTATATCTTGCTACTAGTCAACATGACTTAAAATCACTATAACTCCCAAATCCCTCAACTATCATAGTGTACATAATGTGCTACACACTTATTTATATAAGCTACTCTTTCAACAGATAGACAAACTGTGGTTATCCACTAAAGGCTTCTAAATGACACTTAACAATTTTACTTAAGGTATTTTGGTGAGTTATCATCAAGACTACAAAATATTCCTAACATTAACTAATCTCACTCTAGCCTCTAGTTTGATTTCCCATAAAATTTATTCATATAACTTAACTTATTAAATTTCACCTATAATTACATTAAATTAAAATGTATAATATGATACAAACAGTATACCAAAATTAATGTTATTATGGCCAAATACATGACAAAAGGTGTGCAAAAATCAACTAAGTGTGTGCAAGTATGACTATCCATTTTATTTTCTTGGTTGAAGTTCGTACATCTAACGTCACTTACTCTCTCCACTTGTTTAGTTTGAAATGATATACTATCAATCAATATATATATATATATAAAGGAGGATACGCGGGAGGTTAGATGGCGCTCTAAGATCATTCCGATCTATTTTTCTAATTTTTTTAGAGTTTTAGAATTTTAAATTGTAAAAAATAAAATAATATCTTTGAACATATCATAAGTAGAATAAGTGTTCTTGTAGAAGTTGAGTTTGAAATTATGAATAAGATGTGTAATTAAAACCTTACTTTTAGTCAATTAGAAGTAGAAACGTATTATATCTTTATCTTTATATGTAAAGGAAAATTCCCTGAAACTCTAAAACCGTTCAAATCATATTTATCTATTTTTCTGGAGCTCCTCTAGTTTAAATAATATGTTAGATATATTTGTGATGTCATGTCTAATCTGATTTGTTTAGTTTCAGAACTTAATATCAGAACTTATCAGGACTTACTAGAAATCAAAACTTACTGAAGTCAGAACTTATATCAGAACTTAAGGCCGTCAGGATTTATATTAGAACTTAAGTGCGGGTACTTCAGATTAAGGACTGCAGCTAATTTATAGGAGAGGATCTGGAATAAAATAATAGAAAATATGCATGAAGAGTTGGACGACTAGAAGACTTGTAAAAAGATAATATATGATTGATATATTTTAGGAGACAAAATTATATTCCATATCAATTAGAAGATATCTTGTAACTGTGTACTATATAAACACAGCTTAGGGTTTACACTATATGTGTAATCATTCACGAGAACATTATTCATTGTAACCTAACAGCTCTTAGTGATATTTTTCATCACTGAGAGAGTAGTTTAACCTACTATAACAAAGCTTATTATATTGAATAAACTTGATTACTGTTACATACTTGTGTTCTAAATCGATTTGATTGTATAAACAGTATATTTAACCCCCTTCTATAGTGTTGTGTGACCTAACAAGTGGTATCAGAGCCTCTCTGTTGATATACAAACAGTGAGATCCAGTTTACAATGATGTCTGATGAAACACAAACTCCACCTAAGCCCACCAAAACTCAAGATACTCAAAACAATCAAACACACAGTCGATATGAGAATATTAGGGTTTCCATACTTAGAGCATCTGAGTATCCTATATGGAAGGTAAAGATGGCTATATTTTTGGAAGCCACAGATCCAGAATACCTTGATAGAATTAATGATGGACCATATAGCCTACCAAGCTCTCTGTTGCAGTTGCTGATCAACCAGCAAAGATGATACGAAAGGAGAAAGGTGATTAAACACCTGAAGACATCTCATCTATTGTCAAGAATGCAAGGGTAAGGCATCTGCTTCATAGTGCAATTGAGAATGTTATGTCAAATAGGGTAATTGGATGCAAGACTGCAAAAGAAATATGGGATGCTTTGGAAACAAGATGCCAGGGAACTGAAGCCATTAAAAAGAACAGGAAGACTATACTCACACAAGAGTATGAACACTTTAATTCAAAAGCTGATGAATCATTAACTGATTTATATAACAGGTTTACCAAACTCTTATCTGATCTGTCACTGGTGGACAGGGAATATGATCTTGAAGATTCAAATCTAAAATTCCTTTTAGCTCTTCCTGAAAATTGGGATTTGAAGTCTACTACCATAAGAGACTACTATGACCTTGCTGAAACTACTCTTGATGAAATTTATGGTATGCTCAAGACTCATGAACTTGAGATGGATCAAAGGAGCAAAAAGCATTGAAGAAAGTCAAAGATAGTTGCACTTAAAGCTGAGGAGGAATCTCCTAAAGTGGTTGTCTCAAAGAGGGGCAAAGGAAAGGCTCTCATCATACAGTCTGATTCAGAGTCATCATATTCTGATGATGATGATTCAGAATTTGAAAATTTATCTGAAGTGGATGTTGATGCAGAGATGATGCAACTGTGTGCTCTTATGGTGAAGGGTATCACAAAGATAGCCTACAAGAAATTTAGAAAGGGTAAGAAGTTTTCCAGGAAAGGTGGAAGTTCTGAAAAGAAAGGGTTCAGAAAGACTGAAGGCAAAGGAGGAAAGTCTGACGGAGGAGACAACTCAAATGTCAAATGCTACAATTGTGGTAAAAAAAGGCCACATCACTCCTGAATGCAAGAAAGGAAAAGGTGATAAAGGCTAGATACTAATCACAAAGAAGAAAAACTAGGTAGACACTTCAGATTCTGAAGAAGAGGTGAACTATGCTTTGATGGCAAATGCTGATAGTAGTTTTGGAACTGCTGAATTGAAGGTACCTCATTCAACTCTTGCTTTTCATACTGATGATATTTCTGAGCTAAGATTATATCTTAAAACCATGTTCGTTAGTTTTAGAGATCAGACTTTAGAAAATGAAAGATTAAAATCTGAAAGTCTTGCTCTTAGAAACAGAAATGACTACTTAGAAAAAGAGTTAGTTATATTTCATCAAACTCAGAAAGAAAGAGATGAGGCTTTGTATGTTAACGATGAACTGCTAAAACTGAATAAATCTCTTAAATTTGAACTAGAAAAGGAAAAGGAGATAATCAAAACTTGGACTAACACTGGAAGAACAACTCAGAAAATCTTAGAAAATAGAAATTGGAAAGAAGGTCTAGGTTACCTAGATGATAAAGAAGAAAAGGAAATTGTGTCATCTAAACCAAACTTTACCAAAAAAGCTGAAAATCCTAAAGTTAATCCTGTCAAGTTTGTGTCAAATTCAGACAAGTCAAAATCTAAAAAGATGAAAGACTCTAAAACAGAAGTCAAAGAAAAGTCAACTTCTGACAAATTAAAATAGGATAAACCAGCTGTAGTAAACATTGGCTTAATGACAAAGAAGCAGCTTAAGTATAAGCTGAAAGAGATTAGAAAAGAGAACAAGGTAAAGAAAGCTAGGAAAAATAGGAATAGAAAGGAAGGTGTGAAAAAAAGCAATAATTATATTCCTGTTCCTTATGCTCCTAGAAAGAAATGCTACAATTATGGAAACTCTAACCATCTTGCTTCTTTTTGCAGGAAAAATAAATATATAAACTATTTACCTCCTAAATCAGGAGTTAAGAGTCAGTCTGTTAGGTTTAAACCACAAAATCCTTATTTTCATTATCGTAGTTTATGGCATTCCATTTATACTTGTAAGGAATATCATAGTTTGTACTATGATTATTATGGAATAAAACTTTCTTTAAAGAAAGTTAGTGTAATTCCTTCTAGTTTAAAGTCTGATGCAAAGTCTGATAAAAAGCATGTTAGCATAAACTCTGAAACTAAATCCGCTGCAAATGCTAACAAACTTAATAAGGCCAAAGGATCCAAGCAAGTCTGGGTCCTTAAAACTAACCAATAGTGGTCTTTGTGATTGCAGGGCAACAGGAAAAACATCCTAGTTCTGGATAGTGGATGTTCAGGACATATGACTAGAAATAAAGCCCTGCTATAAGACTTTGTGGAGAAAGCTGGCCCAGGAGTTTCTTATGGAGATGGCAACATGTGAAAGACTCTGGGATATGGCAATATCTATAACGACTCATGTATTTTTTGAATTATTTAAATATGTAATTGTGAAAGTATTAAATAAATAAAGTATGTGTATAGTTTTTGTCAGCTCAGTTTTATTTTATTATTATGTATGTGTGATTTATGGTGTACCGGGTTGTCCCCGTAATTAATTATGGAATTGTATTGAATTGTTTCCACTATTAAAAGTAAATTTAATGCAAATTTATTTGTATAAATATGTGAATTATCTCTAAAATTATTTTTAAGATTTTAAAATTACAATATTTATTTTTGGGATCTTATAAAATTTAGAAATCAATATTTCATCAATTATTTAGCCCTGCATGATTTTCTGATTGCTTTTACTTGTAAAATCCGTATTTAATTCTAGAATTTTTCAAAAATTATGAAACTCATATTATTTAGGTTTGGAATATTCTGGGAATTTTTAAATTATTTTGGGGATTTTTGAGATTAATTTCACCCGCGCGTTGTTTCGTTTATTCGTTAAAAGCGGGTATAAATTGTGTTCCAGAAATTGTTTTTTTTTAAATTATGAAAATTACATTTTTATTTACTTGAAGATATTTATAATTTTTTAAAACTATTTTTGTGATTTTCCTAATCTGTTTTATACGCAATTCGATTTGTAAAATTGCGAATTTCGGAACGGGTTTGGGCTTGCAGTCGGTAACAGGGACACGTGTCAATCATTTTGGATACGTGTAAAAATTCTGCTAAACCCCCAGTCATGTGTTAGTAGCAGGATTGGATAAAAAAATATAGTCAATATACACAACACATTTATTCAATCTCCTTTTTGTGTCTTTCTTTCTCGCTATTATTCGCACATTGCTCCGTTTCCTTCCCTGTTCCCGGAGTTCGCGACTGTTTCCCCTGCGTTTTCCCGGTAGGATGCTGCCGGTTATCTAGGGTGGTTTCTGGTATATATATGTTTATTTATATGTATATACGTGGGTGGGATTCAGTTTGGTGGTGGCTGTTATATTATCGTCGCCTGTTCATCTTTTTTCGGCGCCGCCGTACTCTGGTGCCGCCTCGTTTGTTGCCTGGGATTGCACGCGCATGTTGTGCATGTGTGATTGTTTGTGTTGCCTGCTTTTTTTCCAGTTAACTCCGGCTGTTGAAATTATTCTCGGTCGATTAGGCCTTGTTTGGCTCCTGATTGATTTTTTTTCTTTCACAGAATTATTCTTGATTATTTTTGTGAAAATAATAAATATTTTATTTTGCAGGATTATATTTTAATCGGTAGAATTCGTAACGGAAACCCAAAATAATCGGGCACCTCCGAATTTTTCCGCCGTCGACGATGAGCCTCGGCGAGTCGACGGTGGACCGTGATGATCGTTATCTGAGTCCTAGTATTTTAATATAAATAAATAATAAATGTACAAATTTTATTTATGAGTTTGAAGTGAAATAGTAGTTATATATTATTATTATTCGAGTTTGTAATTGTGATTGTAATGGTTGATTGATTGTTGGGTTGAACTGGTGGTTGGGATTTGTGGTTGGATTTTTGGATAATGGTTGTTGTGAATTTGATTGTTGTTGGTTTGACGTCGATTGTATTCGACGGGTAGTCCGATAAGCAAAGGAAGCGCTGCCCGATTTTCGGGAACGTACCTGTAACATATCGGAACTACCAGTTGAATGTAAATAGTTATATAGTTCTAAATAAATATTCTGTAAAATATAATGGACAATTTATTTCCTAAAATGATGAGTATATGTGTTTTCCGAAAATGAATATTGAATCGAGATTTGAATATATAACACCTGTATGTTACGTGTACTATAGTAATGTATATAAGTACGAGTCAGGATTGTTATCGTTTGGATAGGATTGGTATCGAGGATATTTCAAGCATAACTGGGTGTCTAACATATAGTATTTCAACCCTGTAGGTTTTAATCGGGAAACCGAAAGTGGACGTTGGACTAAAAATAACCTAGTGGTCAGTCAATGAGCTCAGAAGAGTTTCAACAGAAAAACCTGAGTGTCGAAGTCGAATCCAATGTGATCTAATTGTTGGACGTTAAAGCCTGAGCAGCAGAGTCGGCTTAGAGTTTATCAGTAATAGTTATAAAGCCCTGTAAGGCAAGTACTTCTAAACTTTTTTCGAGATATAATGCAAATATTTCTAAATTTTCTCGTAACATATTGTAAGTATTCTAAATAGCTCTATTTTATATTGTAAATACTTTGAATCCTTCAGCCTTGAACCTGAGCCACATCATTTGATCTTTGAGGCGTAAGCCTTATTCTTTGTGAACCATCTCTTGTTGATTACCAGATACTAAACCACACAAATACGATACTACTCCACAAATATATACCCATCATATACCAAACACTGGAACAAAATTGTTTAAACATAAAGAAACTTTTATACTCAACCATACCTTGTGACATCAAAGAACTAAAACCTTGTAAAAACATTGTTCATCTAATACCCGATTCTCCTACAGGTTGGAGGCCATTTCTTTTATATACTTTGATATACCCTTGTGATACTCATGAATTTTCACCATGTTCTTATACATATGTTTTATTGTTATTGATTATGATCCGATTTTATTGAATTATATTGTTTATCATATTGAACTGCTTTAAAATTGGATAGTTTTCTTTATGTGGACCAGATTCGTGGTCAGACCAGATTTGTGGTCGAATTAGGCTAATGTGTGCCTTGGATCCAGTTCGTAGAGCAGAGCTGTGTGCCTTGCTCGGGTTAGTGCATGACTGATCAGTAGCCTAACCTTGGTTTTAAAACTTAAAATGAATATCCAATTCTATTGATTGTTTAACAAGAAACTTGATTCCTCTGAATCATCTCATTTGAACATTGATTAACCTCAGTTATTGTTATTGTGACTTGCTGAGCTAGTTAGCTCACTCTTGCGAATCTTTTTATGTATTCTACAGTTAAGGACACGGTTGATAGCGAGGTTTCCCAGTTCAATGTACGAGCTATGATTCCAGATTGAGTTGGATCGAGCTAGCAGGAGCTTATTACGGTTGTGAGATAGTAAGATTGTAAGAATAAGTTCATTACCAGTTGTAAGTTAAATTAGTTGGGATTTGGTACGTTGTAATAAAAGTTAAGGCTGTGGCTTGCTTTCATACTTTAACCTGTTACGATCTGTAGTTATGTAAAGCAGGGTCATTACAAATAATATATCATATACAGGTGTATATATTGTGTATGTGTTGTGGACCCCAAACTTCTGACCCGGGTTTGGAGGGAGCCATAGGTTGGTATCAGAGTTACTGGTTTTAAGTCACCGAAATAAGCCTAGATTGTTGGGATTGGATAGATGGTTAGGATTAGGAATAGGAAATAGAAAGATAAGACGTTGTGAGGTTGAATGCGATTGTGTAGTATGTCTCCGACACGGTTCGTGTTGCGATTTGGGATTCTTAGCTTGCGATGTGATTTCCAGAACACGACAATGGCAGATCCTGATTTCCCTGTATCATCTGATCATTTGGAGTCTTCTGTTCGAGGATCGTCATCTTCTCCCAGATTTGATTTGCACCTTGATCTTCTATCCATACTAATGGTATTACCTTCTGTTATAACAGCTTTACCCCTTCAAGCTATTCTACGCTATTCTACTCCCTTTTGATACGGGATTACCTATTTAAGAACCTCCATCTGTTTATTCTTGTTTTTCTAGACCTTCGGCTATGAATGTATCTTTTCAGTTTACTCTACACCATGTTCTATACCCTCAGTTTAAAACATGTCTTATGGAACAACAGTATTTACGAGGATGGATTCGATAGCTACAGTAAATGGTAAGTATATGAAATATTAATAAAGGTGAGAAGGAGTTTAGAAAAAAGATTCACGTGTTTCGGAGGATAGCTGCTACCAGATTAAATGAGGCCACTAGTGAATAGACCACCCATGATTAGCTTGTGGGATGGACTAGAGGAGTTTTGAAAGAGTTAGAGAGAAAAGTATAGATCTGGAATTTTCTTAAAATTAGATGATGGTGCTATGATAAATGTGATATATAAAGTAGTGATGTGACGTGATATAAGCAAACTTTGTTCTATGAAATAGACTTGTTGTCTGTTAAATAGACTTGTTCCACTTAATGACTGTAAAGATAATGATGGGAGTACTACCAGTATGGAAGCTTTGGGATGAAGCTACGAATAAGATAATATGTAATGACAGCTGAAGTTTTCGTCGATTAAGGAAGGTAATAGACCCCATGAAAGAGAGGGGATAAATGGAAGTGAATGGACCTTTGTGTGATCGTTTCTTTAATTTGGTATCTCGTTATAGGTAGGAAGGACAACAACCAACTCATATAGTAAGGACAACCAGATTTGTGATTTTCAAAATTTTTAAACAAGTTTTCGCAAAAAAAGATTTTCCTTTACAAAATTTCTGAAAGCCTTTTTGAATAAAATAAGTTTTAAACCTTGGTTGTCAAGATACTACTTGAGTTTCTAGTTTGTTAAAAGACCCGGATTACCTGGAAGGATACTTGTTTCAGACTTAGTATTGTTAATTTAGAAGACAAAGTAACCCGCGATTATGAAGAAGTTGATTATTCCTAACAGTGAGGTGCACATATTGTTTGATAAAATTAACAACGGAATCAGCGTACGGAGTAACTATTCATCCAATTACTAGGACTATCAGAGTTCGAAGAATTCATTGATTTAACAGAAGCCTGAGCATGACCGAAGAAGATTGGGAAGATTTCCAGACTTTTCAAAAAGAAGAATACTATTAACAAAAGGATCGTTATGTTGAATGATTCGTGGTTATTCTAAATAAAAAAGAGGAAACTCGAGGTTATCTGGTAAGAACGCCATTATGATCGAATTGTTAAAATAGTATACGTGTAGGTGCGATGTGGAAGACGCAAGACGTGACAAGTAAGAATCTACCATAATGCTTAATTTGTGAAAGCATTTTAGCGTACTTTCTAAAGTTGTTATATGACGCAATGGGGATATGATTGAACAAGCTCGAAAAATGAATACATGTGAAATGTGGATGGTGACCAATGGTATCATTCTTGTCTTTAATATTACAGCGTTTATCCTCTTTTTGAATCCTAGATATGTATGAACTTCTTTCCTTGAAAATTCTTTGCGGTGATAATAAAGGTTTAAATAATCCTAGATATTTTCAAAGTGTAATAAAGGTTTAAATAATTAAATAAATGCGTGTAATGATTTTTGGCAGCAGTTATTGATCGTTATTTATTTATGTGTGATGTGTTGATATGTGGGATTGAACTGTGTGCTTTATTATTGAGTTATATGATTTTATTTCGCTTGTAAAAGTGATTTTAATTCCATAAATATCTGGATTGTTTCTAAAATTGGTTTTATAATTTTATAATTTCAATAATTATTTTTAGGACTTTACAAATTTGAGAAAACAATATTTCACTAGTTATTAATTTTTAAATGATTTTCTGAGTGTGTTTGTTTGTAAAATCCATATTTAATTATAGAAATTTTCAAAAATCGTGAAACTCAAATTTTATTAAGTTCTTATTATTCTGAGAATTTTAAAATTATTTTGGAAATTTTCGGGATTCGTTTCACTCGCGCGTCGTTTCGTTTGATTATTAAAGAGCGGGTATAAAGTGCATTTCAAAAATTGATTTAAAATTTCGAAAACTATGTTTATAATTATTTCGGAATATTTCTGATCTTTTCAGATTAGTCGGGATTTATTTCGATATGTTTTCAATTATATATTGATCGTTAAAAATGTAAAGTCGGGATTAAAATTGGGTTCTGGGAATTCAAGGACACGTGTTAATAAATTAACACGTATCCCGTTTCACAGGACACATGTGGCTGTTATATTGATTCATAAACATCACTCTCTCTTTGCTCTCTCGGCTGCATCTCTCGAATACTCTCGATTCTCCCTCCCTTGCTTCGTTTCTTCGACTGTTTCTCCTCCCTCCTCCTTCCTGTTTCTTCTTCGTCTCGTTTCCTCTATTTCTCGACCGTTTCCGGTGAGTTTCGCCACTGCTGTTCTTGTTCTTCTCTTTTTTTTTCGATTGGTGCTCGGTTTTGTGCTTAATTGATTGTGAATATATATGTATATATATGCATGTAGTCAGTGAGTATGGATGCTTAGTTTCTTGTTGTTGTTGTTGGTTCCTCCGTTTCAGGTTGCCGCCAGTTTTGTCCGGCGAGGCGACCTGCCTGTGTTGTGTTGCTGTTGCACGTGCCATGTGTGCGTGTGGCCGTGTGTGGGATTGTTTGTTGCCTGTTGCTTGATTCCAGTTAATTCAAATTAATATTTTTACTAATTATTAATTGGTTTTCAGCAGGAATTAATTATGAATAAATATTCGTGATGTCATAATTCGTGCGGGGAAAATTATTTTGTAATCGGTGAAATTTTCGTGTTGGAATTCGAGTAATCGAGTGCCCGAAGAATTTTGCCGCCGTACCGCGATGACTCGTTACGAGCGGACGGTGGACGGTGATGACGTTGTTTTGAGTCCTAAATTTTATAAATAAATTAAATGATTTGTATAAAACATTTTCGAAAATAAATCGTATATTGGAATTGTACGTAAATAGATACATGAATGTGGAATTGGTATTGGAATGAAATTTGTGGAATGTTGCGATTGTTGACGTCAAGTGTAATCGACGGGTAGACTTATAAACAAAAGAGTTGCTGCCAAATTTTTCTAAAAATGTACTTGTAAACGTACGTATTTATATTATACGTGTTACCCCTATTTGTGATCGAATTACGTGATTACGTGACTATGTGTATAATAACTATACGAGTCGGGGTATCGGATTGGGTTATTAGGATTTGAGGATATCAAGCATGTCGGTATAACTGATTAGGGTACTTTATATTTGTAGATCCCAGTCGAGCTTTCCCAGGACTGAAGTCAGCGTGAAAGTTACTTAGGGTTTTGTAAAGCGTTGTAAGACAAGTACCCCTGACCATTCTTTTATGGTTCAGTATGTATGAATAGCTAAATGTTTTATTATCGTAACGGAACATAAACATTTGAAGTTACGTACTCCCTGTAGTTATAAATCACCATTTTTCAAATTGTTTTGGGGAAAAGTAACTTCAAAAGGTACCTATCTTGAACGAAATGATTTGCGAACTGGATTTTATATGTGTGCTGGTAAAATGAATGATTTTGAAATGAGATAGGTACAAGTGTTTTGAAAACTGGATAAAATGATCATATATGGGATACATTGGGGCCAGAGTAGGCTTATTGAGGTGGCGTAAGAGGCTAATTCGGTTGCGCGTAATATATAACCGATTAGTCCAGCAAGTCAGAGACCTAGCTAATCTCTGAGTTCCGAAACAGGTAAATGTGATGGCAGTTAGAGCCGTTTGGTGTTGATAGCCTGATTAGCTGTCTTCACATATCCGTTACATATCTGATTTGGATTTGTGATTCCCGCGAGGGTATAAGTAGTTGACGCAATGGTTTTATAAATGTGCATAGCTTGCAAAAATTGGACTCTGGTTCTTACACAACACACTGCTACGTTGTTTTGATAAAGCATGCTAGTTAGTGATATCCGATTATCTCCGATTTTTATTATATAATTTTGCTGACATGATTACAGCTCTGTTCCTATTATTGTTACATTACTGTTTTATTTCGTTATTCATATGTTGGCACTACTGAGCGATTATGCTCACCCTTGCAAACTGTTATGTATATCTCGCAGATGCCTAGAAGACCAGTCAGACATACCCGTGTTCCCGCCCCTTCAGGACCCGGCTCCTCTGAGGTAGTTTGTATCAGACCATGAGGTCTGATGAATTTCTGAATAAAGTTAGAGTGTGTTAGATGTTGAATAAGTGGTTTGTAATAATGTGAACCTGAATCATACTTGAACCTGGATCGGATCTTGGTTTGGGGTCAAGTTAGTATATTTTAATAATAATCTTGTTGTTGATATTTTGGTAATTGTGTTTGGTGATGCCAACTCCTGACCCCGGGGTTGAGGCCATCACAGGTTATCATGTGGATTTCTTTGTAGAACACTGTGAAGTTATAAGTAATTCTACAGGCAAAGTGGTTCTGAAAGGTTACATACATGGTAACATATATGAAGCCAGACTTTCAACAAACTCTGATGGTTCTGCAGTCTGTCTGTTAAGTAGAGCATCAATTGAAGAAAGCTGGAATTGGCATAAGAGACTCTCTCAATTAAATTTCAACAACATAAATGAGCTAGTAAAGAAAGATCTTGGGAGAGCACTGCCAAAATCAATATTTGCTCCTGATGGCCTTCGTGAATCATGTCAAAAGGCAAAACAAAGAAAATCTTCATTCAAGAGCAAAATTGAATCCTCAATTCTTGAGCCTTATCACTTACTGCATGTTGATCTATTTGGTCCAGTCAATGTCATGTCCATTTCAAAGAAGAAATATGCTATGGTTATAGTGGATGAGTTTACAAGATACACTTGGGTGTATTTCTTGCACAAGAAGAATGAAACTGCATCTACTCTAACTGATCATGTCAGACAGCTGGATAAGTTAGTCAAAGATTCTGTTAAAATAATAAGAAGTGATAATGGCACTGAGTTCAAGAATTCAATCATGGAAGAGTTCTGCAAAGAGCATGGAATAAAGCAGGAATTTTCTGCACCTGGAACTCCACAGCAGAATGGAGTTGTTGTGGCGCGCCAAAACCCGGGGTCAGGAGTCTCGGAAGCCACGCCATCCAAACTCACACAACTCACAGTACAATATGTAAATACTCATGCTTCACGACCCCACACTTATCACACACACACTTACAGGTTATTGTCTTGGAAACGAACCATCATCACTAGAGTAATTTTATTACAACCTAAATATAATTAGTCTTACCGGGGAGTGACCTTTAGGTAAGGTTAGTCTGCCGGCTAAATTTACGTTTCTTGTTTCTTACCTTACATAAGTCATACTTATAAATAAGCCGAACTATAAATAACTGAAAACTAATCCAGCTTATTCTGACTACCTGTGGTACAACACCAAACAACCTACGGAACAGCTGGCCATTTCCTACCTGTTTCCTGGCTGTGGTTCTCATGGCAGGCATCTTGGTTCACTGTTGTGTTGTGTCAATTTAAGAAAACAAGTGTGTGCTATAACGCCCAACATAATAATATACAGTATGGAAATGACTGTATGATAACATCATATATGATAATTATGTTTTATTCGAAAATAGTTTTCCTTGGTGTTACACACCTTCTCACGAAAACAATTCTTTAAAGGATTTTAATATCCTGCGAATACCTTAATAGTAATCCCAGCACCTAGGCTGAGTTACGGTATTGCATCACAATTCCAATTGGAAGAATTAGGATATTCGTTGGAGCCACCGCATACGATGATCAGTCATACTGCGATAAAAGTAACCTTTTCTACTAGTAGAGGGGACACCTTCACATCTTGGTTATCATCCTTGCCGTATACGGGCTATGTGTCCTCATTTCGGGTATACACACACTTCGCAGGTCCATAGGTACATATTGTACCGTCTCCTACGGTACCAGTAGTCTATCCAATACACGAAGTACTTGGATCCTACCCCTCCCTTGTCCTTTAGGAAATCCTATCATATCTCGAGAACTCGAACCACATCGAAGTTCCTCCAAGCCTTTTGCTTGTTGATAGGCATAGCTTTACTGTATATATATATATGTACTTCCGAAAGTTTCGGAGGAAGTACTAAGGATGTCAGTTGACTGTTGTCAACAGATAATTAAATAAGGGGGAAAAGTTTCTCCTTGAAACTATATTCAAAATATTAAGAAGTCGGGATAATATTCACCGATGATCTGAAATTATTCGAATGGTATTCCGAAATTAGAAAGTATGTTTTAAATCAGGATCTATGATTTTTAAGTCAATAATAAACCCTTTAATAAATAATTAAATGATAATTGATAATAATCAAACCTCGAATGAGTTTACTCTCTAAAAGATTATTTAAAATAATATTCCTCAACTAGTTTGTGTCTACATAATTAATTAATCTATAATGATTAATCAGTTTTGAAATAATTAATCGTTGGAGTATACTACTCCCATAATAAAGAATAAGTATATAGTATTTATTATTCGAACAATAAAATATAGTTGAGGGAATATGATCGTTGGGAAATTGTTTTAATAAAAGTTCGAGGTGTTTTAAATGTTTCGTAAGTGGACGATGAGTCCCTTTAAAAACGTACTATTATGGACTTATAACCGTCCTATAATATCACCGAAAATGATTCCCGGGTTTTATCTTAAATCCCGACTGATTCTCGGTCTTATATAATACGTCACGCTTAAAGCGAAATAACATTTCACAGTATATACTTTATCGTACAACATCGCTATATTATGCGAAATTCAACAACTATGTATCATGGCAAGCATGGTATTTATGCAATGATAGTAAAACAATCCTTTCACAACACAACAGTAAAAATGGAGTTGGGTTCGTAAACTTTCCTGGGTATCTCGAGGTGGATGATGCTCTATGTTCCGCTCGGAAATCTATAACCATAAACACATTTCATTTCGTTAGGTTCCGTTCTAATTTACGGCAACCCGCACTCATGCGCTACTTATTATGCACCCTCTCAACTTACACTACCCTTATCATTCCTTTAAGTCGTATTCACATTATGGTCACTTCATTTTCCTAAGTATCTTAGGTTCATTCTTATTATCGCCGTCGGCTCTGCTTATGGACTCTCACGGTTTCTACTCGCACGGTCTCGGCTCCGATATTTTTATAAAATTGAGAAATCATTATTTTCACTTAAATTTTTTATGGCAGTTAGGAAACTAAATATGTTACTCTCTATAAAAATCTCATGATTTATGAACGCTTTAAGTCTATCCTTTATATTTTCAAAGTTCGTAATTCGTAGCAGTTTTTGTTGCGTAAATCACTTTTAGTAAAACGATCATAACTTTTGATCCGTAAATCGGAATCAAGCGATTCAAGTGCCTAAACAATCCTTATAATATTTTCTATCCTAAAAAAGGTTATTTTTCAAGAAACTACAGTTTATAACTTTGGGACTTTCTGCAGAAACTTAAAGTTACGATTTGTTGGTTTTAACGAAGTTACGTTTACGATTGGGGTTTCGTTTACGCCCTAACTCTTTACACAATCACCAACAATCATCATATCATCATCAATACACAACTCCTCTCAATAACATCATGTTCTTGAGGCAACAACAACCAACCTTAAATCTACTTAACTTAATCATCAAGATTTCATCAATAACACCCATTACACTAGGTTTACTACAACATACTAAATGGATCTTAAAAATGAATCTTAAATAAAGTTGGGCCAAAGATTTTTACCCTTCTTGAAAGCTTGGGATGTGTTCTTGAGGATGGTGGAGGCTTGGAAGTGCTTGGTATGATTTTTAGAACCTAAAACCACCATTGAAATCAAGAAACCAAAGAGAGGTTACTATTTACACTATTCACTAGTGAGTTTCTTGAATTTATTCTACCCATCAAACCTTGATAAAAAGAGATGAAAGAATTTTCTTACCTTAGTTTAGTTTCTAGGAGGCTTGAGAATTAATTGGGTGATTTTACAAGAGATAGAACTTGGAGTTTTTGAATTTGATTTCCCCTGTTTCTTCAATATGGCCGAATGGAACAAAGTGATGGGGGGGGGGTATTTATACTCCTCTTGGTTGCTTCTCTTGGATGATTTGCTAGGTTGCTTCTAGGAAGATGAGGTGATATCTTTGGAATTGATTTTATTCTCCTAGTATAGCATTCTAGATTGATTCTTGGTTGTATATCTTAGGGACAAATCTTTATAGCTTACTAGGTTACAAGCTAAACCACAAGGTTAGCTTCCTTAGCACACTATTTTGCTAGCTAGATTGATCATCCTATGGTTAGCTCACTATTTGATGAAGTAACCATGGTTACTTCCTTACCATGGTTTAGTTAGTGCGTTGCGTTTATTTAATCGTTTACGCGTTCGCTCGGTTATTTAAACGTTCTCCGCAATACTTACTCATAATTGGTTTGTGAAGTAATTCTTTTCGTATTTATTCCTTATATTTTTATTTATACTACTTGAATTCTGTAATTTCAGAGAGCATAACTTCAGGGGGAGCATCAGAAAATGCTGATGGAGACAGTATGGATCATGGGGGAGGATCTAGTTCTAGAGATCAACTTCCATCTGCAAGGAAGTGGACTAAAGCACACACACCTGACTTAATAATTGAAGATCCTGAAGCGGGTGTCAGAACTAGAACTGTAATATCAAATGAATGTCTCTATCATTTCTTTCTATCTCAGACTGAACCAAAGAAAGTGGAAGAAGCTCTTCAAGATGCTGATTGGGTGCAAGTAATGCAGAAAGAGTTAAATGAATTTGAAAGAAATAAAGTCTGTACCCTAGTGCCAAGACCAAAGAACAGATCCATTGTTGGCACAAAATGGGTGTTCAGAAACAAAACTGACAGTGATGGCATAATTACAAGAAATAAAGCAAGGCTGGTTGATAAAGGTTACTCTCAACAGGAGGGTATTGACTATGATGAAACATTTTCTCCAGTTGCTAGATTAGAAGCCATAAGGATCTTTTTATCTTATGCTGCTCACAAGAAGTTTAAAGTCTTTCAAATGCATGTAAAGAGTGCTTTTCTCAATGGAGAATTAGAAGAAGAGGTATATGTTGAACAACCTCCAGGATTTGTAGATCCAAAATTTCCTAATCATGTCTACAGACTTGATAAAGAACTCTATGGCCTTAAGCAAGCTCCAAGAGCATGGTATGAGACTTTAGCTCAATTTCTTTTGGAAAGTGGATTTACCAGAGGCACAATTGATAAAACTCTGTTCTACCTCAACCATGGAAAGGACTTACTTTTGATACAGATATATGTTGATGATATCATCTTTGGTTCTATAAATGCCAAACTCTGTGAAAGGTTTGCAAAGCTAATGTAGTCAAGATATCAAATGAGTATGATGGGAGAACTTAGCTATTTTCTGGGACTTCAAGTCAAGCAAACTGAAGAAGGTACTTTCATAAATCAATCCAAGTACACCAGAAATTTACTCAAGAAATTTGGAATGCAAGACTGTTCAACTGCATCCACTCCCATGGCCACTGCAACCAAGTTAGATAAAGATACTGGAGCACCAGTAGATATTACTAACTACAGAGGTATGATTGGCTCTTTATTCTATCTAACTGCAAGTAGACCTGATATCATGTATGCTACCTGTCTTTGTGCAAGATTTTAGGCTGATCCAAGAGAACCTCATCTAATAGTTGTGAAAAGAATTTTCAAGTACCTCAAGGGTACAACTGATCTAGGATTATGGTATCCTAGGGAATCAAATTTTAAGCTAATAGGTTACTCGGATACAGATTTTGCAGGATGCAAAATTGACAGGAAAAACACTAGTGGAAGCTTCCAATTTCTTGGAGGCAGATTGGTTTCTTGGTTTAGCAAGAAACAGAAATCAATTTTCACATCAACTGCAGAAGCATAATATATTGCTGCAGGAAGCTGTTGTGCACAAATTCTTTGGATGAAGAATCAGTTACTGGACTATGGATTAGAATTTTCTAAAATACCCATTTACTATGATAATCAAAGTGCTATTGCAATGACAGGTAATCTAGTTCAACACTCAATGACAAAGCACATCAGCATTAGGTACCATTTCATAAGGGAACATGTGATGGAAGGTACAGTGGAATTGCATTTTGTTTCAACAGATCGACAACTAGCAGATATCTTCACAAAACCACTATGTGAAGCTACTTTTACAAGACTGGTAAATGAACTTGGAATGGTTTCAGGTTCTTTCTCAAAATCTGCTTAGATTTTGTTCTTATGCATCAGACTTTATGATCAGTGTTTACAGATTGTCTTATCTCAATGTAATCTATGCTTAAATTGTATCAGATTCAATACTGATTGTTATTTGATATGATTCTATATACTCTGATAGTGTTTTGAATGTTCTGTGACTATTCAATTCAATGAGGATTATTTTGTTAGATGTTGTCTTAGTAGTCTTTAACAAACTATGTATCCCATGTTTGAATTAGTTGTTTATGTGGAATCATTAACACAAGCAAATTCTGATTTTGATCTTACTTATATTTACTTCCTGTATCTTATTACTAAGTCACAAACTAGATTTTTGCTTCTTATCTGTCAAATTCTGATGTCAGTAAATCTTAAGAATGAACTACATACTTGATAAGCCTCACTTATCTGAAGAAAATAAAAGAAAAGAAAAATTGAAATCATGTACTCCTTTGAGATCTAGAGTAAATATGTGAGAGGGAAGATCCAAGTGCATTGCTGGTATTAAGTTATATGCATTAGAAAAGTGTTAGGGTGAAATCACGCGCTAATATTACACGCAAGTATACGCGTTCGCAAGTAATATAAAATACTTTCTAGTTCGTTCCCACAGAGACTCAGACTAATTATGTTCAATAAAACTCACTCACCAATGTATGATTGCTTCTTAATATTAAGAGAATAACACTTAGATTTGATTAACTAATTATTAACTACAATTAACTACTACAATTAAGCACTTAATTAACACTTTGAATTAACAATATTAAAACACTCATGAGATCACAACTTCATTACTACTTCCTTCAATAGTCATTGTTATTACCCTTAGCATGCAACAGTGATGATATTAATCGAATAACACGAAACTGATAAAAGTCAACTTTCATTGTACTAATACCATTCTACCAAACATCCACAATAAAGATAGAAGTTGAATAGGCATCAATTATGATGAGTCCCTATATGTCTACAGAAATTGACAATATAACGATTTAAGAACAAGTTATTCCTTTTGATTACACAGGGCGAATAAAACGGTTAGAGTTACCCACTAATCATGCATACTCGTACATGAACCTATGCTAGCATGGCAAGTTCTAAATCTCAAGATCCACCGTCGCTTCACAAGAGATTAACACCCTATCTTATATGTTCGCGACGCACATAAGACGAATAAGCACAACCAATACTAGATATCATACAATAATCACACACTAAGGTATTAAACAACTAACTAAAGAATTCCATAGTAAATCCGTTACGACCCCATTATCACGATTAGCCCATGATAGCACTCATCGTCATCATGGGTTCAAATGAAAATATGATAAATAAACACAAGAGAATAATAACTAAACTAATTATATTAAACCAGAGTACGTCACAAGAGTAAATAGGTTCAAAGTAAAGAAAACTAGCATCCAACGTTACAACGAAATAAGAATCACAAGAAAATATGCTTCCTCTTTGTTGCGGTATGCTAAAACGGTCTTCTTCCTTATCTCCTTCGCTCCTTGATTAATACTACGATCCAACCTTAGTGAAATGTCTCTGAAATCTACTTACATAGGAGTCCCATAAAACCCAGATTACTCAGAAGTTGGAAGCCAAACGGAAATAGAAGTCTAAAATAAATATTCTGAATTTACGACCCTGCGCGGCCGCTCAGCATAGCTGAGCGGGCGCTCAGCTTCCTGTGCGGCCGCTCAGCATTGCTGAGCGGGCGCTCAGACCCCTTCTGGAAAAAATGGTCTGTTTTGCTCCGTTTCTTCGCTGTAATCTGCTCCTCTCTTCCCACTTGCAATGCTAAACATACGCCAAGGCTTATTATTGATAAATTCTCCCCCGAAATGCAACTAATATCCTGAAATCCACAAACACTAGAAAAATGCATCAAATACACAAAATACTTGATTTCAAGACACCAATTTAAGCTATTATAAGACGTTCTAAGTTGTATAAAATGCCACTTATCACACCCCCAAACTTAAATCGATGCTTTTCCTCAAGCGTCACAGACTCAAAAACAAAATAAAAACATGCATGAATGCAATCTATATGAAATGCATCGATCCCCCTTACTATGACCAAACCAACCAACTTACGACATCTCAACAAATGCAATTAGGCAAATAAAGATCAATCGAACCATACAAACTAACATACAGCCAGAAACGTGGCGTGTGCAGATGCTTAACAGATATGCTTCGGAACTAGATTAATTATCATGACTCAACTATCATCAAGGCAATCGCATGATTATACAAAGATTAAAAATTCTAGATACAAAGTGACTTATAACACTTCAAGAATCCTGGAGCTTATTACGGAATCATGCTTTTATTTATAACAAACAAATGCTTATTTGACCATGTAATGAGTGAGGTCCACAAAAGACTTATACAATGGCATCCATGTAGCGAGCGTTAGGTTAGCGGATCCCGGACTATAAAAGCCTTAGGTCACTAGGCACAAAGTCCCCTAAGAACTTAATAACTTGAATACCAAAGAGCCCACTCGTGATCAATTATGCATTAACTCTTTATTTTATTTTATTCTTCTCTCTTTTTTTTCTTTTTTTTTCTTTTTCTTTTTTCAAAATTTCTGAGCAAGTGCGTTTCGGTCCATCTTGCTCAACCCTAGACTACTCGCATAAATATACGAGTCGGCTACTAGCCATTTGACACCTAGCCACAATTAGCAACGAATTCCATTTTTCACTCCATTTTTTTTCTTTTCATGCCTTTTACCACTAAGAACCTATTATAAAATTCTAAGCATAATAAATATATTAACCTCGAAAACCATCAAACCATAACAACCATCTAGCCCTTCAGCATTCTCTAAGACTTAGTGAAAATACAAGTGTTTCTAGCATGCATATCAACCTACACAACTCACATCATTTTAACGCTATCACTACACTTACATCAATATCACGAATCAATTGGTAAATCAGCGCAAAAGGGATCATGGTAAATGCATGAGCTACATGACATGATAAACAAATAAAGCTATAAATAATAAAAAAAAACTATATGGCATAAATTATGCAATTATATGAACTAAACTATCATGAATATGCAGCTATATGACACACACACAAAATATTCCTTAACTACCACCCCCAAACTTAAAATCTTCACTGTCCCCAGTGAAGGTAGTAGAAAGAAACACAGGGTGTACCTACTCGGAGAGATCATCATCATCATCACCCTCAGAGGGTGGTGTATCAGGAGGCGGATATGCAGAGTCCTCACCAAAAACTGGCCACTGGATGTCAGCTCCAAGGC
Source organism: Apium graveolens (assembly GCF_009905375.1). Classification (NCBI taxonomy): domain Eukaryota; kingdom Viridiplantae; phylum Streptophyta; class Magnoliopsida; order Apiales; family Apiaceae; genus Apium; species Apium graveolens. Next base: position 53,539,344 of record NC_133652.1, read on the forward strand.
CTCGAAAAGCAGTCCCTAGTGCAAGGGTGAGCTCCTGAGCAAACCTGCTCTGCATCTCGTACATAACATCCATCCTTCGTGACAGCCTCCTATACTGGGCATCAACCATCCCAGCACCCTCCCGAGCTCTAGAAGAACCAGCCTCATCACACCTTGGCCTCGCCATGGTAGCACCTCATGCTGGACGCCCTCCTGGAAGACGATAACCCAGCCCATGCTCCTCGGGCTCACCACCGGTCCACTCCTGCATCGCATGTAGAGTCCCGGAATCAATAGGAGCGGCCGACAACTGCAACTGCTCATGAGACGGCCACTGAACTCCCACCGCTCGGCAAAACTTGGTAACCGTAGACGCATAAGGGATGTTCATGTGCTTAGCTACCCTCAAAAACTTCAGAATTCCTTGGTAGATGAACTCACCAAGGTCCACATAGTACTCCTCATTTAAAATTCCCCACAACAACTGCGCTCTCTCAACTGTGACCTCATGTGCGTGCGAAGTAGGCAAAATATTAGCACAAATAAAAGCATTCCATGCACGGGCATACCTATTCATGGAGATCGCCGGAAAGTGACGATACTCATTAGTTCCAGTCTTGAAGGTCCATACTGTGCCCGGCCTACAGAGAGTAGCACAAATCAAATCCAAGTCAAAATCCTCAGCAGTCTTCTCGTTCCAGTTCTCCTCCGTGGTCTTCCTCTGTCTCTGCCCAATCACACGGCGAATCTCCGCAGGGTGATAATCAACCATCATCCCCCGGACCACAGAATACCCATTTTTCTCGACCTTCGTGTTCGCATAGAACTCGCGAACCACACTCATCGGTACTGCTTCAGGCGACTCACAAAAAGCTATCCACCCCTTTTCAGCGATCATAGGTAACAACTCACCATCCCTCCCCGATGGAAAAAATCCCCTCTCCTTCAAAATTGGCTTCCCCAGAAGCCTAGTGTACTCCTCCTCAGCAGCCCTATCATTCAAATGAGGCCTCGCAGCAGTACCCCTCGAGGAATCAGCAGTAGGGACAATGCTGCTGCTATCAATAGTCTTTGCTCTCTTGGGTGCCATTGAATCTGAATAAAAGTGCTTGAGATTTGTGTTTTTTTGTTTGGGAGAGAGTTTAAGTGTTAAAAGTGTATGGGAGATATATGGGATAGGTGTATGTATATATAGGGTATGGCTTAGGGTAGAATTTGATTAGGAGTGGGGTTAAGGGTTAAAATCATGGAATAATGGGGAAATAGGTCGTAGCTTTATGGGCTGTGTTTTGTGTTTTTATTTTTCTGATTTTTTTGGTTTTTTATTGAACATAAAAAATTGTTCTCCCAGTCGGCCCCTGAGCGGTCGCTCAGCTCCCAGTCGGCCCCTGAGCGGTCGCTCAGCAGAGTTGAGCGGGCGCTCAGGGGGCTTCTGGAATTTTTTTTTCCAGGGTCCATTTTTCTAATTTTTTTTGTGGTTTTGAATAGGTTATTAACTTATAAGGGTTCCTGTAATAACAAATCATGGGTTGCCTCCCACGAAGCGCTTCTTTTTCGTCATTAACTTGACGTTGCGTACCTTCCTCAAGTTGACAATAAAACGGCACTAACCACTTCCCGGTTTGCCGTGTCCCCATAGTAATGCTTCAAACGCTGACCATTTACCTTGAATGCTTGGTCCGGATCATTCTCAAAAATCTCCACCGCTCTATGTGGAAACACAGTTTTGACAATAAAAGGTCCAGACCACCTTGATTTCAACTTCCCAGGAAAAAGTCAAAGACGAGAGTTGAATAAGAGAACTTGTTGCCCCGACATGAATAACTTAGGATGTAGCTTCCTATTGTGCCACCTTTTCACCTTTTCCTTGTACATTTTATTGTTCTCGTACGCTTGGAGTCGAAATTCATCAAGTTCATTAAGCTGAAGTATTCGCTTCTTTCCAGCTGAATCTAGATCCAGGTTCAACTTCTTCAACGCCCAATAGGCCTTATGCTCAAGTTCTGCAGGTAAATGACATCTCTTACCATACACAAGTTGAAACGGGGACATCCCAAGTGGAGTTTTGTATGCTATTCTGTAAGCCCAAACAACTTCATCGAGCTTTAAAGACCAATCCTTCCTTGACGGACAAACAACCTTCTCTAAAATGCGCTTGATCTCTCTGTTAGACACTTCCACTTGACCATTTGTTTGCGGATGATAGGCAGTAGCAACTCGATGATTCACATTGTAGCGCTGCATCATAGAAGTGAACTTACGGTTGCAGAAATGCGACCCTTCATCACTTATGATTACTCGTGGCGTTCCAAACCTTGTGAAAATCTGCTTATGAAGAAAATTCAACACTGCCTTTGCATCATTTGTCGGTAGAGCCTTGACTTCTACCCATTTTGAGACATAATCGACTACCAGCAAGATGTACTGATTATTACAGGATGAGACAATAGGCCCCATGAAATCGATTTTCCCAAACATCAAAGACCTCGACTTCAAGCATTACATTTAACGGCATCTCATCCTTTCTCGTAAGATTTCCCACTCTTTGGAAACGATCACACCTTAAAACAGACTGATGAACATCCTTAAACAAAGTAGGCCAGAAAAAACCTGCTTGCAGAATACGAGCTGCCGTCTTCTCACCACCATAGTGTCCACCATAAACTGTGGAGTGGCAGTCTCGTAATATCCCCTCCGTCTCACAGAATGGGATACATCTCCTGATGATCTTGTTAGCTCCCTGTCTAAATAAATACTGTTCATCCCACATATACCACTTCACCTCATGCAGAAACTTCTTCTTTTGAGTTGTGGTCAAATTAGGAGGCATTATATTGCTGACAAGATAATTCACAATATCTGCGAACCATGACTTTTCCTCCTGAACTGCGAACAACTGCTCATCCAGAAAAGATTCGTTGATCAATGTCTTATCATGTGAAGTAGACTCGGGATTCTCCAATCTAGAGAGATGGTCAGCTACTTGATTCTCAGTACCTTTTCAATCCTTGATCTCTAACTCAAATTCCTGTAGCAAGAGCACCCATTGAATGAGTCTCGGCTTCGAATCCTTCTTGGAAACCAAATAGCGAATGGCCGCATAATCAGTGAATACTGTCACTTTTGTCCTAAGCAGATAAGATCGAAATTTTTCGAAACCAAAGACTATAGCCAAGAGCTCCTTCTCAGTAGTGGTGTAGTTCATTTGGGACCCATTTAAGGTCTTACTAGCATAGTAGACCACATGGAAGAGATTATTCTTGCGCTGCCCAAGAACTGCGCCCACCGCATAATCACTCGCATCACACATCATCTCAAAAGGCTCTGTCCAATCCGGTGCTGTAATAACTGGTGCAGTGATCAAACTATTCTTAAGAGTCTCGAATGCCGTCAAACATTCATCATCAAATTTGAAAGGCACATCCTTCTCAAGCAAGTTGCACAACGGCTTAGATATCTTCGAAAAGTCCTTGATGAATCGCCGATAAAAACCCGCATGACCAAGAAAACTACGGATTCCTTTCACAGAAATAGGTGGTGGAAGATTTTCAATGACTCCCACCTTGGCTTTGTCCACCTCAAGACCCTTGCTAGAGGCCTTATGCCCAAGAATAGTGCCTTCACGCACCATAAGATGACATTTTTCCCAATTGAGCACCAAATTAGTTTCCACACACCATTTGAGCACTGCACGAAGATTATTCAAACATTCATCGTACGAGTGTCCAAAGACGGAGAAGTCGTCCATGAACACCTCGACATTATTTCCAATCATGTCAGAGAATATAGCCATCATACATCTCTGAAAAGTGGCCGGTGCGCCACATAACCCAAACAAAACTCTGCGAAGAGCAAACGTGCCAAATGGACAAGTGAAGGTAGTCTTTTCTTGATCCTCTGGTACAATACAAATCTGATTATACCCCGAGTAGCCATCCAGAAGACAATAATACTCATGACCAGCCAACCTGTCAAGCATCTGATCAATAAACGGAAGAGGGAAGTATCCTTCCTCATGACCTTGTTCAACTTTCGGCAATCTATGCATACTCTCCATCCTGTGACTGTTCGAGTGGGGATGAGCTTGTTCTATTCATTTGCTACCACAGTGATACCTCCTTTCTTAGGTACACATTGCACGGGGCTCACCCAAGAATTTTCAGAAATAGGATAAATGATTCCTGCATCCAGCCACTTCAGAATTTCTTTCTTCATCACCTCTTTCATGATAGGATTAAGTCTGCGCTGTTGCTCAACAGTCGGCTTACTACCCTCCTCTAGCAGAATCTTATGCATGCAATAGGAAGGGCTGATCCCTTTGATATCTGCTATAGTCCATCCTATATCCGATTTGAATTCTCTCAAAATCCTTAAGAGCTTGTCTTCCTCACTACCTGAAAGGTCAGATGCAATAATAACAGGTAAAGTAGATGCATCACCTAAAAAAACATACCTCAAGTGTTCAGGCAATGGCTTAAGCTCCAAGGTAGGTGCTTCCTCAATTGATGGTTTGAGCTTTCCTTCAGCATTTTTGAGGTCAGAAGCACCAATAGATTCAAAAGGCATGTCTAGCTTTCGCCTCCAGGGAGAAGCATTAAGATATTGTAGTTGCTCATTGCCATCCTCATCATCACTGTCAAAATCCCCCACTAAGGCCTTTTCTAATGCATCAGATATTAGCATATGATCAAGTTCTGAAGTAACCGCAGAATCAATCAAATCTACTTTTAAGCACTCCTCATCTTCTGTAGGGAATTTCATTGCTTTGAATACATTGAATGTCACATCCTGATCCTGCACCCTCATAGTAAGTTCACCTTTCTGCACATCTATCAAGGTACGACCAGCAGCCAAGAAAGGTCTTCCCAATATTATGGGAATCTTCTTATCTTCCTCGAAATCCAGAATAACAAAGTCTGCAGGAAAGAAGAGCTTATCCACCTTGACTAGCACATCCTCCACTATGCCTCTTAGGTAAGTAATAGAACGATCAGCCAATTGTAGAGACATGTAGGTGGGCTTTGGATAAGGCAAATCCAACTTTTTAAAGATTGACAACGTCATCAGATTGTTGCTTGCTCCCAAATCACAATGGCACTTGTCAAAAGACAACTTGCCAATGGTGCAAGGAATGGTGAAGCTACCTGTATCTTTCAGCTTTGGAGGTAACTTTTGCTGCAGCACAGCACTGCATTCTTCCGTTAGAGTAACGGTCTCAAGGTCATCCAGTTTCACCTTCCTTGAAAGAATACTCTTCATAAACCTCGCATAACTAGGCATTTGCTCCAGAGCCTCAGCGAAAGGTAAATTGATGTGAAGTTTCTTGAACACCTCCAAAAACTTACCGAACTGCTTATCCAGCTTTTGTTGTTACAATCTCTTAGGGAAAGGTGGTGGAGGATATAACTGTTTCTCCCCTGTATTACCCTCAGGCAGAGTGTGTTCAACAGTAGTCTTCCTTGGTTCCGCCACTTTCTCCTTTTGCTTAGCTTCTTCATCTCCAACTTCAGCTTCTCCTCCTTTTACTTTTTCAGCATCAACAACTTTTCCAGACCTTAAGGTAATAGCCTTGACTTGCTCTTTAGCTTCCTTCCTGTCTGGCACTTCAGTGTCACTGGGAAGTGTGCCAGGTTGACGATTAAGCACTGCATTGGCTATTTGACCAATTTGATTTTCCAAGGTCTTGATCTACACCGCCTGACTCTTGCACAACAGCTTAAGTTCCTCAAAATCAGCACTAGTGGGTGCAGCTGCACCTCCCTGTTAAGGATATGATTGCCTTTGAGCATAATGCTGTGGTTGCTAAAATCCAGGTGGATTGAACTGCTTACTTACGCCTTGCTGATATGGTTGCTGAATAGCATTCTGATTATTACTCCAGCTGAAATTTGGATGATTTCTATTGTTAGGATGATAAGTAGCTGGCACAGGCTGCTGTTGTCACTGATAATTGTTCACATACTGAACAGATTCGTTAACAATAGAACACTGATCCGTAGTATGAGAACCTGCACAAAGCTCACAGACCATAGCTATCTGATTGACTCCATAGGTGGCTAGAGAATCGACCTTCATAGACAGCGCTTGGAGCTGCACTGCAATAGCGGTGGCTGCATCGACTTCCAGAATACCTGCTACCTTCCTAGGCATCATCCTTTGAGTTAGGTTTTGATGCTCATTTGCAGCCATAGTCTCAATAAGATTATAAGCCTCAGTATAGCTTTTGGCCCACAATGCGCCTCCAGCTGCTGCATCGAGCATGGGCCGAGATTGGGCCCCCAAACCATTATAGAAACCAGTGATCACCATCCAATCAGGCATTCCATGATGTTGACACTTTCTCAACATCTCCTTGTAGCACTCCCAAGCTTCGCACATAGATTCTGTAGGTTGCTGCACAAACTGAGTAAGAGCACTTCTCATAGCCGCAGTCTTCGCCATTGGATAAAACTTCACCAGGAACTTTTGCGCAAGATCTTGCCAAGTAGTGATTGACCCAGCTGGTTCAGAATGTAACCAGTCCTTAGCTTTATCCCTCAGAGAGAATGGAAAAAGCCTCAGCTTGATAGCCTCATCAGTCACACCATTATATTTGAAAGTACTGCAGATCTCGACAAAATTCCTTATGTGCATGTTGGGGTCTTCAGTCGCAACACCTCCGAAAGAAACAGAATTCTGCACCATCTGAATAGTGCCCAGCTTGATTTCAAAATTATTGGCTTCAATAGCCGGGTGCATGATGCTAGACTAAATGTCATCAATTTTGGGCCGAGAAAAGTCCATAAGAGCTGGATCTGCCGGAACAATACGATCACCCATGATTACTGGCTCTTTCTGCTCACTTCCTGAATCCGAATCTTCAAAATCTATCTTCTCCGGAATACCAAGAACTTCGTCTGTCTCCTCAGCTGTATCTAAAGTCCTCTTGCGAGTACGAGAACGAGTTTGCATAAACGCTCGCTAAAGTACCTGAAACACAACCGGAAACAATAAGTAACACGTCTTAATCACTGAATCCTAATGACAAATGATGGTAAGTACATAAACTAAACAAATACTCCGAGTCCCCGGTAGCGGCGCCAAAAACTTATTAGGGCGAAATCACGCGCTAATATTACACGCAAGTATACGCGTTCGCAAGTAATATAGAATACTTTCTAGTTCATTCCCACAGAGACTCAGACTAATTATGTTCAATTAAACTCACTCACCAATGTATGATTGCTTCTCAATGTTAAGACAATAACACTTAGATTTGATTAACTAATTATTAACTACAATTAACTACTACAATTAAGCACTTAATTAACACTTTGAATTAACAATATTAAAACACTCATGAGATCACAACTTCATTACTACTTCCTTCAATAGTCATTGTTATTACCCTTAGCATGCAACAATGATGATATTAATCGAATAACACGAAACTGATAAAAGCCAACTTTCATTGTACTAATACCGTTCTACCAAACATCCACAATTAAGATAGAAGTTGAATAGGCATCAATTATGTTGAGTCCCTATATGTCTACAGAAATTGACAACATAACGATTTAAGAACAAGTTATTCCTTTTGATTACACAGGGCGAATAAAACGTTTAGAGTTACCCACTAATCATGCATACTCGTACATGAACCTATGCTAGCATGGCAAGTTCTAAATCTCAAGATCCACCGTCGCTTCACAAGAGATTAACACCCTATCTTATATGTTCGTGATGCACATAAGACGAATAAGCACAACCAATACTAGATATCATACAATAATCACACACTAAGGTATTAAACAACTAACTAAGGAATTCCATAGTAAATCCGTTACGACCCCATGATCACGATTAGCCCATGATAGCACTCATCGTCATCATGGGTTCATATGAAAACATGATAAATAAACACAAGAGAATAATAACTAAACTAATTATATTAAACTAGAGTACGTCACAAGAGTAAATAGGTTCAAAGTAAAGAAAACTAGCATCCAACGTTACAACGAAATAAGAATCACAAGAAAATATGCTTCCTCTTCGTTGCGCTGTGCTAAAACGGTCTTCTTCTTTATCTCCTTCGCTCCTTGATTAATACTACGATCCAACCTTAGTGAAACATCTCTGAAATCTACTTATATAGGAGTCCCATAAAACCCAGATTACTCAGAAGTTGGAAGCCAAACAGAAATAGAAGTCTAAAATAATTATTCTGAATTTACGACCCTGCGCGGCCGCTCAGCATAGCTGAGCGGGCGCTCAGCTTCCTGCGCGGCCGCTCAGCATTGCTGAGCGGGCGCTCAGACCCCTTCTGGAAAAATGGTCTGTTTTGCTCCGTTTCTTCGCTGTAATCTGCTCCTCTCTTCCCACTTGCAATGCTAAACAAACACTAGAAAAACGTATCAAATACACAAAATACTTGATTTCAAGACACCAATTTAAGCTATTATAAGACGTTCTAAGTGGTATAAAGTGCCACTTATCACACCCCAAACTTAAATCGATGCTTGTCCTCAAGCGTCACAGACTCAAAAACAAAATAAAAATATGCATGAATGCAATCTATTTGAAATGCATCGATCACCCTTACTACGACCAAACCAACCAACTTACGACATCTCAACAAATGCAATTAGGCGAATAAAGATCAATCGAACCATACAAACTAACATACAGCCAGAAACGTGGTGTGTGCAGATGCTTAACAGATATGCTTCGGAACTAGATTATGACTCAACTATCATCAAGGCAATCACATGATTATACAAAGAATAAAAATTCTAGACACAAAGTGACTTATAACACTTCAAGAATCCTGGAGCTTATTACGGAATCATGCTTTTATTTATAACAAACAAATGCTTATTTGACCGTGCAATGAGTGAGGTCCACAAAAGACTTATACAATGACATCCATGTAGCGAGCGTTAGGTTAGCAGATCCCAGTCTATAAAAGCATTAGGTCACTAGGCACAAAGTCCCCTAAGAACTTAATAACTCGAATACCAAAGAGCCCACTAGTGATCAATTATGCATTAACTCTTTATTTTATTTTTGTTCTCTCTCTTTTTTTTCTTTTTTTTTCTTTTTTTTTCTTTTTCTTTTTTCAAAATTTCTGAGCAAGTGCGTTTCGCTCCATCTTGCTCAACCCTAGACTACTCGCATAAATATATGAGTCGGCTACTAGCCATTTGACACCTAGCCACAATTAGCAACGAATTCCATTTTTCACTCCATTTTTTTCTTTTCATGCCTTTTATCACTAAGAACCTATTATAAAATTCTAAGCATAATAAATAGATTAACCTCGAAAACCATCAAACCATAACAACCATCTAGCCCTTCAGCATTCTCTAAGACTTAGTGAAAATACAAGTGTTTCTAGCATGCATATCAACCTACACGACTCACATCACTTTAACGCTATCACTACACTTGCATCAATATCACGAATCAATTGGTAAATCAGCGCAAAAGGGATCATGGTAAATGCATGAGATACATGACATGATAAACAAATAAAGCTATAAATAATAAAAAAACTATATGGCATAAAATATGCAATTATATGAACTAAATTATCATGAATATGCAGCTATATGACACACACACAAAATATTTCTTAACTACCACCCCCAAACTTAAAATCTTCACGGTCCCCCGTGAAGGTAGTAGAAAGGAACACAGGGTATACCTACTCGGAGAGATCATCATCATCATCATCACCCTCAGAGGGTGGTGTATCAGGAGGCGGATATGCAGAGTCCTCACCAAAAACTGGCCACTGGATGTCAGCTCCAAGGCCTCGAAAGTAGTCCCTAGTGCAAGGGTGAGCTCCTGAGCAAACCTGCTCTGCATCTCGTACATAACATCCATCCTCCGTGACAGCCTCCTATACTGGGCATCAACCATCCCAGCACCCTCCGGAGCTCTAGAAGAACTAGCCTCATCACGCCTTGGCCTCGCCATGGTAGCACCTCGTGCTGGACGCCCTCCTGGAAGATGATAACCCAGCCCATGCTCCTCGGGCTCACCACCGGTCCACTCCTGCATCGCATGTAGAGTCCCGGAATCAATAGGAGCGGCCGACAACTGCAACTGCTCATGAGACGGCCACTAAACTCCCATTTGCACATGCACACACTATCACTCCATATGAATGATAAAAATTACTTTGGTGATTAAGTTGTTTCTGACAAACAGTTAAGTATCATTTGCATAAATTCTGAGGACAAGTTCTGATGATTAAACTATGAGGAAACCAGTCAGTATTTATGTGAAGAATCACATAAACAATCATTCACTTTTTGAGTACAGAAGCCATGTTCTAATGACCATTAAATTCTGATAATAGTCAAGTTCTGATGCAAATCCTGATGGAAACTTTGATACTTACGTGTCATTATTTATTTACTTGACTTATTTGTAGTTTTTACTGTAACGGTCATATTTATCAGAAAAGAATTAAGTGAGATAAAAATAGTGATAATCATTTGGTTAATGGGTTGCGTGTTTGTTTTGGTAACCGCATGTGAGCAATAATTACTGCACATTTACCGTGCCCACTAATAATGTTTTGACTGTTTACATGCTGCCAGGTGTCCATGTCGGTTCTGCTTCAAAATTTAGCCATTGTAACTAGTGGAGAGTATATATATATGAGAGATAAAAGATTTTACAATCTTTTACCTACTTTTACTCTTTTCTAATCTTTATTTTACTCTCTATTATTCTCTGTAGCTATTTTTCACAGGCATTTTATCAAACACCTTGCGTACACACAACTTTTCACTTAACTTCTTACAGAAATGGCACCAAAGGACATTATCTTTAATGGAGCCAAGTTCATCCCCAACAATTATATGGCTATTCTCACCAAGGACGATGTTCCTTCAGATCTTCACTTTATCCAAGACTTTCTTGCTCATAGTGAGATTGGGTATGCTTTGACCCAACCACAATCACTCTCCGGAACACAGATACTGGAGTTTTGGAGAACTGGAGTATATGATGATGGTGGTGAAGATGGGTCTCCAAGCATCATTTTCACATCTGGGGAAGATGAGCACCTGGTTACCTTGTCTACTATTCGACAAGCTCTGCATCTGCCAGAAAATTATACTTTCAATGCTCAGATTGAAGATCCACTGCTACAGGGTATGATGGCCAATCTTGGCTATGAAAAAAGTTTGTCCAAGGTGGGACAACTGAAAAGGCCCCATATCACAAGGGAGTGGAGTTTCTTTTTCGACTGCATCACTAGAGCTTTTTCCAATAAATGCTCCAACTTTGATGCTATTCCAATTCTGAGTCAGCAATGAAAGAGGACCCAAATACTGTTTATTTTACTAGGTTCTGTCAGCTTATTTACAGTTTTTGTTGTTCTGATAAGCCCCAAAACTTTAGTGAGACAATTCAACCTTTTAAACTTCATAAAAGGGCTTTCACAGACTTGTTATCTACTGATAATAAGAAAAACTTACTAAGACCCCTTCAAATTCCTGAATCTATAAATCAGTTCTTAGTAAACTCTGATCCCAACACATACACACCTAAATTTTCTGAAGTTGCTGTTAGGGCGAAATCACGCACTAATATTCACGCAAGTATACGCGTTCGCAAGTAATATAGAATACTTTCTAGTTCGTTCCCTCAGAGACTCAGACTAATTTATTGTCTAATTTAACTCACTCACCAATGTATGACTACTTCTCAATGTTAAGATAATAACACTTAAAATTGTTGATTAAATATTAACTATAATTAACTACTTAATTAACCACTTAACTAACACTTCAATTTATCAATAATAAAACACTCATGAGATCATAACTTCATTATTACTTCCTTCTATAACCATTGTTATTACCTTTAGCATGTGACAGTGATGATATTAATCGAATAACACGAAACTGATAAAAGCCAACTTTCATTGTACTAATACCATTCTACCAAACATCCACAATTAAGATAGAAGTTGAATAGTCATCAATTATGTTGAGTTCCTATATGTCTACAGAAATTGACAACACAACGATTTAAGCACAAGTTATTCCTTTTGATTACATAGGGCAAATAAAACTGTTAGAGTTACCCACTAATCATGCACAACGTACATGAACCTATGCTAGCATGGCAAGTTCTAAATCTCAAGATCCACCGTCGCTTCACAAGAGATTAACACCCTATCTTATATGTTCGCGACGCACATAAGACGAATACGCACAATCAATACTAGATATCATGCAATCATCACATACTAAAGTATTAAACAATTAACTAAAGAATTCCATAATAAATCCGTTGCAACCCCATGATCACGATTAGCCCATAATAGAACTTATCGCCATCATGGGTTCATATGAAATCATGACAAACAAACACAAGAAAATAATAACTAAACTGATTATATTAAAACAGAGTACGTCACAAGAGTAAATAAGTCAAAGCAAGAAAACTAGCATCCAACGTTACAACGAAACAAGAATCACAAGAATATATGCTTCCTCTTCGTTGCTGTGTGCTAAATCGGTCTTCTTCCTTATCTCCTTCGCTTCTTGCAAAACACAATCTAAAACATAATCTCCTCTTTTTACTCTGTGAAAAATGTCTCAAATCTACCTATATAATAGTCCCATAAAACTCAGATTACATAGAAGTTGGAAGCCAAACAGAAGTAGAAGTCTAAAATAATATATCTTTTTCCCCGACCCTGCGCGGCCGCTCAGCATTTCTGCGCGGGCGCGCAAGGCTGCTGCGCGGCCGCTTAGCATTGCTGCGCGGGCGCGCAAGGCTCTACTGGAAAAATTCCAGGTTTGCTCCATTTCTTCGCCGTAATCTGCCCGTTCTTTTCCTCTCTCAATGGTGAACACATGCCAAGGCTTATTATTGATGATTCCTCCTCCGAAATGCAACTAATACCCTGAAATGCATAAACACTAGAAAAATGCATCAAATACACAAAATACTTGATTTCAAGACACCAATTTAAGCCATTTTAAGACGTTCTAAGTGGTATAAAATGCCACTTATCACACCCCCAAACTTAAATCGATGCTTGTCCTCAAGCGTCACAGACTCAAAACAAATAAAAAATATGCATGAATGCAATCTATATGAAAATGCAACGATCCCCCTTACTACAATTAACCAACCAAATTGTCACGTCTCAACGAATGCAGTTAGACACTAAAGATCAATAAACTCATGCAAACAGACATACATCCAGAAACGTGGTGTGTGCAAATGCTTAACAGATATGCTTCGGAACTAGACCAATTACTATGACTAGACTATCCTCAAGGCAATCCTACGATTATACAAAGAATAAAAATTCTAGGCACAAAGTGATATACAACACTACAAGAACTCTGGAGCTTACTACGGAATCGTGCTTTTTATTTACAACTCAAATGCTTATTTGACCGTGCAATGAGTGAGGTCCACAAAAGACTTATACAATGGTATCCATGTAACGAGCGTTAGGTTAGCGGATCCCAGACTCTAAAAGCCTTAGGTCACTAGGCACGAAGTCCCCTAAGAACTTAATAACTCGAATACTAAAGAGCCCACTCTTGATCAATTATGCAATTTTTTTTATTTCTCTCTGAGCAAGTGCGTTTCGCTCCATCTTGCTCAACCCTAGACTACTCGCATAACATGCGAGCCGGCTACTAGCCATTTGACGCCTAGCCACAACTAGCAACAAATTCCATTTTTACACCATTTCTTTTTTTTTTCTTGCCTTTACCACTAAGAACCTATTATCAAATTCTAAGCATAATAAATAGATTATCCTCGAAAATAATCAGATCATAACAACAATCTAGTCCTTAAGCATTCTCTAAGACTTAGTGAAAATACAAGTGCTTCTAGCATGCATATCAACCTACACAACTTAATATCACTTTAATGCTATCACTACACTCACATCAATATCACAATTCAGTCGATAAATCATTGCAAAAGGGATCATGGTATATGCATGAGCTATATGATATGACAAACAAATAAAGCTATATATATAAAAAAAACTATATGGCAAAAATTATACAACTAGATGAACTAACTATCATGAATATGCAGCTATATGACACACACAAAATATTCCTTAACTACCACCCCCAAACTTAAAATCTACACTGTCCCCAGTGAAGGTAGTAGAAAGGAACACAGGGTATACCTACTCGGAGTCATCATCATCATCATCACCCTCAGTGGGTGGAGTATCAGGCGGCGGGTATGCAGAGTCCTCACCAAAAACTGGCCACTGGATATCAGCTCCAAGGCCTCGAAAAGCAGTCCCTAACGCAAGGGTGAGCTCCTGAGCAAACCTGCTCTGCGTCTCATACATGGCATCCATCCGCCTTGAAAGCCTCCTATACTGGGCATCACCCATCCCAGCACCCTCCTGAGCTCTCGAAGAACTAGCCTCACCACGCCCTGGCCTGGCCATAGTAGCACCTCATGCTGGACGCCCTCCTGGAAGACGATAACCCAGCCCATGCTCCTCAGGCTCACCACCGGTCCACTCCTGCATCCCATTCAGAGTGCCAGAATCTATCGGAGCTGCTGGCAACTGGAACTGCTCATGAGCCGGCCAGTTCACTCCTACTGCTCGGCATAGCTTTGTAACCGTGGATGCATAAGGGATGTTCATATGCTTTGCTCCCCTCAAAAACTTCAGAATTCCTTGGTAGATAAACTCACCAAGGTCCACATAGTATTCCTCATTCAGAACTCCCCACAACAGCTGTGCTCTCTCAACTGTGACCTCGTGTGCATGTGAAGAAGGCAAAATATTAGCACATATAAATACATTCCATGCACGGGCATACCTATTCATGGCGATCGCCGGAAAGTGACGATACTCATTATTGGCTGTACTGCGGTTCCAAACTGTGCCCGGTCGACAGAGAGTCGCACAAATCAAATCCAAGTCAAAATCCTCAGCAGTCTTTTCATTCCAGTTCTCCTCCTCGGGCTTTCTCTCTCGCTGTCCAATCACACGGCGAATCGCCGCAGGATGATAATCAACTGTCAGCCCACGAACTACAGAAAACCCATTCTTTTCAGCCTTCGCGTTCGCGTAGAACTCGCGAACAACACTCATCGGTACTGCTTCGGGTGACTCACAAAAAGCTATCCACCCCTTCTCTGCAATCATGGGCAACAACTCACCATCCCTCCCTGGTGGTAAAAACCCCCTCTCCTTCAGAATCGGCTTCCCCAACAGCCTAGTGTACTCCTCCTCCGCAGCTCTGTCAGTTAACCGAGGCCTTGCAGTAGTACCCCTTGATGAATCAGCAGTAGGAACTGTGCTGCTGTTGTCAATAGTGCGTGCTCTCTTGGGTGCCATTGATTTATGAATAAAAGTGTGTAAGAACTGAATTTTGATGTTTATGAGAGGGTTTAAGTGTAGGAAGTTTGTGGGAGATATGTGGGATAGGTGTATGTATATATAGGGTGTGGAGTAGGTTAAATTAGATTAGGAGTGGGGTTGAGGGATAAAATCATGGGGTAATGGGAAAAGAATTCGTGGGTTTATGGGCTGTGATGGGTTTTTGTGTGTTTTTTTTTGTTTTTTTTCTGAACTGCAAAAAATTTTCTGGAACTCGACCCCTGCGCGGCCGTTCAGCATTTCTGCGCGGGCGCGCAGAAAGCTGCGCGGCCGCTCAGCATAGCTGCGCGGGCGCGCAGAGGGTCTCTGGAATTTTTTTTTTCAGCCCCTGTTTTCTGATTTTTTTTGTGTTTTTGGATAGGTTATTAACTTCTAAGGGTTCCTGTAACAACAATTCATGGGTTGCCTCCCACGCAGCGCTTCTTTTTCGTCATTAGCTTGACGTTCCGTACCTTTCTCACGTAGTCAACAAAATGGCACTAACCACCTCTCGGTTTGCCATGTCCCCATAGTAGTGTTTCAACCGCTGACCGTTAACCTTGAATGCTTGGTCCGAATCATTCTCAAAAATTTCCACTGCTCCATGTGGAAACACAGTTTTGACAATAAAAGGTCCAGACCACCTTGATTTCAACTTCCCAGGAAAAAGTCGAAGCCGAGAGTTGAATAACAGAACTTGTTGCCCTGGCACAAATAACTTAGGATGTAGCTTCCTATCGTGCCACCTCTTCACCTTTTCCTTATACATTTTGTTATTCTCGTACGCTTGAAGTCGAAATTCATCAAGTTCATTAAGCTGAAGCATTCTTTTCTTACCAGCTGCATCTAAATCCAGGTTCAATTTCTTCAATGCCCAGTAGGCCTTATGCTCAAGCTCCGCCGGTAGATGACATCCCTTACCGTACACCAACTGAAACGGTGACATCCCAAGTGGAGTTTTGTATGCTGTTCTGTAAGCCCAAACAGCTTCATCGAGCTTTAAAGACCAATCCTTCCTTGACGGACAAACAACCTTCTCTAGAATGCGCTTTATCTCTCTGTTAGACACTTCCGCTTGACCATTTGTTTGCGGATGATAGGCAGTAGCTACTCGATGATTCACATTATAACGCTGCATCATAGAAGTGAACTTACGGTTGCAAAAATGCGATCCTTCATCACTTATGATTACCCGAGGTGTTCCAAACCTTGTGAAAATTTGCTTATGAAGAAAATTTAGCACTGCCTTTGCATCATTTGTCGGTAAAGCTTTAACTTCGACCCATTTTGAGACATAATCGACTGCCAGCAAGATGTACTGATTATTGCAAGATGAGATAAAAGGCCCCATGAAATCGATTCCCCATACATCAAAGACCTCGACTTCAAGCATCACATTTAATGGCATCTCATCCTTCCTTGACAAATTTCCCACTCTTTGGCAACGATCACACCTTAAAACAAACTGATGAGCATCCTTGAACAAGGTAGGCCAGAAAAAACCTGCTTGCAGAATACGAGCTGCCGTCTTCTCACCTCCACAGTGTCCACCATAAACCGTGGAATGGCAGTCTCGTAATATCCCCTCCGCCTCACAGAACGGGATACATCTCCTGATGATCTGGTCAGCTCCCTGTCTAAACAAATATGGTTCATCCCACATATACCACTTCACCTCATGCAGAAACTTCTTCTTTTGCGCGGATGTCAAATTAGGAGGCATTATATTGCTGACAAGATAGTTTACAATATCTGCAAACCATGATTCTTCCTCCTGAATTGCAAACAACTGCTCATCCGGAAAAGATTCATTGATTAACGTCCTATCTTGTGAAGTAGAATCGGGATTCTCCAACCTAGAGAGATGGTCAGCTACTTGATTCTCAGTACCTTTTCTATCTTTGATCTCTAACTCAAATTCTTGAAGTAAAAGCACCCAACGAATGAGTCTCGGCTTCGAATCCTTCTTAGAAACCAGATAGCGAATAGCTGCATGATCAGTGAATACTGTCACTTTCGTACCAAGCAGATAAGATCGAAATTTCTCAAAGCCAAAGACTATAGCCAAAAGCTCCTTCTCAGTAGCGGTGTAGTTCAATTGGGCCCCATTTAAAGTCTTACTCGCATAGTAGACCACATGGAAGAGATTTTTCTTGCGCTGTCCCAGAACTGCACCTACCGCATAATCACTCGCATCACACATCATCTCAAACGGTTATGTCCAATCTGGTGCTGTAATAACTGGTGCCGTGATCAAACTCTCCTTGAGAGTCTCGAATGCTGCCAAACATTCATCATCAAATTTAAAAGGCACATCTTTCTCAAGTAAATTGCACAACGGCTTCGATATCTTTGAAAAGTCTTTGATGAATCGCCGATAAAAACCCGCATGACCGAGAAAACTACGGATTCCTTTCACCGAATTAGGTGGGGGAAGATTTTCAATGACTCCCACCTTGGCCTTGTCCACCTCCAGACCCTTGCTAGAGACCTTATGCCCAAGGATAATGCCTTCACGCACCATAAAATGACATTTCTCCCAATTAAGCACCAAATTAGTTTCCACGCATCTTTTGAGTACGGCGCGCAGATTATTTAAACATTCATCATATGAGTGTCCAAAGACGGAGAAGTCATCCATGAACACTTCGATGTTATTTCCAATCATGTCAGAGAATATAGCCATCATACATCTCTGAAAGGTGGCCGGGGCGCCACATAACCCAAACAAAACTCTACGAAAAGCAAAAGTGCCAAATGGACAAGTGAAGGTAGTCTTTTCCTGATCCTCTGGTGCAATACAAATCTGATTATACCCGGAATAACCATCCAGAAGTCAAAAATACTCATGTCCCGCCAATCTGTCAAGCATTTGATCAATGAATGGGAGAGGGAAGTGATCCTTCCTTGTGGCTTTGTTCAATTTCCTATAATCCATGCATACTCTCCATCCTGTAACTGTTCGAGTAGGGATGAGCTCATTCTTTTCATTTGCGACCACAGTGATACCTCCTTTCTTAGGTACACATTGCACGGGGCTCACCCACGAGCTGTCAGAAATAGGATAAATGATGCCTGCATCTAGCCATTTCAGAATTTCTTTCTTCACCACCTCCTTCATGATGGGATTCAGTCTTCGTTGCTGTTCCACAGTTGGCTTACTTCCTTCCTCTAGCAGAATTTTATGCATACAATATGAAGGACTTATCCCCTTGATGTCTGCTATGGTCCATCCTATAGCCGATTTAAATTCTCTCAAAATCCTTAAGAGCTTGTCTTCCTCACTACCTGAAAGGTCAGCTGAAATAATAACAGGTAACGTAGATGAATCACCTAAAAAAGCATACCTCAAGTGTTCAGGTAATGGTTTGAGCTCTAAGGTAGGCGCTTCCTCTATTGATGGTTTGAGCTTCCCTTCAGCGTTCTTGAGGTCAGAAGTACCAAGAGATTCAAATGGTATATCCAGCTTTCGCTTCCAGGGAGAAGCGTTCAGATATTATAATTGCTCGTTGCTATCTTCATCATCACTGTCAAATTCCCCCACTAAGGCCTTTTCCAATGCATCAGACATTAACATGTGCTCGAGTTCCGAAGTAACTGCGGAATCAATCACATCCACTTTTAAGCACTCCTCATCTTCTGTAGGGAATTTCATTGCCTTGAATACGTTGAAGGTCACATCCTGATCTTGGACCCGCATAGTAAGTTCCCCTTTTTGCACATCTATCAAGGTACGGCCAGTAGCCAAGAAAGGCCTCCCCAAGATTATGGGAATCTTCTTATCTTCCTCAAAATCCAGAATAACAAAATCTGCAGGAAAGAAGAGCTTATCCACCTTGACGAGCACATCCTCAACTATGCCCCTTGGGTAAGTAATGGAACGGTCCGCCAATTGTAGCGACATGTATGTGGGTTTTGGATCAGGCAGATCCAGCTTTTTAAAGATCGATAACGGCATCAGATTAATGCTTGCTCCCAAATCGCAAAGGCACTTGTCAAAAGTTAGATTGCCAATGGTGCAAGGAATGGTGAAGCTTCCTGGATCTTTCAGTTTTGGTGGTAACTTTTGTTGCAGAACAGCGCTGCATTCTTCCGTGAGAGCAACGGTTTCAAGGTCATCTAGTTTCACCTTTCTTGAAAGAATAGTCTTCATAAACTTCGCATAACTAGGCATTTGTTCCAGAGCCTCAGCGAAAGGTATATTGATGTGAAGTTTCTTGAACACCTCCAGAAACTTCCCGAACTGTCTATCCAGCTTTTGTTGCTGCAATCTCTTAGGAAAATGTGGTGGAGGATAGAGCTGTTTCTCCCCTGTATTAGCCTCAGGCAGAGTGTGTTCAACAGTAGTCTTCCTTGGTTCCGCCGCTTTCTCCTTTTGCTTAAATTCTTCATCTCTAACTTCAGCTTCGACTTCTTTTGCCTTTTCAGCATCAGCTACTTTTCCAGACCTTAAGGTAATAGCCTTGACTTGCTCTTTAGCTTCCTTCCTGCCTGGTACTTCCGTGTCACTGGGAAGAGTGCCAGGTTGACGATTGAGCACTGCATTGGCTAATTGACCGATTTGATTTTCCAAAGTCTTGATAGAAACCGCCTGACTCTTGCACAACAGCTTAAGTTCCTCAAAATCAGCACTAGTAGGTGCAGCTGCACTTCCCTGTTGAGGATATGATTGCCTTGTAGCATACTGCTGTGGTTGCTGGAATCCAGGTGGGTTAAACTGTTTACTTACTCCTTGCTGATATGGTGACTGAATAGCATTCTGATTATTCCCCCAGCTGAAATTTGGATGATTTCTGTTGTTAGGATGATAGGTCGCTGGCACAGGCTGCTGTTGTCGCTGATAATTATTCACATATTGAACAGATTCGTTGACAAGAGAACACTGATCCGTAGCATGAGAACCTGCACAAAGCTCACAAACCATAGCTATTTGATTAACTCCATACGTAGCCAGAGAATCAACCTTCATTGATAGCGCTTGGAGCTGGGCTGCAATAGCGGTGGCTGCATCAACTTCCAGAATACCTGCGACCTTGCCTGACGTCATCCTCTGAGTTGAGTTTTGATGCTCATTTGCAGCCATCGTCTCGATAAGATTATACGCCTCAGTATAGCTTTTAGCCCATAAGGCGCCTCCAGCTGCTGCATCGAGCATGGGCCGAGATTGGGCCCCCAAACCATTATAAAAACCAGTGATTACCATCCAATCCGGCATTCCATGATGTGGACATTTTCTCAACATTTCCTTGTAGCGTTCCCAAGCCTCGCACATAGATTCTGTAGGTTGCTGCGCAAATTGAGTAAGAGCACTCCTCATAGCAGCAGTCTTTGCCATTGGATAAAACTTCACCAGAAACTTTTGCGCAAGATCTTGCCACATAGTGATGGACCCGGCTGGTTCAGAATGTAACCAGTCTTTAGCCTTATCCCTCAGTGAGAATGGGAAAAGCCTCAACTTGATAGCCTCATCAGTCACGCCATTATACTTAAAAGTGCTGCAGATCTCGACAAAATTCCTTATATGCATGTTGGGGTCTTCAGTTGCCGCTCCTCCAAAAGAAACAGAATTCTGCACCATCTGAATAGTGCCCGGCTTGATTTCAAAGGTGTTAGCTTGAATAGCCGGATGAAGGATGCTTGACTGAATGTCATCAATTTTAGGCCGAGAAAAATCCATAAGAGCTGGATCAGCTTGAACAATACGATCTCCCATGTTTACTGGTTCTTTCTGCTCAGTTCCTGAATCCGAATCCTCAAAATCTAACTTCTCCGGTGTATCAAGAACTTCGTCTTTCTCCTCAGCTGTATCTAAGGTCCTCTTGCGAGCACGAGAACGAGTTTGCATAAACGTTTGCTAAAGTACCTGAAACACAACCGAAAAGAGTAATTAACTACTACGTCCTAACCACTGAGTCCTAATGACTAATGATGGTAAGTACATAAACTAAACAAATACGCCGAGTCCCCGGCAGCGGCGCCAAAAACTTGTTAGGGCGAAATCACGCACTAATATTCACGCAAGTATACGCGTTCGCAAGTAATATAGAATACTTTCTAGTTCGTTCCCTCAGAGACTCAGACTAATTTATTGTCTAATTTAACTCACTCACCAATGTATGACTACTTCTCAATGTTAAGATAATAACACTTAAAATTGTTGATTAAATATTAACTATAATTAACTACTTAATTAACCACTTAACTAACACTTCAATTTATCAATAATAAAACACTCATGAGATCACAACTTCATTATTACTTCCTTCTATAACCATTGTTATTACCTTTAGCATGTGACAGTGATGATATTAATCGAATAACACGAAACTGATAAAAGCCAACTTTCATTGTACTAATACCATTCTACCAAACATCCACAATTAAGATAGAAGTTGAATAGTCATCAATTATGTTGAGTTCCTATATGTCTACAGAAATTGACAACACAACGATTTAAGCACAAGTTATTCCTTTTGATTACATAGGGCAAATAAAACTGTTAGAGTTACCCACTAATCATGCACAACGTACATGAACCTATGCTAGCATGGCAAGTTCTAAATCTCAAGATCCACCGTCGCTTCACAAGAGATTAACACCCTATCTTATATGTTCGCGACGCACATAAGACGAATACGCACAATCAATACTAGATATCATGCAATCATCACATACTAAAGTATTAAACAATTAACTAAAGAATTCCATAATAAATCCGTTGCAACCCCATGATCACGATTAGCCCATAATAGAACTTATCGCCATCATGGGTTCATATGAAATCATGACAAACAAACACAAGAAAATAATAACTAAACTGATTATATTAAAACAGAGTACGTCACAAGAGTAAATAAGTCAAAGCAAGAAAACTAGCATCCAACGTTACAACGAAACAAGAATCACAAGAATATATGCTTCCTCTTCGTTGCTGTGTGCTAAATCGGTCTTCTTCCTTATCTCCTTCGCTTCTTGCAAAACACAATCTAAAACATAATCTCCTCTTTTTACTCTGTGAAAAACGTCTCAAATCTACCTATATAATAGTCCCATAAAACTCAGATTACATAGAAGTTGGAAGCCAAACAGAAGTAGAAGTCTAAAATAATATATCTTTTTCCCCGACCCTGCGCGGTCGCTCAGCATTTCTGCGCGGGCGCGCAAGGCTGCTGCGCGGCCGCTCAGCATTGCTGCGCGGGCGCGCAAGGCTCTACTGGAAAAATTCCAGGTTTGCTCCGTTTCTTCGCCGTAATCTGCCCGTTCTTTTCCTCTCTCAATGGTGAATACATGCCAAGGCTTATTCTTGATGATTCCTCCTCCGAAATGCAACTAATACCCTGAAATGCATAAACACTAGAAAAACGCATCAAATACACAAAATACTTGATTTCAAGACACCAATTTAAGCCATTTTAAGACGTTCTAAGTGGTATAAAATGCCACTTATCAGTTGCACCCTCTCAACCTCCACCAACACAGCCTTCCAGCTCTCAACCACAGCCTACCATCAGAACCTATTTCCAACCAGCACAATTCTCTCAACCACAACCATCAACACCTACCATCAAAACCTCACATCTCAAATTCAAAACCAAACCAACCTCTTGTACTTCTCAAAATGTGCCAGTTGTAAAATCTGACATACCCTCTAGGCCTACAACCAAAAGAACTAAATATGTTCCTCAATCTCAACCAAGGAGAAATAGAAGGCTGATTCTGAGAGATGAATCAGATGAGGATGAACAAGTCCAGGTTCCTGCATCAGAACCTGTGATAATAGAAGCTGGAAAGGTAATTTTTCAGAAGGAAGTTGAAGCTAAAGAGGTAACTCCTCAGAAAAAGAATGAAGCTGAGGGTTCTGGAATTTTGAAAAAGAAAAGAACTTTAAGTTCTGATGCTGCTCAAGCAACACCTTCACAACCAAAGTCCAGATCAAAGAAGAAGATAGCAGGTGTGAAAATTGCACAAGCTCAATATGAGGATACTGAAGAAGCTTTGGAAGGGGATCAGGAATCTCTGATCTCATCAGAACCAATAGTCATTGAAGCCCTTCCAGCACCTGAAGACACTGTTCCAGACACAGTGATCACACCTCCTATCTCTCCATTCAAAGAAACAACTACAGTTGAAGATTCAGGATTAAGTCCTGAAATTGATATTCATAGGTTACATATACCAACTGTCTTGTATCTGGAAGCACCACAAGTAAATGTGTCAACTCCACCTGTTTCTCCATTAAATGCTAATGTTCCTACTACTCCAATTCTGGATTTGGATCCTGAAACAGATGAAGTAGTTCCAGAATCTCCTTCAGCTACACACACTCTTGTGTTATCAGAAGATGAGGAGATATTATCAAGTTCTGGAGACAGTTCTCCAGTTAATACTCCAATTCTTGGAAAGGAGGCACTACTTAAATTTGTTGAAGAAGATGCTCCTGTTCCATGGAAAGAAACTCATAGAGGAGTTGAATGGACCAAGAAGTTGAATGAACCTGACTCTATTCCAAGCTCAAATGTTCTGAAAGATCATATTTCAAAAGCTGATGAGTTGCTGACAAATTCTAATTTTAAGACACAACTTAAAGTCACTGCTCTCAGTACTAAATCTCTTCAAGGTCTACACTCCACAACTCAAGCAAAGGTTGATAAACTTCAAGAAACAGCTGATAAACTAGTCATGGAGATCAAATTAGACAAAAAGAGGTTTATCAGACCTATTCAAGAGAAAGTGGAAGCAATTGAGAAAGTTCAAGAAAAGCAGGAGGCCCAATTGGATGAGGTCTTACAAAATCAAGCTGCTCAACAAATTCAATTAACTGAGATCCAATCTTCAGTGGACCTCCTTCTTTCTCTACTCCTATCAGATGATGCCAAAAAGGGGGAGAAGGTAGTTAAGTCCAAATGCTCAACTAGCCAAACTCTGAGGAAGAAGGATGATAAAGGAGATGACCAGGAAAACTCTAGCAAGGGTAAAGGTCTAGTTCAAAGCAGCAAAGTTTCTTCACGGAAATTATTTTTTCTGATTCTAGCAAATCTTCTACACAGAAGAATACAAGTTCTGAAGCTGTGAATGCTCAAGTTCTGAAAGCAAGTTCTGATGATCAAAGTCTGATGACAAAGCCTGATATTCTGATTCAGTCTGGAAGTCAAGACTCTCAGAAGTTTTTACAAACTCTGAAGCTTAAGGGAAGGGAGACTACTATCTACTATAAGGATCCCAAGATTCAGACTCTTGATGAAGACATTGCTAAAAGATTATTTCTCAAGGATAATCCTGGAATGGATTTAGAGACTCTAAATGAGGAAGAAGATAGATTTGCATCTGAGAAGACAAATCCTAAGTCTAAAGCTTCTAATGCAAAGAAACCTTCGAGGCCTAAGGAAAAAGGCATTGTGATAAAAGAAAGATCTGCCATAGAGATTCCAAGATCAAGCACTAGATCTCAAACCACTACTGATCCCAAAGACAAGGGAAAAGGAAAAGTTGGGGAGACAGTCAAGAAACAGGAAATGAAGATTCCTCAAATTCTGATGAATCCTGTGTGCAAGATGGTTAAGGTTTTTGATGATGCTGCTCCTGAAGATGAAACTGTTGAAACTCTGTAAAGAAGAAAGATGATAGAGGAATCTAAGACAACCTCTGACATAGCTCAAGTTGTTCAGAATGAAGAAAGTTCAAAAAAGCAAGCTACAGAAGAATCTGTAAATCCTGAACAAGTCATCAAGACATCAACCTCTGACAGAGCTCAAGTTGATTTGGGAAAGATGACAGTTACCGATAAGAAGAAACACCTCTGGAAAAATGTTAAACCATCAGATCCTAAGAAAAGTCAACTGCTATCTGATTTCTTGACTGTTGGATTGAATGCCAGAGAAGCAAGAGACAGATCAGGGTTAGGATCAAGCGAAGCCAAGCTAAAAACAGGAGTTGAAGTAACTATCAAAGATCCATTCTTATTAACTGAAAAACCACTTGAGGAAGTTACACAAAAACATCTTGACAAGGTTATATCTGTTCAAGTGGTACTGGATGCTCATGATAAGAGTAATGTCAAGGAAAAGCTGTTTCTGTTTCTTGAAGATGGAAGAACATACAGAATGTCAGAATCAGATGTGCTGAATAAATCTCTGAAAGAACTTCAATTCTTTCATTTTCTTTTGGAGATAAAGTCTGAGATTACGAGAAGATGGTCAAATTTCATCATGAAGACCATAAGGGATAAAGCCAAAAGCTATGGATCAAGGGTTGCAGAATTTATTCCAAAGATAGTTGAAGATGATGGAAGTGAAATTCCAATGAAGAAGAATTCTGCTAAACTTGAGGTTATTCTGAAAGAGAAATGTCTGTGCTATAATGAAGACTCATCTCATCCAAGGGTAATCAGACTTGGTGATGGATTAGAAAGAAATCACATCTCAGCACTTAGGGCTGCCATCTACCAGATTGGAAGTCAAGATGAAGAATTGAAGCAAGTGAAGGCTACATTAGCTCAAGTCCTGAGAAATGTAGAAGATAAGCTGATATCAAACTTTGTCAAGAATCATTTTGGATTCAGATTGATTCAGTAAGATTGGTAAAAGCTGCAAGGACTTTAAGTTATAGTTAGTTGTCTAAATAAACTCTCATTGCATTTGTACTTAAATGTTTTTGACATCATCAAATCTATTAACTTGTATATTTTTCATAATTTACAAGTTGGGGGTGATTGTTAGATATATTTGTGATGTCTTGTCGAATCTGATTTATTTAGTTTCAGAACTTAATATCATGATTTATCAGGACTTACTGGAAATCAGAACTTACTGAAGTCAGAACTTATATCAGAACTTAAGGCCATCAGAATTTATATCAGGACTTAAGTGTGGGTACTTCAGATAAGGAATGCAGCTGCTTTATAGGAGAGCATCTGGACTAAAATAATAGAAGATATGCATGGAGAGTTGGACGACTAGAAGACTTGTAAAAAGATAATATCTGATTGATATATTTTAGGAGACAGAATTATATTCCATATCAATTAGAAGATATCTTGTAACTGTGTACTATATAAACACAGCTTAGGGTTTACACTATATGTGTTATCATTCACGAGAACATTATTCATTGTAACCTAGCAGCTCTTAGTGATATTGTTCATCACTGAGAGAGTATTTTAACCTACTGTAACAGAGCTTATTATATTGAATAAACTTGATTACTGTTACATACTTATGTTCTAAATCGATTTGATTGTATAGTGTTGTGTGACCTAACAAAATAATAATAAAATTTTCTTCTTTAGGTCCTATTTTTATGTTATAAATCGAATCCATTTTTAAGTTGAATAAATAATCGAATCCTTTTTTAAGTTGAATTTAATAATCAAATCCTTTTGTAAGTTGAATAAATAATTAAATCTTTTTTCTAAGTTGAATAGATATCTTTTTTATAATAAAAAACTATATATTTTTTAATTATATTAGTTTAAAACCCGTATGATATACGGATTGTTTTTAATATTATATAATTATTATTAAAAAATTAATTTTTAGTTCACACCTAATTTATAAAGGAGAAGAGTTTCATTATTAATTTTGTAAAACAAATCTGAATGGCACCCTTAAAGATAATTTTTTTATAGTTTCGAACACCTATTATATTTCTAATCTAACACGATAATGATGATATTTTTCATTATCACAATAGTTATTACTTCCTCTGTAACAGCCCGCACATTCGGATTATTAAATCTAAACAAAAACTAAATAAAAAACAATTGACTAATCTAAAATTCAATTACAAAGTGACTACTACAAACACGCAGCTAAAAGCGGAACTCCAAAATCAAATCTACTCGAATATTAATATTCTCGAACTTCAATATTTTCTAACTTGAATCCTAGACGAAACCTGAAAATTGAAAGAATGAGCTGCGAAACCCAGCAAGCAACTATTGTCCAACAGCTCAAAATTATATTTTTATCTTTTCGAATACATAATTTGGACACATAGCACGTAACATCTATCACATCGGATTATACAAATATTCGATAACAAAGATCACACAATATATTTTCTATGACAAGGATCGAAACAAATCTCACAACATATTCTATCATCCATATTATCACAATTATTAATCAATCAATAAATTTTAATAATAAATTCTTATCTTTAGTTACACAGTCCTAAATCACACCTTATACCACATTTTGCTAGTGACCAGCATCTTATACTTTATGCCAAACTTTCCAAGTGACCGGGTTCTTATTCTTATTCGATGGGGGGCTAGTTTACGTCCCTCGTTAAGTGAAATTTATGCTTTCCAAGATATTGATGTGTTCCAGAGCATGCACAAACTAGTTCTAAGTTTTATGTGTCACACTACCCAGTGATCGATTTCTAATTTTTATACATGAAGAAGACTGGAGATTTCCGAAAATTCATTTACTTATTAATCACATACCATACCATACTTATTATAACTAAACAAATATCGGAGTAATAAGATACGCTACACAATACATACGGAGCAATAAAGATTCACTTACGTAATCAAACATATAATTCATGTTTTAAAATATACGGAGGAACGGATAGTCACTTACAAAACATATACGCAAACAAATAATACAGAGCAACGGAAAGTTACTTACAGAACACGTAAGCAAATAAGTAATACAGATTGATAAATAGTTACTTACATCAATCACGCAAATAGGCAATTCATAGTAGAGCATATAATCAATCATTAGCAACCCATCAAAAATGAAACATCTAAAATCTCGAATATCTCCATGATTTCTATTCTGATCAGTTCTTTATTTAGACTCTTTGACCATCTAAACGATGTTTCTTGGAAAATACGAAGCACGAAAGTTGTCGAGAATGAAAAGACCTTTCCGAAAAGTCCAGAATCAACAAATTCCGAGTTACGATGAATTTTCTACGAATTTTACAAGACTGTTGATTTTGTGAAGAAAAGCCCCTACGAATTTTAATATTAAAAAGGAGGAAGACGAATATGATGTATTTATAACGATATAAAACCCTATTTCTTAACCAACAAGTTATTCATATTAAAGTCTAGTCCAAATTTTAGGCCCATTAGTCTAATCTAATTTTAAATCATAATCCTTATCAAATTTCAATCTTTATTATTCTATTATTCTTTATTATTATTAATCTAAAAATTACGGCATATTACATACTACTCTCCTTATTAAAAATTTGGTCCCTAAATTCATAACAATCCTAAACTCCAAAATTCGCCACTAATCTCCTATAGGTCAAACTTAAAGTATAGTCCACTAGAACGCATCCTAGGGAATGTAGTAGTCTCATACCTAATACACTCAGAAAGACAGTATGCTCTTGATACCAACTATAACAGCCCCCACTTCTGGACTATTAAATCTAAACAAAAACTAAATAAAATACAATTGACTAATCTAAAGTTTAATTAAAAAAGTGACTATTACAAACACGCAGCTAAAAGCGAAAGTCTAAAAGTCAATCTACTCGATCCTAAGGTCCTCGAACTTCAATCCTATCCCACTCGAATCTTACACGAAAACTGAAAATTGAAAGAATGAGTTGCGAAGCCCAACAAGAAAATACCGTCCAATGGCTCAAAATTATATTTTTATCTTTTCGAAACACAATCTGGACACATAAAACGTAACATCTATCATATAGGATTTCACAAATATTCGATAACGAAGATCACACAGTATATTTTCTATGAAAAGGATCAAAACAAATCACACAATATATTCTATAATGCATATTATCATAATTCTTAATCAATCAATAAATCTTAATAACAAATTTTTATATTTAGCCCCACAGTCCTAAATCACACCTTATGCCACACTTTGCTAGTGACTGATATCTTATACTTTATGCCACACTTTCCAACTGACCGAGTTCTTATTCTTATTCGATGGGGGACTAGTTTACGTCCCTCGTCAAGTGAAACCAAAGCTTGACAATATATCGATGTGTTCCGAAACGTGCGTAAACTAGTTCTAAGTTCTATGTATCACACTACCCAAAGATTAAGTTCTAATTCTTATACATGACTAAGACTGGGGATTTCTGAAAATTTATTATCTTATTAATCACATATTCATATCATACTTATAATAACTAAACAAATATCGAAGAACACCTAATCACACATAATAAGACACATTATACAATACATACGGAACAATAAAGATTCACTTATATAGTCAAACAGATAATTCATGTTTTAAAATATACGGAGGAACGGATATTCACTTACAAAACATGTAGGCAAACAAATAATACAGAGCAACGACAAGTTAATTACAGAATACGTAAGAATATAAGTAATACAGAGCAATGAATAGACTCAATCATGCAAACAGATAATTCATAGTAGAGCAGATAATCAATCGTTAGCAACCCATCAAAAATGAAACATCTAAAATCTCGAATATCTCCACGATTCTAATTCTGAACAGTTCCTTATTTAGCCTTTTGACCGTCTAAATGACATTTTCTTGGAAAACACGAAGCACAAAAGTTGTAGAGAACGAAAAGACATTTTCAAAAAGTCCAGAATCAATGAATTCCGACTTACGATGAATTTTCTATGAAGTTTAGAAGCCTGCTGATTTTGTGAAGAAAAGCCCCGACGAATTTTAATATTAAAAACGAGAAAGACGAATATGATGTATTTATAAAGATACAAAACTGTTAGGAATATGTTGTGTACCTGATGATAACTTGAACAAAACACTTAATAAATTTTAGTTAAGTAATTTTGTAGCTTTCAACGGATGATCATTTTCAACATCCGTTGAAAGAGTAGCTTATGTAACAATAAGACAAGTAGCATATATCTGCATACTTGGATAGCTTAGTGAACTAGATATTATAGATTTTCCAAGTTATG
The DNA here is from genome assembly GCF_009905375.1 of Apium graveolens. Lineage (NCBI taxonomy): Eukaryota > Viridiplantae > Streptophyta > Magnoliopsida > Apiales > Apiaceae > Apium > Apium graveolens. The sequence goes on from NC_133652.1 coordinate 53,569,601, forward strand.
TTAACTACTAGATTGATATGCAAGATAAGATGGTTAATTGTAAATATTGGATGCCTTGTAATCTTGTGTAAATGAAGTAGAGTTAACTATCAAGAAGACATGCTCAACAGATAATTTACAAAGCTTCAAAGAATGATCAACATAAGTCTCGACGGATGATCAACCTGAGTTTCAACGGATGATCAGACAAAGTTCCAATGGATGTTCAAATTCGAAAGAGCAGTTGATAGTGACTTGACAGTCACATGCGTTAGTTGTATGCAAATGGAATGTGGCAGCCTGTTTGAAGGTTTTAGAGAACAAAGAAGCATTTCCATTTCCAAGATAAAATGAAGATATTCAAAGATGCTTGAAAGAGAAGTGAAGAAGCATGATATTAGACTAGAACCATTTTGTCTTATTTGTTCGTCTTTTTATCATGTAACTTGGTAATATATAAACCAAGCGTAGCAAGTTGAATAGCAACGAGGTATTGAAGTTACTAAGCAAAACCAGAGAAATAGAAAAAGCACAATCTGTTAAGAATTTCTCTGTAGTTCTTGTTGTTCAACTTGTAAGCAGCTGTGTACTATTTGTATCACAGAGTTCTCTACTTAATATATATCTCCGGTGGAAAAGTTCAATCCACTAGAAAGTTTTTAAATACTTATATTTAATTGCTTTGTGATTTGATTTCTGTTATATTCTTATTTCGCACCATTGCAAATCAAACACAATTATTTATTTGTAGAAGAACTGTTCTTAAAATCAAAAAAGAGCCAGAATTACATTCAACCCCCCTTCCGTAATTCTTGTTTAGATTGTTTGAGAATAACAATTGGTATCAGAGCAAGCTCTTGAAGAACAAAGAGTTTAAAGATCACAACAACTAACAAGATGAACAGAAAAGATGTTGGAGTAAAGATTCCATTTCTGGACAAAGATAACTATCACCATTGGAAGGTGAAGATGCACCTACATCTCCTATCTCAAGATGAATTATATGTGGACTGCATTGAGAAAGGTCCACATGTCCCTATGAGAGCTGCTACAGGTAATGAAACATCATTTCCAAAGCTACAAGCAGAATGGTCTGATCTAGATAAAGAACAAGTTCAAAAGGATAAAAAGGCCATGAACATTCTATTTAATGGTGTTGACAGTGACATGTTGACAACATCATAAACTGCAAAATTGCTAAGGATGTCTGGGATACAATTCAAGTTATATGTGATGGAACTGAGCAAGTAAGGGAGAACAAAATACAACTCTTGATTCAGCAATATGAGCATTTCCTTAGTGAAGAAGGTGAGTCACTCATTGACATTTTTAGTAGATTCCAAAAAATACTGAATGCTCTAAAACTGTATGGAAGGGTCTATCAGACAAAAGACTCAAACCTCAAATTTCTTAGATCTCTCCCAAAGGAATGGAAGCCTATGACAGTCTCATTGAGAAATTCTCAAGATTATAAGGAGTTCACCTTGGATAGACTGTATGGCATCCTAAAAACCTATGAGCTTGAAATAGAGCAAGATGAGAAGATGGAGATAGGAAGAAAGAAGGGAGGATCCATTACATTAGTTGATGAGCAAGATAGGGGGAAGGAGATAAAGGTTGAAGCTGTTGATTCTGCACCAAACCCTAGAGTTTGTGAATGCAAAGGTAAAGGGCTAGTAGCTGAACATGAAGATCATCTTAGTCAAGATGACATGGATGACATAGATGAGAATCTTGCTTTTCTATCCAGGAGATTTTCCAAGCTCAAATTCAAGAAGAATTTTGGAGCAGCTAAGTCAAACAGAAACATGATTGATAAGTCTAATTTCAAGTGTTTCAAGTGTGGCTTGGTAGGTCATTTTGCTAGTGAGTGTAGAAAGCCTAATTCTGGAAAAAAGAAGTTTGAGCCTGTTGATTATAAGCAGAAATCCTTTGAGTTGCTCAAGCAAAAGGAAAGGGCTTTCATTACACAAGAAAATGACTGGGCTGCAGATGGATTAGAAGAGGATGGAGATACAAGCTATGTCAATCTAGCACTTATGGCCAAATCAGATGAGAAATAAGTTCATCAAGCAATCAGGTAATCACTACCAACCTAGCTCATTTATCTAAATCTGAGTGTAATGATGCCATAAATGACATGTCTACTGAATTATATCATTTGCGTGTTACACTCAAGTCTCTCACTAAAGAAAACAATAAAATTAAAGAGAACAATGTATTTTTAAGTGAAACAAACAATGTGTTAGAGACTCAATTTGTTGAGTTTGAAAAATTAAAAAATAGAATGCAAGATTGCTAATGATGAACTAACCGAATCCTTAAAGAAAGAGGGGATTTTAAGAAAGCAACTTGAACGAGAACATGAAGTAATTAAGGCATGGAAATCATCTAGAGATGTCCATGCTCAAATTACTAAAGTTCAAGGTATAGAATCTTTTTATGATGCAGCCTGGAAAAAGAACAAGAAGAAGCTTGATTCCAATATAGTTGAAGGACTTCCAACGGATGTGGATTCGACAGATGATGAACATTATCCGTCGAATAATCAAAAGGATTATCCGTTGAAAGATAATGAGCCACATCCGTTGAGTGCAAGTAAACCAGTTAGCAAAGCTAACCTAGCCAAATTAAATGAAAAATATGGATCATTTTCTAAGAACTATATTCCGGGAGAAACAAGTCAAGTGAAACAGAACAAAAGAGTTAGCGTAGGTCATCTATCTATCAAGCAACTGAATGATAGGTTGGAGAAAATTGAAGTGAAGGCAGAATCAAAAAGGAAAACAATAGAAATGGGAAAGTAGGAATTCACAAACATAACAACTACACACCTGATAAATATGTACCAAGAAAAATCTGTGTTCAGTGTGATAGTGTTAATCACCTATCTATTAATTGCAAACTTACTATGCCTGGTCCCATGTCTGCACCATCTTCATTTCCCAACATGCCTACAATGCCTGTAAATGTTATACCTGCACACAATTTGAATACATAGTATGCTAACATGCCATTTGCACAAAATCCATATTATGCTGCATTCAGTATGCCACAAATGCCATTTAGCATGCCTTACTGGAATAATATGTTTGCACATAATATGCCTTTCCATGTTAATCAAGCTGTGTATGATAATTCTGCAATGATGAATGGTTCTAAGGGTTCTACTCAATTGACTAAGGATGAACTTCAAGTACCTAAGTCAAATAAAGATAAACCCAAGAAACCTTAGAAAATGGCTAACAAAACAAGACCTAAGGAAACTTGGGTACCAAAATCAACTTGATTTGATTTTGTTATGTGCAGGGAAACAAAAAGAATCTTTGGCATTTGGATAGTGGGTACTCAAGGCACATGACTGGAGATTCTACCCTGCTCACCGAGTTCAAGGAAAGAGCTAGCCCAAATATCACTTTTGGAGATGACAACAAGGGTTATACTGTGGGATATGGCTTGATTTCAAAAGAAAATGTCATCATTGAAGAGGTTGCCCTAGTGGATGGACTCAAGCATAATTTGTTGAGTATCAGCCAACTTTATGATAAGGGCAACTCAGTAACATTCAATTTTGAAGCCTGTGTTGTGACCAACAAGAGAAGCAACAAAGTGGTTCTCACTGGAGTGAGAAAAGAAAATGTATACTTAGCTGATTTCAACTCATCAAATGCAGAATCTGTCACTTGTCTATTTAGCAAGGCAAGTCAAGATGAAAGTTGGCTATGGCACAAGAAGCTGTCACACCTTAACTTCAAGACCATGAATGAGCTGGTTAGGAATGATTTGGTAAAAGGTATCCCTCAAGTGGAATTCTCAAAGGATGGACTGTGTGATGCCTGTCAGAAAGGGAAACAAATCTAGGCATCATTCAGAAAGAAGTTTGATTCAACAGTTGAAGAACCTTTACAACTATTGCACATGGATTTGTTTGGACCAGTCAATGTGTTGTCCATCTCAAAGAAAAAATATTTCCTAATAATTGTGGATGATTTATGAAAGTTCTCTTGGACATATTTTCTAAAATCCAAAGATGAGGCTAGTGAAATCATCATCGATCACATGAGGCAAGTTAACAATTATTCTGATTTCAAAGTAAGAAGGATCATGAGTGACAATGGAACTGAGTTCAAGAATTCTGTGATGAGATCATTTTGTGAAGAAAATGGGATCATGCATGAATTCTAGGCAGCAAGAACCCCACAAAAAAATGGTGTGGTGGAAAGGAAAAATAGATCTCTTATTGAAGCTGCAAGGACAATGTTAGAATAATCAAAGTTACCAACATACTTTTGGGCTGAAGCTATAAATACTGCATGCTACACTCAGAATATTTCTTTAGTCAATCAAGAAAAATGTATGACACCCTACCAATTGTTCAAAAATAGGAAACCAACACTGAACTTTCTTCATGTCTTTGGCTGTAAATGCTATATCTTAAGGAATCAAACTGATCAGCATGGGAAGTTTGATGCCAAAGCAGATAAAGGCATTTTTGTTCGATATGCTGTTGGAAAAACATATAGAGTCTACAATCTAAGAACCAACATTGTTATGGAATCTATACATGTTGTGTTTGATGATAAAAAGATTGAAGGACTGCAAGATGGAGATTTCCATGAAAGCCTCAAATTTGACAATGTTGAGATGGTTTGTGAAGACAGTGATGATGAAAGTGATCAAGAACCAATGTCTAAGGAAAATATAGAAAAATCTACAACTAATGAAGCATATAATTCAACATCCTTCGAAAGACCAAGTGCATCATCCGTTGGAAGATAATCTGTATCATCCGTCGAAAGGCAAAATTCAAAATCCGTTGAATCATCAATATAAATTGAGGACCAATACTGATCATAATCAGAAAGGACCCAAACTACAAGTCAAAGATCCACAAACTTAGGGGAAGTTCCTTCTAATCAAAACTCTTTCACACATCAAGACAACAATGAGGCCTCTTCATCTAGAGCTAATCTACCTCAACAAAGAAAATGGACTAGAGATCACCCATTTGAACTGATCATTGGTGATGCATCTTCAAGAGTGCAAACAAGGAAAGCAACTCAAGATGAATGTCTTTATAGCAGCTTTCTATCTCAGGAATAGCCTAAAAGGGCAGAGGAAGCTCTGTTGGATCCTGATTGGGTTTTAGCTATGCAAGAGGAGATAAACCAATTTGAAAGGAATAAAGTATGAAAGCTGGTACCCAAGCCTAAAGGAAAGAATCCTATTGACACTAAGTGGGTATTCAAAAATAAGATGGATGAGAATGGCATAGTTGTCAGGAAAAAAGCTAGATTGGTTGTTAAGGGCTACTATCAACAAGAAGGAATAAATTTTGATGAAACTTTTGCCCCTATTACAAGACTTGAAGCCATCAGAATTTTCTTAGCCTATGCAGCTCATGCCAATTTCAAAGTCTATCAAATGGATGTTAAAAGTGCATTTCTAAATAGAGATTTGGAGGAGGAAGTCTATGTCAGTCAGCCTCCTGGTTTTGAAGACCCAAATTTCCAGAATATGTCTACTATCTTTTGAAAGCACTTAATGGACTGAAGCAAGTACCTAGAGCCTGATATGATACTTTGTCAAAGTTTCTCTTAGAAAATCACTTCACTAGAGATACTATTGACAAAACTTTATTCTTTAGAAATGTTAATGGCTCTTGTATACTTGTTCAAATTTATGTATATGATATTATATTTGATTCTACAGATGAAAAACTTTGCAAAAAGTTTGCCAAATTGATGCAAAGTAAATATGAAATGAGCATGACCAGAGAACTAACTTAATTTCTTGGTTTACAAGTTAAGCAAGTTAGTGATGGAATATTCATTAGTCAAACCAAAAAAATTTATGATCTTTTGAAGAAGTTTGATCTAATGGATTGCACATCTGTAAAAACTCCCATGACCACTGCAACAAAACTTGAATTAAACACAACTGAAAAGTCTGTGGATATTTTAAGCTATAGAGGCATGGTTGGCTCACTTTTATATTTACCAGCTAGTAGGCCAGATATAATGTTTACTACTTGTCTTTGTGCTAAATTTCAGGCTGATCCTAGAGAATCTCATTTAATAGTTGTTAAGAGAATTTTCAGATATCTCAAAGGAACACTAAAACTTGGCATTTGATACCCTAGAGATTCTGGCTTTGATCTGACTGGTTATTCAGATACAGATTATGCAGGTTGTAAAATTGATAGAAAAAGTACAACATAAATCTGTCAATTTCTAGGAAACAAGCTCGTATCCTGGTTCAGTAAAAAGCAAAATTCAGTTTCTACTTCTACAGCTGAAGCTAAATATATTGCTACTGGTAGTTATTGTGCACAGATTTTATGGATGAAAAATCAATTGTTGGCTTATGGTCTACAAGTGAATAAGATCCCTATTTTCTGTGATAACACAAGTGCTATTGCCATCACTAAGAATCCAGTACAGCATTCAAGGACCAAGCACATTGACATCAAGTACCACGTCAATATAGAGCATGTTATGAATGGTTCTGTGGAACTTCATTTTGTTCCAAGTGAAAAACAACTTGCAGACATCTTTACCAAACCACTTGATGAATCCACCTTCACTAGGTTGGTAAGTGAGTTAGGTATGCTTAATTACTCCTAATCTATTTTGATGTCTAAGCAAATTGAAATGCAGCTAGAGTAAAAGTTGATATTTTCTTTCTTAGAATTTTTTTTAACCAAGTCAAAACTTGTATCTCGACGGATGTTCATTATCCGTTGAAAATGAATATCCCTTGAATTATATCATCCGTCGAAATATCAATTATTACTCTGGATAATTTTATCATCATCCGTCGAATTGTACTCAATCTTCGACGTTAATTTTGAGCATCATCCATCGAATTTACCTACTGCCTGTATGTATATTTCAACGGATAATATTAGACTTTTGACAATTTTCTTTACTTTTTAAACGGCTATTTTGAGCTAATTTGATTAGCTACTTTATTTCACTTTATAATTTTTGACAGTTTTATTTCTAAGTAAGTATAAAAGCTAATTTCATTTCTATTCTTTACTTTTATCTTTCTCAAGCAATTTCCCTAACTATTTCTTCTCCAAAGCAAAATATTTTTCTCTGTAAACTATTCTCATTCTCATAAATGGCACCAGTAGTCAAGATCATGTCCCAAAATGGGTTTGTGTATGAAAAGAACAATTTCGTTGCATAAATAAACAAGGAGATTACTGCTTCTGATGATTACCACAAAGTGATGGACTTCATTCGCAGTTGCAAACTGAAGTATGTTATGCTGGAATCTGCTATTATCTACTGTGAAGTGGTTGAAGAGATATGGACCACTGCTCTTTACAACTCAAGTAACAAAACCATTACCTTTTCTCTCAAAGGTACAAACTATTGCATAAACAGTGATATAATTTGTGCATGTTTTCAATTGCCTGAGAATAATACACTAAGCCCACACACAGACACATATGTAAGTTCTATGCTCCGTTCTATGGACTATGCTTTTGACCCCACCAAGCTAGGTGATGTCAGGAGAAAAGGCCTCAGAAAGGAGTGGACCTTTCTCTGTAATTCTTTTATTAAAGTATTTTCTGGGAAAATTAGTAATTTTGATGCAGTGACTTATTCACTTGTAAACATGTTATATATGCTGCTTAGTGATAAGTATCATAAATTTAACGAGTATGTTCTGTTTGAATTAGGTTATAAGCTGGGAGACATTAAGAAAAGGTCTAAAAATATATATTATGCTAGATTCTTTATGTTACTGGCTAACTTTATTTCTGAAGATCTTATTATTGAAAACCCAACCAACAAGTTTGATTGTTGGGTTCAAGAAAATAGGGTTATTGCTGATTTGAACAGGGCAGACCTTCACAGTGAGGTCCCCCTAGTTTACATACCAATCATGGAATTACCTCTGGAAAGTGAGGTAAATATCTTTATCTCTAATACTACTTATCAATCACCTACTTCTTTTCCAACAACTGTGGTCGTGGCACCTGTAATAGTGACCAAACAGGTGTCTTCTCAAGCCACAAAACCAAAAGTTTCAAAACCCAGGTCAAAGAAAGCCCTCTCTAGTTTCTCTCAACAGAAGCTAGTTGTAAAATCCACTAAAAACCCATAGGGGAGTATGAAGGGAAGTGAGGCTGGTGAGGGACAGGGTGAACATCAAAGAAGCCCTAAGAATAAGGTTGGAGAGGTGAGTTAATCCCAACCTAGCCACACTGCAGTTTCCCAACAAACTATAGTGATTAATAAGGACATTAGCTCATTTCGAGTTGCATCCTCCCAAAAGGATGTAACTATTGAACAAAGCTCTCAGCCAAGAGAATAGGCCAAAAGGGTAAGGGACACAAGCTCACCCCAAACCTATGCTAGAAAGAAGAAATCTAAACACATTGGGGATACACAGGGTGCACACACAGTGCCTACTACAGTCAAAGACTCAGTACATGCACCTTCCTAAAGTTAGTTTGATGTGGCTCCAATAAATGTGGAGTCACAGCCAAAATATTTAACTATATAAGCACCAAGCACACCAAACTCATCCACACTTTCACCGTATATTGATATAATTCATACATTAATTCATGATTCTCCATCTCTAACTCTCATGGAGAAGCCAAAAATCCAAGCAAGTGAGCATCATCTTTTAGATGATTTGTTGGCTCACTTTCTATTTCTTTCATATTCTACTGAGAATACTGTGCCCAATCTCAAATCAATCACCACAGATTCTACAGTAGTCTCTACTCCAAACTCTATCATTTCTTCTATCTCGACGGATATTGTTCATCCGTCGACTAGTGATTGTATCTCGATGGATGTGCTTAACAACAGTCATCCATTGAACTCTCAACTACTATTTCGACGGATGTTCCTCATCTGTTGAATATCACTGCACTACTTTAAACTTTAACAAATATTACAAGTGCAGATGATCTAGTAGCTGTACAATCACTCTTAGGACTGAGGGAATGGAGTGAATTGAGTGAGAGGCTGAGTTACTCTCATGAAAAAGGAGAGGAAAAGAGTGAAAACATGCAAGCTATTTCTTCCAGCTTGGAAAAAGTAAGTGAGGGGAGTTCCATCTTAGTAGGTGAAGGTGAGGGTGTGAGGGTGGGAAGCCAAAGGGAGCCCTTGATGCAAAAATAGAGAGATTATGAGAGAAAAGCAGGTACAGGAGAGATAAGGATGGAAACCATTGCTAGTGAGTTAATGAATGTCAGTGATGCAGAAAAAGAGAGACTATTTCAGCAAAAATATCAAGCTGTAATAGATTCTATCTCTTTGGATGCTGAGACATTTACTCATCCTGTTCCGGCATATCAAATTCTAGATGGACAGGACAATGAAGATGCTGAGAAGACTTTGAACCCGGTGTACACTACTGCTTCCATGCAAAGAGCAAATGATGCTTTAACTGTTATGCCCTCCACAGCTGGTAATGACTTTGAATTGACTAAAGACTCATTTGGGAATGATGGTGAGGATGATGAGGATGAAAGCATGAGCATCAGGGGAGATGCAGAAACTCCATCATGGATGCTACACAAGGAATGCTCATATCATCATCTTCAATCCACGCTATTCAAGCTTATTCATGACACCCAAACAGCAATTCAAGCATCCACAAATGCTAGCACTAAAGGACTACTTTCATCCCACCTGGAATCTCTACAATTGCATAAGATCCAACCTCTCCAAAAAAGTCAAAATGTGGATGCCATCAAGCATGAAATTTTTAAAGTCAAACAAGACTTTGTAGCAAGGTTGGATGCTAGGCTTCCAGGCACCACCATGACTGAAATAGCTCAAAAATCAGAAAGGAAGCTGATTTGAACAGGAAGGTGGAGGACATGGACTCTAGACTGATAAATGTGGAGAAGTCAGTGGCCAATATACTTGTAAATCAGGAAGCTCAAACAAGTCTGCTCCAACAATTGGTGGCTACACAACTCCCTACCTCTACTCAACTTGATGCTAACAAAAAGGGGGAGAAAGACTTTATCATCCCAGTTAGCCGGGGGAGTCAACAAGTGAGGGGGAGAAAATGCTTAAAATTCAAGTCAGTAAAGTGATTGTACCAGAAATTGCCTTCACTAAGCCACCATCCTTGGATATCATTGATGTAATCAAGATAGCAGCTGCTAAGTTAGAATCAAATGAGAAATCTAAAAAGCTTGATGTTGCAGTAGTTGAGAAAGAGCTGGATGATAAATGGAAGAAGATTGATAAAAAATTCAAAAGAAGTTTGGTCCAATTGAGAAGAAAGACAAGGTCTTTTCTCACTTCTCTCAGTTGAGACAAATTTCAATCAATGAGATGAGCCTAGGGAACTTAGAAAGGGGTCAACCCTCAACAATCAAGTCTCCAAAGGCCAGTGTGATTTTTAAGCCAAAAAGAAATTATCGAAAAACCTCAGACAAAAATCCACTGGACCTATCATATAAAACCCCTAGGCCAGATGAAAAGAAGCTTCTTGGAAGGTCCATAGCTTTCTTCAAAGATCCTATAGACTCAGTGCTAAGGAAAAGGATTGCTAAAATCTACAGAAATGGTAAACTGATCTGTGTAGTGGCTGGACATCCACAATTTGCAGATGCTAAGAAAGAGAAAAAGGTGAGGCTCAAACAACAACAAAAGCAAGCCGCTTTAGAATCCAAGAACCAAGCTAAGAAGCCTGCAATCACAGAAACTATTTTGCCAACTGAGAATCTGGATGAAGGAAAGAAAGAAGAACCAAAGCAGATAAAAAGAAGGTTTAGATACAAGATCCATGCAAAGAGGAAGATTGATTTTGATGAAGATAGGGAAGACTACATGCCAGTCCAATCTACAACCACAAGCCAATCAGCCATACCTACTGTGAAGGAAGCTGAGTTCAAGGTTGATCCTAACATCACCTTTTATGGTGATCCTGTTGTTCCAAAGGATGAGCCTATAGATTGGGATAGCTTGCCTCTTCCTGATCTAAATCTTCCCATCTTTGCCAAACAAAGGAAAAAAAAGAAAGAGTAGTCAAAACAGTCAATCCTACCAAGGTCAAATACAAGCAAGTGACCAAACCCAAACCTACTATCAACAAAGGAGATCAACTCTTCATATGTGACATCAAAGAACTTTCAGACATAAATCTCTATCTGGATAAGCTTGAAGAAGTCAGATCTATTGATGCCTACAAGCACCTTCCAGAGAGACTAGTCTTCGGGTACAAGGGTGGTAAAGAATTTAAATGGCCACTTCACAGAATTCTCAATGAAGGCTATACTACTTTGGTGACTGTGTTCTCCTCAATCAAGAAGAACTTTGGATTTAACATAGTTGCCAAGAAAATGGTACTAAACAAGATTGGGGAGATAAGAAATAGCTGGAGATGACCAAATGTTCTCCCGAGAGTATTGACTATTCCCTTCACTGGAGAAAGGGTGCATTTGAGGCCATACTGGATCATAGAGTTCAAGGATGAGAAAAACATTAGAAGATTCTTCAGACTGGAAGATCAGCTAAAGATTGCAAGCAATGAAACTCTAAAAATGATAGATATATTTGAGATATCATGTCTAATATGATTTGTGTTTAGTTTTCAGAACTTAACAACAGGACATATCAGGACTTACTGGAAGTCAGAACTTAATATCAGAACTTAAGGTCATATCAGAACTTAAGTGCGGGAAGACTTTCAGATAAGGAATGAATCACATGCATGTATCACATGCATGTCAGGTCGGTATTTTGGGCCATCAGTTCCGAATCTGGGCAATTTGGGCCATATGTTTAATGTGGTGGGCATTTAGGGCCACCACCCTTTGACGGGGCTCAAATTAATTTTATTTAAATTACAATAATTTTTTATTAGTATTATGTTTGATGGGAGATCGGCTCAAACTAGTTTCTATCTAAATGATTATATTAGGTAATGTTAGGTATGAAATGCACACGGAGGGGGGTGCATGTGTGTTTCTTAATTGTTTTTGAATTCTATAACTTTCTTTCAAGAAAATTAAGCTTTGTGTTTTTAAGTTTGGAACTCAACAGGCTATATGAAAATTTGTAGTGACAATTCATTGACTTTATAAGAACCACAAAAAAATAATTATCAAAACTTACTTGATCTTTTTTAAAAATCAAATCAGTTGTGTTACAAATCTGTGTTCTTGAATACTTTAGAACAAAACTACTTTTTAAGAGAATACAAGAGTTTCTGGATCTATTTTGTTACTCCTGAACTAAGGACCCGTGATATGTTTTATAGATAAACATTCACAGTTTATAGAACTTACACTAAAATAGACTAACACATTTTTTAAAGTCCTGTTGTCTATATCCATTTTAAGTGCAACAAATATGCATATAATCTTCTAGTTCCGTGATCCTCCTTTGTTCAGTTCATCTTAGCCCTTGATCTTACACTCCTCAAGCTGAATTTGTAGACTTTTTATTCTGATGATAAAACGATTTGTTGACAGATAATCTTGAATCTTCAGGGTTGATGCTTTCTGTAATTCTTGAAACTATTATCGATTTCTTCATATTATATAGAGATGTCCATATAGAGATGTAGACTACTTTATCAATATCTCCATTTCTCCACATGTGTAAATGACTGGTCGATATCTCCACTTCTCTACATGTAGTTTGAATTATCGATATCTCCGCTTCTCTACATACAGTTTTGACTTGTCGATATCTCCACTGCTCTACATGCAGTTTTGACTTGTCTATATCTCTAATTCTCTACATGCACCTTTTGACTTGTCGATATCTCCACTTCTCTACATGCAGTTTTGACTTGTCGATATCTCCACTTCTCCACATGCAGTTTTGACTTGTCGATATCTCCATTTCTCTATAAGCCAAATTGACTTCTCTACAAGTAAAGTGATTTCTCTACAAGTATAATGACTTCTCTACAATTAGAGTGACTTCTTTACATGCAAAATTTGACTTCTCGATATAGTTCATAATATTACTTGATCTGTGACTTCTTGACACTTGACTTAGAATTTTTTTCGGTCCATAGAATTATTCTTCACCAAGTATTTTATCTTCATTCTGAGGTATGATCAGTCTTGATCTTCTTCCAGAGATTTATTCCTGGCTTGTTGGCTGGCTGTTACTGAAAAATACTCCAGTTTAGTCTATATAAACATTTTTACAGACTCAAGAAACATCATTACAGATTACATAAGATTACAAATCAACTAAATCTTAGGATTGTCAATGTGACTTAGTCTTGTTATGTAAAGGCATGTCTTGCACAACAGTTCATATTACAATTTGTATTGGTCAAGGAAGTGGATTTCAATATCAATTAGAATACTTCGATATGAATTAGAATTTAAATTAGCAGAAGAAGTTAACTTCAATATTGATCATAATTGGAATTAATAGACCAACCAACTAATTAAAATTTAAAATGGTAGATGTTGTTTACTTCAATATGAATTAAAATAATATAGACTTTGATATTAATTAGAATATAAATTAGTAGAAAGTGACTTCAATATCGGTAATAATTATAGTTGACAGGCCGGCCAACCAACTAAATAACCAAACTTTTAATGTTTTATCTATGATAATATAATAAACAACTTGATCGTTCACGTGTAGTTTCTTGAATGGTCACCCTTGAAAAGATTGTCCACCAGTTTGAGCGAACCGCCTCTTATTCCGACTGTCAATTGCATTCTCAGATTATGTTAAGCCTCTCTCGATCACTAAAGCCTTGTTAAGCACACCCTCATATGTCTGAAGTTCAAAAGATGCCACTGAGTTCCTGATGTCGCTCTGAAGCCCCTCTTTCAATCTTCTTGCTCGGCTGCTCTAATCTACCACTAAGGTCGACGCGTACTTCGCAAGCTTTGCAAATTCTTCTTCATATTCAATGACGGTTCTTCCTCCTTGCTGAATCCAAATGAAGTCCCTCTCTTTTTTCCGATGAACTATTCTTTGAAAGTACTTTTCCTCTAAAGCTTTCTTGAACTTTTCCCATATATAAGGTTCAGGATTTTCTTCAAGATCCACTGCTTCATTCTTTCTCTTTTCCATGAGCCACCAGTTATAATTACTTCCTTGCGATTGATACACAGCTAAGGTCACCTTCTGCTACTCATTTCTCCCTAGAAGTCCGAAAGCTTTTCCATCTCTTGGCTCCACATCTCGACTACAGCCGAATCAGTTGCCCCATCAAAGTGATCTACTAACCAGCAAAAATGTTCATAAAAATTACGAACATAAACTAGCAGTCGATTTAGAGAGGGTCCGGTGTCCAATCTTGAAAGTATGGATCAAAGGATCTATTGCTATAAAAAATAGTATCAAATTAAAATCAATTGGTTAAAAGCACTAATTATAAATATCAATTAATTATAAATGTGCCTTGGAAAGTTGAAACGCATTCTAAATATAAAAGATAAAACTAAAACAAAATGAACAGAGGACGTATAAGACATATAAGAAAGGAAAACTGCAATAACAGTTTCAGAGTGAGCATGTCTCCTTAAATTTTACTTCTTTCTTAAGAAAATACAGGCTTTAAGACTTCTTCATTTTTACTCTTTATGTATTTAACTCAAAGGGCATACTGAGATCAAGTTACAGAGCGACCTAGATTTTAATAAATTAAAACTGGCTAACCTCAATGTCATCAAACACTGCACAAACATCATCCAAACTGACTACTTCATCTTCTGCAAGATTTACGTATTTATAACATCAATTAACAAATAAGATATAAATTAACAAATTTAGTTTAAATAAAAATAATTGTATGCATATACATACAATAAAATAAATTCACTTCATACGTATTCTAATAATTCACACCAAAATAAAGACATCGAGATACATACAATACCTAATTTTTACAATCAAGCATATCCATATAAATGAGGGTTCTGAATCCAAAATTTCCAATTAGAGTTCGAACAAAATTAAGATTTACAATTTTACCCACTTCAATTCGAACAAAGAAATCAGAGTTGAGAGTTGAGAGATTCAAGATTCAATTGAATTTCAGACATTTTCGTTCACTTTAAACAACTTTGCTTCATAGTAAGATTATGTTAGTCCCTTAACAATATGACAAGAATTACAGAAGGGGGGTTGAATGGAATTCTTGAAACTTTTTCTTGAAATAAAAATGTTCTAACTCATATATATATATATAAGTGTGAATTAATTAGCACAATGCGGAATAGTTACTTAAATGAATCAAAACACAAGTAATTAAAAACAAGAGTCTTTAAAAACTTTTTGGTGGATTTGAATGATTCCACCAGAGATATATAATGTATCTCGAGAGAACTCTGTGTGCAAAAAGCTCACAGCTGCTTACAAATATTGAACAACTAAGAATGCAGAGAAATGCTAAGAATTCTGCTTACAAATGTTTCTATGCTTGTGTCTTAGATCATTCCTTAGTTGCTACTTCTTGGTTTATATATTACCAAGATTATAAAGTAATAAGACAAGATAATAAAACCAAAATTATCTATTCTATTACAATGCTACTTCATTACTCTATTCCAGCATCTTTGAATATCTTCATAATAGCATGGAAATGACAATGCTTCTTTATTCTCGAAAACCTAGTTGAATAGGCTACCACATTCCATTTGCATCCACTCGACGCATGTGACTGTGTTGTCACTGTCAACAGATATTTGAATTCTTTATCTGTCGGGTTCATGATCATCCGTTGAGTTATTGATCATCCGTCGGGTTGTTGATCATCCATCGAATTCATTGTTGTATATCCGTCGGGTAGCAATCAGGCACTTGACTTCATTTCACTTATGCAGAATTACAAGACATCATCTATGTACAATTAATCAACCTATTCTGCATATCTAGTTACAATCAACATGACTTAAGTACTACTAAAGATTCTAAACAATGTGTATGCAGAAATGTGCTATAGACTTATTGTTACATAAGCTACTCACTCGATGGATAATAAGTCATCTTCCGTCGGGACTATATTGAGTCATCCGTCGGGACTATAAACCTTATCCGTCGAATGCTACATTTTTCACTAAGTAAAATCTACCAAGGTGTTTTGTTCATGAAATCATCAAGTACACAACATATACACAACATATTAGCTTTTCCAGACTCAACTGAGGAATATCAAAAGGGAGAGAGAGGAGGCGAGAGAAAGAGAGAGAGAGAAGGGGGAATGAGGACGATAGAGATAGAGATAGATATAGAGAGTTAGGGTTCGATAAAGAGGGGTTGTGGTGAGAGTCAGAGGGGGGGTTTAGTTTTAAGTGTTTTGATTTTGATTTTGATTTTAGTTTTTTGTTTTATGTTTTTATTGGATGTGAGAGTTTTGATTTAAGGGGGAACTGAAATTTGTCTAAGCGGGGAATATTTAGTGAAGGGGAAAATAAATATGACTTAAAACATACAGGAGCGAAAGTACGCGCGAATGTACTTTTTTAAGAGCTTATATTAGACATTAGTTATATTAGAAAGTGATGTTTGGATAGCCATACACATCGGTTTTAGTTCGAGTGATGTTGATAATACTCTTTTACATCGGTGGCACAAGCAACCGATGTCTAATGGGTGATGTCTATTAACAAATTTCTAGTAGTGTACTTGACTCTGAATCTTGAGAATTTGTAAGTATTGATATTTAGAAATACATTATCTTTGGAAACTCTGCTCAGTCCTTTGGATTTTAGCTCATTCGATATTTTCTCAAACATTTCCAACTCATTAGCTTTTTTAATAGCATTCTCTTCTCTTTCAGCCTTCTCCCTTGCTCTCATTTCTTCGCTGTCTCTTAGCCTTGTAGCCAGCTCTACCATTCTCAACTTTGCATGTGAGTCATTTCTTCTCTGTCTCTCTCAAGCTCCACTATGGAATAATTTTTAGTTATTTATTTGTTGAGCAAGTTGAATGAGCCATCGTTTAAAGCAGATTTTTACCTCTCCCAAATTATCCACAGAAACCTTCCTTATGAGTCCAGCTTGTTTCTCATTGTAGTCTTCTTCTGAGATTTCTTCCGAGATTGGAAATAAGTCATCTTGATTAAAACAGTTCCCCAATGCTCCTATTTCAACTTTGCTCTTCTTCTGTTTTATTCTAGTGGACTTGAAGTGTGTTTTGACTGGTGGTTTGAATGTTGGAGGTTTGGCTATTTTCTTCAAGGAAGTTTGATTGGATATGACATGTATTTTAAGTAGAGAGTTGGCTGTGAGTTTGTAGAGATGTTTAGGCTTGGAAGTCTGGGCGGCTTGAGTTTTTGATTTTCTAGGTCTTTGAATTAAGGTTTGTTCAATTGCAGAAGCTTGACTTATAGGTGCTTTCATATTTTCCTTCCCATCTTTTCTACTCTTCTTCTTGTCTCCAATATTATCCCTCATTTTCTTCACATCCTTGCTATCATGTGCATCCTTATGACTCCCACTGCTCTTTCTGGATTGACTTGGATTTGAGCCAAAAGATTTGTGTTTATATTTCTTTTTCTCATCATCATCCTTGTCATGATCTTGATCATCGATAGCAGTCATTAGTAGCATAGTTTGAGCATTTTGAATATATCTTCCCAAAATTGTGATCATCTCCAAGTCATCATCATGCTTAATCTTCTTAACTTTCAGTGTTGTCTCAATCACCATCATCAGCTTCTTATTTTTCATGACACGGTTCTTAGAGATTAGAAAATGTATACATTTCTTGGTAGTTGGGCATATGTAAGTCACTCCCTTGTTAGGTTGGATATAAGCCTCAAGAAAGAATCCTTATTGGCCTGCTTTGTGTTCCTTATCAAGTAAGTTGCTTCTGGAATCATAACCCTTACTTTGTTGATGAAGATATCTAGTTCTGAGACTCTCCTAGATTTAAGAAATGTTAGTGAGACCTGCATGCACCTGTCTACTCCAGTGCCCTTAATATTGAAAATAATTCTCTTCTTCCTCAACATATCCTTGGTGACCAGAAGTACCCTCAAGAAGATTATATTTCTATCAATAGCTCTTTCGTATGTGTAATGGTTGTGGTTCACGGAGACTCTTAGGCATTCTTAGAACTCACCGAATTCTCTGTCAAAGAAGGGACCTTTAGTTGCCATTTTGATTCCCTCTTCCATACCAGCTTCTGCCTGATGTAAAGATTTGAGCTTGGCTTCCATATCCCCTTTAGTCCTGTTAGGTTGACCAGGGTTTTGTGGAATTGGTTGCTTGACAGTCTGTGGAGTTTCCTGTAGAAGGACTTTTAGTGCGCCCATGATAGCTCCCAAAAACACACGTGTTTGCATTTGAAAATAATTTTGAAAGTCTATCAGGGATTTGATGTCATTCTGTTGGCTTTGCACTTGTGCTGTGAGTTGGTTGACTTGAGCAACAAGATTGGAGTCTGAAGCTTACAATTCAGCTACTTGAGCTAGGAGAGATTGGATTTGTTGAATTGAAGAAGTGGATGGTGTAGATGTAGAGCTCTCTGCACCAAATGTATCCTGTACCACTCTCCTAACTTACTCCATCATTAAAGCAGAAGGCTCATACCTAGCCTTATGAATTTGATCCAACTTGACCTTTTTATCAATTTTTTGAGATATTTGATTCTGGATCACTTCATGAATGTGACGGCCTCAACCCCGGGGTCAGGAGTTGACGTTACCATCAACAATAATAACAATCATAATTCAGTCCAACTCATTAGTAATACACAACTACGACCCCTTTACCAAGACCTTTTCAAAGTTTAAGTATGACTTAGGTTACTCAACTAACACAACTCAAATTACCTTGCACAATCCTGACCACTAATTTAATGCAGCAACTCACCAGACCTCATCTGGTCTGAACAGAACTACCTCAGAGGAGCCTAACACAAAAGGAGCTGGAACTCTGCCCTGACTACCGCGCAAGAATCTCCTAGGCATCTGCAATATATATAAGATATTCTGCAAGGGTGAGCAATTGCTTGCTCAGCAGCACCACTATATGAATAACAAGTAAAATAGTTAAAAGTAAAACAGTTATAGGAATATAATTCATAACTGGCCAAAAACATGTAAAACAGGTATAACTGGATATCAAAACTAGCATGCTCTATATAACAAGATCAACAGTCGTGTGTTGTGCATAAAAACCATAGTTCAATTTTAGCATGCTATTTTCATTTATAAATCTTTCGTTCCATTACAGGAACCATAAACCCATCTGTCCCGTTACGGGGACCCAAAACCATTTGTTCTATTACTGGAATCACAAAATCATAATCAGATATGTATTGGATGTTATCTAGGGACGGCTGTTTAGGCCTCCACATAAATTATCTAGGATAGTTGGCCAGGCTATCACACAAAATGTCTAGGAAAGCTGATCGGGCTTTCAAACAAAATTACCGGATCCGCAGAGACTAGCTAGGTCTCTGATTATCTATGCTGGACTAATCGGTTATGTAATGCGTGCAACCGAATTAGCCACTTACGCAACGTTATCCAATATCTAATTCATTTTATCCAGTTTCAAAATAACTTTTACCTATCTCTTGTTAAAATCAATTATGTCACAGCACACTATTCAAAACCTCTTTTCCATTTTTAATCACACATTAGAGATAGGTATTTTCAGAAGTTACTTTTCCCCAAAAACACATATTTAACAACATTTTCAAACACAGGGGATACGTAACTTAAAACTTTTCTGTTCCATTACGAGATTAAAACATTAGCTATTCAGATATACTGAACCATAAAAGAATAGTCAGGGGTACTTGTCTTGCAGAGCTTTACCACTATTATCGGTCGACCTTGGACTAACTTGGACACTCGGCCTTATCGCCTTACTATCAGACTATCCTGAATCCGACTTCAACGTTCAGGTCCCTCACTTGGAACCTTGCTACGCTTGTCGACTGATCACTAGGTTATCTTAGTTTGACATCAATTCTTGAGTCCTTCGACTAGAACCTACAGTGCCGAAATACCCTACATTAGACGTCTAGGTATGCTTGACATATCCTCGATACCAATTCTACCCAACGATATTCAAACCCGACTCGTAATTACACATATTATAATAACACACACAACAATTAGGGTTCACATTCTCAAAATCAGTTTGGTGTTCATTTTCAGAAAATACGCATACTCGTCCCTTTATGAAATTAGGGTTATTGGGTTTTGGAAAAATATTCACCACAGCATATAATCAAGTTTCGCATAAAATATATGTATATAATTATTGATACTCGCTCGACATTCCGATAATTACAAGATATGTCCCATATTTTCGAATTTAATTTCCAAAAATTCGGGAAGCACCTCCTCTGTTTATCGGCCTACCCGTCGAATCAAAAATTGACGTCAAATCAATCAATCCCAACCGCAATCCAACTAACAATTACAATTTCATTCACAACCCAACAATCAATCCAAATAATTCCCGAACTGAATTATTTAACTACAATTACTTTTTATTTCGATTATAATAACATACGAATTAAATTATTTATTTTAAAATATTATGACTCAGAAATAATCATCACGGTCCACCGTCGGCTCGCCAAAGCTCATTGCCGATGGTAGTAAAATTCTTCGGTACCCAATAAATTTCGGGTTTCCTTACGAATTCTACCGATTATTAACAATTTAATTTTACGAATATTGAGAAGTTGTAACGCCCCCAAATCCGAGGTCCCGGGATTCAGGTCGTCACATCATCATCCAATCACAAAAATCTTTATTTTAACTTAAAAACTCATCACTGCACAATAAGACCTCAATCATTCACACCCACAAGTTATAGCCTTAGAAACTGTGTACAACAAGTATCATCTGTTATTAAAACTCAAATGTACTTTACAGGATCTCAAATAATTATTCATAACTTCTACATGAAGTTATAATAATTATGACGGATATCTTATACCTATCTGATACTCTGGCGCACCTGAGACAAAGCTGTCAGGGATTCTCCCCATGACTGCAAGCGACTAAGTCCCACACCGGCATACTGGTTATCTGTTGCGATATAATATATAAAAGCAAGAGTGAGCACTATGGATTAGCAAGGTACATATATATTTATGTGTATATATATATATATATATAACAATAAATGTACTTCAGATTTTTCAAAGATTTCTGAAAACATATATGCTTGTCAAACTTGTAATATTCTCAAAATCAACTGTAACATTATATCCACTTTATACTTGTATCCATCTCTTTTTCAAACTTAAAGATTTTACTCGAACCAGAATTATAAACTGGATTTGGTATTCACATCATGTATCTCATGATTTAAAACCCAGCCTTATCGGCCTTCTGTTGTAGATTGCACAATAATTTTCCAAAATGCAAGAAAGGGACTATATTGGAATAAACCACGTACCGGTGATCAGCCGAGTACGAAATTTTCTCTACTAGTAGAAGGAATACGAACCTAGCCACTTTTGGGATTATCAAGACATTACACGATGGTTGCCCATTTCCGTGCAAGTCCGAAAGTCAATGGTCACAGAGACCATATAACTGTATGCTGCGCCATTCCGCGCTTGGTCACTACCTGATACCTCTCCGTGCCGGGTAGGCCACATTCCAGCCCCAAAATAATTATATCATTTACATGAAATCCATTATTGAAGGAATAGATCGTTCTGAGTTGACCTTTAAATAAGATAATTTATTCATCACTTTTAATACAATTGATCCTTGGGAGTTGTCGGAGTTTTGAATTTAAAAATCATTTTCAAACCCTTAACTGTAGTAGAGTTTTACATATATTGTTCACTTATTTTTCATTGAGCGAGGAAGCAAAACCCTTATGCTTCTAGACTAAGTTCCCTAAGGTTTTGATAAGTTTCAGATGATTGATCTCTTCCGAGAATTTTGATTAATTTAGAAAGTATCCTTGGGAACTATGTCTATTTTTAAATGATTTTTAAAAGTACGGAATATTAAATATTTACGGTCTCATAATATTTTTAAGAAGGGTTCAATGAATTGATAAAACCTTAAGTATGAAATGTTTCTCAATAAGGTTCAACGAATTGATAAAAATCTTAATTTAAGACAGGATTTGACATCTTATAATTTTCCTTCGAATGGTTACACATGTTTTAGATAGAGCGAATTGATTTAAAAACTTTTCAATATCTCTTTAAGTATTTTCCGGATATTATAGTAACTCTTTAGGTATTACTTATAAATAAATAATCAAGTAGGATATCCCTTGAGTGAATATTCGATTATCTCTTTTAGTTATAAATCAAATCTCAATCGTTCACTTAATATGTATGTTACGCGAAAGTACTTTGTTTATTGAAATAGAAATCTTCCGCGTCCGGCTCATTCCAGAATTAAATCGATTTAAAATATATCCGACTCCCACTATCTTGTATTATAATAAAATTACGTTTCAATTTCTCATACTCGAATAAAACGAAGTTTGTTTTCGTAAACAATCGCATAGTAAAAAATGTATTGATATCACAGACTAGCATATATTTTCAAACTGTAAATCATAGCATCAATATCACAACAGTATATATAGCATGGATAATTTGTGTTAGGGTTTCGTAAACTTGCCTGATGTCCAAGCTCTACCTTGATGTATCCCTCTCGGTCCTGGAACCTCTACCAAGACATAATATAACCTCGGTTAGTCGGGTTAACCAATGATCGACTTATTCTAAGTAGACTCACTCTACCCGATCTTCACTCTCTCGGGTTCATTTAACTTACAACATCTCACACCTCGTTACTGTCCATTTAAAATCTCGTTCGACACATCTATGTGTTCTTCTTACAATCCTTAACAACTCTCGTGTTTTGATCATCTCCAAATTATATTATTAACTTGGCCAAAACGGGCGGTCAAAGTAGTACTTCCATAGTTGACTTTTCACTGAATTACTATTACGCGACTTGTGCTTCACCATTTTTTAGTAAATCAGAAAATTCGTAATTAAATACGAAACCACCTCAAAGAGCTTCTTGAGTATTTTTAATATTTATAAAAATATTTTGATTTGGAAATTTCAAGTTTAAATAGGTGAAACACATTTTAGAATCCAAGTCAACTACGGAGTTGTACTATTTGCGCTAGTTTCACTAAAACGCCTCTATCTCCTTAACCGTTAACTCAAATGACACACCTTTTTTTTTGCATGAATGATCTACAGAACTTCTAATTTGAAAATAAGCAAGAACTTGGCTCTGGTTAGAAGTCTCATTTTCCCGTATTAACAGAACAAGGCAGTAGCTATGCAATGGCTATGCGAGGCAAAGCGCCTTCGCGCAACTTTGGTTGCAACATTTATATAAAACAGAAAAATTAATATTTTTGCTCAAAATCTTTTGGAGAGTCTTCCTTCCTGTCCATTTTACTTATCATAAAAATTTCATAACTCGAATCATTTTGAAAAGGGTTTAAGTGTAGATTTTAAGGGAAAACATTTATGCAGAATCGCTTCTTGAGTCGCCATCACGAAAACGCTCGTTTCTCACAAACCGTATATCGTATCAAGGCGAACCATATATTCTTACAAACTAGAAAACCATATCTTTACATTCATGGCCAGTGGTTTGGGAAAATATGAGTTTTTCATTTCGGAACATAGCTCTAAACATGACCTTATTACAAACGGACATTATAACGGCTCTATACTAAGCGTTTCCCGATTTTAAATCATTTAACCACTTAAACCAACACAAAAATCAACAACTCAACATATTCATAACCTCATCAGTCCATAAACTTCAAGATTTAACCAACAAAAATCAACCACAACAATCCATCATCAAGATTTAACAATCCAAACTCCATTCTCTAATGATCATGTCATTCTTGAACATATCTTCTAACTATGCTTAAAACTCGAAAAAATACAAAGGATGGAGAGTGGTTATACCTTCTTTGAATCCTTAAACATACTAACAAGAGCTTGTAAGCCTTATGAGACCCCTGATCTATGCTTATCATCCTTAAACTTGCAAGAGAAATTAAGAAAACAATTTAAAAATTTTCGGAGTTACTATTCACCTTCACTTTTGAGCAAGGATTTGGATATGTTATACTAATCAGATGGCCATGAAATTTTGAAAGTACCTCATACATATATTGAAGAACTTTTGGTCCAAATTTGGTGATTTTTAGATGAGTAAATCGTGATATTTGAATTTTTCTTTCCTTGGTGTTCATGCTGGGCATTTTTGAAGAAATGAAGAAGAATGTGTATTTTGCTCTCTTGTTCTCTACTTTTGTGTGATATAACTGATGTATATGAATATATGAACGTGTATTGATCAGTTGTAGAAGACTTTAAGGTCTTTGTCTTGTAAAAGTTGTCAAAGTGTGGCCATACTTCCAACTATTCACACACTATTCCATGTACTATGCTATTACACTATTCATAACACTATTTTAGTTTGCTACTAACCAACCATTTGGCTTTCTAATTGTCTTAGTTAGCTTCTAATCTTCCTAGTTGCATGGTGTGCATGGATAATAACTTTTCATGTGCCAACTTACGCCTTTCGTATGATTTCCTTAAGTAAGTTCGATTATTTCTGAAAATGATTCGTACTGCATTCCTTACTAATGCATTCCTTCCTTATTATTAATACTTGGATTAATTATTATTATGAAATTCTAATCCTTATAATTCCCTTGGTATATTATATTTCTCGTATTCGTTTATATCTCATAATTTCCAAAACAATTAGCAAAAGGTAAAATCTTCGAATTCTGACGGCTTTTGCATTCACTTATTTTCTTAGTACGATAACCTTACGTCCTCGGAACTTCAAAACTCCAACACTTATATAGGGTGAGCTATAAGTCCTTACATGCATCCGTAGAATCACTATTCATTAAGGTTTTAATTATACCAAAAATTTGGGTTATCACAGAAGTGTTCATAAAAAATAACAGCAAATTAGAAGTTCCGAAACCACTAACACTACACGCGCATACGCGCGGTGGCCGGAAAAGCAAGAAAATAGCAATCGAAAAATGCACAGGAGCGTCACATAGCAGCACTGCAAATCCCAAAACAACCTGATAACTATACACACGCATATATATACATATGTATGTGCAGAAATCGAAACCAACAAGAAGCAGGCGGCGATTACCAGGACCACTGCAGAGAAACCAGAGAGCACAGCGCAAGAAAAGGGGGAGATACGCGGACAAGAAAGAGGGAAGATAGATGAAGAGAGATTGTTACAGAGAGAGAGGAGAGCGAGAGATCGAGAGTGAGGGTGAAGAACAGGGGTTGTATCTGTTGTTTTATTATTTATTTTTTTAAAAATATTTCTGCTGCTTACACGTGTCTGCAGAGTAATAGAAATTTGGACACGTAACAGAATAATTTGATATGAACTTCCCTGACCCGGTTTTTGTCCCGAAACTGGATTTTAATGGATATATTTGAAATTGAAAATAACCCGAAAAATTGCCAGACTAATTTTAAAATTTCCGGAATAAATAAAAACTAATAAAATAATTTTTTTATAATTTTTAAACTATTCTTGAAACACGACTCATACCCGCATTTCACAATTAACGAACCGAGCCGCACTTAAAACAAATTCAGAAAATCTCAAAAATAGTCTTAAATTGTTACAAATATCCTGAAGTTTATAAAAACATAAATTTTGAAATTTTTAAACAATTTCTAAAACATAATTTATACCCGCTTTTATCAATTAAACGAATCGACGCGCGGGTGAAACTAACTCTGAAAATTCCTAAAATAATTTTAAAATTCTCATAATAATACGAACTTAATAAAATATAAGTTTCATAATTTTTAAAGATTTCCATAATTAAATATGGATTTTATCATTAAACACACTCAGAAAATCATTTATAAATAAATAATTAATGAATTATTGATTTCTCAATTTTATAAAGTCCTAAAAATAATTATTGAAATTATAAAATCATAAAAATAATTTTAGAGACAATCCAAATATTTAGAGAAATAAAACTGCAATAACACTATTTTTATCAACGATACAAAATCATACAATTCATTAATTAACCAAGCAATTCAATTTCATACACTAGTAATCATATACACATAGTGTCAGAGTAATAACCCACTGACTGAACCCACACAAATATTTTATTTAATTATTTAT
The DNA here is from genome assembly GCF_009905375.1 of Apium graveolens. Taxonomy (NCBI): domain Eukaryota; kingdom Viridiplantae; phylum Streptophyta; class Magnoliopsida; order Apiales; family Apiaceae; genus Apium; species Apium graveolens. The sequence goes on from NC_133652.1 coordinate 53,595,695, forward strand.
TCCATAATTACACATTTAAATAATAATAAAAATATACGGGTCGTTATATCCTTCCCCCGTTAAAAAGATTATATTCTCAGAATCTGACCTAACTATACATGAGGATATTTGTCAAGCATATCTGACTCTAACTCTCAAGTAAACTCTTCGACTCAAGGATTTATTCCGAACATACTCAATATGGATATAAATTCTTTCCTAAGGACTCATTCTTAACGATCCAAGATTAGGATCGATCATTTCACGTAAAATAAATTTTGGATAAGAGCACATTGGCCTCTAATCAATAATTTGATCCGAATCAGATACATATCACCTTAATATTAATACGCAAGACACATTATATATATATATATATACTGCAACTGCAGCAACCACGTCAACTCATGGCAACTATACCTGTATTTATCAGTACCTCGAATGATTCACTATATTGAGGACTCAACTTGTCCCTTCTGTTCAACTTAATCAATCTCTTTCAGGGTAAAACTTTCACCTATACCCCGATCCTCATTCTATATATTCATACTCTTTCAATGAGAATCCACTTTCTCTTTTTGTATATTCCGAGTCGTTTCAACTCTTTCCCGAGTACACCACCACCCTCTCGATGTACTAAATTAATTCAGGACTTAACAATATCTCTACTCCCACTTTCTCTCAATAGAGGGAGGACTCACACTTATGTCCACACAACACTTCGCAAAGTAGTATTCTCTTACTAACAGGGTAACTATTATTATAAAAACTCAATCCATGGTAGGTAATTACTTCAGTTTCCTTTACAAACCCAACACATATACTCCCCACATTTCTTATATTGTCCGAATCATCATCTCACTTTAACCCTTCATCTAAAGATGATATGTACTACTGATTTTCAATTTAATTTCCAACATCCAATCGCTTCTTACTCATTTCCAGCAGTTAAGGCTGGGAAATAATCTTATATACTAACTTCTCATCACCTTAAGATACTCAACTTCAATTCCCACAATTTCTAATTCCTTTACTGATTCCTTAGTAATCTTAACCACATTTAATCATTTTTCTCTGCACGAGGCATAAATCACTATACTGGCTTTGCTTAGATGGTTGTTAGTGAAATACCCAAAATCTTTTATTATTTTCAACCAAAATCCATACTTTAAAACTTAGCGTATACCTTCTTCCCTTCTAATCTTCATAGGGAAATCCTTGGGTGTACTACACAGACTTTCTTAATCCTTAGATAGCTGAGGATGTTATCAATAAATATAATTTGCTTATCCAAGTATTCCTTATAAACCATGTTCCTTGATTCCTTATAGATAAATGATGCATTTATTACTCCGCATAATATCACCAACCTTGCAACGCTAATAACTCATCCTAATGGCAATCCTTGACAGGCCCTCATACTGTATCTTAATAGGGTTACTCATTCTCATTCGACATTCTTTTTAAACTCCCGATAATCAATACACAATCTCATAATTTCATCCCTCTTCTCTACAACATCACTGATATGCTCACTTTTCTCCTTCTCATAACTTTTACAATTACCAACTAATTATTCCGTTCTACTTGCCTCCAGACACTCCAGGGTATTTATTTATTACTCAAACTTTTCAACTTCTGATAATCAGCACATAATCTTTATACATCCATTCTTCTTTCATATAAACCACATTGGTACACAACACAGAATACACCTAGTCTCATTATTCTTTCATTTCCCGATTCTAAAGTTTCCTTTACTAATTACTTGATTCCTACTGGTTCATAAGATCCGGGGCTTTTGACACCAGTCCGACTCTGTACAGTAACCACTCCTTGCCATAATACAGGACAATTAACTCAATCCTGAAATCACATCAAACCCCTCTAGCTCGGAGGGTGTCAGATCAATTGCAACTACGTCCAACTTCTAAATGCTCGATCTCTTGGTCCTTTTAGAAGTTCTGCCTCTAGCTGTGCTGGATGTTGGCCCTTGGGACATAGTACCTTGAGTAACCGTTCTACAACTCCTTGCAATATGCCCAACTTTTCCACAATTATAACACGTAACTCCTGGATTTTCTGGATTACATTTCAAGGCATAATGACCCTTATGTCCACACTTAAAACATTGCACATTCCTTTTGCATGAACCACTGTGTCCCCTATCACAGGACTTACAATCCACTGCTGACTTGACTGACTGAGCTGGAGTGGAAGCAATTGAAATAGCACCAGTCCTAGCCTGAAATAAACTTTGTCTCCGAAATCCTTTACTCCTGTTTCGGCCAAACTGATTCTCAAATTCCTGATTGGATTCTCCTTGGTCTACCTTGTCATTAACACCTTCCTACTTCCTTTTCTTATCACTTTCATCCTTAACAACCAACTTCTGGTCACTTTCCATTACCAGGGCGGCCTGAACCATAGAGGAGTATGTCTTGAGTTGCAATGCCACAACTCCTCTATGAATCTCAGGCTTCAACCCTTAATAAAACCTCCTTGCTTTCTGAATCTCCGTACTTACATACTCCAGAACTAATCGGGCCAATTCTGTTAACTTGGCCTCATACTCCAACACACTTCTCTCACCTTGTTTTAGCTCTAGAAACTCGACTTCCAACTGATTCCTTAAACCATCGGGAAAATACTTTTCCAAGAATAATTCTGTAAATCTTGCCCAAGAAACAAGACCTTCTCCTTCCAACACTCGAGTGGATTCCCACCAATAATTTGCTTCATTCTTAAGAAAGTAACTCGTATAGTCGGTCTTAAGATCATCACTTACTTGCGTGAGGGTAAATGCCTTCTCCATTTCCTTCAACCAATTTATGGCAACAATATGATCCACTTCGCCTTTGAACTCTGGGGGCTTAACAGACTGAAAGGATTTAAATTTAGTAGTTTGGTTTAGCTCTCCTTGTTGATGTTGTTGTTGCTGAATCTGTTGGATTAACTGCAACTGTTATTACTGTTGCTGGCGCAACAAGTCTAGAATTTCATTTATAACTGGAACCTCCACCAAACTACTACTATTTTCTTTAGACTGGATAGCTTTCTTGGGTGGCATTTTCCTGAAATATTACAGGGAATTTATTCAAAACATAATGAGAATGTATAACAAAATATTACCGTTCAAACGGTGCACCTGTGTTAGGAAAATGCTGCCCAATTAAAGCACCCATGTCCCTATTCTCAGGTTCCATTTATAAAAGATATCTAGATCAGTAACACTGGCAACAATAGCAACGATAACAGTAGCAGAATTAACAACAGCGCAGAAAACTGGAATATAAAGGTACTAAAGATTATGGTATGCTTTCTCAATACAACAACAACCGAGCAACCTTTTAGCACCATTAAAATACAACATTAACAAATTCCATATACCGTAAAGCTAGAAGGGCTATCCTAGGCACCACCCAAGAAGGGTAAACTGGTAAGTCAAATTAATCTTAAGAATTATAGACTTGGCTAATGCACAAGCCCGAGGTTCAATCAACCATTCTTCCCAAGGCGACTTCTTATCTCTTACAATTGACCCATCTTCCACGGGGTTAACTTTTCTAAAACCGCACCCTCCAATACTGAATCATGAATCTTTTCTACTATTATCATTTCTGAGATAGCTAGCAATCCGATGTAAATTTTTTATTTCCTCCAGACAGTCAACTCTCCACTATTTTCAATGACCTGGACTATCTAATTACAAAAGTACTGACAATCCACTGCCTCGGGACTTCAAATGGAATTTCAAAATCAAAGGATCAATAATATCGGGAGGACAAGAGAAAAAACATAGTTATGACTGAGAGCAACCATACAAGTACATAAGATGGTCGGTCTTAGTACCATACGGTCACAACACATAATTCGGTGGCGTCCCACCAGACCCTTTTGCCACACAGACAAATGGTCAATTCATAGGCATTGTTTGCCCCATTCAACCGATAAAACTTCCGAGAGAAGAAACAATGTTGAAAAGAAAATTCACAAATCGGAAGGGTGAATCTGATTTGTAATGAGATCAACAGAACCCTGAGTAGCTTACTTCGGGTTCACAACTTTCTCACAGGAAAATAAGTAACTTATGGAATAGGAAACAATTACTCTGGAACCAAGATACATTTCAAAAAGGAAATAGAAGGGTTCAAAGATATCACCTCTCATTTTGATCCACTATCACTATAAAACTTGACCATCATAGCAGCAACCGACTATTATCCTACTATTCAAACTCACGAAGGTCACATAATCGGGCCAATAACATTCCTTGACATAAAAAAGGTAATATTTAGGAATAACGCTGGCGTCTTCTCGGCTGACACAACAAGGGCCCGCTCAATGCTGAATCCTCGCAATCAAACTCGTTTTCTTGAGGGAAAACTAGAAATCTCTATTGAACATTACTAATAATACCTATGCGAAGGAAACGTACTCTAGGTTAGGGCAGTTCCAGTCAATCCTCGATAGACGTCAGGGTTACATCTTCGACACCCTTAACTAACTCATAGACTCACTCCTCTGATTGAGTTGCTAACTCACATCTATCTACAAACCTTTCTTCACTCTTTTGACTCTCTCTATAGCCTAAATCAGGGACTCAAACCTGTAGCTCTGATACCAACTGTTACGGCCTCAACCCCGGGGTCAGGAGTTGATGTCACCAACAATAATAATAACAATCATAATTCAGTCCAACTCATTAGTAATACATAACTACGACCCCTTTACCAAGACCTTCTCCAGGTTTAAGTATGACTTAGGTTACTCAACTAACACAACTCAAATTACCTTACACAATCCTGACCACTAATTTAATGCAGCAACTCACCAGACCTCATCTGGTCTGAACACAACTACCTCAGAGGACCTGACACAAAAGGAGCTGGAACTCTGCCCTGACTACCGCGCAAGAATCTCCTAGGCATCTGCAATACATATAAGATATTCTGCAAGGGTGAGCAATTGCTTGCTCAGCAACACCACTATATGAATAACAAGTAAAATAGTTTAAAGTAAAACAGTTATAGGAACATAATTCCTAACTGGCCAGAAACATGTAAAACTGGATATCAAAACTAGCATGCTCTGTAAAACAAGATCAACAATCGTGTGCTGTGCATAAAAACCATAGTTCAATTTTAGCATGCTATTTTCATTTATAAATCTTCAGTTCCATTACATGAACCATAAACCCATCTGTCCCGTTACGGGGACCCAAAACCATTTGTTCTATTACTGAAATCACAAAATCACAATCAGATATGTATTAGATGTTATCTAGGGACGGCTGATCAGGCCTCCACACAAATTATCTAGGATAGTTGGTCGGGCTATCACACAAAATGTCTAGGAAAGTTGATCGGGCTTTCACATAAAATTACCGGATCCGCAGAGACTAGCTAGGTCTCTGATTATCTATGCTGGACTAATCGGTTATGTAATGCGCGCAACCGAATTAGCCACTTACGCAACATTATCCAATATCTGATTCGTTTTATCCAGTTTCAAAATAACTTTTACCTATCTCTTGTTAAAATCAATTATGTCACAGCACACTATTCAAAACCTCTTTTCCATTTTTAATCACACATTAGAGATAGGTGTTTTTAGAAGTTACTTTTCCCCAAAAACACATATTTAACAACATTTTCAAACACAGGGAATACGTAACTTAAAACTTTTCTGTTCCATTACGAGATTAAAACATTAGCTATTCACATATACTGAACCATAAAAGAATAGTCGGGGGTACTTGCCTTGCAGGGCTTTACCACTATTATCGATCGACCTTGGACTAACTTGGACACTCGGCCTTATCGCCTTACTATCAGACTATCCTGAATCCGACTTCAACGTTCAGGTCCCTCGCTTGGAACCTTGCTATGCTTGTCAGCTGATCACTAGGTTATCTTAGTTCGACATCAATTCTTGAGTCCTTCGACTAGAATCTATAGTGCCGAAATACCCTACGTTAGACGTCTAGGTATGCTTGACATATCCTCGATACCAATTCTACCCAACGATATTCAAACCCGACTCGTAATTACACATATTATAATAACACACACAACAATTAGGGTTCACATTCTCAAAATCGGTTTGGTGTTCATTTTCAGAAAATGCGCATACTCGTCCTTTTACGAAATTAGAGTTATTGGGTTTTGGAAAAATATTCACCACAGCATACAATCAAGTTTCGCAAAAAATATATGTATATACTTATTGATACTCGCTCGACATTCCGATAATTATAGGATATGTCCCGCATTTTCGAATTTAATTTCCAAAAATTCGGGCAGCACCTCCTCTGTTTATCGGCCTACCCGTCGAATCAAAAATCGACGTCAAATCAAAAATCGACGTCAAATCAATCAATCCCAACCACAATCCAACTAACAATTACAATCTTATTCACAACCCAGCAAACCAACAATCAATCCAAATAATTCCCGAACTGAATTATTTAACTACAATTACTTTTTATTTCGATTATAATAACATACGAACTAAATTATTTATTTTAAAATATTAGGACTCAGAAATAATTATCACGGTCCACCGTCGGCTCACCAAAGCTCATCGCCGACGGCAGTAAAATTCGTCGGTACCCAATAAATTTCGGGTTTCCTTACGAATTCTACCGATTAACAATTTAATTTTGCGAATATTGAGAAGTGTTCATCAAAAATAACAGCAAATCAGAAGAAACCACTAACACTACACGCGCATGCACGCGGTGGCCGGAAAAGGAAGAAAATAGCAATCGAAAAATGCAAAGGAGCGTCACATTGCAACACTGCAAATCCCAAAACAACCTGATAACTATACACACGCATATATATATATATATATATATGTATGTGCAGAAATCGAAACCACCAAGAAGCAGTCGGCGATTACCAGGACCACTGCAGAGAAACCAGAGAGCATAGTGCAAGAAAAGGGGGAGTTACGCGGACAAGAAAGAGGGAAGATAGATGAAGAGAGATTGTTGCAGAGAGAGAGGAGAGCGAGAGATCGAGAGTGAGGGTGAAGAACAGGGGTTGTATCTGTTGTTTTATTATTTATTTTTTTAAAATATTTCTACTGCTTACACGTGTCTGCAGAGTAATAGAAATTTGGACACGTATTAGAATAATTTGATATGAACTTCTCGTGACCCGGTTTTTGTCCCGAAACTGGATTTTAATGGATATATTTGAAATTGAAAATAACCTAGAAAATTGCCAGACTAATTTTAAAATTTCCAGAATAAATAAAAACTAATAAAATAATTTTTTTATAATTTTTAAACTTTTCTTGAAACACGACTCGTACCCGCATTTCACAATTAACGAACCGAGCCGCACTTAAAACACATTCAGAAAATCTCGAAAATAGTCTTAAAATGTTACAAATATCCCAAAGTTTATAAAAACATAAATTTTTAAATTTTTAAACAATTTCTAAAATGTAATTTATACCCGCTTTTATCAATTAAATGAATCGACGCGCGTGTGAAACTAACTCCGAAAATTCCCAAAATAATTTTAAAATTCTCAGAATAATACGAACTTAATAAAATATAAGTTTCATAATTTTTGATGAAGATTTCCATAATTAAATATGGATTTTACCATTAAACACACTAAGAAAATCATTTATAAATAAATAATTAATGAAATATTGATTTCTCAATTTTATAAAGTCCTAAAAATAATTATTGAAATTATAAAATCATAAAAACAATTTTAGAGACAATCCAAATATTTATAGAAATAAAACGGCAATAACACTATTTTTATCAACGATACAAAATTATACAATTCATTAATTAACCACGCAATTCAATTCCATATACTAGTAATCATATACACATAGTGTCAGAGTAATAACCCACTGACTGAACCCACACAAATATTTTATTTAATTATTTATTCCATAATTACATATTTAAATAATAATAAAAATATACGGGTTATTATAATGAAGAGCTATGAAAGATTCCCCGAGATGCTTAATATTATCTTCTATTGTAGTGAGATTGAGATTGACCAAATTGTCAGAAAATTTAAAATCTGGTATTGATCTCACTGAGAGTTGGCATGACTTCTTGAGGTGTTAACACATTTGCATTACTGCTAAGAATGGTGACATTTTCTAATCTGAATCTGGACAATGATTCATCCATGTCAGTCTTAAATGTTTTGCCGAGCCAAGCATCAACATTGCCATCTTGCTCAGCTTCATCTTCTAACTTTGCTGGTTGGACTCAAATTCTTCTCTGTAGGATAGCAGAATGGCTTGATAGTCTTAGCTAGACATTTCTGATATGAACAATTGTTGTGCTATGTTGAAAAACCATACAATTTGATCCACAAGCATGTCATCTACAAATGTGGGTTGAGTTTGGGTATCTTGAAGCCAGTTGGCAAGGAGGTGTGAGAATTGTTAAGTAGATGTGGAGGGTAGGTTACGATTTGGTGGTGTGATGGTGGAGGTAGATGGAACATCTGTGACGGAAGTCACATTTGGACTCACAGTGTGAACTGTGGTTGTGACAGTACGTTGTTCACTTTATGAGTGAACTTCCATTTAAATTGAAGGGGAGTTGATCAGGTTACTGTCATGTACCATGGCCTCAAACCCTTGTTCTTCTTGCAAAGAACTGGCATCTGAATGTGCTTGTGTACTTGCCTCCTCATGTGATGGATCATTTTCAGTTGGACTCCTGACATCAATTTTTAGAGCAATTTCAGCCAGGGATTTCAGGGGAGATGTCCCTTCTAGAGGAACAACCAATTGAATTGGAGAGAATTTGAGTAGCCCCACTCAATAGTACTATCCTCAAACCTTAAAGCCTGTGAAGGATTTGGTGCACATGAAGGCGCAAGAGTTGACAAAGGGTCTTCTAGTAAAAACTGATGAAACCCCAGTGTTTGTGATGGTGTCATCAAGGTTCAACTCAGCACTTGGCCTCTCTCTATCTAAATTTGGTTTTTGAGTGGTGAGGACAGTTTTATGAACTTTCTCAGTTGATGTTGGCAGGACTTGAGAAGTGAATTCAAGTCCTTTATTATATGAGGAAGAAATTTGTGAGATGAGATGAGTGAGTTCAGTGTTGAGTGTTGGTAATTCCCCCTGTATAGAAGAGGGATTTTCAATTGATGTGCTCTTATGGTGTGTTCCAGACTCATTACTTCTTTCACCTTCTTGAGTGTGCTCAAGAAGAGGTGCATACTCTATACAGGATGCACTTGGGATGATGCTTTGTTCAATAGTGACATCTTGTTGAGAAGATGCCACTAGATTCTGTTTTATGTCCCTGTTTATAAATGCACCTTGTTGAGATGATGCAGAGGTGGTTAATTGAGTGGTCATCTCTATTTTCTTTCTCCTTGGTTTCTTAACCAGGTGACTCGCATCCTCACCTTGAGTTCCTTCACTTTCATTAATCATAACTAGGTTCACCTGCTTTCTCTTCTTTTTAATAACTCCACCCTTTTGAGAGGATGAAGCAGTTCGTTTCCTAATTTTTAGGAGTTGAAAAGAAATGGTTGCAGCTGTGGTAGGCTCTTGTGGGTGTGCCTGTATTTGCACTTCTACAGGTTTAGGAGCCATAACTATACTAAAAATTGCACTACCCCTCATATCAGGCATGGGGTAAGGATAAGTCCTAAATTTCTCCAACATAAAGTTAGTGAAATTTAGGCTCACCTTTACATGTTCTTTGTATTCAGTGATCCAAATAGAATTTTGGACACTGACTTACAAATGCCTATTTTACTAGCATCAATGCCTGGTGTTTGAAGAATATCATTCACCTTATAATTTAAAACAAACATGATGAATCTTGGAAAGAAAACTTCATTACCCCTACTTACCAAAGGCATCGTTAGCCTTATGCTCAGTTCTCCAAGGATAAGGCTTCCAACATCAAGGTGCTTATCATATGTCATTGAGTACACCGGCTTCTGGACCACACTTGATATGTTGTCATAGCCTGTCTTTATACATATAAAGACCATTATTATTGCGTCAAACACAAAGGACCACTTCCTTCTCAGGTTCTTCTTATTCATCATGGCTAAATCAATCTTCTCAATATAGTTGATGAAGTCCATGAATTCATCCAGTTCTTGATAGCTAGGAGCTTCAACCATATTCTATATGGAGATGCCCAATGCTTTGTTGATATCATGTGCATTAAACTCCACAGCCACACTTTTGATTGTGCAATTCACCACCATGAAAACTGCATGGCTATCATCTATATTGGTGTGAAGAACAACAATATTCTAGAATTCGTTCAACACATCCATATACAAGGTTGGGTTAGCAGTGAGAGCACCTGAAAGGTAGGAATCAGAAACTTCACAAAGTACTTGAAATTATTAGGTTCCTGTGTTGGGTCAACAAAAGCTAAGTAGTTGATTCCATCCTTGGGGATTTCTGCTCTTTGGGTGTTTGTGTTAAATGCCATTTGAAAGCTTAAGAAAAATGAGTGGTAAATGTATGTGAAAGAGAGAAAGCTTGAAAGGTTGAGAATGGTGAAAATCACTGTAATTAGGCCAATTAAGATCTCGAAAGCGTAAAAAGGAGTTATGTCGAGATGTCTGGGTATTTTTAATGTAGAGATGTGACTTCACGACAAGAGAATTAGAAACGGTGAAAAATATAATGAAAAGTCACATAGAGCATGTAGAGAACTCATATCGAGATGTCATTTTCTTGACTCTTATCAAAAACTAGATAGTGGCATATCGATATGTTATACAAATACCCATTTGCCCACTAAGACTAAATTATTCTAATTTATTTTGAGAAATACATCACAGAATTAGAATTGATTTTATATAAAAAATATTTTATTGAAATAATTTATTGAATTAAATTATTCCAGTCTGGGTTATCGAGAAGTCTATATTTGTATTGTACAGAACTCTATATCAATAAGTATATTGAGATCTCTACATGACTTATCTAGAAGTCATGAAAAGACTTATCGAGAACTCTATCGAGAAGTCCTTAAAGACTTATCGAGAAGTCCTTAAAGACTTATCGAGATGTTATTTTAGACTTATTAAGAACTCAGTTCTCTACATACTTTTGTTTCATATTGATTCCATCTTATATCAATTTCAAAGGTCAACAATATGAATTAACATTTGGATAGCTTTTCTTAGAATTAGAAAAATTCCAAGTTGAATTTATTTTAGAAAAATAAATATACATATATTTCTGAAATATATTTATAAATCGTATTTCAGTTAATTCCTAATTAAATCAAATTAGTTTTAATTTATTGAGAATTAATCTGTTGCAATATGTTAGCTCAGTTCTTGCCTTAGGATGAAGAATTAAGCATAACGATTTCACTTACAAGTATTGTGAAAGTTGTTTCATCCAAAGGTTTTATGAAAATGTCAGCTAATTACTTTTCAGTTGGAACATAAATGAGCTCAATGGTACCATTAGTAGCATGTTCCTAATGAAATAGTACCTTACATCAAGGTGTTTTGTTCTAGAATGATTAACAGGATTAACAATATTTATATTGCACTAGTATTGTCACACATGATAGGAATCTTCTATAACACCGGTCCATAATCTTTTAGTTGATTTATAATCCAAAGCACTTGAGTACAACAACTTTCAGCAGCTATGTATTCAGCTGTCAAAGTTGACACAAACTGTTATTTCTTACTATACCAAAATACAAGTCTTTGACCGAGAAATTGACAACTTCCACTTATGCTCTTCCTGTCAACCCTGCATCCAGCAAAATCTGCATCTGTGTATCCAACAACTTCAAAACCGATTACCTTAGGATACCATAATCCCAAGTTAGGAGTACCCTTCAGATATCTGAAAATTATTTTGATAGCCATTAGATGTGCTTCTTTAATATTTGCTTGAAATCTTACACTTAGACATGTAGCAAATATGATGTCTGATATACTTGCAGTCAAATAAAGTAAAGATCCAATCATTCCCTCATAGCTTGAAACGTCTACACTCTTTTAGTTCTTATTTTCATATAATTTGGTAGCTATAGACATAGGAGTAGATGCAGTTGAACAATCCACCATTCCAAATTTCTTCAGAAGAGCTTTGACATACTTAGTTTGACTGATGAAAATCCCATCACTTCTTTGACTAACTTCAAGGCCAATGAAGTAACTTAATTCTCCCATCATGCCCATCTCATATTCACTTTACATGAGTTTGTAGTATTTTTGTCAGAGCTTCTCATTAGTAGAACCAAAGATGATATCATCCAAATGTGATGAAACATTCTTTGAAATAATTGAAATATAGGGGTATCTTGGAACTTGATACCAATACCTCTAAAGGTAAAATAAGATCTAAAATTTTAATTGAGACATTTTGGATGGATACATAGACAATGTCTGAGTCTAATGATATCCAATATATGAATCTAATTTGTGAGATTCATAAAAATGTTATTACATAGTCTAGGAGTGCTTCTACAATAAAATTGTAGTTCCTTATAGGTCTTTAATGAAATTCATCTAAATGAACTTAAGAGTTATTGAATGAATGTGAGGATAAACTTAGACGAACAAAATACTTGACCAACATGTTTATCTGGAATGTCACGATAGCTCAAAGGTAAACCACAAATTTTGAAGTGAGTTAAGCGTGTCTCTAATTATTTTTTATCAAGAAGGCATTGACTAAAGTTGAGAAGTCAATAAAACATATTTTCCAGCACATATGCTAGAAAATGGATTGTGTATGATCATTCTAAGTCCTTTGTAGGAGAAAAAAGATGTTAAGAAATATAGAGAGTATTTAAAAAAAATTATGAATCTTCTTACGAGATAGAAGCTATTGAGACTCAAATGCATATCATAATTTGAAATTGCATATGTGGGTCGAAGGAAAGTAAAGGTCAGACCGAAAATAAGATTTTATAGTCAAAAGTGATGACCTAATATACTTTAAGAAATATTCTCGAGTTTTAAGTGTAAGGTTCATCAAGATGATACTAAAATTATCGTAGTATAAAATTTAAAAGTACATAAATGAACATTGAAATAGTATTTCTTAGTATATATTTGGATAAATATTCTATGTGAACCTGAGGGTTGCTCTAGATAAAGAAAGGGTGAAAAGTCTATATTTTTTGTGATCATGGTGAGTGAAACTAAATAGACACAGAATAATGGCATATTGAATCTAATATTTCTATAATAAGCAATGTCTTCAAAATAAACGATATGGTTGCCATTTTAAGGACGCTCAAAATTGGTAACTAGGTGAATAAGGATTTCAGGTTTAAGGACGTTTAAACTCGATAATGATATAAATTAAGATTGCAAGTTTTTGGGATGCTAAAATCTGGTAATGTCGATAATGAGTTGAAGCCTCGACTGATGACTGGTAAAGTCATTTCATAAATGTGAAATATGCCAATATTGAGATGTCAAATTGATTCAAAATCTGAGCATTGGCAAATATGCATGTGTTATTTACACATGATATGCAAGTCATAGTTGATTGCATGTGAGTGATCTAATCATTACGAGAAGTAATGACAAGAGGATCATGTAATATCTGTGATTATTTTTTTAATTAGATATTAGACATTTATTTAATTAGAAAATTATTTTTGTATAGAAGATTTTTAGATTTCTTTTTGGGCAAGTTAATTCGAAAAAAATAAGATTTGTTATAAGTGGAAAGAAATGTGAGAATATTTTAGAAAATCAAAATATTTTTAAAACAGATATTTATGTGTATAAAATATTTAATTTTAGGAATTTACCTTGAGAGATTAGAGAAACTTTAGCACCAAGTTTTAAAACTACCTATTTAATTGGAAATAGGGTTGTGGTATGCCTATATAAGAAATTCATTAGATTATTAAGAGATTCGTACAGATTTATGTCAAACTATTAAGGTTTTATTCGTGCAATTTTGATATTCAATGTTCAGTCGCTTTTGAGGTAAGTGACTTTTCGTTGCTCACTTAAATTATTAAATCTGTTTTGTAATACATTTGTTCAATTTGATTTTCGAAAATTTGACATCGAAAATAGAATTTAGAAAAGATTATTTTTATAGTATTTCCCCGGTTTTAGAATATGCATCGAATCATAGAACCCGATCACTGGGTAGTGTGATGTATACAAATAGAACTAGTTTTACGCACGTTCTGGAACACATAGATGCCTTGTTGAGTTTTTCTAAACGAGTGCGTAAACTAGCCCCCATCGAATCATCGAATATAGAGCCGTGTTGCTAGCATAGTGTGACCGTAATTTAGAACTGTGGGAATAAAATATTTTTATTCTATTAAAGATTATTTGATCGATTTATAAATTCATAATTTCTGAACTTATTGAAAAAGATATTTTGGAGCCGTCAAATGATGGTTACTTGATGGGCTTTGCAGCTCATTGTTTTAAAATATTTCAGGTTTGGGCCTTGGAAGCTAAAGATGTGAAGTGCATGGATTTTGATGCTAATTAATTTGCAATTTATTGGAAAAGACTTATCGTATTTATTGAATAAATTTGAGTTATATGTTAGACATTTATTTATCGGATTTTTGGAGCTGCGTCTCTGATTTTATGAACTATTAAATCAAAATCTAAAATAAAATATAATTTTATTCGACAAATAAAAGATCCACTAAAGTCAAGCATCGATCAAATTATTAAATCAAAATCATTAAATCGGAGACGCAGCTCCACAAATCCGATAAATAAATATCTAACAGATAACTCAAATTTATTTAATAAATATGTAATATCCGTGATTATTTTTTATTAGATATTAGACATTTATTTAATTAGAAAATTATTTTTGTATAGAAGATTCTAGATTTCATTTTGGGCAAGTTAATTCAAAAAAGATAAAATTTGTTATAAGTGGAAAGAAACGTGAGAGTATTTTAGAAAATCAAAATTTTTTAAAAAAAATTGATTTGAAGATTATAATCTTCGTGACTTTAAAATTCTTAGATGATACATGTTACATGTTGGTGATGTGAATCTTGAGGAGATGAACGAGGCTAAATCTGTTATATCTAGAATGGATATGTATCTTTCCAAGAATAGATGAACAAGGATCTCTAAGAAGGATCACAAGTCTGTTGTATATTTTAAAACTGTAGAAAATTAGACATAGACTACACAGTTGATAAACCGAGTAGATGTATGAGTACACCAAAAATTGGTCACTTGAAAGTGATTGTAATGGGATTTAAGGTCTATTATATGTGCTCGTGAGCTTGGACTGCAACAGAAGATATATCTAATTATACGATGTGGATATAATATATAAATTAGATATTTGACTTTAAGAACTTTTAAGGCATTTGTGAATATATTTCACACTTAGTAATTGTGTCATGGAAATCCTAAACTTAGCTTGAATTATGATGGAATACAAGTCTGGTGCATAAGATAAATGCAATTAAAAGGTTGAATAGCCACTTTGTAAGGATATTCGTAAATGACAAGAAAATTGTGTCTTCAACATGCATATATTGTGTAATCAATATGCAATTTGGGAGATCACATTGTTGTGTGTGTAATGGTATATCCCATATTTATGTGGAGGACATAATACCGTTTAACAACTATTCTCAATAAAAATTATTGTCATTGACTATATAAAGTCAAATGGTAATATTTTGCACCCACTAACTAGATGGTTAAACTGAGCGAGTCTGGTTAAGTGAGAGAATCTAGTTATACCGAGATATAGTTGAAAATCATCGAGCGGGATGGGCCTAGCCTATTGCTTAAACGACGTCATGGTGGACACCCAACCTTGCTGACTGGAGATCCCAAGAACATGGTTCAATGGGATAAATATATCATGATGACCAAATCACTTGGGGGTAACCCCTGGCCTATTTCAATGATGAGAAAACAGTGAGACCCGTAGGGTACAAAGTTAAACTTAATGCTTTTATGATCTTTCACGAATCATGAATTTCAAGTTTAAACACTTAATATTTGGTTGAGTAAAAGAGGATTACTCTTTAAGATAAAGATCACATAAGTGGGAGAGAAGTGAGGCCGCTTGTAATAACCCAAAATTTTGGACTAATTTGAAATTTCTGGATGAATAGTAAAATTTTGTTGATGGGAATATTTTCTGATGACCATATATAGAAGTCTTGTTATTGAAATTCTGAGTCCATATTAGTGTTCCGTAATGAATTTGAGTGTATGTAACAGTCGTCGGAATTCGACAACGAGCACTTTGATTTTTCCCAAATATCCACCAGACACCGAAGGAATTAAGTATAAAGCATTAAAATTAAAGGATTTAAATCCAAGGTTTGTAAAGGAGATAGGAGTTGTATTCGCAGTAGTATTAATGCTTTAAGGATGTTAAACATTTGGTGTTATAACTTGGGATTCGAATGAATGCGTATTTTTTCGATAATTGAGGATCAGTCTTTTCTGGTGTAAAGTTAATGAATAATAACTTTACTGTATAAGTAAATATATATTGTACCACCTATGTTGTAAGATCCAGAAGGGAATTCGGAATCCGTATTAGTAATCCATACTATAAATAAGTGTATATAAATCACGTTAGATCTCAGAGATTCACAACTTGTATTTTGACCGAAAATCGAGTTGTTTTGGTAACCGAAAAAGGGTAGGAATATTAAATTCCTCAAAAGTGGATTTAAAAAAGAGATTTCTTAATCTAGGAATTAAATAAATGTAAGTTGGGTTCGTCAGAATTCATAAATGAGTAAGTTGAAAAATGCGATGAGAAGTACCCGATGAATAGTGCCCGATAAATAGTAAAAAAAATCGGTCTCCAATCGATCCCATATTTCAGAGGATTTTCCGGGATGAAAAATGGTGACTATGTGTGCAATTATAAATAGTATCCGAGGCATATAAACTGCAATTTTAGAGGAATAGTAGATTGAAGGAGAAACGATAAGTGAAGTATATTGAAGAAGCTTTGAAAAGAAAGCAAACTTGAGTGACTAACTTGTACTTTGACCAAGCCATTGATATAAATTGAAAACACACCAAATAAGGCCTTAAAACTCATCCATTTCTCCCCCATTTCTTGAAAGAAACCAAAGCTAAAGGGAAGGGGATGTAGAAGATCAAAACTTGTTTGTTTCTTGGTGGATCATCGCGTTCAGTAGCTTAAAACGAAGAGGAAAGCGAACTCGTTCTTTTTATGGTAACATCTCTTATACCCACTCACTCTAGCTTCTCATTATTTAAAGTTAAGAAATGATGAATAATAATCTCATAAAAATTTCATGCTTTTTTAAATGTTATTTATAGCTTGTATAGTTAGTAAGTGGCATGGTTATTGATGTTTAATGAATGGATGTTGTGTTCGTAGTTATTTGTTAAGTTTTTGAAGTTGGGTTTTGAATGATGATTTGACTGAGTGGAGGTATTATAAGGTGGATAATGATTTTGTGATTGATTGGTATTAGTTTTGGAGTAATTAGAAATGGATAACGTCCCGTTTATAGCCGTCATAATGTCTGCGTAACGTTATCCATTTTAGGCTATTTTGTAGTACATTTTACGAACTGTAAACTGCATATTTTCAAGCACCACTGGTCATTATTGTCTTGTAGTTTTTAACCATATAAATAATTTATCGAGATGATTTACAGTTTAGGAGAAATAATCATTTTAGTGGAAGCGACGCAAATAGTAAAACTCCGTAGGAGACTCAACTTTTAAAATATTTTTCATCGAGTTAAACGCTTAAATTTGAATCAAAACTTTTATGATAAATATTAAAAATACCCAAGAAGAGTTTGTAAGTGTATTAATATTTAATTATGAATTCCTTGATTTATTAAAATTGTTAGAGTTGTGAGTCGCGTAATAGTAATTCTCAGGAAAGTCAACTGTAGAGGCACTACTCTGACCATCCGTTCTGACCAAGCTAAAAGGATAGTTTCGAATCGGTTAAAATATGGAAATTGTTGAGGATTATCATGACTACCTATTAGTGTAGAGAATGAGAGTAAAGATCATGGATCAAGTATAATTTGTACTTGTGTTTACTAGACTCGATATAGGTTTGTGGATTAGTATCGAGGTCTTCGCAATTAATGAGTTAATGGAGTTGATTATGTTTCTTAGTTGTTTATTAGCTATTGAAGATAACTTAGATTATTATATCCATTTATAGAACGAGTTGAAGCGAGTGGAGCTCTGAGGACACTCAGGACTGTGAGAACCCTTGAGACTATATAGTTGGACTCCAGGCAAGTTTTCCAACCTTGTACTCTATTTTCAAAATATTATACCTTTATGTTATATATAAGATGTAAGTATGTTATGCAAGTTTCCTAACCCTATATTTTACATAATAAAACACACTATTGTTGTTTATGTAAGTTTCTTAAAACTATATCTTGCTTATCAAAGTATAATTAATTCTTATGAAGCAAGTTTCGAACCCTATTACTGTTGTTGTGATGATTACAAGTATATGCAATATCTTGCGATATAAATGCATGCATGATTTTAAGTTGAAACCTTATGATATATATGTGCATGCATGTTTTGAAATTATGATATTTCGATAGTGAAATATAATTGTTTAAATTAGAGCTTACGAGCTACAAAATACCTATGCTAGTGATAAGCGATATTTTGTGTATACCCTTAGTATAGGGCATACAAGTTTGAATTTTGTACTTTAAACCTGGAGACGATGTTCCCGGGTATGTTACATACGGTTTTCGATAACTAGTAATCGAATAAAGTTATTCGATAGTTTTAAATCTGAAAGTGAATATTGTTTTGAATATTCAATTAATATTTTATTTATGATCAAATATTATTATTGAATATTATTTGATTATTCAGGAATAGATTTTACTCATGAATAATTATTTATTTATTTAATGAATATTAGTTTTGAATATTCATTTAAAGACTTTTAACTCTGATTATTTTATTTAAATATATTCTTTAAATAATAATTATTTAAGGGATATTATTTAAATATTCTTTTAATATTTTCAAATGAGACTGACCAGTGATTTATATTATTTGAACCCTTTTACCTTAAACATTTTCAAAATATATTTTCGAACCTTATAAGATGATTTTAAAAGTAAAGAGCGGATCCCAAATCCGTTTTTAAATTTAAATCTTTCCTTTCGAAGGAGATTTAAATACTTGCTCAAAATATGAGGGATCCTGCTCAGTGATGTATTTTATATTCGTAACGAAGTTGCTGAATAGATATAGAAAGTTTTGATTACTTGCCCAACATTCGGGAAGTAAGTCATGGAACAAGTTAAATCCATTAACAAGCATCGCTTGGAAAATATTGGTGAGTTTCCCCTTTCCAGCTAGATAAGACTTCTTGAACGAGTTTTACGTTTCAGGGTCATGGATTTCATCCGAACTAGGAGTGGCCTAAGTGGCTGAGTGGCTCCAGTCCAGCATTTATTAAATTATGGGCCTAATGCATCCAGAAGTTCCGCATAGGCGGTTCATTCCTTAGAAGTTCAGGTTTCGGTAGACAGGTAATTCCGGTTGTTCTCCCCTACATGTAGGTATTTAGTACAGTTGTATGACTGCGACTGATCATCGTAAGTTTCACTTCGCGCGCGGCATACTCCAGAATTTGTTCATTATCCAGATTGGATATTTTCTGTAACATTATTGAGAGCACCCTGATTGGAAAGTTACGGCTGGGTGACCGATGAATGTTGGCAGAGTCAAGGGTTCAAAACGATATTTTGAAAATGAAGTATCTTGTAACTTCACCCTTTAAACGATATTTCAAGGATTGATTTTACTTGAAGGGATTAAAGCCCTCAAGAGTATTACGAAAATGATTTATACAAGACTCACCTTGTAACTTCATCTATATGATGAACTTTTGAAAACTAATTATACTTTGAACAACAGTAGTTTTTAATGGAGTTTATGAAAAAGATAGATACATATGTTGAAGTATCACGTAACTTCATCTTTTAAAACATATATCCAGATAATGTTACCTTATGCATGAAAAATATTTTAGAAAAACATTAAGGCAATGTTAGATATATGAGACCACCTTGTAACGTTATTTTATACACTTTATATACAGAACTCTTTTTTTATTATGCATAACAGAGAATTTCAAAGATCTATGAAAATTATATATATTGAAGTACCTTGTAACTTCATCTTTTAGAATATATCGAAACTTGCTCATATTTGCATAATAAAGGTTTTTTAGGTATCCTGAAAAATGCTATACATATTGCTGACCATATATATATATATATTATTTTGGGCTTTGTTACTCCCTTTTCTACAGTATTTGAATTGTATGTTATTCTCAGAAATTGGGGAACGTTACTATCCCTTGTACAGTATTTTGACCATATGGCATTTTAAAATCAAAGGATATGCCTTAAAGATTTTGGTTGCTATACCAATAAATATTATTGAATTTCAAACTTAATAAGTTGTGAAGATGTTTATTCTACAGTGGGATACTTGATGAGCATTATTGTGATCATCCTTGCTTTATATATTAAACCTTTCAGTAGCTGGAGAATATAGTCAATTATTCTGTACTACGAGGAATGAAAGTGGAAGATTTAAACCTGAGATAGCCAGTTCAGAATGGTTAATGCAGAAGAGAGTTGCATAGGTTTCAGTCGAGAATATTGAAGCTAGTATTCAAGTCTAGTTGTTTATTTCGTACCCTTGTATAATTAAGTTTAGCTGTTAATATGACTTCAGGTAAAGGTTGTAATTAATAGTGTGAGATCCTGGATAGTATATTTGGTTTGTGATAACTAATGTTACTTTTGAGAATGGTTTCTAAGGCTTTAACTTGTGTGTGTAAGAGATTGGGGTCATTTGGTGTTGGATTATGGGATTGTTGAGTTAATGCAGGTAATATATGTTTGGACGGTAGCATAACGACTCAAATCCCTGACCCCGGATTTGGGGGTCTTACACCGCTTCAAAGGAGAATTATGAGGCACAGTTATTTAGAAACTCTTGTAGGACCAAGACGATGTTCCAGGGCCAAAATGGACATAATCATGAGAACTGAATGAGTTAGGAAAGATATAGTGATAAGTATATCATCGTTTACACAAACAGTCAAATAGTTCAAGGATATCACGTCATATTGTCTACCACTAAAGTCGGTATAGTTATTTGAGTAAAGGTTCAAGGAGCATTCTCTATCTATCGTACTGCTATATTTGATCGCATGAACTATTACCAAGTCAGCTCCGTATCTTTCTGTCTATACGGTGTGTGTTAATGACCATCAATCTTATTTGTGGGGGATTGTTGAAAAAACTTAGTATTTTAGACTAAGTTATGGATCATTTTGAGACTCAATTCAATTTGAGTGAGATACACTATGTGTTAGTGTTGTGTATTGGTTGGATTATTTCGTCCTCTGCGAGGAGATTCCAATTCATATTTAAACGATCCAAATGAGTAAAAGGTGAATGAGAACTGATGTTCCAAAGTATGACCTTTTAATGTGAAAAGTGGGTTTTCTCCCACATGGATAGTAGCACAAACCTATTCCTTGATTTTTTTTATAAATAGCTTGTACCACATAGAAAATAAAAAGAAGTCCTTTCAAGCCTCTCTTTATAAATAGATTCTTACGACACCGGTTTATTAAGTCAAGAAAACAAGAGTCGTCTCTTTTATTCTCGGTCTCCTCAGTCTTTAATGTTTCAATTATTCAGGTGATAGTTCTCGGGCTCAATTCAAGTTTGTTGAGAGTATTTTCAATTTATCGATTATATTAGTATCTCGTTTTATCCTAGGAAGCAGGTCGCTAAATATAGATGGTGCGGGGTGAAATTGCTTAAAGAGACAGTTATTCTGGACTCGAGATTAAATACAATCTCTATTTATTTTCTCAAACCCTTCTCCTTATTTAGTAGTTAATTCTTATATGTTTATGTGATTTAAAAATTAACCATATTCTTGTGAATTAATTATATATTTGATATATATAATTATGTCTATATCGTACAAAATTGACAGCAGTATTAACTATTAAGCAGAGTGAACTCAACATGTCGCTTAGTTTCATCAATGCAAGAGATATGATAAAAAAGAACCAAAGTATTATACCATAAAATCGTCATGGGTACTTTATCGGATCTTTAAGGAAATGGGTCGGATCACTGCCAAGGGTGAAGACGGACGAGCTTCGGAGAATGCATCTCCGGAGCCTTGGCCCCCTATAGAGCTCTCCCAATATGGGATTCACTTACGACGACTATTGATGATGAAAAGTTATGACGACGATTGGTGAACTTGTGTATGAAGGTTTACGATGACCATTACGACGAAAGATTACAATGACCATAGTGGGGGAAGTGTGCGACGACCGCTACGACGATGATACCACGACGGTCGCTAAGTAGAATACAACGACGAAGAACAAGTATTGATGAGGAGTTTATAAAGGATGATCTTAAGTAAAGGGAGAAAGATTAAAATGATCAAGAAATGAAGAATGACCCGGGTTTTGGGGAAATGTCCCCGGACCCTCATAGGGGAGCCCGTGCTATATGGCCTCACGGGGTGGCTGCTCCGCAATACAAGTGAGATGACATGGAAGAATTAGTGAGAAGGTTGCTCCCACAACTAAGATAGGAAGAGGAGCCCCCCAAATGACCTCTCCATGCTTAGGGCGTGCCCTAGGAATGGGGGAGACCTCCGGGGGACTCCAATCCTTCACAGGGCGTACCCCGTGAAGAAAAAGGGCCCTCCGGGAGCCCGTCATCCCGAAAAACATTTTGAAGGTGTCGTTCTAGAATCTTGCGGGTTATCCTCGAAGGGGAACATTCATAAACATCTTGTGTGTACTTTGGGAGCCCTGTCTCCGTATTCGGTGGGTTATCCTCGATGGGAGACTTTGGGGTTATCTTGCACTTTGCACTTCTACGCTTGGGATCACTTATCCTATAGTCTGGTGGGTTATCCTCATTGGGGTCAAGGATTCGCTTTGCATTTTCGGTAAGTCATGGCTATACCTGCGGTTACGAGCGATGAAAGCAGCGTAGTGGATGGGGATATCCTTCAGCCGGGGAGTTTCTTTGTCCGTGAAGTCTTAAAGTCATAACCGAGCCTTGGGCTTTTGTGACTAGGCCGCATCGTCGGAAACTCCTAAAGCAAATTAATGTTCAATTTATAATAGGAAGTTGGTTCGATAACTCCTACTGGGCCACAAAATGAGAAGCCAAGTCCATCTAGGTTTCTTGTTCCCCAAGAACTACGTCTGGCTTGATCATCTATAAAAGGAGGTACATAGGCACATTGTGAGGGCATGTGTTTTGAGAGCTCTGAGAAGGCAAACATAAACCTTTCAATCTCAGCCATTTCTTAAGCACAAGTCAACGCACTCTGGTGATTTCCCTGATCATCGACCACCGCTGCAGATCTTGATTCTGGCCGCGAACCTCAAATCCTTGTTAACCAAATTCCTTCATTAAAAAATTAGCGCTATAAGGAGGGGCTTGAATCAAATCGAATCTTAGGAGGAAAAGATGTCTAACAATGATGGAAACTCTCGCAACAACTGCTACAACTCTGAAGATTGAATCTTCAAGCAACATGGAGATGGACGCTTCAAGCAATATGGAGATGGATGTTTCCAGAAACATGAAGATGGATGCTTCAAGCAACATAGAGATGGATGATTCAAGCAACATGGAGATGGATGCTTCAAATAACATGGAAATGATCACTTTACGTGACATAATGAAGAACTCCTTGAACAACAAACTAATGATCGTTTTAAGCGACACGATGAAGAACGCCTTGAATGGCAAACTAACAATCGCTTTAAGCGATAGGCTGAAGAACGCCTTGAATGGAAAACTAACGATCACTTTAAGCGACATGATGAAGAATGTCTTGACCTGTAATAACTCGAATTTTAAGACCTTGTAAAACGTTTAATGAATAGTAACCCTGACAGACGGGAAAAACTTTTGAGCCCACACTATATAGTGCATGAGAAAATGAGTTTCGGAATTGATATTACGACTATACGTACCAAATGAGTGTATGTAAACGCTATTAGTTTTCGAAGAAAACAAACTTTGAAAAATGACTGTATTTACGACTTATCGAGGATTACGGGAATCACAATATAATTACGAGATTAAAATCCTGTGGATTTATATTCAAGTAGGATAAATAAAAATATAAGGAATAAATACGAAAGGAATTTCTTTGCGAACCACTTACGGGTAAGTATTACGGAGAACGTTTAAGTAACCGAGCGAACGCGTAAACGATTAATTAAACGTAACACACTAACTAAACCATGGTAAGGAAGTAACCATGGTTACTTCATCAAATAGTGAGCTAACCATAGGATGACCAAGCTAGCTAGCAAATACTGTGCTAAGAAGCTAACCTTGTAGTTTAGCTTGTAAGCTAGCAAGCTACAAAGATATGTTCATGGATTTGGTGACAAGAATAAACCTAGAATGCTATCCTAGGAAGAATAAAATCAAGTTGCAAATATATCAAGTCACCTTCCAAGAAGCAACCTAGAAATCATCCAAGAGAAGCAACCAAGTGCTATAAATACCCCCCCCCCCACAAAGCTCCCATTCGGCAATTTGAAGAAAAAAAAGGGAAATGGGAATTCAAAACTCCAAGCTCTAGTTCTTGTAAAATCACCCAATTAATTCCCATGCCTCCTAGAAACTAAACTAAGGTAAGAAAAATCTTTCATCTCCTTTTATCAAGGTTTGATGGGTGGAATAAATTCAAGAAACTCACTAGTGAATAGTGTGAATAGTAACCTTTCTTTGGTTTCTTGATTTTAATGGTGGTTTTAGGTTCTAAAAATCATACCAAGCACTTCCAAGCCTGCACCATCCTCAAGAACACATTTCAAGCTTTTAATAAAGGTAAAAATCTTTGGCCTAACTTTATTTAAGGTTCATGTTTAAGATCCATTTAGTAGGTGTTAGTAAACCTAGCTTACTAAGTGTTATTGATTAAATCTTGATGATTAAGTTAAGTAGACTTAAGGTTGGTTGTTGTTTCCTCAAGAACATGATGTTCTTGAGAGGCGTTTGTGTGTTGATGATGATATGATGATTGTTGGTGGTTGTGTTGATAGTTAAGGCGTAAATGAAATCCGGATCGTAAACGTAACTTCGTTAAAACCAACCTTAACTTTAAGTTTCTGCAGAAAGTCCCGAAGTTGTAAACTGTAGATTCTTGAAAACTAACTTTTTTTAGGATATAAAATGTTATAAGGATCGTTTAGGCGCTTGAATCACTTGATTCCGATTTACGGATCAAAAGTTATGATCGTTTTAGTAAAAGTGAATTACGCGACAAAAACTGCTACGAATTACGAATTTTGAAAATATAAAGGATAGACTTAAAAGTATTCATAAATCATGAAATTTTTACAGAGTAACATATTGAGTTTACTAACTGTCATAAAAATATCAAGTGAAAATAATGATTTCTCAATTTTATAAAAATGTCAGAGCCGAGACCACGCGACTAGAAATCGTAAGAATCTTTAAGCGGAGCCGACAACGATAATGAGAATGAACTCAAGATACTTAGGAAAATGAAGTGACCATAAAGTGATTATGACTTAAAAGAAACGTTAAGGGTAGTATGAGTTGAGAGGGTGTATAATGAGTAGCACATGAGTGCGAGTTACCGTAAATTAGGACGGAACCTAACGAAATGAAATATGTTTATGATTATAGATTTCCGAGCGGAACCTAGAGCATACTCCACCTCGAGATACCCAGGCAAGTTTACGAACCCAACTCCATTTTTACTGTTGTGTTGTGAAATTATTGTTTTACTATCATCGCTTAAATTCCATGTTTGCCGTGATACGTAGTTGTTGAATTTTCGCATAATATAGCGATGTTGTACGATAAGTATATATCGTGAAATGTTATTTCGCTTTAAGGCGTGACGTATTATATAAGACCGAAAGTCGGTCGGGATTTAAGATAAAACCCGGAAATCATTCCGGAGATATTATAGGGCGGATATAAGTCCATAATAGTACGTTTTAAAAGGGACTCATCATCCATTTACGAAACATTAAAACACTTCGAACTTTTAAAACAATTTCCCAACGAGCATATTCCCTCAACTATATTTTATTGATTCAGATAATAAATATTATATACGTATTCCTTTATTATAGGAGTAGTATACTTTAACGTTTATTTATTCAAACCCGATTAATCATTATAGATTATTAATTATGTAAACACAAACTAGTTGAGGAATATTATTTAAATAAATCTTTTAGAGAGTAAACTCATTCGAGGTATGATTAATATCAATTATCATTTAATTAATTATAGACTATTATTTAATTAATTATTATTTATTAACGGATTGTTATTGATTTAAAGATCATAGATCCTGATATAAAACATACTTTCTGATTTAGAAGTATTAGTCGAATAATTTCAGATCGTCGGTGAATATTATCCCGACTTATTATTATATTTAATATAGTTTCGAGAAGAAACTTTTCCCCTTATTAATTATATGTTCACAACGGTCAACTCACATCCTTAGTACTTCCTCCAAAATTCTCGGAAATACGTATATACATATATATACACTTATATTTTAAAGAGATAAACTATTTCTATCAACAAGCAAAACGCTTGGGGAACTTCGATGTGGTTCGAGTTCTCGAGATTGATAGAATTCTTTTAAAAGGACAATGGAGGGGTAGACTCTGGTACTATGTGTGCTAGATGGGCTACCAAAGGTACCGCAGGCGAAGGTACTCAGTGTACTCAAGAACTTGTGAAGTATGTGCATACCCGAAAATAGGACACGTAGCCCGAATGCGGCCAGGGTGATACCCGAGAGATGACGGTTTTGTCCTTTTACTAGTAAAGAAGATTACTTCTGTAGTACGACTAATCATCGTATGCGGTGGCTCCAGTGAGATGTCCAAACTCTTCCAATTGGAATTGATATGCAATACCGTAACCCAAGCCTAGGTGCTGGGATTACTACTAAGGTATTCGCAAGTTATAAAAAAACCCCTTAAAGAATTATTTTCGTAAGAAGGTGTGTGACACCAAGGAAAACTATTTTCGAATAAAATATATAAACAATATATGATGCTATCATACAGTCATTTCCATACTGTACATTATTATGCTGAGCATTATAGCTCACACTTGTTTTCTTAAATTGACACAACACAACAGTGAATCAAGATGCCTGCCATGAGAACCACATCCAGGAAACGGGTAGGAAATGGCCAGCTGTTCCATAGATTATTTGGTGTTGTACCTCAGGTAGTCAGAATAAGCTGGATTAGTTTTCAGTTGTTTATAGTTCGGATTATTTATAAGTATGGTTTATGTAAGATAAGAAATAAGAAACGTATATTTTTCCGGCGGACTAACCTTACCTAAAGGTCACTCCCCGGTAAGACTAATTATATTTGGGTTGTAATAAAATTTCTCTAGTAATGATGGTTCGTTTCCAAGACAATAACCTGTAAGTGTGTGTGTGATAAGTGTGGGGTCGTGAACCGTGAGTATTTACATATTGTAGTGTGAGTTGTGTGAGTTTAGATGGCGTGGTTTCTGAGACTCCTGATCCCGGGTTTTGGGGCGCCAGAGAAATGGTATCAGAGCCTTAGGTTATCAAATCTTGGAAACGATAGGATATAAAATACGTAGACCTAAGAATAATAAAACAATCAATTAGAGCTCAAGTCGAGTTCGTTGTCAGGCTACACGGGTAGTCTTGACTGTTTTACCCTCGAGGGAATTCCAACTCTAAGTTAGTAATACCTTGCCTATTGTGTCAGGTACCAGTGGAGCCTAGGAGGGAGGTTGAACCTGTTGATGATGTCATGATTCCTGAGCGTGACCCTATTCCCGAGCCAGAGAGCCCACCCATTGCTGATTCAGACGATGATCCTACTGAGGATGTCCTAGAGGAGGAGACTGAGCTTCCTGTCCCCGTAGCTAATGGCGTAGTATGGAGAGATATAGAGATGTACCCATACCAGGCTATTCGCTCTCCTACACCACCGCCAGGGATCCAGAGCCCTATGTCCCATACTGATGACGATGATGAGGAGGTGATACGCGCACAGTTCCATGAGGTCCATGATATATCCTCTAGCGACCCAGATTCACCTCTACCACCACCGGTGACCATGCATGTAGCTGTACACGACTGGATAGTGGGTCAGCTTAACACTGAGATCACTGCGACATCTGCTCACATTGCTGAGTTACGCCAGGCACTGACAGCTGAGAGAGCCACCCGACTAGGATACCCAGGAGATTTCAGAGCTGCTTCCCCAGCCATAGCCCGCAGAGAGATCGATGGGATTGAGGTCCGTACCAGGGTTCAGATGAGGATGACATCAGTTGGAGGATACATCCCGGTAGTGGATACAGAGATGATGATTGCAGGAGCGATGAGGAGGGTGCATGACCTCACTCGCAGTGATAGTGACTGAGAGATTAGTGACTAGATGTAGACCTTGAAGAAGGCTGAGTGACTTGTCACCAATTTTGATAGGATTGCTAGTAGTAGATAGCGTTCCTCGCCTTTCAGGGTACACGGCTTATGTATTTTCATTTCAGTATTTAGAACTAGTAGTGATAGATTATAATCAGGCATGTATGAACTTGGCTAGTTGTTTCATCCCCAAGATATAAATGGGAGATCTTATAAATATATATCTAAGCAGTTATTAAGAAATGATGTCTATATTACTGCACTTTATAAAACCTGTTAAATAATGAATATGATGAAGAAGAATAATTAGAAGAAGAGGCTGAGGATACCTAACAGGAAGGGAACCCCATGAATGAATTTATGGAACTGCTGAGAGCAAATCTGAACCTACAGCCTATTCCACCACAGCCCCATGCTGCCCAACAGACTGCAGCTACTGCCTTTAGAGCCTTCAAATCCCTCAAACCCCTAGAGTTTCTAGGATCTGCCGACCCCGTTGAAGCACGGGCCTAGCTTAAAGAAATAGAAAAATTCTTCGAGATACTAGGAGTTGAGGAACGACATAAGACTATTTTCGCCTCTTACATGCTGAAAGGAGAAGCTAACTATTGGTGGGAGTCCAAACGAAACCTAGAAACTAATGTTGTGAACCCATGGGATAGATTTACCCGACTGTTCTTAGACAAGTACTTCCCTAGGTTCATGGAAACCCAGATGGAGATTAGGTTTCTGGAGTTGAAACAGGATAAGATGACTGTGGCAGAATATGAGGCCAAATTTACTAAGTTGTCTAGATTTGTGCCTGAGTTTGTGAATACCAAAGAAAAGAAAGCGCGAATGTTTTAGCTTGGTCTGAAATAATGGATACAGAACCGAGTAGCAGTGTTAGAGCTGACAGACTATGCCACCTTAGTACAGAAAGCCTCGATTGTTGAAGCTGGCAGTGAGCAGATTGTGAAAGAAAAGGAAAATAGGAAGAGGAAGATAGGAAGTCAAGGAATAGGAACCGGGAACAGGAGCCTTCCGAGTAGGTTCGTCAGAGGAGCGGTGTCCCCACCTGCATGAGGCCCCGGATTCAGAAAGGCCCCGAGTGAAAGCGTTGGCCAAGGCGGCGGACAATCTAGGGCAACATTCCATAGCCAACCACGTGCCCCAATACCAGAGTGTCAAACCTGTAAGAAGAGGCACCTTGGAGTGTGTACCCAGACAAGAGCCCCTCTGAGATGTTACCTATGTGACCAAATCGGGCACCTTGCCAACAACTGCACCCGACCCAAAGTAACGTGTTTCCAATGTGGAAAAGCAGGACACATGAAGAGGGATTGCCCAATGTTGAAGCCCCCATCCTCAGGAATGATCAAAGCTGCATCCAACCGACCTCCAGCCGCTAGGACCTTCAACATGACTGTTCAGGATGCTGTCCGAAACACTAACGTGATAGCAGGTACCCTTTTGTTAAATTCCGAACATGCAAATGTCCTATTTGATTCTGGAACAACCAAGTCTTTTATATCTCAAGATTTTGCTAGAAAGTTAAAACTTAATGCCATACCGTTACGTGAGGTATTACGAATGGAAATAGCAAACAAAGAAATAATCCCTGTAAATCAAGTATACCCTAAGTGCAAGCTGAAATTTGAAGGGAAGATCTTCGAGGTCGACCTAATACCATTCGCATTAGGAGAATTTGATGTGATCTTAGGAATGGATTGGTTATCCAGTAACGGAGCGCAAATAGATTGTGAACAGAAGAAAGTTAAGATAAGAGTGCAGAATAAAAAAGAAGTAGTGTTTAAAGGTCAACGACAGAACCAGAAATTTCTGACCATGCTTCAAGCAAAGAGATTATTAAGGAAAGGTAACGAGGCCTATTTGGCTTATGTGATAGATACCAAGAAGGAAGTCCCTAATATACATCACATACCCATAGTAAACGAATTCGAGGATGTATTTCCAGAAAACTTACCAGGATTACCACCTGACCGAGAAATAGAGTTCGCTATAGAGTTAGCGCCAGGGACGGCACCAGTATCCAAGGCCCCATATAGGTTAGCCCCAGTTGAGATGAAAGAACTAGCTTCTCAAATGCAAGAATTATTAGATAAAGGAATGATAAGGCCCAGTATGTCGCCATGGGGAGCGCCAGTACTATTCGTCAAGAAAAAGGACGGCAGCATGAGATTATATATAGACTATCGAGAGCTGAATAAACTGACTATTAAGAATAGGTACCCTCTTCCCAGAATTGATGACCTATTCGACCAACTCAAAAGAGCTGTACATTTTTCCAAAATAGATTTAAGAACCGAATATCACCAGTTGAAAATCAAACCGGAAGATATACCAAAGACTACTTTTCGCACTAGGTATGGACACTATGAGTTCTTAGTCATGTCATTTGGGTTAACCAATGCACCCGCAGCCTTTATGGATTTGATGAACAGAGTGTTCAAAAAGTACCTGGATATATGTGTGATAGTTTTTATAGATGATATTCTGATCTACTCAAAGATAGAGCAAGAACATGCAGAACATTTGAGGATAGTCATATAAATCTTGAGGAATGAGAAATTGTATGCCAAGTTCTCGAAGTGCGAATTTTGGTTGAGAGAAGTTCAGTTTTTAGGACATGTGGTGAGTAGCAAAGGAGTTTTAGTTGACCCTGCCAAGATAGAGGGGGTATCCAATTGGGAAAGGCCAACAACCCCAACAGAGGTTAGGAGTTTTGTGGGTTTAGCAGGATATTACCGAAGATTCGTACAAGACTTTGCTAAGATAGCAAGTCCACTGACTAGACTTACCCGGAAGGCAGAAAAGTTCGTATGGACGGAAAAATGCGAGGAGAGTTTTCAAGAACTGAAAAGGAGGCTGGTGTCAGCACTAGTGCTCGCCCTTCCCGATGGAAAGGGAGAGTTTGTGATATACAGCGACGCATCGCTTAAAGGATTAGGATGTGTACTAATGCAGCACGGCAAAGTTATAGCGTATGCATCTCGGCAATTGAAGGAATATGAGAGCAGATACCCTATACATGATCTAGAATTAGCAGCCATAGTATTTACCTTAAAAATTTGGAGACACTACCTATACGGTGAGAAATGCGAGATCTACACTGACCATAAAAGCCTCAAATATATTTTTACTCAGAAGGAACTGAACATGAGACAGAGGAGATGGTTAGAGTTGATAAAAGACTACGACTGTGAAATTTTGTATCACCCGAGTAAAGCCAATGTGGTGGCTGACGCCCTTAGTAGGAAGGAAAGACTCAAGATGATAATGACATCGGAGAAATTAATTAAGGAATTTGAGAAGATGGAAATTGAAGTGAGAGTGACCGGTAAGGGAACGGAAGGATTTTTTGAGATTAAGCTAGTACCAGAACTGACTGAAAAGGTACGAGTATGTCAGGAAAAGAAGATGAGTGAGGAAAAAGGGACATTGACTGGTGAAGAAGTGAGATGCGAGAAGGATGAGAAAGGGATCATGAGGTATGCGTCCCAGATTTGGATTCTGAATGTGCAAGAATTGAAGGACGAGCTGTTGCATGAAGGGCACAGCTCTAGATATTCAAACCACCCAGGAAGTACGAAAATGTACCGTGACCTTAAGGAATATTATTGGTGGCCTAACATGAAGAGAGAAGTAGCAGAGTGGGTCAGCAAGTGCTTGACATGCCAGAGAGTGAAGGAGGAACACCAGCGACCTAGTGGACTGTTACGACCCCTAGAAATTCCGGAATGGAAATGGGAACACATAGCCATGGATTTTGTGACGGGCTTACCAAGGACAAAGACTAATCACGATGCTATATGGGTTATCATTGATAGACTGACCAAGTTCGCACACTTCCTACCAATCAACGAAAGGTACACCATAGACAAGTTGGTAGATATTTACTTGAAGGAAATTGTAGTAAGACGCGGCGTTCCTTTAGCCATAGACCCGAGGTTTAATTCCCGATTTTGGAGAAGCTTCCAGGAATGTGTAGGCACCAGACTAAACATGAGTACTGCTTACCACCCCCAGAATGATGAACAAAGCGAAAGGACTATATAGACCCTAGAAGATATGTTGTGAGTGTGTGCCATCGATTTCAAAGGAAATTGGGATGATCACTTAACCCTGATCGAATTTTCTTACAATAATAGCTATCACGCTAGCATAGGAATGCCCCCGTATGAAGCTCTTTACGGGAGAAGATGTCGCTCTCCCCTGTGTTGGGATGAAGTTGGAGAACACAAGATATTAGGACCAGAGTTAGTCCAGCAGACTAGAGAAATGGTAGGACTCATTAGGAAGAGACTGGTAGCAGCCCAGGACAGACAAAAGAAGTACGCCGACCAGACCAGGAAGGATAGGGAATATGAAGTAGGAGATTCTGTGTTATTGAAGGTATCTCCGTGGAAAGGAGTGATGAGATTTGGAAAGAAGGGGAAGCTGAGTCCCAGATTCATAAGACCTTTTGAAATTTTGAGGAGGATAGGACCTCTAGCTTACGAGCTCGCCTTGCCTCCTAATTTGTAACAAGTACACAACGTGTTCCACGTGTCCATATTGAGAAAGTACCATGCCGATGTCGGACATGTAATAGAGTACGAGCAGGTAGATTTACAACCAAACCTGACCTACATCGAGCAGCCAGTCAGGATAATGGACCAGAAAGAACAAGTGCTGAGGAACAAAATGGTGAAGCTAGTTAGGATCTTGTGGAGAAATCAAAATGTTAAGGAATCAACTTGGGAACTTGAAGATGCAATGAAGAATAGATATCCCCACTTATTTTCTAATTGATTCCGGGACGGAATCCTTGTTAGAGGGGAAGACTGTAATAACTCGAATTTTGAGACCTTGTAAAATGTTTAATGAATAGTAACCCTGACAGACGGGAAAAACTTTTGAGCCCACACTATAGTGCATGAGAAAATGAGTTTTGGAATTGATATTACGACTATACATACCAAATGAGTGTATGTAAACGCTATTAGTTTTCGAAGAAAACGAACTTTGAAAAACGATCGTATTTATGACTTATCGAGGATTACGGGAATCATAATATAATTACGAGATTAAAATCCTGCGGATTTATATTCAAGTAGGATAAATAAAAATATAAGGAATAAACACGAAAGGAATTTCATTGCGAACCACTTACGGGTAAGTATTATGGAGAACGTTTAAGTAACCGAGCGAACGCGTAAACGATTAATTAAATGTAACACACTAACTAAACCATGGTAAGGAAGTAACCATGGTTACTTTATCAAATAGTGAGCTAACCATAGGATGACCAAGCTAGCTAGCAAATAGTGTGCTAAGAAGCTAACCTTGTAGTTTAGCTTGTAAGCTAGCAAGCTACAAAGATATGTCCATGGATTTTGTGAAATTATTGTTTTACTATCATCGCTTAAATTCCATGTTTGCCATGATACGTAGTTGTTGAATTTTCGCATAATATAGCGATGTTGTACGATAAGTATATATCATGAAATGTTATTTCGCTTTAAGGCGTGACGTATTATATAAGACCGAGAGTCGGTCGGGATTTAAGATAAAACCCGGAAATCATTTCGGAGATATTATAGGGCGGATATAAGTCCATAATAGTACGTTTTAAAAGGGACGCATCGTCCATTTACGAAACATTAAAATACCTCGAACTTTTAAAACAATTTTCCAACGAGCATATTTCCTCAACTATATTTTATTGTTTCGGATAATAAATATTATATACGTATTCCTTTATTATAGGAGTAGTATACTTCAACGTTTATTTATTCAAACTCGATTAATCATTATAGATTATTAATTATGTAAACACAAACTAGTTGAGGAATATTATTTAAATAAATCTTTTAGAGAGTAAACTCATTTGAGGTATGATTAATATCAATTATCATTTAATTAATTATAGGCTATTATTTAATTAATTATTATTTATTAACGGATTGTTATTGATTTAAAGATCATAGATCCTGATATAAAACATACTTTCTGATTTAGAAGTATTAGTCGAATAATTTCAGATCGTCGGTGAATATTATCCCGACTTATTATTATATTGAATATAGTTTCGAGATGAAACTTTTTCCCTTATTAATTATATGTTGACAACGGTCAACTCACATCCTTAATACTTCCTCTGAAATTCTCGGAAGTACGTATATACATATATATACACTTATATTTTAAAGAGATAAACTATTTTTATCAACAAGCAAAACGCTTGGGGAACTTCGATGTGGTTCGAGTTCTCGAGATTAATAGAATTATTTTAAAAGGACAATGGAGGGGTAGACTCTGGTACTATGTGTGCTAGATGGGTTATCAAAGGTACCGCAGGCGAAGGTACTCAGTGTACTCAGGAACTTATGAAGTATGTGCATACCCGAAAATGGGACACGCAGTCCGAATGCGGCCAGGGTGATACCCGAGAGATGACGGTTTCATCCTTTTACTAGTAAAGAAGGTTACTTCCATAGTACGACTGATCATCGTATGCGGTGGCTCCAGTGAGATGTCCAAACTCTTCCAATTGGAATTGATATGTAATACCGTAACCCAAGCCTAGGTGCTGGGATTACTACTAAGGTATTCGCAGGTTATAAAAAAAACCCCTTAAAGAATTGTTTTCGTAAGAAGGTGTGTGACACCAAGAAAAACTATTTTCGAATAAAATATATATATACAATATATGATGCTATCATATAGTCATTTCCATACTGTACATTATTATGCTGAGCATTATAGCTCACACTTGTTTTCTTAAATTGACACAACACAATAGTGAATCAAGATGCCTGCCATGAGAACCACAGGCAGGAAACGGGTAGGAAATGGCCAGCTGTTCCGTAGATTATTTGGTTTTGTACCTCAGGTAGTCAGAATAAGCTGGATTAGTTTTCAGTTATTTATAGTTTGGCTTATTTATAATTATGGTTTATGTAAGATAAGAAATAAGAAACATATATTTTGCCGGCGGACTAACCTTACCTAAAGGTCACTCCCCGGTAAGACTAATTATATTTGGGTTGTAGTAAATTTTTTCTAGTAATGATGGTTCGTTTCCAAGATAATAACCTGTAAGTGTATGTGTGATAAGTGTGGGGTCGTGAAGCGTGAGTATTTACATATTGTAGTGTGAGTTGTGTGAGTTTAGATGGCATGGCTTCCGAGACTCCTGACCCCGGGTTTTGGGGCGCCACATGACCGGAAAACTAATGATTGCTTTAAGCGACATGATGAAAAATGCCTTAAATGGCAAACTAACGATCATTTTAAGCGATATGATGAAGAATGCCTTGAATGGAAAATAAACGATCACTTTAAATGACATGATGAAGAATGCCTTGAACGGAAAACTAACGATCGCTTTAAGCGACATGATAAAGAATGCCTTGAACGGAAAACAAATGATCGTTTTAAGTGACATGATGAAGAATGTCTTGAACGGCAAACTAACGATCGCTTTAAGTGACATGATGATGAATTTCTTAAACGGAAGACTAATGATCGCTTTAAGAGAAATGATGATGAACGCTTCAGACGGCCAAATGACACATATTTTACGTAATATGAGGATGAACATCCATCATTATGCTTCAACAATGGTAGTTTATTGGAGCAGCTTCATCGGATGGAAAACTCTTTAAAGCACTTCAGGAAAAGCTTGGGTCTGAGCAAGGGTGACGAAAGTCAATACCACCCTCGAAGATGTCACTCCAAAGAGAAATCAATTGGTGATGAACCTAAGACGGTTCAATCCAACGACTTGACGATTGAAAAAAATCAAGAAGAATCTTCATCTTCTCGTATAAAAGCCCGTTTGGGAAAGCAATTAGATGATGAAGATTTAAGGATGTTGATTGTGAAAACGCAAATATATAAAGATCAACTCAAGGAAGATCCCCCTATTTATACCAACATGCTTCCCATGAAGAGGGAAAGATTTCATGATGACAAGCATGTTTTTCTGCGATAAGAACAAATAAGCTCTCATTATTAGCAAGGAAACACCTATCAAAGGATTAACGATACTCAAGAAGGTCTTCAGGATGAAATTAATCACAAAAAGAAACTCAGAAAGACTCGGAGAGGGCCTAGACGTGGCTGAGAATGGCAAGTTGAACAAAGAAATGAGGATACTAAAGTCAGAGATGATCACATACTCGGTGAGAGATCTAGTGTATGCAATTGCATGCTTTCTGAGAAGAGGAAGAGACTTCACGAAGATAGATGCATTAATTGCAAAGGAAGATAGATACTTTCTGGAGGAGCTCACCATATTGGCTATGCCCATATAGCTACCGATGATTTTGCGAATGAAACTCTCCCACCGACGCAAAGAAGAGTTGAAAGTAATATCTTCGGAGAGATAGAAGCAAATCGTATACGTCATCCTCATTATGACGCCATAGTTATAAGATTTAATATCAAAACAGTGAGTGTTCTCCGAGCATTCATTGATAATTGGAGTTTTGTCAACGTTCTTTACTATGACGTATACAAGAGGCTAGGGTTGTGAGATAAGGATATGAAGAAAGAAGAAAGCTACATTTACGGCATCTGTGGAAAGGCAGTGAAAGTAAAATGAGCCATCGACCTTCCAATAATCATTGGAGAAGAGCCTTTATATCTACGTAGAACATCCAATTCATGGTATTAGATCAAGAGTCGTCATACAATATCCTCCTTGGGCAACCCTTCTTAAGGGAGATGCGAGTAATCACCTCTGTCCACCATTAATGCATTAAGCTCCCTACATCTTACGAGACTAGGCGTGTATGTGTATAATAAGAGGATTATGAGGAATGCTATAATAGTTGCATCGTCATATTTCAGAAGAAAATAGGTGTAGATCAAAACAATGGAGTTAACGCACTACGCAGCCGGGAAGAAGTAAATGAGGGGAGTGTAGAAATAGAAGATATGGAAGTAGGACATGATGTGTTCACAATGGAAGAAGGTGTTGATACCAATTTAACAAAGGACATGGAACTTCAAAGTGAGATGGAGCACATCTTGATGGAATTGGAAGATCCAAAACACACTACCCTTCCCGGGGAGACTAAAAGGGTTTTGACTTTAACCTCAACCCTCGTATGCCAGTTGCAATAGAAAGGACTGGTCTAGAGGAATATATGATCGACATCCCGATCTCTCAAGAAGTTGAAAGTAGGATATTAAAAATTGGATCGCAACTCAGATCCCCCTTGAGGAAAAAGATCATGGAGTTTTTGAAAGCTAATCTAGATGTATTTGCATGGAGCCACGCAGACATGGTGGGGATAGACCCGGAAGTAATGTATCATCATATGAATATAGACCCCAAAATAAAGGGGGTAAGGCAAAAGCATTATCCTGTTAGCGGAGAGAGAGCACAGGCATTAAAAGAAGAAGTCGATTGATTGTTAAACTTAGGGTTGATAAAAAAATCTTTCTACCCTGAGTGGTTAGCCAATCCAGTCCTAGTAAAGAAACCCAATGGAAAATGGAGAACTTATGTCGATTTCACTTACTTGAATAAGGCGTGTCCCAAGGATTGTTTTCCATTACCGCGCATTGATCAATTAGTGGACGCTACGGCAGGACATGCTCCCCTTAGCTTTATGGACGCTTATTCCGGATATAATCAAATCCATATGTATG
The DNA here is from genome assembly GCF_009905375.1 of Apium graveolens. NCBI lineage: Eukaryota > Viridiplantae > Streptophyta > Magnoliopsida > Apiales > Apiaceae > Apium > Apium graveolens. Next base: position 53,633,815 of record NC_133652.1, read on the forward strand.
ATCCAGATGAAGAGCACGCCTCTTTCATTACTGATAGAGGATTGTATTGCTACATCGGACTACCGTTTGGATTAGTCAATGTCGGAGCTACATGTCAAAGGTTGGTTAACATGATGTTCAAAGAGCAGATTGGTAAGACCATGAAGGTCTACATAGACGACATGCTTGTAAAATCAAAAGAAGCCGTGGATCATGTATGTTAGGTCACACACACACTGTAGAGGGGGTGAATACAGTGTATAGTACACTCAAATCGAACTTTAAGAACTTAAGTAACAGAAAACAAACTTTATTGAAACAATAAACTCTGTTACAGTATGGAACTGTTACCTCTCAGTGATGAACAAATATCACGAGAGCTGCTAGGGTTATATAGAATAATAACTACGATAATGATAACACTTATAGTGTAAACCCTATGTCTGTGTTTATATACTACACAGTTACAAGATAATCGCTAATTGATATGGAATATAATTCTGCTTCCTAAAATATATCAATCAGATATCTTTTCTTCCAAGTATTCCATTCTTCACGGAATTCCTTCTTCATGCATATCTCTTCTTATGTTTATCTCGATCTTCTTTCCTTTAATCAGCTACTGTCCTTATCTGATTGTCCTTTAGCACTTAAGTTCTGATATCTATCTTCTGATGATTATCTCCTGATAATATAAGTACTGATATCCTTAAGTCCTGACTTCCAGTATAAGTACTGATCAACAGTTAAGTACTGATTTATCCTGTTCACGTAAGATCTGAAAGCTAAACATAAAACATATTAGCCATGACATTATCAAATATATCTAACAATCTCCCCCAACTTGTAAATTAACAAAATATACAAGTTTAACAGATATTTGATGATGTCAAAAACATTAAGTACAAATGCATGAGAAATAGACTAGATAACTACAACTTACAGTCCTTAAAGTTTTTACCAATTTCAACTTCTGATAACAACTTCAATCTGTATAAATATCATAATTTAAGCAGTTGTAGATCTTCGACTCGGCTTCTTCATTTTCTGATCTCTCTGATGTCAGGAGTTGTTCTGAGATAGTTCTTCAACAAATATTTCTCAGCATATCTTAGTTCATCAATCATTCTCCTTTTAACACCTTTAAGCTCTGCAGTATCTTCACCAGATTGAAAGATTGCAGCTCTGAGATCATTAATCTTTGCTTTTCTTAACTCCTGATCTAGTCTTATGACATAAGCTTTGTCAGATTCAAGATTGAATTAAGTCCCTTAATACCAAGATACGTTCTGATATGTGTAGTATTAGGCTTCATATCAACAATATCACCATTGTGATCTCTGTACTTTGGAACATATATGCTGTCAGACTTAACAGAATAAAGCCTTTTCTGTCTCTGAATCTGTTCTTTTAAGTAGTTTGCAGCAGTCTTTGATATTCTGTCATCCACTTGAAGTAAGAAAAGTACATGCTCCAATTCTTCAAAATACTTCAAAGGAATGGCATTTTGTCTTATATGATAAACCCTGCCATCTGTCATGAAATACAACATGATGTATTCTTTCAAGTAGGTATGGTAAACCATCTGTACAGATTCCAGTTGATTCAATCTCTAAGGAGTTGCTCCAATACCTGGTTCACTCAAGGAAGTTGGATCATTGGTAGTGTTGTGTACTCTTCTTTCATCAGCACTTCCCAATCCAGTTTTATCTCTAGCTTCCTTTCCAGTAACTACTCTTGCTTCAAAACCACTTACAGTAGTCTTCAAATATTGAGTCTATTTTGCTTTAGTGAATCGTGGTAGGAGTGCTTTAGATCTATTTTCTGATATCAAGTTAACTTGAGCACTGTCAGAGGTTACTTGCTTCTTCTGAATATCAGAACTTACAATTTCTTGACTCTGAACAACTTGAGCCATGGCAGAGGTTGTTTTAAGAACTTTTCTTGTAGTCAGAGCAAGATCATCTTTTCCATCAGTAATTTCTTCTTCCTCAGGAGGTACATAAGGCTTGATAGGTTCACCAACCTTTTCTTTACCCTTGGATCTTGGATCTATCTGTGGTTGTGATCTAGCCAAAGTTGCTTTAGTATGTATCCTTTCTTTGATCACAATGCCTTTAGGTTTTGGAAGTAACTTTTTACCAGAAGCTTCAGATTTAGATGTGACTTTCTCTGATTTAAGTCTGGCTTCTTCTTCCTTTAAACTTTCCAAGTCCATCCCTGGATTTTCTTGAAGAAATAACTGTCTTGACATTTCCTCATCAAGATCTAAAAGTTCATCAGAACTTATCCTTTTACCAGCAGCAGAACTTATTCTTTTCCCAGTATTAGAACTTGTTCTGTGACTAGCTTGTCTTGATGTAAACCTTCTACCTTGACTATGACCACTACCCGTTCCAGAGGTTCCTTGGTCATCTTTTCCATCATCCTTTCCTTGCAGTGTCTTGTTGGTTTTGCATTTGGACTTAATTACCTTCTCCCCCTTTTTGGAATCAGCAGGTAATAAAAGAGAGATAAGTAGTTCCACTGAGGTCTGGATTTCAGTAAGTTGCGATTGCTGAGAAGCTTGATTTGTCAGAATTTGATCAATCTTAGCTTGTTGCTTCTCTTGAGTTTTCTCAATATAAGCAACCCTGTCAATGGTAGGTTGGAAGAACTTTTTCTTATCAATTTTCCAAACTTGTTCCTGTTTGATAAAGTTCTCCTGAATCTTGTGTAGCTCTGCATGAGTATTGGAATGAAGACCTTGTAGATGTTTAGTACTCAATGCAGTGACTCTAAGCTGGGTTTTAAAATCATCAGAATTTAACATTTCATCAGCTTTAGTCAAGTGCTCAGCAAGATGTAAAGCATTTGGAACACATGAAACTGAGTTCCATTCCTTAGTCCACTCCTGACCTGCAGGAGTTTCACTCCAAGGTACTGGTGCATCCCTGATAACAAACTCCTTTACCAGTTCAGACTTAGGAAGAGTCAGTGGAGGAGTATGTCCTGAAGGACCTGCTTCATCAGCATCTACAGTTGTAGTAGCCTCACCAGTATCTCCAACATTTGCAGCATCAGAACTTAAAGAATCAGTATCTTCTGATAAGACAATAGTGTGAGTAGCAATGGAGGCTTCAGCATCCTCTAATTGCTGATCTGATACTAAGTTCTGATCAACAGCCATATCCTGATGCTCACCTAAAATCTGATCATCAGCATCTTGATGCAGAGAAGGTGTTGTTGATAACTCTGGAGTTTGAACAGCATCAATAACAGGTGATAATAGTACAAGGTTGTAAAGACTAGTTGTTCCTACCGAGATGAACTAGTGAACTACCTCTCAATCCTCCCGAACTTTATCTTTTATGGAATCCTGCAGCGTCCTTTTCCGAAGTATGTTTTTAGCTCTATTTGTGACCTTTTCTCGTATGTGGGACTCCTTCTGGCGCACTTTTCTTTCAATATTTCAGCATCGGTAAAATCCCTATCAATAATAGGCCGTAGAAGTAATATTTGTTGTTGGAGCTTCTAAGAAAAGTATTTCAGGCACAACCAGGTTCTGAATATCAATTTCAGCACTTGTGCCTGGATCAACAAGAGACACAGATGGTGAGTTAGCCTTGTCAGATACAGCTTCCTGAGATAAAGTTGATGGAGAAGAAGTGACTGGAGCAAATTCCTTGCCTTGTGATATCAGAGATTCCTGATCCCCTTCCTTAGCTGCTTCCTCCTCATCATCTGAAACTGGCCTTTGTGCCCTCTGTTTCTTGTACTTCCTTGTTGATTTGGATTCCTTGGGAGTTTCAGGAACTATCATACGTCTAAGCCTCTTAAGAAGCCTAGAACCCCCAATGTCAGAATCCTTCTGAGAAGTTGCTTTCTCAGCTTCAATCACCTCAGGTTCTGAAGAAGGAATCTGTTCCTCAGAATCTGATTCATCTCTCAAAGTAAATCTCCTCCTCTTTTGAGGTGTTTGAGGAACAGTCTTTGTTCTCTTTGACTTAGAGGATGTAGGCTTCACAGTAGGTGCTGAAGAAGAAGGTTGAGCAGTCTGTGAAGTGGAGAGATAGGATTTGAGATAAGTTCTGAGGGTAGGTTGAGTAGAATGAGAGGTAGGTACTGAGGTTGGACATCAGAGTAAACAGATCTATAAGTATCAGGATCAGCATTTACTAGGATCTGTTTCACAGACTTAGGAATCTGTAATGGTCTAACCACTTTCTTCTTAGTATCAGCATTTACCAGGTCATTAAAGTACCTTTTTGCAACCTTAAAAGGTGGGGTTTGAGTGCTGACTAAATGAGGTTCATCAGTACAGTAAGTGTAAATAAGTTGACAGAATCTAGCAAAATAAACAACATCTCTATCCTCTGTCATCCTATCCCCAATAAAACCAATTATTCCAGTTGCAAAATCAAAATGAGTTTGATGGATAATAGCATACCCTATGTGCTGACTCAGAATTGGGATAGCATCAAAATTTGAACATTTGTTCCCAAAAGCTTTGGTGATGCAATCAAAGAAGAAACTCCATTCTCTTCTGATATTTGCCCGTTTCAACTGTCCAAGTTTCGTGAGACTCTTTTCATATCCCAATTCAGCCATTAACTCCCGAAGGGCTGAGTCCTCTGGAACTGAGAAAGTACAATCCTCGGGAAGATGTAAAGCCCTGCGTACTGTACCAGGAGTGACTACAAAAGATGAATCACCCACTTGGAAGATAATACTGGGAGTTCCACGGTTACCACCATCATCAAAAACGCCAGTCCTCCAGAACCTCAGAACTTGTTGACTTGAAAATAATTCAGGCTGAGTTAAGGCGTACCCAATCTCACTATGTGCAAGAAGATCTTGCACAAAGTGCAATTCAGATGGAGCTTCAGCATGATCAAGAATTGCAGCATAGTTGTTTGGAACAAACTTTGCTCCATCAATGATTAAATCCTTTGGTGCCATGAAAAAATTGAGAATTAAGTATGCCTGATAGGTGTTTGATATAATATCTGTATGAAAACAACGGAAATAGTAAAGTGAAGGAGAGTAAAAGTAAGAAGAGAGATAAAAGATGAAGAAATTAAAAAGATTAAAGAAATCTTCTCTCTGCTGTACTTATACAAAAAAAATATTACCGTTGGACACCTGTCAGACATGCAGTAATAACGGATAGTTACTGGGCTCGAGAAAACAGTAATCATTACTTACCCATTTGCCGAGTTTCAAGGAAAAACTGTTCCATTTATCAAGGGAAACAATTCAAATTTTAACCCGTTATCACTGATTGAATTATTTTTCACTGCAACATTAATATTCTGAAAATAAATCATGTTAAAAATGACCGAGATAATTTCGATGAATAAGTGCTGACAGAGAATCAGAACTTAACTAAAGGCACAATGTAAATGGTCATCAGAATATCAATCAGGATTTATCAACACAAGATAAAATAACTCAGAGATAAAATCTTGAAGTAAAAACAATTTTCATTAATATATCAAGTCAATACATTTATTAAATGGAAATGACATCAATACCTATACAAGATTTTCCCTAAGCTTCTAACCATAACATCAACAGCTTTAGTCCTAGCTAAGAAGCCTGACAAAGCTGAGGATGAAGAAGAACAGGAAGAAGACGAGATTAAGTCATCTTCCTCTTCCTATCTTCGACGAACAAGATGGCGAGTCGTATGATTCGCTCTTGCTGACGGATAGCTTCCCGCCTTTCCTCCTCCAATCGCTCCAGATGGCGATGGTAGTCCATATAGAAGAATAGGAGGTGAGTTAGCACCTCCTGTGGGACAGAATCCCAGATCTCCTCAGGAATAGCTGTTACATGCCACTCCTGCTGCCAATCGGCACAACTTAGCTCCATTGTGAAGGTTTGGTTGTTCAAAAACATGTTGTATCGAACCATTGTGTTTTTGATAGAAGGAGGATAAGTGTGTGAGAAGAATGTGATGGAAAGACTGATGTGAAGTGGTTGCTTATATAGGCAAGAGAATGCCAAGAAACGCAAAAATATTTAATGCTGACAGGTAGAATTAATTTTACCTCGTCTCCCTAGACTTTGAAAAAGAATAACAGTCATTGGAAAGAGGAAGCATGGTCTAGACCGCACAAAACACAAGAAACAGTGGTCTGTTCAAGTACAAATACCATTAATCCTAATCACAGTGACTATTAATCTTTCACTTCAACATATTCGAGTACAAACTGAGACTGTTATCAAATTTTATTCAAAGATAAGCCAAGTAAAGGATTAGACTGAGAAATCAGAACTTAGACCTATACCAGAACTTAACAGTCATCAGAACATAATTTCTTAACTCGAAAAAGGAATGCCTATCTTAGTAAATACTCATACAAGTTCTGAGTTATGGACGTCAGTACTTAATCATCAGAACGTGTAACTTAGAACTTGTCCTCAGAATTTGTGCAATAATGACATATTGACTATTTTATCTAAAATAACATAGACCACCACAGAAATTTTCATCATTCAGATGGAGTGATTAGTGTGTGCATTAAGCTAAAAACAGACAAAGAGTAAAGTCTGATTCACTGCAGTACATCTTAGAAATAAGGCATAACTAAAATTTTGCTAAAGATCTGTCATTGTCCTGAAACCGACTGAAGAATGAGTTTATGCTTTAGTCCACCTCAACTATTTTGCGCTAATTTTATGCATCTTTTGAAATTCTATTTTACAGTGGCTTCTCAGTGTAAGTGAGTCACGACTGTTTATCAAAATTTATGCTATTTTCAGAGTATTTCTCCAGTAATCATAGAGTGTGAAAAGTCATCAAGAAAATATTTTGCTTTTCTGATGCATATTTACTTAATACCAGCAATGCACTTGGGTCGTCCCTTCCACATTTTTACTCTAGATCTCAAAGGAGTACCTGATTTTAATTTTTGATCTTTTTGCTTTTGCTTTTGATAAGAGAGGTCTATCAGCACTTAGTACATTCAGCAGTTTTACTAGTATCAGAACTTAACAGATGAGTAGCATTATTCTAATTTGTGACTTAGTAATAAGATATACAAAGTGAACTTAACTAAGCTCAGTTATCAGAATTTGCTAGTGTCATAAGATTTCCACTGAAATAATTACTTCTTCCATGGAATCATTTTATTTATTGAAGACTACTAGGTCAGTATCTAGCACAGTTATCCTCATAGGATTGAATAGGTACTAGAACAGACATATCACTTATCAGAGTTTAGAAACATATATCAGACAACAGTCAGTACTTAAAGACATTTATCAATTAAGCACAGAATACACAATGAGATAAATTCTGTAAATACTGAGCATAAAGTCTGATAACACAGAACAAGTCTAAGCAGATTTAGAGAAGGAACCTGAAACCATTCCAAGTTCATTTACCAATCTTGTAAAAGTAGCTTCACATAATGGTTTTGTGAAGATATCTGCCAACTGTTGATCTGTGGGAACAAAATGCAATTCCACTGTACCTTCATCCACATGTTCCCTGATGAAGTGGTACCTGATACTGATGTGCTTTGTCATTGAGTGTTGAACTGGATTACCTGTCATAGCAATAGCACTTTGATTATCACAGTAAATAGGGATTTTGAAATATGTTAACCCATAATCCAGTAACTGATTCTTCATCCAAAGAATCTGTGCACAACAGCTTCCTGCAGCAATATACTCTGCTTCTGCAGTTGATGTGGAAATTGACTTTTGTTTCTTGCTGTACCAAGAAACCAATCTGCCTCCAAAAAATTGGCAGCTTCCACTTGTGCTTTTCCTGTCAATTTTGCAACCTGCAAAATCTGCATCTGAGTAACCTATTAGTTTAAAATCTGATTCTCTAGGATACCATAATCCCAGAGCAGTTGTTCCTTTAAGATACTTAAAGATTCTTTTTACAGCTGTTAAGTGAGGTTCTCTTGGATCTGCTTGAAATCTTGCACAAAGACAGGTAGCATACATGATATCAGGTCTACTAGCAGTTAGATAGAGTAGAGAGCCAATCATACCTCTGTAGTCAGTAATATCTACTGATTTACCGGTATCCTTATTCAGTTTTGTTGCAGTGGCCATTGGAGTGGATGCACTTGAAAAATCTTGCATTCCAAATTTCTTTAGCAAGTTTCTGGTGTACTTGGTTTGACAAATAAAAGTGCCTTCCTCATTCTGCTTGACTTGAATGCCCAGAAAGTAGCTAAGTTCCCCCATCATACTCATCTGATATCTTGACTGCATAAGTTTGGCAAACTTCTTGCAACGTTTGTCATTTGTAGATCCAAAAATGATATCATCAACATAAATCTGGACCAGAAGTAAGTCCTTTCCAAGGTTGAGGTAGAACAGTGTTTTGTCTATTGTCCCTCTGTTGAATCCACTTTCCAGAAGAAACTGAGCTAAAGTCTCATACCATGCTCTAGGAGCTTGCTTAAGTCCATAAAGTGCTTTGTCAAGTCTGTAGACATAATCTGGATGTTTGGTATCTACAAAACCTGGAGGTTGTTCAACATATGCCTCTTCCTCCAATTCTCCATTGAGAAAAGCACTTTTCACATCCATTTGAAAGACAGTAAACTTTTTGTGAGCAGCATAAGCCAAAAATATCCTTATGGCTTCTAACCTAGCAACTGGTGCAAATGTTTCATCATAATCAATTCCCTCCTGTTGAGAATATCCTTTTGCAACCAGCCTTGCCTTATTCCTTGTAATTATGCCATCACTGTCAGTTTTGTTTCTGAATACCCACTTTGTACCAACAACAGATCTATTCTTTGGTCTTGGTACTAGGGTCCAGACTTTGTTTCTTTCAAATTCATTCAACTCTTCCTGCATTGCTTGCACCCAATCAGCATCTTGAAGAGCTTCTTCCACTTTCTTTGGCTCAGTCTGAGAGAGAAAAGAATTGTAAAGACACTCATTTGAAGTACCTGTTCTAGTTCTGACACCTGCATCAGGATTTCCAATTATCAAATCAGGTGTATGTGATTTTGTCCACTTCCTTGCAGATGGAAGGTTTTCTCTAGAACTGGATGCTCCCCCATGATCCATGCTATCTCCATTTTCTGATGCTCCCCCTGAAACTATGCTTTCTGAGTTGGATTCTTCAGTATTTTGATTTTCAGTACTATCAGAACTTGGCTTATCAGAACTTGACGAATCAGAACTTGAAGAGCCAGATGCATGTTCGAATGTTTCTTGAGATGTGGTAGGATTTTGAGTATGCTTCCCCTGCATAGGGGCATCTTCATTTAACGTAGTCACCACAGTTTCAATAACATCAGAGTTTAATCCATCAGAGTTTGCAGTATCAGGACTTAGACTGTCAGGATTTTCAGTATCAGAATATGAGTCTTCATTTTCAAATCTCAGCTGATCATGGTCAACGAAATCTTTAAGACCAGTGATCTTCTTGTCATCAAAAGAGATATTGATAGATTCCATGACCACTTTTGTTCTCAAATTATAGACTCTGAAAGCTTTTGTGGAAAGTGGATATCCAACAAAGATTCCTTCATCAGCTTTTAGATCAAACTTTGATAGCTGTTCAGGATGAGTCTTGAGAACAAAACACTTGCATCCAAATACATGAAAATATTTCAGATTTGGCTTCTTTTTCTTCACCATCTCATATGGTGTTTTTCCATGCTTGTCAATGAGTGTTGCATTTTGAGTAAAACAAGCAGTCTGCACAGCTTCAGCCCAGAAATAGGTTGGAAGCTTTGCTTCTTCAAGCATTGTACGTGCAGCTTCAACGAGAGTTCTATTCTTCCTTTCAACAACTCCATTTTGCTGTGGAGTTCCAGGAGCAAAAAAGTCCTGCTTTATTCCATGGCTTTTGCAGAACTCTTCCATTATCAAATTCTTGAACTCAGTGCCATTATCACTCCTTAAAATTTTCACAGAATCTTTGACCATTTTATCCAGCTGTTTGACATGATCAATCAAGATAGATGCAGTTTCACTTTTTGTGTGCAAGAAATACACCCATGTGTATCTGGTGAACTCATCCACTATGACCAATGCATACTTCTTCTTTGCAATAGACATGACATTTACTGGACCAAATAGATCAACATGTATAAGATGATAAGGCTCAAGAATTGATGATTCAGTCTTGCTCTTGAATGAAGATTTTCTTTGTTTGGCTTTCTGACATGAATCACAAAGACCATCAGGAGCAAATACTGTGTTTGGCAATCCTCTCACAAGATCTTTCTTGACCAGTTCATTTATATTGTTGAAATTTAAATGAGAGAGTTTCTTATGCCAATTCCAGCTTTCTTCAATTGATGCTCTACTTAACAGACAGATTGCAGAGCCATCAGTACTTGTTGAAAGCTTAGCTTCATAAATGTTACCACGTCTATATCCTTTCAGAACAACTTTACCTTTAGATTTACTCACAACTTCACAGTGTTCTTCAAAGAAATCAACATGATAACCTCTGTCACAGATTTGACTTATACTCAGTAGGTTGTGTTTAAGTCCTGAGACCAGAGCTACTTCTTTAATGATGACATTCCCAAGATTGATATTGCCATATCCCAATGTTTTTCCAATGTTGCCATCTCCATAAGAAACACTTGGGCCAGCTTTCTCCACAAAGTCTGATAGCAGGGCCTTATTTCCAGTCATATGTCCTGAACATCCACTGTCCAGAACTAGAATATTTTTCCTGTTGCCCTGCAATCACAAAGACCACTAATTATTAGTTTTAAGGACCCAGACTTGCTTGGATCCTTTGGCCTTATTAAGTTTGTTAACATTTGCAGCGGATTTAGCATCAGAGTTTATGTTAACATTTTTCTTATCAGAATTTACATTATCAGACTTTGAATCAGAATTTACACTAGAAGGAACAATGGAAACTTTCTTCAAAGAAGGTTTTATTTGATAATAATCATAGTACAAACTATGATATTCCTTATAAGTATAAATGGAATGCCATAAACTACCACAATGAAAACAAGGATTTTATGGTTTGTATCTAACTGACTGACTCTTAACTCCTGATTTTGAAGGTAAGGAGTTAATATTCTTATTTTTCCTGCAAAAAGAAGCCAGATGGTTAGAATTTCCACAGTTATGACATGTTTTCCTAGGAGCATCAGGAACAGGTTTATAATCATTGCTTTTATTCACACCTTCCTTTCCATTCCTATTTTTCCTAGGTGATTTTACCTTGTTTGCATTCTTGACATCTTTCAGCTTATACTTAAGCTGCTTCTTTGTCATTAAGCCTATGTTTACTTCAGCTGTCTTTTCCTGTTTTAGTTTGTCAGAAGTTAATTCCTCTTTAACTTCTGATTTCTCATTATCAGACTTTACAGTTACAAACTTAACAGGTTTTAACTTTGGCTTTTGCTTAACAACAGGCTTAATTTCTTCAGTTCCTTTGTCATTCTTATTCTCTCCATAACCTAAGCCCTCTTTCCAATTTTCACTACTTAGCAAATTTTGAGTTGTTCTGCCAGAGTTAGTCCAAGTCCTGATTATCTCTCTTTCCTTTTCTAACTCAGTTTTTAGAGATTCATTCATTTTTAGCACTTCATCCCTAACCAAAAAGCATCATCTCTATCCTTCTGAGTTTGATGGAATATAACTAACTCTTTTTCTAAGAAATCATTTCTTTTCTTAAAAGCAAGATTTTCAGAAGTTAATCTTTCACATGTTAAGGTTTGATCTCTATAACTAACAAACATGGTTTTAAGATATCTTCTCAACTCATTAATATCATCAGTATGAAAAGCATAAGTAGTCTGAGGTACCTTTGTTTCAGCAGCTTCAGAACTGCTCTCAACACTTTCTTTATCAGCATTTGCCATCAATGCATAGTTCTCCTCACTTTCAGAGTCTGAAGTGTCTGTCCAACTTTTCTGCTTTGTGACAAGAGCCTTGCCTCTGTCACCCTTTACCTTCTTGCAGTCAGGAGATATGTGGCCTTTCTCACCACAGTTATAGCATTTAACATTGGTGTAATCTCCTCTGTCAGACTTTCCTCCTCTGCCTTCAGATCTTCTGAAATTCTTCTTATCAGAACTTATGCTTTTTCTGGAAAACTTCTTTCCCTTCCTGAACTTCCTGTATGCAATCTTGGTGATTCCTTTCACCATAAGAGCACACAGCTTCATCATCTCCTCATCAGCATCGGTCTCAGGCAAGCTTTCAGAATCTGAGTCATCATCACTTTCAGAACTTGATGACTCAGTATCAGACTTTATGAAAAGAGCTTTACCCTTGTCTTTCTTTGAGGAAGCTGCCTTGGGGAATTCTTCTTCAGCCTTAAGAGCGACTGTCCTTGACTTTCCTCCTTTCCACTTGCTTCTTTGTTCCATCTCCAGCTCATGAGTCTTGAGCATTCCATAGATTTCGTCAAGAGTTGTTTCATCAAGATTATAGTTGTCTCTTATTGTCGTTGCCTTCAAATCCCAGCATTCAGGAAGAGCTAACAGGAACTTAAGGTTTGAATCTTCAAGATCATACTCTTTATCAACCAATGACAAATCATTTAAAAGTTTGACAAATCTATCATATAAATCATTCAATGACTCATTAGTCTTTGAGTCAAAGTGTTCATACTCTTGAGTGAGTATTGTCTTCCTGTTCTTCTTAATTGTGTCAGTTCCCTGACACCTTATTTCCAGAGCATCCCATATCTCCTTAGCAGTCTTGCAGTTGATTACCCTGTTTGATATTACATTATCAATGGCACTATGCAGTAAGTGTCGTACCTTAGCATCCTTAGCAATTGATGCTATGTCTTCAGCAGTATAATCACTCTTCTCCTTTGGTACGGTCATTGCTGCTTCACCTGCAACTGCAACAGCGAGTTTGGTTGGTTTGTGAGGACCTTCCTTGATTCTATCCAGGTATTCTGGATCTGTTGCTTCCAGGAACATGGTCATCCTTACCTTCCATATGGGATATTCAGATGGTCTCAGTATGGGGACTCTGATGGTCTCATACCGACTCTGAATTAGTGTCTTTGGTGGTTCCTCAGTTGTGGTAGGCTTAGTTGGAGTTTCTGTGTCCGACATGATTGTGTTTGGATCTTTAACTGTATGTAAGTTAACAGATAGCTCTGATACCAATTGTTAGGTCACACACACACTGTAGAGGGGGTGAATACAGTGTATAGTACACTCAAATCGAACTTTAAGAACTTAAGTAACAGAAAACAAACTTTATTGAAACAATAAACTCTTTTACAGTATGGAACTGTTACCTCTCAGTGATGAACAAATATCACGAGAGCTGCTAGGGTTATATAGAATAATAACTTCGATAATGATAACACTTATAGTGTAAACCCTATGCCTGTGTTTATATACTACACAGTTACAAGATAATCGCTAATTGATATGGAATATAATTCTGCTTCCTAAAATATATCAATCAGATATCTTTTCTTCCAAGTATTCCATTCTTCACGGAATTCCTTCTTCATGCATATCTCTTCTTATATTTATCTCGATCTTCTTTCCTTTAATCAGCTACTGTCCTTATCTGATTGTCCTTCAGCACTTAAGTTCTGATATCTATCTTCTGATGATTATCTCCTGATAATATAAGTACGGATATCCTTAAGTCCTGACTTCCAGTATAAGTACTGATCAACAGTTAAATACTGATTTATCCTGTTCACGTAAGATCTGAAAGCTAAACATAAAACATATTAGCCATGACATTATCAAATATATCTAACAATGTAAAATATTTGAAATAGATGTTCAACATTCTACGAAAATTCCGGATGAAGTTGAACCCCCAAAATTATGTTTTTGGTATGGAATCTGGGAAGTTTTTAGGCTTCATAGGAACCATCGCAGCATTGAATCAAATCAGGCAAAGATCAAATCTTTGTTAAACATGAAATCACCGGCGTCAATCAAACAAGTTCAAAGTTTAACCGGGATGATTGCTGCTTTAAATAGATTTGTTTCAAAATCTTCGAACAAGTGCAAGGAATTCTTCAAAGCTATAAAACGTGCATGGAAAGACTTTTTGTGAACGAAAGAATGTGAGAAAGCATTCAAGAAGATTAAAGAACATTTAAGTTCCCCGCCTCTATTAGCCAAACCAATGGATGGTGAAACCTTGATACTTTACTTGGCCATCTCAGAATATGCAATTAGCGTTATACTAGCCCGAGAAGATGAGGAAAAATAACATTCGGTGTATTATGTGAGCTAAAGATTGGTTGATGCAGAAACACGCTACACCAACATGGAAAAGTTGGTATATGCCCTTGTATTAGCCGCGAGAAAACTTCGGCCATATTTTCAAGCTCACAAAATTGAAGTAATGACAGCTTACCCATTGCGGAAGGGCACAAACCGGAAGCTTCAGGAAGAATGATGAAGTGGACTATCGAGTTAAGACAGATTGATTTGGAGTACAAGCCAAGATCGGACATTAAGGGGCAGGCATAGGCAGTTTTCATATTGGAGTTCTCTTCTGAAGATTTTGATGGACTGAAAATATTAGTCGCAATAGAGCCACACACTGAAGAACGTCTAGAAAATGAAGAGATCCCTGAATCTTGGTGGATGTTAAATTTTGACGGACTTGTTAATCACGTTGGTGCTAGGGCTGGAGTGATATTGGAAAGTCCCAAAGGGAATCAACTCTTGAGTGCAATACACTTTGCATGGAAGGATACTAACAACGACGCTGAATATGAAGATTTGATAAGTGGTTTGAAACTAGCTTTAGAAATGAAGATTGCAAATGTAATTGTGCGAAGCAATTCCATGCTGGTTGTACATCAAGTGAATGGAGGAATTGAAACTAGAGGACCACGAACAGAGATGTATCTAAGATATTCACAAAACCTCATCATAATTTTAGAGAAGTAAGAGTTGAGCAAATCCCAAGAGGAGAGAATAGTAATGCCGATGCTTTGGCAAAAAGGGGATCTCAAAAGGAAGCAATTCATTTCTTTGGAAATCCAGGAGAAACCTAGCGTCCCGTATGTGAAGGTCATGCAAGTTGTGTGCTCACCCGAAGAAACTTGGATGACTCCTATATAGGAGTACTTGAAGAACACAACACTTCCAAAGGATAGGATGGCAGCCAGGTGAATCTGATATAAAGCAGCGTGATATTTGAAATATGACGGTGAGTTATACAAAAGAGGTTTTAATCAACCTTTAATGAAGTGTATCGCGGGAGAAGGTTGTCGTAATATTCTGAGAGAAGTACATGAAGGAATCTGTGGCAATCACTCGGAGGGAGCATCACTTGTGGCAAAGGTGTTACGTCAGGGTTACTACTGGCCAACTTTGCGGGAAGATTCATTTAAATTAGTTAAAGTATATGATAAATGTCAAAGATTCGCAAACTTCTCCAACAACCGGCAACTCATCTAACCACTATGGAAATTCCTTGGCCATTTGCCATGTGGGGGATTGACTTAATTCGGGATCTCCCCAAAGCCAAAGGGGGTGTCAAGTACGGGCTTTTAGCTGTAAATTACTTTACCAAGTGGGCAGAGGCTATGCCCTTGGAGACTATTACAGAAAAGAAGATTGTAGATTTTATCTATAATTCTACAATATGTCAACTTGGTATTTTATATAAGTTAGTCTCCGACAATGGAAAGCAGTTCGACAGCAAGGAATTGAAAAAGTTATGTGAAAACTTGAAGATACAAAAAAATTTCTCCGCAATATATCCTCCCCAAAGCAATGGACAAACGGTAGCTATTAATAAAATCATCAAACACACGGTGAAGAATAAGTCAGAGGATTACAAGGGAGATTGGCCAGAGGAGCTCCTGAAAGTGTTGTGGTCATACAACACTACTCATAGATCTACTATAGGAGAAACACCTTTCATACTGACATATGGTTGTGGAGCCATGTTACCGGTAGAAGTTGAAGCCGTGTCTCTCCTCAGAAGCAAATTTCCCTATGAAGATAGTGAAGTTACGTAACAGATTTAATTAGACCTATTGGAATAAGTTAGAATAGCTTCTCAAGTGAAGTTGGCGGCGTATCAGCGACGAGTATCCAGGTTCCATAATCGAAAGATCAAAGTATGGCCCCTGAAAATTGGCGACTTGGTATTGAGAAGGGTCTTGCCTAACACAAAGATAGCTAGCCATGGAGTTTTTAGAGGTAATTGGGAAGGACCTTATAAAGTCCAAGCAGTACTTTGGGAAGGAACATATTATCTCGATGACTTGAACAGAAAGCCTATTCCTCGAGCTTGGAATGCGGAATATCTGCGGAAATATTTCCAGTAAGGCGCGGCCTCGACCCCTTACTTACTTATATTCACTATAATTGACTCAAAAAGAGCTTAACTTGAATAGTAGACTGGCAGTAGTAAAATTCCATCTATTGTAGGGGTAGTGCATGTACTATCTCATTTAGAGTTAGTTGTAGGATGTTTACTTTCTTTGTTCCTTCTATTCCCCGACTGACAATAGATGGGGACTAGTGTGAATTTTTACACCAGAGCATTCTAATAAAATTTTGAAGCTTTATGTCAAAGTTTTTATATAGAGAACAACTCTTGTCATTATAATAAGTTTTGAGTTACATTAATCGCAGAAGAAAAAGATTGCTTCCAAGAATTGCCGACAAAGCTGAAAGCTTCTTAGGGCGCCCCCTAAAAGGGATTCCCCTAGGAGGAAAGGAAAGAAGCTCATATTATGGATTGGTTGATCATTTTCTGGATCCTAACTTCTGGAAGAAAATAAACAACTCAAGAATATAACCTACAAGCAAAGATGGGGAATTGAGAACTCCCAAAGAAAGTCCACCCCTCTTAGGACGCACCCTAAGAGGTCTTCCTCCCATAATGAAATTGCCCAGCTTAAGTTCTTAGAGCTATGAGTTCATTTATTGTCTTGTTCTACTTTCTTTCAAGAATATTAAGAATAGTTTCTGGGCATGCAAGAAGGTGCAAGACCTCCTGAAAAAGCTGTACGCCTCCCAGGTGGCGCCCGATGAAGGGACTCTTCCCAAGGGGAAGATTTTAAAGCTACATCCCTTTTGCGTACAAGTTTACTTGATTGGTTGGTTTTCGCAAGATGAAAATAATCCAAGGAAAAAAATGATAATGACAAGGTACACAATATGGAATCTGGATGTAAAATGCAATAAGTAAATAGGTTCGTACAAGCTACAAGGATTTTACGAAGACCCGCACCTCAAATAAAAGTCGTAGTATCATTGAAATCACAAGAAAACACATATGAAAAGCGTAAGATGTAGAGAACCTAAGAAGCACACTTCTACTCTCGGGGGTTAGACAGAAGACAGTGTGTATGAGGAGAAGCCTTAACGGAAACAACATAACTTGCAGGAATAATATTACCCAGGGAAGCAACATCATCGTGAGGAATAATGACATTGATCATTTTAGTTACGACTCCTACCACGCTTTCTCTTGCGACAGAAGAGCGGCGATCAAGTCCTAAGGCAACCCTCCTAGTGGCTATGGCATAGGCATTGTCCCTTTTGAAGTCAACGACATAGGATAATGTCTCCTCTTTAAAGGAGATAAAGTCGTAGGTAGGATCGCTGGTCAATAAGGTAGTAAGAAGCATGGAAAAGCCTTTCTCGACACCTGTATCATATTTTTTTCCTTCTCTTTCTTCCATCCGTTCTGCTCATGTAACGCCCCCAAATTCAGGGTCAAGAATCTGGGTCGTCACTCCATCCTTCAATCATATATTACCTATATTGATTTAATAATCTAACAGACCCCAATCTCACACACACACATACACACAACTTATATCCTTAGAAATGATGTACATCAAGTATCATTTGTTATTACAACTTAAATGTACTTTACAGGATCTCAAAATATTATTCGTAACCTCTACATGAAGTTACAATAATCTTATAATTATCTGAAGCCTATCTAAATGTTTTGGCTTTCCTGAAGCAATGCTGCAAGGACTTCACCTCGTGGCTGCAGTCGACTAGGTTTCTTACTGGCATGTTGATTAAAAAGAAAGCAAGAGTGAGCAATAATTCTCAGCCATAATGTATAAAACATTTTGGAAATAATTGTTAAAATAATACTCCATCGTACAATAGGACGATTTGAAAACTTGGTGGTGTACACCTTTTCCTTTTTAAATCAAATCAGATATTTTATATATATATATCAAAATATCTTGACAATGTTCTCGATTTATATACTGAGGAGAATCATTTTCTTGGTGATATACAACTCATTTCGAAATAATGTTTTTGACTGACTTATTTAGTCTGCAAATACCTTAATGGTAAACCCATCGCCTAGGCTTGGGTTACAGTATTGCATCTCAATTCCAATTGGAAGAATATGACCACTACTACAAAATGAAACTTAGGGTACACCACTTTCATAGCACTTCTGATAAAGTGTTATACAAGTACATCACTTAAATAGCATTTTCATAAAAAGAGCTATGCAAGTTATTATAAGAAAAAAGAAAAGTAATAAAAAATAAAAAAGAAATACTACAATAGTGTTTAAGCAAAGAACGCTATGCTAGAGCACGCTTGCATAGTGTTTCTTGGAGTGTCATGGTAGTAAATGTATTCTAAGAAATTTTAAAATATTTTTTAATACTTCAACAGCGATTATAGAAGCGTTATACAAGTCTGTATCGTTAAGCTCATCGTATACTTAACCAAATTCAATACATATCTCAACTCCATCTTCAACTATTCATAAGTTTTAGTAGCACTCCCAAATCCAATACATTTATATAAATTAATTGCTAATCATGCTTGGTTGGGAGATTTAATCGATTTTGGTGGTTATTTTTTGTGCTGTTAAAATCCTAAATCTAGCGATTTGGGATTCAGTCGTTTGGGAGATTTGTTATTCGTCTTATGCAATCCCGATTTGTAAATTCACCACTAGAAATAGTGATTTCTAAATCGGAACCTCCTTCAATTTTTGTTAATTTCGGTTTATGTTCATCAGACATAACTCTGTTGTAATAGGTATTTTAAACTTCATTTTTTCTTGTTCATCTCCATGCCTTTTTTCATATTATTTTCGATTTTTTTCCTGCGATTGTTAATCTCCATATTTTACATCATATATGATTTTAAACTCCCCAAACTGATTTTGTTTTTGGTTCTTTTTTGGTATACACTCGATTGAGCCAACCACTTTGTTCGTTACTTGTCAAAATTTTATTTATTTTCCAGTTTCTTTTGTAAAGAGCACATCCTTGCTGCTTCATTAACTTTTCTTGTATGGTTTTTTATTCACTTCTTAGTGTATCTCTTCCTGGCTATGATAAAGAGTAGATTCTAATAGTTGATTCTTATGGCTGTTTTACAAACTTGGGAAGAAACAGATGCATAATCCTCTATTTTTCCTACCTATTATTTACCTGATTTCAAATTATATTATGTCCACCTAATGCCTTCAAAAGCACCAGTTTGTTTTACCTTTCCAGTTTCCATTACTCCAATGTGAGTGAAGTCGGTACATACACAAAATACTTAACCCAGGAGAAGGACAACATAATTGTTATTATTTACAAGGTCTAAGAATTTAGTTAGAATGGCTTCTCTTGAATCATAATTATATGTCTTGTTCATTGAAATGGTGGGCTATTGACTTTGGTATAGCCTGAGTATTTTGTGCAAAAGCAATTATATTAATTACTGTTGTTGTCTCATTTTATATTTGTAGCTTGCAAGTCCATATTTTGTCTCATTTTATGTTTATAGCTATCAAGTCCATATTTTGACGTGCTTATACTTTTAGTGTTTGATGTCTGGTCAGAGTTTAAGTCAGAACATTCTCCCGGGAATAAAATCATGACTTTGACCAAAACCTAAACCATCTTAAATCAGTAAGAGGGATTACTTTTTTGAACCTGTTGAAGATTTTGCCGTTGGATATTAGAGTTAAATTCTCCTTTTTGATTCATAAACTATTTTAATAAAAAAAATCACAAATCAGCATTGAACCAAATATTTCACATCCATTAAGCATCAATGGAATGATAAACTTTCACAAGGTTGACACTGTTTAATTGTTTTTTATTTGTGTACTCTAATTGTATGTTAAAAAGATTAAAGTTAATGACTGGAATCTTTCTTTGTCTAACTGTTGTCATTTAACTTGTTTATATGGGTTATTTTTGAAAATTTTAAATTCTATTATGCAGTCTTGCATTAAATGTGATTCAAACATAAGATTATTAATTGTTATAAAGATGGTCATTGATCGTTGAACAAAAAGGTGGCACACTGACTACAACTAAACCTTGAGGCACGAATTTCCGGTTTTACAAATCGGTAATGTCTTCAATTGTTATACAGTGCAAAGTTATCATGAAATCACACTATGTCATCAACTTTTAATGTTTCAATTGTTATCACGAATTGTTTGCAAAACCACCAACAAAATTATAATAATACTCCTAGAGTTCTATTTCAAACTCAGGTTAGAAACAGAAATCTATATTACGATGAACTAACTATTATTATAGGTCCCCAGATCGTAAAAGTCACTATACCAAAGCAATGGATATATTCTGTATACTACTACATTTTTCAGTTATGATGCGCAATTTTAGGACAAGGGAATATGAAAGAGCTTTCCTTATAAGTTTATACTTCTTCTCATTCATTTATAATATTAAAAACAGTAATTTATCAACATAGTGATCTCATTTGCACTTGGCTACTAACACATTGAATATGTTAAATGCTAATCTTGATAGATATCACTTTCATCTAGTCGTATGATAAATTAAACTTATGTTATAGGTATGGAATTTTGATTTCAACTAGCACTACTACAAAAATGAACTTAAAATACACAACTTAGTGTTAGGGAAATGCTAGGAAATTCTCAACTTCTAGACTGTATCCTGGTAAGTTGTAACTGGTCTTAACTTAAGATATGTTGAATGGGTTGCAACTAAATTGCGACATGTTCTTTCTTATTGATATTTATGCATCCTTTTTTTACGTAAATTAGTTAATAAAACGAGCCTCTTGAGAATGCTGAGAGCTAGCTAGCTTGAAGTATAAAATTATATTTTGTATAAATAAGCCATTTACTTTATTTACTCTGTACTTGAGCACGTTTAATTTACATTATTTTATATATTAAAGTGACTAAAATCCCTTTATTTCAGTGTTCTTATATTTGTGATCACTATGACATTTTTAATTTAGTCGATTTCAATTTGTAGGTGAGAAGAGGATGAGAAATGGCGAAGTCCTCAGTAAAAAAGAGTATTTGGAAAAAGAAATCCACAGAAATGGATGTATGGATGTAGTGGTATGGATGTATGGATGAAGTGGTAATGGCAGAGGACACTTTGAGCTACTTGACAATAAGTACAGAGAATATATTGGGCCAACCCATTCCTCAAGGGGCTAATTCTTGATGGAGTAGTATTTATTATTTTATTTTAATTTATAGTTGATATAATTTAGGTTTATTATGTATTGTATCAGTAGATGAGGAATATTTATGTGTAAAATATGATCTAATATAATTGCATGTAAGGTTAATGTTAGTTGTTGATATTTGAATTTATTAAAATATACGGAATCATCTTAAATTGCTAAAGTCTTTTTTTAAGGATTTGAATTTGCATAGTCAAATTTTATTGTCTTCTTAAGTTTTAAATTTTAAGGAATATTCTAGGTTAAAATTGGCAAAAAAAATAATAATTAAATTACAATTTAAAGAATTTGTGAAGCTTGCATAGCGTTTAGAAAAGGACTTAAATAACGTTTAGAAAAGTGCTATGTAGTTGGTAAATGCACTTAGATAACACTTATTTGGATAGCACTTTTGAGAAACGCTATGTAAGTAATGTTCTTGTATAGCTCATAAAAAAGTGTTATGCAAGTAAATTAAATTTGCATAGCATTGACTTGCATATCACTTAAAAGCGTTATATAAGCTCAAAAATAAACGTTATGTAAGTTAAAATATGTAGTAATGGACATTCATCGGGACCCCTATTATACGATGATCAGTCGTACAGGAGAATATTATTATAGTTCTCTACATGTAGAAGGACGACTTCCTTACTCCTAGTTGTCATCGTAGCCGCATTCAGGCTATATATGCTTATCCTTTCTCCCGGGTATATTTTGCATACTTTGTATGTTCTTCAGTACACATGGTACCTTCGCATACAAAAATTTAAGTAGCATTCTCCCCAGTACATGAAGTACTGGATCTCTACCCCTCCTTTGTCCTTTAAGATTCCTATAATACCCCAATAACTCGTACTCCTCGAGTTCCCAAAGCGTTTAGTTTATTGATAGGCACAACTCATGTTGCTAGTATATATGTAAGTTGACCGTTGTCAACAGATGAGTATTTAAGTGAGAGTTTCTTTTGACACTATAGTCAAACTATTTAAAATGTGTCGAGATAATATTTTTCGACGATCCGAAAGTATTAGTATGATTTTCTGAAACTCGGAAAATATTTTAAAATAGGTTTTATACTTTTTAATGATATTAAATCATTTAATAAATATTTAATATTTAAATATTAACTATTAAATATTTAAACCTCGAATAATTCTATTTTAAAAGAATATTTGAAATAAAATTCCTCAACTAATTTATGTTTAACAAATTAAATTAAACTTTATTAAATATTAAATGTTCAAACTTATTAATAAAGTAATCGTCGGAGAATACTTCTCTATTTTAAATGAATATCCGAAATAATATTCATAGTTTGAATAATAAAATATAAGTTGATGGAATACGATATTTGGAAATCGTTTTGAATAACTTCGAGGTATTTAATACTTCGCAAGAGGATATCGAGTCAC
Source organism: Apium graveolens (assembly GCF_009905375.1). NCBI lineage: Eukaryota > Viridiplantae > Streptophyta > Magnoliopsida > Apiales > Apiaceae > Apium > Apium graveolens. The sequence goes on from NC_133652.1 coordinate 53,656,568, forward strand.
TTGAAATAAAATAAGTACGGACTTTTAATCGTCTAAAATATCTCCGGGATGATTTCCGGGTTTATACTTTTATAAAAGCTGACCGACCCTCGGTCTCACAACTTATACATAACACTCTACCATAGCGTTAAAATATTCTACGATATATTCATCATAAACTCAATCATTATTGATACGTAAAAACTCGTATTTGTTTATTATGGGAAACATGGCAGTTGTACGACTACGAAAGAAAATAAAACAATCTTCACAACATAACAGTATATGGAGCAGAGTTCGTAAACTTGCCTATAGTCCAAGATACGTTTTTCAACGTCCTCACATTTCAGGTTTTCTAATCAACAATATCATAATCTTAATCAATATTCCTAATCCCATCAGCGACTTATATTTCTAGTAAGTATAATACTTCATATTTTTTAATATTCGACCGACTCGAAATAAGTATCAATCCTGGGTCGAAACGGACGGTCAAAATGGTCTTCAAGAGTTGACTTTACCGAATGTTATTGTTACGCGATTCGCACTCTAACATTTTTAATCAATCAAAAATTTACTATTTTAATACGAAACCACCTCAAGGAGATTTTTGAGTGTTTGTAATATTTATCATAAAGTTTCACTTTGATAAAATGAATTTATATAGGTGAAAAGCATTTTAAAAATTCGGTCAACTACAGAGTTTTACTATTCATACTGCTTTCACTAAAACGTTGATTTCTCTCAAACCGTTAACTCAATTGATGCACCTTTTTCGCGTGCACGATCTAGAAAAAATTTAGAACAGAATACTTGAAAATGGTTTTCTGGGAACATGGGTAAAAATCCCGAAGTGGCAGTTTAAGGAGAGTGGGTTATGTTCGGCATTCTCACTCCGCGCGACCTCGGTTCCAATATTTTTATAAAATTGAAAAATAAATATATTCCTTTGAAATTTTTTTATGGAAATTTTTATACTCCATTTATTACTCTCTGTAAAAGATTCATATTTTTAGAATAATTTTAAGTAGATCGTTTATACTCTCAAAGTTCATAATTTATAGCAGTTTTCTTTTTTTGTCGCGTAAATCATTTTCAGTAAATTGGACCTAACCTTTGATCCGTAAATTGGAATCAAGAGATTCAAGCACCTAAACGATCCTTAAAATATGTTCTATCATAATAAAGCCTTATTTTTCAAGAAAACACAGTTTACAATCTCTAACTTTACATAAAACTTATCGATGCGGTTCGAGCGTTATAATAGTGTTACGTTAACGATCCGTGATTTGTTTTAATACTAAATCACTAACCAACAAGTCATATTTTTATCTACTCAATAAACTGAATAACATCATGTTTTTGAGGCCATAATATCATATTTAACATCCAATATATTAATACTTCTTAAATCATCAAAACAACCACTAAAATTATCCTTATGTTCAAGATGCATGAGTTTCTTGAAGGTTAAAGCTTAAACAAAGTTTGGATGAAGGTGTATACTTTTATTGGTAGCTTGGTAGGTTCTCCTCTTGATGGATGATTCTTGGTGAGTCCTTGGTCTAGCTTTAGGAGTCTTAAACTTCTATGAAAATCAAGAAAACAAGTTTGAAATTTTCGGAGTCACTATTCACCCTCATCCTGAAACATTTTTCATAAATTTAAAATTCAATGGATTGACTTAAAATTTGGTACGAAGCTTACCAATGATATGGAGGAGATATGGTTAAAATTTTATAATATTTGAAGCTCTAGAACTTGAGTTATGAATTTTTCTTTCATGGGTATTCTTGAAAATCCGAATTGAAGAATGAAATGGGGGGAGAGAGTTGTTCTTGGTTGCTTGCTTTCTTGGTGTGTTGGATGACTTTGTGACTTATTAGATATGAATATCTTGTAAAAAAATAAAGTAGTATGGACAATTTTCAAAGGCTACAAGCTATAGCAAGTACTTCCACCATGTTCATCTACTATTCATCAATCTTACTATTCCCGTTACTATTTGGTTACTATTTTCTAATTGCATCTTATGCTAATTGATTTGCATGGCTTGCATAGGAATTTTCATAGGTTTGATACGTTTATTTATTCACTTATGTATTCACTTGGTCGCTTGTTCGTTATCGTGATAAATCCTCGTAAGCGATTCGCGGGGTAATATTTTTCTTATAAGTCCTTAATACTTTGTATCCTTGTACTTGGGCTTTATTAGTAGGATCTTAGATTCTTGATCTTAAAGCGATTCTCGTATCTCTCGAGAGTTCGTAAAATAAAGTCTTTTTACAAAAGTGGTTTTCTTTGAAAACTAACGGCCTTTACATACACTCATTTGGTTCGTATAATCACAATATCGACTCAGAAACTTAATTTACACATCTTAATATAGTGTGGGCTAAAAAAAATTTCTCCACTCGTCCAGATTACTATTCCCTGATTGTTTTATAAAGTCCCGAAAATTCAGGATATTGCAGTTTTCCCCCCTTCAAAGGATTTTGTCCCGGAATCAAATTAAAAACAGGTGGGGATACTTTTCTCGCATGACAACCTCGACACCTCACGTTGATTTCACAGTATTTGATCTTTTCATAAATTTTTCACTCATCCGTCAAATATGTTTCAGAATACTTATTCTTGTAGATCCATGATCGCTACATGTTGTTCCACATATGCTAAGTCCGATTACAAGTTTATTTGCTCATTTTCAATCACATGCCTGGCATTGATAGTTAAATTCCCTATCATCGATCAGTGGCACACGCTATAAACTTGTCGACAATTTGGGGTTTGTACTAATTTGTAACCAACTTTCTTTTTCTTTCTCATATCTCAATAGTCCAATGAGCTTTTGGGCTCAATCTTTGCTTTCCTTCCAAATCTCAACATTCCCTTTTCAGGGAGACACTCTCATGAATACTAGGTCTCTTTCTTCATATTCTACATCCTTACGGTCTAGTCCGCATATCCCTATTATTTGTTTCGGGCTGCCACTAGCTGGATTCTGCTAAGGTCTATGATTTCCTTTGGTTTTTTGGCTCAACCGAAGTCCAGGTATCTTTCGCTTACCAACTTATCCCCAACCCAAAGGAGAATAATTTCTTCTTCTGTACAAAGCTTTGTAGCCTTTCCAGTGCTCGCATGATAACTCGTTATTATCGGTAATTCGATCAATGTCAACTAGTCACTTTCGTCTTCCTTTTAAAACCTACAGCGTGTACTATTATCATGTCTTCCATTATTTGAATGGTTCTTCCACTTTTGAGTTCCCTTTACGCGCTCTTACTTGCGTTGAAGTCTCGTTCCTCAATATTTTCTCATTCCGATATATTATCTCTGTCGATTGCTTATGTAAGAAATTCTAATTGTTATCCTACACGCTCGTCTTTTGTCGCATGCTTGGTATCAGGTTTAACATTTCTTCCTACAGTCATGTAAGACACATCGTGGTCCTGTTGCCATCCCGAAGGAAGCACCGTTTTGTACGCAATTGATTGATATATTTTAGAATCTTGGAATGCTCAGCTTTCGCTATTTGTCAGGCTTCTTTAATTAAATCATGTATAATATTTATAGTACTATAATACCTTTTGGGTCGTATTCGTTATTCTCTCTAGGTCCTTAGACGTATCCGCGTTTATTGGGAACTGTTAACAATGGCCTTTAAAAGGCATGTACAATCTTCTTTACCTTCTATCAGCTCTAACAATGACATCCTTCATTTTTCCACGTTGTCCTTCGTAAGGGGATATCAGCGGCTATTTCTGTATGCTCGCGTGGTAAGTGTAACTACACGAAAATTATATTGACGATAGGCGATTCTCCCAACTGCCTTAATCAAAGGCATGATGCTTGACTTATCTTTAATTGTTTCGACAGTTCTCTCGTTCTACTTGTTGATCTGCAAACTCTATGTGGTGCCTTTGCTCATTCTTTTTCACCAAATACTTGGGGAAATAATCCAATTATAAAATTAAATATTGGGTTCTTGAGTGGCGCAATTTCCACGGGGTCTCTCTGTCACCAATTATTTCTTCCATGTTTATAATAATTTTTTCGAGTGAAGATCTATCATTTGCATAATAAAATAAGTGGTTTTATTTAACCTATAACTTATAATCTAAAAATAGCATGATGGCTTACTTGGCTCTTTATAATCCTCCTTCAAAATTTATTAAAATAAACTCTTACTCCCATCCGGGTCATTTACAAGCCGCAATCGCCAAAATTTTAATCCTCGTCATTTTGTTTTCATTTTCAACCATGTCGAGTACTTACTTACCTACTCAATGGCATCCCTTTTCATATTCGGTCATGATTAGTATCCTCTTAAGTTCTAGGCATCATTAATTCTTCACATTACGTAATAAAGGGTTCTCTTCATATTGTCTTAACTTGAAAATTCATTTGCGCGATCCTTCTAATTAGTTGTCCTGAAATATAATATTATAGAAATTGGTTCTCAACTATACCTCTCTTTGTTCGGAAGGAAATCAACCTTGGAAGAATGATTTTCGTGATATCGATGTAATTTAGACAATCTTAACAAGATTTCAAAATCTAATATCTGAAGAAATAATGAGCTCTAAATAAAAGAGTCGCAACACTTAAAAGATTTATAAATTGGAAGAAAGAATACAACAAGAATTATTCTTCCATGTCCTTAGAATTTTATATTATGATATTATAGAGAATATCCCTTGAAAGCAATGATTGTTGAATAATAACATCATACAAATGATACTTGTAAGATTTCCCCATTGAAAGAATTTTCTTTTCGAATAATGAAAGAAATTTCGAATAACATCCTCAACCAAAGGTTAACCATTGAGGTCTCAAAATGATGCTATTTTGAAAGAAGGAATTTTATTCAATGATTAACAAATTAGGAAGTATATTATTTTTCAATCACTTTATGATTTTAATTGGAAATTCGTTATATAAACGAAATAATAGAACATTTTATAAACAAAATATTTAATAAAACTGAATATAAATTCTCATTTGAGTGGGCGACCAAGTTAGGTCTCAATTAAATCATTCAATAAAAATTTCATCAAAAATTAATTTTTCAAATATAATGCATTTTGTAATAATCAAAAATTGATTGAAAGTGGAACTAGAAAGATAATAACTAGTCCATATCAAACAATATTATCAACCGGCTAAGAAAATGGCCAACTCAATTGGTTTGGCACATAACAACTAGCTAGGATGATTAGCTAGGTTTCTATCGTATTAATTAAATTTTTGACTAGTTAGGACAATTAACTAGTCGTTCATGAGAACATATGCAACTAAGCATATTTCAGTTTGTTCGAAAAAAAGAAAATCTCAACATCGTAACCACTGAAAAAATTTGTGGCTACCTGGATGACGAGTTTGAAATAGATAGGTTCGAAGTTTGGGCCGAGAAAGGCCATTATAACTCTGAATCGAGTGTTCTTGGCATCGGAACGATCGATAGCCTCTCACCAATTATTTATTATTAATGGAACGGTTCACCCAAAGGTGTCACCGTACACACACTTCGTCAATTTTTTGGATATAATTGAATCGGAATACCAATATCAAATTTATATCCTGAATTTGATTTCAATGTTCAATATACAACGTCATTTCGAATTGAATAAAAGTTCATGAGGAATTTCCAGATATCAGATGATCAATGTATTTAAATAGATAATAAATACAAGCTCGAGTGAAGAGTGCAAGTATGAAGGAAAATCAAATGATAATATTTCCCAAGGAATATATGTCAATTACTCAAGAAGTTAATAAAAAAATATTTGGATAATTTGAAAGAAAGTATAACAGGTCTATGCCCGAACAAGATGATATTAAACTTTAAGTAGAAGTTCATGGATCAATCGGAGAATTGAACAACTCCTGATTGGTAGAAAATTAATTACATTGTTGGTCCTATCAGAAGTTCAAAGTATAGAATTAAAAGGATTGCTTGATATGACTTATCAAGGAAATACAATTGATAAAAAGTTTGAAGGAAGTAGTGTGACGGTAGCCAATACCAAAATAAGTCACCGACTATATCTATTATTTTGTGCCTTGAAGGCTTTAATTCACATAAGTCTAGAATAATATGTTAAGCCGATAGGGGCCTGCTACATGCATTCATTACTAATTACAAGTGGCCAGTTCCCCCTAGGAACAGATCAAAGAGATCTCTCAGGGATCTCATTATAGTCCATAAGTTCGGTGGTATGTGTGTGTAAGTGAACATACGTTACCAAATATATAGAGGTCTGCGAGTATATATATGTAGACTCTGACAACATTTCTACCAAAGAATTTCATTCTGGACTCACTGGTCTCTCCTCAGTCCTTATAGTAGGTTCTAAGATCGAACCATTGCTCGTTGTACTCATACGCCTTTTAATTTTTAACATGTCATTAATTCTCGACGCTCTTGATCTCTAAGCTAAACTATCATAACCTTACAGGTTAAGTGCACCAATAATATCATGTAGTGTACTCGTCTTACGATAACATACGTATATTACGTTCAAATCTTCCTAACTAGAAATAAAATCCTCGAGGGTATATTGGACACTATCTCTACTGAATTCGTTATTCATACGGTATTCAAATCCTTATTGTATATTAATAATTACACTTCATGGTTCTCACATGTGATGCCCCCCTCATGGGCAACCTATGAAGAACTATGAGTAACAAAGCTCTTGTTGTCCAAATGAACGTATGGTGTTGAAAATACAGTTTTTACCCCAAATGCCATCAAGACTCATCTCCGAGTTCTACATCCACATCATTGCCAACTCATATATGATTCCAATTTTCTTCTCACCATTTTGATAATCTCTAATGGTTCTATTACTCATAATTTAATACCTCAATATACACTTATCCTAACCTACTCACTGGGGCTACATCCGGGAGTCCAATGATGAACTCTATCTGAGCTCTTACGCAATCTCGCATCTAGACAAAACTCTTAACACTCTCGTCTCTAAGTACTATAACTTATTGCTCGGATATCATTTCTGTAACGCCCCCAAATCTGGGGTCAGGAATCTGGGTCGTTACTCCATCCTTCAATCGTGTATAACCTGTATTGATTCAATAATCCAACAGACCCCAATCTCTCTCACACACACACACAAGTTATAGCCTTAGAAATGATGTACAACAAGTATCATTTATTATTACAACTCAAATGTACTTTATATGATCTCAAACTATTAATCGTAACCTTTACATAAAGTTATAATAATCTTATAATTATCTAAAGCCTATCAAAATGTTTTGGCTTTCCTGAAGCAATGCTGCAAGGACTTCTCCTCGCGACGGCAGTCGACTAGGTCTCTTACTGGCTTGCTGATTATCTCTTCTGTTATGACATTTAAAAGAAAGAAAAAGTGAGCAATAATGCTCAGCCATAATGTATAAAACATTTTGGAAATAACTATTAAAATAATACTTCATCGTATAATAGGATGATTTGAAAACTTGATGGTGTACACCTTTTCCTTTTTAAATCAAATCAGATATTTTATATATATATATATATATCAAAATATCTTGAAAATTTTCTCGATTTATTTACTCAGGAAAATCATTTTCTTGGCGATATACACCTCATTTCGAAACAATATTTTTGATTGACTTATTTAGTCTGCAAATACCTTAATGGTAAACCCAGCGCCTAAGCTTGGGTTATGGTATTGCATCTCAATTTCAATTGGAAGAATAGGACATTCACTGGGCCCCTACTATACGATGATCAGTGGTACAGCATAATATTATAATTGTTCTCTATATGTATGAGGACGACTTCCTTACTCTGGGTTGTCACCCTAGCCGCATTCGGGCTTTATATGCTTCCCCTTTTTCTCGGGTATATTTTACATACTTCGTATGTTCTTCAGTACACATGGTACCTTCGCATATGAAAATTAAAGTAGCGGTCTCCCCAGTACACGAAGTACTAGATCTCTACCCCTCCTTTGTCCTTTAAGAATCCTATCATATTCCAAGAACTCGTACTTCTCGAGTTTCCAAAGTGTTTAGCTTATTGATAGGCACAACTCATGTTGTTAATATATATATGTACTTCCAAGAATTTTCGGAGGAAGTACTAAGATAATGTGAGTTGACTGTTGTCAACAGATGAGTATTTAAGAGGGAATTTCTTTTGACACTATAGTCAAATATGTCGAGATAATATTTTTCGATGATCCGAAAGTATTAGTATGATTTTTTGAAACTCATTAAAATAATTTTTATGATTTTTAATGATATTAAATCATTTATTAAATATTTAATAATTAAATAATAATTATTAAATAATTAAACCTCGAATAATTCTATTTTTAAAGAATATTTGAAATAATATTTCCTCAACTAATTTATGTTTAAGAAATTAAATTAATATTTATTAAATATTAAATATTCAAACTTATTAATAAAGTAATCATCGGAGAATAATTCTCCTTTTAAATAATACTTATCGTTTAAATAATAAAATATAAGTTGGGGGAATACGATATTTGGAAATCGTTTTAAATAACTTTGAGGTATTTAAGACTTCGCAAGAGGATATCGTGTCCTTTGGAATAAAATAAGTACGGACTTTTAATCGTCCAAAATATCTCCGGGATGATTCCCAGGTTTATACTTCTATAAAAGCTGACCGACCCTTGGTCTTACAACTTATACATCACGCTCTACCATAGCGTTAAAATATTCTACGATATATTCATCGTAAACTCAATTATTATTGATACATAAAAACTCGTGTTTTTTTATCATGGAAAATATGGCATTCTTATGAAAGACAGTAAAATAATCTTCACAACACAACAGTATATGGTGCAGAGTTCGTAAACTTGACTGGAGTCCAAGATATGTTTTACTACTTCCTCTCATTCCGGGTTTTTTAATCAACAAATATCATAATCTTAATATTCCTAATCCCATCAGCGACTTATATTTCTAATAAGTACAATACTTCATAATTTTCAATATTCGACTGACTCGAAATAAGTATCAATCATTGGTCGAAACGGACGGTCAAAGTGGTCTTCAAGAGTTGACTTTACCGAATATTAGTATTACGCGACTCGCACTCTAACATTTTTTATAAATCAAAAAATTAATATTTTAATACGAAACCACCTCAAGGATATTTTTTAGTGTTTTTCATATTTATCATAAAAGTTTCACTTTAAAAGAATGAATTTAAATAGGTGAAAAATATTTTAAAATTTCGGTCAACTACGGAGTTTTACTATACATACTGCTTTCACTAAAACGTTGATTTCTCTCAAACTGTTAACTCAATTGACGCACCATTTTCACGTGGGTGATCTAACAAAATTTACAACAGATTATTGGAAATGGTTTTCTGGGAACATGGGTGAAAATCCTGTAATGGCAGTTTAAAGACAGTGGGTTATGTTCGACAGTCTCACTCCACGCGACCTCGGTTCCAACATTTTTATAAAATTAAAAAATAAATATATTGTCTTGAAATTTTTATGGAAGTTTTTATACTCCATATCTTACTCTATGTAAATGTTGCATGATTTTAGATAAATTTAAGTCAACCGTTTATACTCTCAAAGTTCGTAATTTGTAGCAGTTTTTTTTTTTGCCGCGTAAATCGTTTTCACTAAAACGAACCTAACCTTTTATCCGTAAATCATAATCAAGCGATTCAAGTGCCTAAACGATCCTTACAACAATATCTATAATAATAAAGCCTTATTTTTCAAGAAAACATAGTTTATACAATCTGTAACTTTATAGAAAACTTATTGATGTAGTTCGAGCCTTATAACGGCGTTACGTTGACGATCCGTGATTTGTTTTAATACTAAATCACTAACCAAAAACCAATAATCCATATTTTTATCTAATCAATAAACCCAATAACATCATGTTCTTGAGGCCACAACATCATCTTTAACATCCAATATACTATTACTTCTTATATTATCAAAATAATCACTAAAACTTCAAGATCCATGAGTTTCTTGAAGATTAAAGCTTAAACAAAGTCTGGATGAAGATTTATACCTTTCTTGGTAGCTTGGGAGGTTCTCCTCTTGATGGATGATGCTTGGTGAGTCCTTGGTCTAGTTTTAGGAAGCTTAAACTTCAAGGAAAATCAAGAAAACAAGTTAGAAATTTTCGGAGTCACTATTCACCCTCATCTTCAAACATTTGTCATAATCTAAAAATTCGTTGGATTGACTTGAAATTTGGTATGAAGCTTACCTATGATATGGAAGAGCTATGGTTAAAATTTTATGATATTTGAAGCTCTAAAACTTGAGTTATGAATTTTTCTTTCAAGGGTGTTCTTGAAAATCCGAATTGAAGAATGAAATGGGGGGGAGAGTTGTTCTTGGTTGCTTGCTTGCTTGGTGTGTTGGATGACTTTGTGACTTATTAGATATGAATATCTTGTAACAAATCAAGTAGTATGGACAATTTTCAAAGGCTACAAGCTATAGCAAGTACTTCCACCATGTTCATCTACTATTCATTAATCATCTTACTATTCCCTTTACTATTTGGTTACTATTTTCTAATTGCATCTTATGCTAATTGATTTGCATGGCTTGCATGGGAAGTTGCATGGGTTTGATACGTTTATTTATTCACTTACGTATTCACTTGGTCATTTGTTCATTATCGTGATAAATCCTCGTAAGTGATTCGCAGGGTAATTATTTTCTTATAAGTCCTTTATGCTTTGTATCCTTGTACTTAAGATTTATTCGTAGGATCTTAGATTCTGGATCATAAAGCGATTCTCGTATCTCTCGAGAGTTCATAAAATAAAGTTATTTTACAAAAGTGGTTTTCTTCGAAAACTGACGTCTTTTACATACACTCATTTGGTTCGTATAATCACAATATCGACTCAGAAACTTACTTTACACATCTTAATATAGTACGGGCTAAAAAGTTTTCTCCACTCGTCCGGATTACTATTCCCGGATTATTTTACAAAGTCCCAAAAATTCGAGGTATTACGACTGATCCTCTCACAGTTTGTTAACATGAGCTCGAAGCTTACCTCTCTCAATAAGGGCTGCGTCCTAAGAATCACGCAAATCATATATAATCTGGTCCTGCCATTTCAATTTGTGCACATGTTCACCAATGGTAACATCCTTATCCTTGCTCATTTTCCTCACCTCTTTTTTAGCATTTGTGGCACGAGAAATTAGTTTTTCCCGCTCCGTGTCAAGACTATCAAGACGAGCCCTATCTTATAAGCTCTGGAAGCATCCTCCAAAGAAAGGAATGGAAATTACGCAACAGCTGTGACTCTTGCACAATCTCTTTAAGTCGATGACAAATTCTTCCTAGAAGTTAACTCCTTAGCTCCGAGAAAAGACACAACCAAAGGACCCGAGTGATATTCCACTTGGGAAAGAGAAGAAGAAGCTTTACCTTCTTCGAAGTACCAACTTTCACGCTAGCTTTAGTACGCTTCAACGAAAGGACCTAAAGTGCCTGAACAACCTACACACGAGAAGAACTAGGACGCGTATCGCGCTGTGAAGAAGGTTTAGAAACATCCCCCTCGGGCACCGTCTTCTAAGGAGCAAGACAAGACCTAAAACACTTAGGAATTCGAGGAGCCATGCCTGAAAGAACCACGCGAAACAAAATAACATGATTCACACAAGAAAAACACTACATATGAAAGGAAACAAGGTTGCTTGGATAGACTCCGGGCGTGCCCCGTACAATGGAGGCCACCAAGGCTTCGGGCGCATCCCGTGAAGGGAAAACAGGGAGACGCAACCCGAAGACCCCATTACGAACCTTGGGCACGCCCCTTAAATAAAAATGAGTGGAGGAATCATGATATTGTATTGTAAAGTACTTACAAACACATTTGATGACTAAATTGAAGATTCGACAAGATCAAAGGGTGACTTATGCAACCTATACATACATATACACGCAAAAACATATGGCAAGAACATGGAGTTCAAGAAGCTTACATTTCATGGACCTAACAATATACATGGTGGAAATTAGGAAAAAGAACATGAAGAAACACCTTAGAACAAGATGAACGAAAGAATTAGAGCGAAAGCGAAAAGAAAGCCGATAGCAAGCTAAATCCAAGCTTCTTAAAGATCTTGAAAAAGAAAAGGTTTTATTTCTTGAAAGGTAGAAGATAAAGAGGAAGGGGAGCTTATAAGAGCAAAAATTCAGTTTTATTGAAATTTGAACCCACGGAATATATCTCCGGGGGTAGGGCGCGCCCCATGTGCCTTCTAAAGGGGAAATGAAGAAATGGTGAAAATATTTAAGGAGGATTTTTATGATGAAGATTATCAACTAAAGCATTTTTCTACGAAAGAAAGAATCTACGCATATGGAAGAAAGTTTATTAGCAAAAGATTAAGTGAAGACATTGCGGATTATTAAGGTCAAATTATTCACGGAAGGACGGAGAAAGTAGAAGAAGATTTTCCACTTTGTTTTTCTAACAAACTAGAAAATCGGGGGTAGTTGTTATACCATAAAATCATCATGGGTATTTTATCAGATCTTTAAGGAAATGGGTTGGACCACCGCCGATGAGGAAGACGGGCGAGCTCCGGAGAACGCGGCTCTGGAGCCTAGGGTGCCCCTTATAGGGCTCTCCCTATATGGGAGTCGCTTACGACGACTATTGACGATGAAAAGTTATGACGATGACTGGTAAAGTTGTGTATGAAGATTTATGATGACCATTACGACGGAAGATTACAATGACCATAGTGGGGGAAGCGCGACGATCGTTACGAGGACGATATTATGACGGTCTCTATAGTAGAAGACGGCGACGAAGAATAAGTATTGATGAGGAGTCTATAAAGAATGATCTTAAGTAAATGGAGAAAGAGTGAAATGATCAAGAAATGAAGAACGACCCGGGCTCCGGGGAAATACCCCGGACCCTCATAGGGGGCGCCCCGTGCTATATAGCCACACGGGGTGGCCGCTACACAATATAAGTGAGATGACAAAGAAGAATTATCAAGGAGTTTGCTCCCATAACTAAACTGGGAAGTGAATAAAGCATAAGAATCATACAAGATAGGAAGAGGAGCCCCTAGAGGGCCTCCACATGCTTAGGGCGCCCCCTTCGGAGGACTCCAATCCTTTACAGGGCGCGCCCCATGAAGAAAAAGAAGCCTCTGGGAGCCCGTTGTCCTGGAAAACATCGAAGGCATCATTCTGTAATCTTGCAGGATATCCTCATAGGGGAACGGTCGTAAACATCTAGGGTGTGCTTTGGGAGCCTTGTCTCCGTATTCAGCGGGTTATCCTCGATGGGAGACTTTGGGGTTATCTCGTACTTTGCACTTCTACGCTTAGGATCACTTGTCCTATAGTCTGGGGGGTTATCCTCATCGGAGGGTAAGGATGCGCTTTGGTATTTGCTGTAAGTCATTGTTATACCTGCGGTTACGATCGACAGAAGTAGCAGTCGCGGATGGGGATATCCTTCGGTCGGGGAGGTTCCTTGTCCGTGAAGTCCCGAAGTCGTAACCGAGCATTGGGCCTTTGTGACTAGGTTGCATCGTCGGACACTCATAAAGCAAATCAATGTTCGAGTTATAATAGGAAGTTGGTTCAACAACTCCTATTGGGCCACAGAATGAGAAGTCAAGTTCATCTAGGTTTCGTATTCTCCAAGAACTACGTCTGACTTAATCCTCAATAAAAGGAGGTACGTAGGTACATTGTTAGGCCGCGTGTTTTGAGAACTCTGAGAAGGCAAACATAAACCCTAGCAATCTCAACCGTTTCTTAAGCACAAATCAACGCACTCCGGTGATTTTTCTGATCACCGACCACTGCTGCAGATCTTAATTTCGGCCACGAATTTCAAATATGTGTTAACTGAATTCTTTTGTTAACACAATGTTATAATTGCTTGATATTTAACAAAATGGAAACAGAATATCCCCTGTAGTCACAAGAAAATTTGAACAAATAGAATCGCGTCCTTCTGGTACGAGGACTCAGGTAAATTACAATTGACACTACAATTTAGATGTTATTTTCCTAAAACTTACCGATACTGTAGTTTAAACATAATGTGTCTGTATATCACAGTTTGTTAAATATGATTCTTTTAAATGTATCACTTTTGCCAACAAATATGAATTTCCGGTCTCAGGCATCGATAAAATTTAGCTGATGGGCGGAAACATGATATTATACTGAAAGTACACCACAGGTCCACAGTATTATTTCTTAAATGGTGATTTACTTCTTTTGCAAACTAGCGTCATCCACAACAAAATTGGGTATCATAATTTTGACCTTCTTTTCCAATAAAATCTGAAATAAAATTAACTTCCGCTTTGTCTGCTCTCTCTCCAATCCATGAAGCTATAGTCTAAAACACAGACTCCACACTTTCATTTGGTTCACCGATCAACATATGCCACATGCCTCTGAAAATCTTTAAACTCTTGTTCGTACTAGATACTGATTTAAAAACATTCCTTGCAGAATCAGGGTCACAAAATTCATCTTGTCCACCATGAACTATGTTAGGCCTCAATGATACTATAGAAGGGGGTTGAATATAGTATCTACAATCAATTCAATTATAAACACAAGTATGTAACAGAAAACAAGTTTATTCAATATATCAAACTCTGCTACAGTAGGTTTAATCTACTCTCCCAGTGATGTATGATATCACTAAGAGCTGCTAGGGTTACAATGAATAATATTCTCGTAAATGATAACACTTATAGTGTAAACCCTAAGTTGTGTTTATATAGTACACAGTTACAAGATATCTTCTAATTGATATGAAATATATCTCTTCCTAAAATATATCAATCAGATATTATCTTTTTACAAGTCTTCTGGTTGTCCAACTCCTAAAGCATATCTTCATTTGTTTAGTCTAGATCTTCTCCTAGAAATCAGCTGCACTTTTCTTCTGAAGCATATCCTTCCTTAAGTTCTGATATTACAAGTTCTGATACCTTAATTTCTGATATCTTCATGTCTTCAGTAAATCCTGATTCCCAGCTAAGTCTTGATAAGTCCAGATATTAAGTTCTGAAACTAAACACATCATATTAGTCATGACATCATCAAATATATCTAACAATCTCCCCCAACTTGTATATTATGAAAAATGTACAAGTTATAAACCTGATGATGTCAAAAACATTTAAGTACAAATGCAATGAGAGTTTATTTAGACAACTAACTACAACTTACAGTCCTTGCAGCTTTTATCAATCTTACTGAATCAATCTGAATCCAAAATGATTCTTGACAAAGTTTGATAACAGCTTCTCTTCTGAATTTCTCAAGACTTGAGCTAATTTAGCCTTGACTTGCTGCCGTTCTTCATCTTGACTTCCAATCTGGTAGATGGAAGTCCTAAGTGCTAAAATGTGATTTCTTTCCAATCCATCACCAAGTCTGATTACCCTTGGATGAGAGGAGTCTTCATTGTAGCATAGACATTTCTCTTTCAGAATAACTTTTATCATAGCAGAATTCTTCTTCATTGGAATTTCTCTTCCATCATCTTCAACTATCTTTGGAATAAATTATGCAACCCTTGATCCAGAGATTCTGGCTTTATCCCTTATGGTCTTCATCATGAAATTTGACCATCTTCTGGTAACCTCAGACTTTATCTCCAAAAGATAATGAATGAATTGAAGTTCTTTAAGAGATTTGTTCAGCATATCTGATTCTGACATTCTGTATGTTCTTCCATCTTTAAGAAATAGAATCAGCTTTTCCTTAACTTTACTCTTATCATGAGTATCCATTACCACTTGAGCAGATATAACCTTGTCAAGGTGTTTCTGTGTAACTTCCTCAAGTGGTTTGTCAGTTAATAAAAATGGATCTTTGATAGTTACTTCAACTCATGTTTTCTTCTTGGCTTGGCTTGATCCTAACCCAGTTATGTCTCTTGCTTCTCTAGAATTCACTCCAACAGTCATGAAATCATATAGCAGTTAACTTTTCTTAGGATCTGATGGTTTAACATTTTTCCATAGGAGTTTCTTCTTATCAGCAATTGTCATCTTGCCCAAATCAACTTGAGCTGTGTCAGAGGTTGATGTCGTGATGACTTATTCAGGATTTGCAGATTCTTCTGTAGCTTGCTGTTCTGAAATTTCTTCAGAACTTGTCAAGTTCTGAACTTCTTCACTTTGAACAACTTGAGCTATGTCAGAGGTTATCTTAGATTTTTCTGTCATCTTTATTCTTTTCAGAGTTTCAACAGTTTCATCTTCTGCAACAGCATCATCAAAGACTTAAACCATCTTGCACACAGGATCCATCAGAATTTGAGGAATCTCCATCTTCTATTTCTTGACTGTCTCCCCAACTTTTCCTTTTCCTTTGTCTTTGGGATCAGTAGTAGTTTGAGATCTAGTACTTGATCTAGGAATCTCTGTGGCAGGTCTTTCTTTTATCACAATCCCTTTTTCTTTTGGCTTTGGTGGCTTTTTAGCATCAGAAGCTTTTGACTTTGGTTTGCTCTTCTCAGTAGCAAATTTAGCTTCTTCTTCTCTTAATTCCTCTAAATCCACTCCTGGATTATCCTTAAGAAATAGTCTCTTGGCCATTTCTTCATCAATAGTTTAAATTTTGGGATCCTTGTAAAAGAATGTTGCTTTCTTTCCCTTGAATTTCAGAGTCTGCAAAAACTTCTGTGAATCTTGGCTTCCAGCTTGAATCATTACATCAGAAGTAGTTGTTAGAACTTGATCATCAGAATTTGTGATCAACAAAGAAACATCCTGATTTGTAGGCTTTTTTCCTTTTGTATCCCTCCTTTGAGTAGAACCAGACAATCTCTGATGGAAACCTGTCTATTGAGAAGGAATCCTGCTCAATTGCTCTCCTTGATTGTGACCTCTACTCTTATCAGAGTTTCCCTCGTCATCACCATGATCATCCTTTTTCTTCAGTGTCTTGATTGGTGAGCATTTGGACTTAACTACCTTCTCCCCCTTTTTGGCATCATCTGTCAGGAGTAGTGAAAGAAGGAGTTCCACTGAAGATTAGATCTCATTTAACTGAGTCTATTGAGCAGCTTGATTTTGTAAGACCTCATCTAGTTGGGCCTACTGTTGGGATTGAACTTGCTCAATATCATCCACTTTTTCTTGAATTGGTCTGATAAACCTGTTCTTGTCTAGTTTGAGCACCATATCTAGCTTATCAGTTGTTTCTTAAAGTTTATCAACCTTTGCATGAGTCTTGGAGTGTAGACCTTGAAGAGATTTAGTACCGAGAGCAGTGACTTTAAGTTATGTTTTGAAGTCAGAATTTATCAGCAACTCATCAGCTTTCGCAACATGATCTGTCAAAGTAGTTGGGTTGGGAATGAAGTCAGGTTCATTCCACTTCTTTATCCATTCAACTCCTCTAAAGGTTTCCTCTCATGGAACTGGTGCCTCTTCCTCAAACTGAAACAAAGCCTCATTTCCTGTAGGCAATGGAGTATTTACTAGAGCTGACTCTCCAGAACTTGCAAGAATATCCTCATCTTCTGATAACACCAAGGTGTGTATAACTGAAGGAGATTCTGCTATATACAAATTCTGACCTTCAGCATCTATATCCAGAATTGGAGTTGATGGTATCTCAACATGTAGAATTGGAGAAACAGGAGATGTTGGCCGTTTTACCGGTGGAGCTTCTAGATAGAGAACAGAAGGTATATTCAAATTATGAATATCTATTTCAGGACTTGTCTCTTGTTCTTCAACATCATCTGTAGCTTGGATTGGAGAGTGAGGTGAAGAAATCACAGATTCTTGCACAGGTTCTGATCTATGAATATCAAAAATTTCAGATTCCTTTATCAGAACTTCCTCAGCTGCTGGTAGGGCTTCAATCACAATAGGTTCTTGTGAGATCAGAGATTCCTGATCCTCTTCCTCAGCATCTTCAGCATCCTCATATTGAGGTTGTGCAATATGCCTACCTGCTCTCATCTTCCTGAATTTTGATTTTCTAGATAAAGGAGTGACATGATCTGTATCAGAACTTGAAGGTCTTTTCCTTTTCAAAATCCCAGAACCCTCATCTTTATTCTGTTTCTGAGGAGTTACCTCTTCAGCTTCTAATTTCACAGTTTCTGATGCGGGAACCTGGACCTGTTCTTCCTCATCTGATTCATTTATCAGAATCAGCCTTCTCTTTCTCCTTGGTGGAGATTGAGGAACAGATTTTGCTCTTGAAGATTTGTGTCTGGATGTTGTAGCAGATTTTACAACTGGCACCTTTTGAGAATTACCAGAGGTTGGTTTGGTTTTGGATTTGAAAGTGCTGAAAACTGGTATCTGCTAAGAGGCACCAGAAGTGGATTGTGGTGGTTGAGAGGGTACAACTTCAGGAAATTTGGGTGTATATGTGTTAGGGTCAGAGTTTACTAAGAACTGTTTTATAGATAGAGGAATTTGAAGAGGTCTTAGGATTTCTTTCTTATTATCAGCAGGTAACAAGTCTATGAAGGCCCTTTTATGAAGTTGAAAAGGTTGAATCAAGTCACTAAAGACTTGGGGCTTATCAGAACAACAAAAACTGTAAATAAGCTGACAGAACCTAGAAAAATAAACAGTATTTGGGTTCTCTTTCATCCTATCCCCGATAAAACCCAAAATAGCAGTAGCATAATCAAAATGATTTTGATTAAGAAGTGCATACCCTATTTGCTGACTCAGAATTGGAATAACATCAAAATTGGAGCATTTGTTGGCAAAGGCTCTTGTGATGCAATCGAAAAAGAAGCTCCACTCCCTTCTGATGTAGGGCCTCTTCAGTTGTCCCAGCTTGGACAGACTTTTCTCATAGCCAAGATTGGCCATCATGCTCTGTAGAAGTGAATCCCCAATCTGAGCATTGAAAGTATAATTTTCTGGCAAATGCAGAGCTTGTCGAACAGTAGACAGGGTAACCAGGTGCTCATCTTCCCCAGTGGTGAAAATGATGCTTGGAGACCCATCTTCTCCACCATTATCATAGACTCTAGACCTCCAAAACTCCAATATTTGTGTTCCTGAGAGTTCTTGTGGTTGGGTCAAAGCATACCCAATCTCACTGCGAGCAAGAAAATCTTGAATGAAGTGAAGATCTGAAGGAGCATCGTCCTTGCTGAAAATAGCCATATAGTTGTTGGGAACGAACTTGGCTCTATTAAAGATAACGTCATTTGGTTCCATTTCTGTGAGAAATTAAGTGAAATTATGTGTGTGTAGAAAGTGTTTGATAAAATGCCTGTAAGAAAGTAGCGTCAGAAAATAGTAAGAGTATAAAAGAATAAGAGAGCTGAGAAAAGAGTGAGAAAATAGGTAAAAGATTGTAAAATCTTTTATCTCTCATATATATACGCTCCACTTATTACAACGGCTAATTTCTGAAGCTGAACCGAACTTTTGACACCTGGCAGCATGTAATCAGTCAAAACATTATTAGTGGGCATGGTGAACGTGAAGTAATAATTGTGCACATGCAGTTGTCAAAACAAACACGTTTCCCATTAACCAAAAGATTAGGAATTTTTTTATCTCACTTAAGTATTTTCTGAAAATATGACTATTACAGTAAATATCAAAAATAAGTCAAGTAAATAAATAATTCCACGAAAGCATCATGATTTGCATCAGAACTTGACTATTATCAGAATTTAACGGTCATCAGAACATGGCTTCTGTACTCAAAAAGGTGAATGACTGTTTATGTGTTTCTTCACATAAATACTGACTGGTTTCTTCAGAGTTTAATCATCAGAACATAATCAGAACTTGTCCTCAGAATTTATGCAAATAATGCTTAATTGTTTGTCAGAAACAACTTAATCACCACAGTAATTTTCATCATTCATATGGAGTGATAGTGTGTGTATGTGCAAATGATCAGATAAAGATTAAAGTATGATAAACTTCAGTATATCTTAGAAGTAAGGCATAACTAAGAAAAATGCTTAAAATCTGTCTTGAATTGTGAAGTCTACTGTAGAATAAATTTATGCAAGAATCCACCTCAACTATTTGTGCTTATTTTATGCATCTTTTGAAATTCTTTTGACAATGGCTTCTCAGTGTAAATGGGTTACAAATGCCATCAGAATTTATGTTGTTATCAGAATATTTCTCCAGTAATCAGAGAATGTGAAAAGTCACCAAGAAAAATCAATTTGCTTTTCTAATGCATATAACTTAATACCAGCAATGCACTTGGATCTTCCCTTTCACATAAATGACTCTAGATCTTAAAGGAGTACCTGATTTCAATTTATACTTTTCTTTTATTTATTTTCTTCAGATAAGTGAGGCTTATCAAGCATGTAGTTCATCCTTAAGATTTACAGACATCAGAATTTGACAGATAAGAAGCAATAATCTAGTTTGTGACTTAGTAATAAGATACAGGAAGTAAATTTGACTAAGATCAAAATTAGAATTTTCTTGTGTTATTGATTTCCACATAAATAACTAATTTAAACATGGGATACATAGTTTGTTAAAGACTACTAAGTCAGCATCTAACAAGATAATCCTCATTGGATTGAATAGTCATAGAACATTCAAAACACTTTCAGAGTTTATAGAATCACATCAGATAATAGGCAGTGTTTAATATGTTACAATTTAAGCACAGATTACATTGAGATAAGAAAATTTGTAAACACTGATCATAAAGTCTGATGTATGAGAATAAAAACTAAACAGATTTTGAGAAAGAACCTGAAACCATTCCAAGTTCATTTACCAGTCTTGTAAAAGTAGCTTCACATAGTGGTTTTGTGAAAATATCTGCTAGTTGTTGATATGTTGGAACAAAATGCAATTCCACTGTACCTTTCATCACATGTTCCCTTATGAAATGGTACCTAATACTGATGTGCTTTGTCATTGAGTGTTGAACTAGATTTCCTGTCATAGCAATAGCACTTTGATTATCACAGTAAATGGGTATTTTAGAAAATTCTAACCCATAGTCTAGTAACTGATCCTTCATCCACAGAATCTGTGCACAACAGCTTCCTACAGCAATATATTATGCTTCTGCAGTTGATGTGGAAATTGATTTCTGTTTCTTGCTAAACCAAGAAGCCAATCTGCCTCCAAGAAATTGGCAGCTTCCAGTGGTGCTTTTCCTGTCTATTTTGCATCCTGCAAAATCTGCATCTAAGTAACCTATTAGCTTAAAATCTGATTCCCTAGGATACCACAATCCTAGATCAGTTGTACCCTTGAGGTACTTGAAAATTCTGTTCACAGCTATTAGATGAGGTCTCTTGGATCAGCCTGAAATCTTGCAAAAGACAGGTAGCATACATGATATCTGGTTTACTTGCAGCTAAATAGAGTAAAGAGCCAATCATACCTCTGTAGTTAGTAATATCTACTGATACTCCAATATCTTTATCTAACTTGGTGGCAGTGGCCATGGGAGTTGATGTAGTAGAACTGTCTTGCATTCCAAATTTCTTGAGTAAATTTCTGGTGTACTTGGATTGATTTATGAAAGTATCTTCTTCAGTTTGCTTGACTTGAAGTCCCAGAAAGTAGCTAAGTTCTCCCATCATACTCATTTGATATCTTGACTTGTTAGATATATTTGATAATGTCATATCTAATGTGATTTGTGTTTAGTTTTCAGATCTTACCTAAACAGGACAAATCAGTACTTAACTGGAAATCAGTACTTATACTGAAGTCAGAACTTAAGTGGTTAGAACTTAAGTTATCAGGAGATATTTATCAGGAGATAATATCAGGACTTAAAGGAGACTTTCAGATAAGGAAGGTGACTGATTGAAAGGAAAGAAGATCAAGACAAACGCAAGAAGAGATATGCATGAAGAAGGAATTCTATGAAGAATAGAATACTTGGAAGAAAAGATATTCGATTGATATATTTTAGGAAGCAGAATTATATTCCATATCAATTAGCGATTATCTTGTAACTGTGTAGTATATAAACACAGACATAGGGTTTATACTATAAGTGTTATCATTATCGAGAATAATATTCATTGTAACCCTAGCAGCTCTCGTGATAATTTGTTCATCACTGAGAGAGGACAGTTTCATATTGTAACAGAGTTTATTGTGTTTAATGAAATCTATGTTCTGTTACATGTGTTCTTTAATTCGATTTGATTGTAGTAAACACTGTATTCAACCCCCTTCTACAGTGTGTGTGACCTAACATGACTGCATTAGCTTTGAAAACTTTTCACAGATTTTGGCATTTGTAGAACCAAAAATGATATCATCAACATAAATTTGGACTAAAAGTAAGTCCTTGCCATGGTTGATATAGAACAGAGTTTTATCAATTGTTCCTCTGGTAAATCTACTTTCCAGAAGAAATTGTGCCAGAGTTTCATATCATGCTCTTGGAGCTTGCTTTAGGCCATAGAGTGATTTATCAAGTCTATAGACATGATTAGGAAATTTTGGATCTACAAATCCTGGAGGTTGTTCAACATATACCTCTTCCTCTAATTCTCCATTGAGAAATGCACTCTTTACATGCATTTGAAAGACTTTAAACTTCTTGTGAGTAGCATAAGCCAAAAAGATATGGCTTCCAATCTAGCAATTGGAGCATATGTTTCATCATAATCAATACCCTCCTATTGAGAATATCCTTTTGCAGCCAATCTTGCTTTATTCCTTGTTATTATGCCATCACTGTCAGTTTTGTTTTTTTAACACCCATTTTATGCCAACAATGGATCTATTCTTTGGTCTTGGCACTAAGGTCCGGACTTTATTTCTTTCAAATTCATTTAACTCTTCCTGCATTGCTTGCACCCAATCAGCATCTTGAAGAGCTTCTTCCATTTTATTTGGTTCATTCTGAGATAGAAAGGAATGATAGAGACATTCATTTGTTGTTGTTGTTCTAGTTCTGACACCTGCTTCAGGATCTCCAATTATTAAGTCAGGTGTGTGTGATTTAGTCCACTTCCTTGCAAATGGAAGTTGATCTCTAGAACTGGATCCTCCCCCATGATCCATGTTGTCTGCATCAACATTTTCTGATGTTCCCCCTGAAGTTATGCTCTCTGAGATTCCAGAATTTGAGTTGGATCCTTCAGGAATTGAAGAATTAGAGTTTCCAGAATTGTCAGAATTTGGCTCATCAGAACTTGATGAATCATAACTTGAAGAGCCAGTGACTAGTTCTGATGCTTCTTGAAAGTCTTGAGATGTGGTATGATCATCAACTTGCTCCCCCTGAACAGGTGCATTTTCCTTTGGTGTAGTTACCACAGTTTCAATGACATCAGAATTTAAATCATCAGAACTTATAGGATCAGGATTTAGGTCATCATAATTTACAAAATTAGAATTTACATCTTCATTTTCAAATCTCAGCTGATCATGATCATTGAAATCTTCAAGTCCAGTAACTTTTTATCATCAAAAGATACATTGATAGATTCCATGACAACCCTTATTCTTAAATTGTAGACTCTGAAGACTTTTGTGGAAAGTGGATATCCAACAAAAATTCCTTCATCAGCTTTTAGATCAAATTTTGAGAGTTTTTTAGGATGAGTCTTAAGAACAAAACACTTGCATCCAAATACATGAAAGTATTTCAAATTTGGCTTCTTTTTCTTCACCATCTCATATGATGTTTTTCCATGCTTGTTTATAAGCGTAGCATTCTGTGTAAAATAAGTAGTCTGTACAGCTTCAGCACAAAAATAGGTTGGTAGCTTTGCTTCATCAAGCATAGTTCATGCAGCTTCAATAAGAGTCCTGTTCTTTCTTTCTACAACTCCCTTCTGCTGTGGAGTTCCCGGTGCAGAAAATTCCTGCTTTATTCCTTGCTCTTTGCAAAACTCTTCCATGATTGAATTCTTGAACTCAGTGCCATTATCACTTCTTATTATTTTAATAGAGTCTTTGACTAGCTTATCCAGCTGTCTGACATGATCAGTTAGAGTAGATGCAGTTTAATTCTTCTTGTGCAAGAAATACACCCAAGTGTATCTTGTGAACTCATCCACTATAACCATAGCATATTTCTTCTTTGCAATAGACATGACATTGACTGGACCAAATAGATCAACATGTAGTAGGTGATAAGGCTCAAGAATTGAAGATTCAGTTTTGCTCTTGATTGAAGATTTTCTTTGTTTTGCCTTTTGACATGAATCACAAAGGCCATCAGGAGAAAATATTGATTTTGGCAGTCCTCTCACAAGATCTTTCTTTACTAGCTCATTTATGTTGTTGAAATTTAAATGAGAGAGTCTCTTGTGCCAATTCCAGCTTTCTTCAATTGATGCTCTCCTTAACAAACAGATTGCAGAACCATCAGAACTTGTTGAAAGTATGGCTTCATAAATGTTACCATGCCTGTAACCTTCAGAACCACTTTACCTGTAGAATTACTTACAACTTCACAGTATTCTTCAAAGAAATCCACATGATAACCTCGGTCACAGATTTGACTCACATTTAGAAGATTATGTTTAAGTCCTGAGACAAGAGCTACTATTTCAATTATGACATTCCCAAAATTAATATTGCAATATCCCAGAGTCTTTCCCATGTTGCCATCTCCATAAGAAACTTCTGGGCCAGCTTTCTCCACAAAGTCTGATAGCAGGGCTTTATTTCCAGTCATATGTCCTGAACATCCACTGTCCAGAACCAGGATGTTTTTCCTGTTGCCCTGCAATCACAAAGACCACTATTGATTAGTTTTAAGGACCCAGACTTGCTTGGATCCTTTAGCTTTATTAAGTTTGTTAGCATTTGCAGTGGATTTAGTTTCAGAGTTTATGCTAACATGCTTTTTATCAGACTTTATATCAGAATTTGCATCAGAATTTATACTAGAAGGAATTACACTAACTTTCTTTAAAGAAGGTTTTATTTCATAATAATCAAAGTACAAACTATGATATTCCTTACAAGTATAAATAGAATGCCATAAACTACCACAATGAAAACAAGGATTTTATGGTTTAATCCTAACAGACTGGCTCTTAACTCCTGATCTAGGAGGTAAAGAGTTTATATCTTTATTTTTCCTGCAAAAAGAAGCAAGACGGTTAGAGTTTCCACAATTATAGCACAGCTTTCTAGGAGCATTAGGAACAAGCATATAATTATTACTTTTATTCACACCTTCCTTTCCATTCCTATTTTTCCTAGCTTCTTTTACCTTGTTCACATTTTTAATCTCTTTCAGCTTATACTTAAGCTGCTTCTTTGTCATTAAGCCAATGTTCACCAAAACTGGTTTATCCTGTTTTGATTTGTCAGAAGTTGACTTTTCTTTGACTTCTGTTTTAGAGTCTTTCATCTCTTCAGAATCAGACACAACAGTTTTTGCAACAAATTTAACAGGATTTACCTTTGGCTTTACAATCTGTTTGATAGCAATTGGCTTAATTGGCAAAGTCCCTTTCTCACTTTTATCATCTTTATAACCTAACCCCTCTTTCTAGTTTCCAATACTTAGAATATTCTGAGTTATTTTGCCTGAGTTAGTCCAAGTCCTGATGATTTCTCTTTCTTTTTCTAATTCAGTTTTTAGATGATCATTCTGTTTAAGCAATTCATTCTTAACATACACAGCATTATCTCTCTCTGTCTGAATAGTGTTCATCTTGACTAACTCTTCTTCAAGATAGCTATTTCAATTTTTGTACTTTAGATTTTCAGATTTTAATCTTTCATTCTCTAAAGTCTGATCTTTATAGCTAATATAAATGTTTTTAAGAAATAATCTCAACTCAGTAATATCTTCTATATCAAAAGCAAGAGTTGATAGAGGTACCTTTAGTTCATCAGCATCAGAACTACTATCAGCATTTGCCATTAAGGCATAGTTTACCTCTTCCTCAGATTCTGAAGTGTCTGTCCAATTTTTCTTCTTTGTGATAAGTGTCTGGCCTTTATCACCTTTTCCTTTCTTGCAATCAGGAGAGATGTGGCATCTTTCACCACAATTGTAGCATTTGACATTTGAGTTGTCTCCTCTGTCAGACTTTCCTCCTTTGCTTTCAGTCTTTCTGAACCCTTTCTTGTCAGAACTTCCACCTTTCCTGGAAAACTTCTTACCCTTTCTGAATTTCTTGTAGGCTATCTTTGTGATACCCTTCACCATAAGAGCACACGGTTGCATCATCTTTGCATCAACATCCACTTCAGATAAATTTTCAGGTTCTGAATCATCATCATCAGAATCTGATGACTCTGAATCAGACTGTATGATGAGAGCCTTTCCTTTTGCCTTCCTAGAGACAATTGGATTTTCTTTAGTCTTTAAAGCAACTGTCTTAGACTTCCCTCCATGCCTCTTCTTTCTTTTCTGCATCTCAAGTTCATGAGTCTTGAGCATCCCATAGATTTCATCAAGAGACATATCAGCAAGTTCATAGTTGTCTCTTATTATAGTAGCTTTCAAATCCCACTTTTCAGGAAGAGCTAGTAGGAATTTCATATTTGAATCTTCTGTATCATATTCCTTATCCACTAGTGACAGATCATTCAACAGCTTTGTGAATCTGTCATATGTATCAGTTAGTGACTCATCAGATTTTGAGTCAAAGTGATCATACTCCTGTGTGAGTATTGTCTTCCTATTCTTTTTGATGGCATTGGTTCCTTGACATCTCACTTCCAATGCATCCCAGATTTCTTTTGCAGTCTTGCATGCAATCACCCTGTTTGACATGACATTGTCAAGTGCACTATAACGACCCGTGTATTTTTAAATTATTTAATATGTAATTGTGGAAGTATCAATTAAATAAAATATGTGTATTGGTTTTGACCGCTATGTGTTATTTGATTATTATATATGTGTGATTTATGGTGTATCCGGTTGTCCACGTGGTTAATTATGGAGTCGTATTGAATTGCTTTCACTTTTTACAGTGGATTTAGTGCAAATTTATTTGCATAAATATTTAAAATGTCTTTAAAATTATTTTTATGGTTTTACAATTACACTAATTATTTTTAGGATTTTATGAAATTGAGAAATCAATATTTTATTGATTATTTATCTTTAAATGATTTTCTGACTACTTTTATTTGTAAAATCCATAGTTAATTCCAGAATTCTTCAAAAATTATGAAACTCATATTTATTTAAGTTTGGAATATTTTGAGAATTTTAAAATTATTTTGAAAATTTTTGGGATTAATTTCACCCGCACGTTGATTCGTTTAATTGATAAAAGCGGGTACAGATTGCATTTCAAAAAGTTGTTTAAAAATTTCAAAATTTATGTTTTTAAAAACTTCGGGAAATTTCTAGCATTTTAAGACTATTTTCGCGATTTTCAGAATTTGTTTTAAATGCAGCTCGGTTCGTTAATTGTGAAGTGCGGGTACGAGTTGTGTTTCAAAAATGCTTTAAAAATTATGATAATTTTATTTTATTAGTTTCGGGATTTTTAAAAAAATTTAAGACTATTTTGGTAATTTTCTGAGCTTATTTTATGCGCAACCTGGTTCTTTTAAATACAAAATGTGAATCAGAATTGGGGCTTGTAAGCACAAATAAATATACGTGGTAAATTTTTGATACGTGTCAGAGTTTCACAAAACTGTGGTAAGCAGAATGTGATCCATGTGTTGCTGCTGGATTGTTATAAAAAAAATATATAAAATAAATAAATAAAACAAAGAAACACACGCACGCACAGATACCCCCACCCCTGTTTTCTTTTCTGATCGCGGAGCTTCTTTCCCCACCCCTCAGCCCTCTTTCCACCGCCACAGTCTCAGTCTCTCTCCCTCTATTTTTTTTCCTTTTCGCTCCTGTGAATCCCCTCCTTATCGTTCTGTCTCCTTGGTAATTACTACCGCCCTGCTCTGTTTTTCCAGTCCCGTCGCCGGTGATTATTCCGGTGACTGCGTCGCCATGGTTTCTGATTCAGCCTGTGTTCTGCTTATTTATGTGTTGTGTGCGTATCTCATATACATGTATATCTATTGAGTTGTGATTTTTCCTTGGTGACTGTTGTTGTGGTTGCTACCTCTAGGGAAATCCGAGAGGTGTGGTGGATGTGCAGCGCGTAGGCGCGTGGTTCCCTGATTTTATTTTATTATTTTGGTTCGATTGTTCCTGACGTTATGTTCCTATTTTAATTATTTCAATTTCTGCAGGAATTTGCATTGACTGATTTCGTGAAATTAAATTATACGTGCGGAAATGATTTTTAAAATAATTGGTATAATTTATTCAGAAACCCGTATAATATCGGGCACCAATAAAGTTTGCCGCCGTCGACGGTGAACTTTGGTGAGTCGACGGTGGACAGTGATGATCCAATTATGAGTCCTAATACGAATAAAGATATAAAATGCGAATAAGAGTAATAGTTAAATAATATCGGTGATTGGGATTCGTGCATTTGGATTGTGATTTGGGTTGTCATTGTAGTTGTTGTGAATTGATTTGACGTCGATATTGTGTTCGACGGGTAGTCCGATAAACAAAGGTGGCGCTGCCCGATTTCCGGGAAACTGAATTACGTAAATACGGGAACGTATCCGATGATTATCGGGACGTCGAGTGACTATATATATATATATATATATATATATATATATATATATATGTGTGTGTGTGTGTATGTGTGTGTGTGTGTGTGTTTTATACGAACTTGGTTACATGATGTGATGAAATATTTCGCCAAGTCGATAACCCTGATTTCATAAAATAAATAGTATATGTATTTTCCGAAAATGAACACCAAACCAATCTTTAAGATTGTGAACCCTATTTGTTGCGTATGTTATTATAATATTCATAATTACGAGTCGGATTTGGATATCGTTGGGTAAGAATTAGTATCGAGGATATGTCAAGCATACCTAGACGTCTAACGTAGGGTATTTCGACCTTGTAGGTTATAGTCGGAAACCTGGAAGTGGACGATGGACTAAAGACAACCTAGTGGACAGTCGACGAGCTCAATAGAGTTTCAACAGAAAACCTGAGTGTCAAAGTCGAATCTAATGTGGTCTAGTGGTTGGACGTTAAAGCCTGAGCGGCAGAGTCGGCTCAGAGTTGGTCAGTAACAATTTTAAAGCCCTATGAGGCAAGTACTTCTAAACCTTTTTCAAGATATAATGCAAATGTTTCTAAATTCTCTCGTGAAATATTGTTAAGTATTCAAAATAGCTCTATTTTATACTGTAAGTACTTTGAATTATACAACCTTGAACCCGAATCACCTCACTTGATTCTTGAGCCATAAGCCTTAAATTTTTCGTAAATCATCCTTTGTTAATTTTCAGATACCAAATCACACAAGTATAACACTACTCCCCAAATGTATAATTAACAAACACCAAATACTGGAACAAAATTGTTTGAAAACCAGAAACTTTTATACTCCAACCATTCTTTATAACATCAAAGAACTATACCTTGAAAAATCATTACTGGTCGAATACCTGATCCTTTACAAGCTGGAAACCGTTTCTTATACATACCTTGATATACCCTTGAGATATCCATGAGTTTCTTTACATTTTTATTCAAGTGTTTAACCATCATTGATTATGATCTTGTTTTATCGAATTATATTGTTTATCATATTAAACTGCTTTAGGATTGGATAGTTTTATATATGTGGACCAGATTCGTGGTCAAACCATACCAATGGTCAAGTTAGGCCAATTTGTGCCTTGGATCCAGTAATTAGAGCAGTGTTGTGTGCTTGCTTGGGGTTAGTGCGTGACTGATCAGCAGCATAACCTTGGTTTTTAAAATTTAAATGAATATCCAATTCTAATGATTAGTTATAAAGAAACTTGATTCCTCTAAATCATTTCATTTGATTAGTGCTTATCCTCAGTTATCCCTATTATGACTTGTTGAGCTAGTTAGCTCACTCTTGCGAATCTTTTTATGTATTCTACAGTTAAGAAGGATATGGTCGATAGCGAGGTTTCCCAGTTCAATGTACGAGCTAGGATTCCAGATTGAGTTGGATCGAGCCAGCAGGAGCTTATTGCGGTAGTGGGATAGTAAGATTGTAAGGATAATTTTATTGTCTGTTGTAAGCTAAATTAGTTGGGATTTGGTATGTTGTAATAAAAGTTAAGACTGTGGCTTGTTTTCATACTTTAACCTGTTGCGATCCGTGGTTATATAGAGCAGGGTCATCGCAATTAATATTTCATATACAGGTTGATATGTTGTGTTTGTGTTGTGGACCACAGACTTCTGACCCGGGTTTGGAGGGCGCCACAGGTTGGTATCAGAGCTACAGGTTATAAGTCACTGAAACAAGCCTAGATTGTCGGGATTGGGTAGAGGGTTAGGATTAGGAATAGGAAATAGAAATATAAGACGTTGTGAGGTTGAGTGCGATTGTATAATAGGTCTCCGGCACGGTTCGTATTGCGATTCGGGATTCTTAACTTGCGACGTGATCTCCGGACAACGGCAATGGTAGATCCTGACTTCCTTGTATCATCTAATCATTTGGAGCTTTCCATTCGAAGATCGTCATCTTTTCTCAGATTTGATTTGCACCTTGTTCCTTCATTAGTATTAATGGTACCACCTTTCGTTATGACAGTTGCCCCTCTTTAAGCTATTATATGCTATTTTACCACCTCTTGATATGAGACGACCTATTTAAGGACCTCAATTTATTTATTCTTGGTTTACTAGACATTCGGTTGTGAGTGTATCTCTTTAGTTTACCCTATATCCTGTTCTATACCCTCGGTTTAAAATTTGTCCTATAAAGCAACAGTACCTACGATGATGGATTCGGGAGTTACAGTAAATGGTGAGTACTTGAGATATAAATAAAGGTGAGAAGAAGTCTAGAAAGAAGATTCGGGTGTTCCGAAGGATAGTTGTTACTAGAAGAAAAAAAAAGCCATTAGTGATTAGGCCACCCATGACTAGCTTGTGGAATGGATTACATAAGTATTGAAAAGAGAGTTAAAGGAGATTATGGTTCTGGAGCTTTCTTGAAGATAATGAATGGTGTTATGATAATGTCGGGAATATTACCAGTATGGAAGCTTTATGTGAAGCTATGAATAAGATAGCATGCAACGATAATTGAAGTTTTCGCCGATTAAGGAAGGCAAATGGACTCGATAAGGAGAAAAGGTATATTGAGGTGAACGGACTTTTATGTGATTATTTCTTTAATTTGGTACCTTGTTATAGGTAAGAAGGACAACAACCAACTCATATATTAAGGACAACCAAGTGTGCGATTTTCAAAATTTTCTTAAACAAATTCTTGAAAGAGATTTTCTTAACAAATTTTCAAAGGTTGTTTTAATAAAATAGGTTTTAAACCTTGGTTGTCAAGTTACTACTTGAGTTTCTTGTTTATTAAAAGACCTGGATTACCTGGAAGGATGTTTGTTTCAGACTTAGTATTGTTAATTCAGAGAACAAAGTAACCCGCGATTATGAAGAAGTTGATTATTCCTAACGGTTTGACATGGTTAATAACAGAATTTGTGTACAGAGTGATTATTCATCCAGTGGCAGAGACCATTAGAGTTTAAAGATTCATTGATATAAAAGGAGCCTGGGTGTGGTCGAAGAAGATTGGGAAGATTTCCAAACTTTTCTAAAAGAAGAATATTATTAATAAAAAGATCGTTATGTTGAATGATTTGTGGTTATTCTAAATTAAAAGAGGAAACTCGGAGTTATCTGGTAGGAACGCTATTATGATCGAATTGTTAAAGTATTATACGTGTAGGTGCTATGTTAAAAATGCAAGACTTAGCAAGTAAGAATCTACCATAATGCTTAATTTGCGAAGGCATTTCAACGTAGTTTCTAAAGTTGTTACATGGAATAATGGGAATATGATCGAACAAGCTCGAAAGATGAATACAAGTGAAATGTGGATGGTGACCAATGGTATCGTTCTTTTCTTCAATATCACAGCGTATATTCCTTTTTGATCCCTAAATAAGTATGAACTTCTTTTCTTAAATAAACTCTTTGCTATAATATCGAAAAGGAGGATATTTCATTCCTTTCAAATTTAATTATTTCCCTCAAGTTTTGCTTTCTGATTAGGACAAACAGTGTTATGGTGAGACACTTTGTCAGAATAACGAAGAGTCGGGTGGGACGCCACCTAATCATGTGTTGTATGCCATATGGTATGAAAGACTGGCCATCTTAAATACCAATGTGGTTGTCTCATTCATATTCAAATCCTTGTTTCTTCTTTCTTTTCAACTCTAATCTTGGTTGAATTGTGAATCCTTCTAATTGTTTCGTTGTACTGTCGTTCTTTGCAAGAGTTTTCAAACAGAAATCAACGTATTATGGACCAAACGGGCAAAGTTCCATCTACCTCTCATGCATGGAAAGCAAACAAGGGCATATGGCGAGAATTGCAAATCACTAACCCCAGTCAGGGATGCACTAAGAGTCAAGGGAATCTACTCCAATGAGGAATACATCTCCGAGAACGAGAAATTGCGATTTTCCTGTGAAATATGTTATTCAGAATACGGATGTGGTGATGTGAATGATTATCGTGGATACCTTATGCGTTAAAGTATTGAAAGATGTGAGAGCCACTTGATTGTTTAGCTCCCAAGGTTTTGTTGATAAAATTGTGATTAAAGGACTAGCAAGTCAAGAACGTGTAGTTGTTAAATAAGAGGGTAACAATGATGGAATTGAGATTTCTGGCAATAAGTTGTGAAGAATTGATATCATGAAAGATAAGAGGATTTGACATTATTCTAAGGAATGGATTAACTATTAAAGCGTGATGTCCAGACAGACCGTCGTGATGAAAAGATAATTCTGAGGGAGCCAAATGAGAAGGTGATGAGGTTCAGAAGATGAAAGAAACTAACGAATTTGTTAATGATGATTACGGTGATCAAGATATGAGCATTATGGTGATTATGGGATACATAAAAGTCAGAAGCAAACAAAGTTTGAAGATTTTATAGCAATTAAGGAGTTTCAAGATATGTTTCTGGATGAGTTATCAACATTTCCTTCAGATATAGAAATTGAGTTCGTGATTGACTTAGCACCAGAAATGAAGCCAGTGTCCAAGGCCCCGCACAGAATGGCGCCAGTTAAAGTGAAGGAGTTAGCGGAGTAAATGCAAGAGATATTATAAGAAGGAGCGATTAAACCTAGTGTACCCCAAAGGTGCACCGGTATTATTGTTAATAAGAAAGATGGAAGTATGAGATTATGCTTCGACTAGAGAAAACTCAACAAGTTTACTATCAAAAGCAAGTATCTGTTATCTTGACCCCATGATTTGTTTGACCAAACAAAAGAAGCAAAGTACTTTTATAAGATTGATTTAAGACTCGGTATTTCACCAACTGAAGATTAAACCCATGGATATATCAAAGATAATTTTCAGAACTAAGTGTTGTTCTCGTATTGCTATTTGGATCAACCAATATACCTGTAATAATTTGAACTTGATGGACAGAATCTTTAAGGAATATCTGGGTGAGCTGTATTTGTGTTACTTAAAGTCAATGGAGGACCATGCAAAGTATTTAATGACAATTGAGGAATCGGAGAAGAAAGAAGTTGTATGTAAAGTTGCAAGGTGAAAGTTTTGATAATAGAAAGCATAAATAATTAGTGAGGAGGAGATCAAAGGAGATCCAGTAGAAATTAAAGTCACCGTGAATAAAGAAAGGCCAAAAGCACCAACAAAGGTAAGAAGTTTTATCATGGACCGGCTATACTGAAAATTTGTACATGATTTCTTAAAAGTTGTAATACCTTTGGCGAAGCTAATCAGGAAAAAAAATAAGTGAGTATGAAATGGAGAAGGGTGAAGAAAGTTTTGTAGAGTTAAATGAAAGAATGGTTATAATACCTGATTTATCACTTTGAAGGTATCAAGGAGATTTGGTAGTTTATAGTGATGCTTCTCATAAGGGAGTAGGATGTGTGTTGATGCGGTATAATAAAGTTATGGTATATGCACCCAGACAACCAAAACCTTATGAGCAGAAGTATCCTACTCATAATTTGGGACTAGCAGTAATAACAGTCGCTTTGAAAGATTGGGAATATGATATGTATGGAGAAATGTGTAAGATCTATATGGACCATAAGAGTTTGAAGTATGTATTCACGAGGAAAAGCAAATGTAGAGGCAAGAGATAAGCAAAAAGGAGAGAACGAACATAGAAACTGCACCAGAAGAATTATCTATGGAATTTTAGAAGTTGGAATTGGAAGTCAGAGTTTATAACCCAAAAGGAGTAAGGATGGATAGTATGACCTTTCAGTCGAAGTTGTTAAGGGAAAGATAAGGAGATGTCAAGAGAAGATAATGGATCATGATGATAGCAGTTAGTAAGAGGAAATTTATACGTCCAGGAGAATGATTATGCTATCCCCAGGTTTTCTTCGAGCACTTGAATGCTATAAGTAAAAGGATTAAGAAATGAGATCCCACAGGGAATTCACAATATAAAGTATTTAATTTACTGAAGAAATGCCAAAATATACGAAAATTTAAAGAAAAATAGTGATAACCAGGTATAGGAAGGAAATTTCAAGATGGATTAGGAAGTGTGGACATGTCAAAGGATTAAGGCGAAATATTGGAGGCCTAGTAGATAAGGCAGACCCGGGAAGTGATTTTACAAGAAGCGAATCGTGAAGTGTACCGGTGATGTCAAAGGAAAAAAATGAATGAAAGTATAAGAGTATGTGCTGATTATCGGGAGTCAACAAAACAACAAATAAGAATAAGTGACCCCTATAAAGAATTAATTACTTACGAGACCTAATTCAGGAAGTGTGTTATGTTTCGGGGATTAACTTAATATCCGACCTGAGAATATATCGGAGATTATGAATAGAATAAGTTATGAGCCTTGCAAGCTCCGGTGATATCATGTGAAGTAACAAGTGTATCAGTTGTCTATAAGAAATTAAGGAACATGGTGTATAAGGAGTACTCAGATAAGTGAATTGTATTTATTGATAACATCTTATCAGGGAACTATACGTTGAGTCTTCAAGAATAAAAATTTTGACTAAGGTTAACAAAGGATTCTGAATTAATCCGTTAACAACTACCTAAGCAAAGCCGTATGGTAACAGATGCCTTAGGCCGACAGAAAGGATTGGATGTAATTAAGACCACCGAGAAGTTAATAAACGAATTGGAAAGAGTGGAATCTAAAATTTAAATACTTAAATGTTATAATACGTGAATATATGAGATTACTTTTCAGCTTTAACTGATGAAAAAGAGTAAGAGATGTTTAAATGTTTAGAAACCAAGTTGAAAACAAGCACCGCCTATTATTCTTAAACAGAGAGTCAAAGTACGGAAGTGATTCAGGAAATGTAAGATATGTTGAGAGGTTGAGTTTTAAGGAAATACTGGAATGATCATTTATCAGCGATGTCAGCTTTGGAATGCCACTTTACCAAGCTTCATGTGAACGCAAGTGTAGGTCCCCATTTCTATTAAAGTAAAGTGGGAGAAAGAAAGTTGTCAAATTCTAAGTTAAATCGGCACACCAAGAGCGTAGCGATATTGATTGAAACAGTTCGGAGTAGACAAAGAAAGAAGGCAAAATTGTATCAAGAGAGAGTATGAACATAGAAATAGGACCAGTAGTGTTAGTAAAAGTTTCGTATTGAAAGAGATTGGATAAGTCTGAGTAAAAGGGAGAAGTTAAGCCCTAAATTTAGTAAACCATTCGAGGTATCGACAAATATAGATAAAGTTGTTCATAAGTTAATGAGTATCGTCACAACAGTGTGTACAAATAATGTGTTTTTCCCGTCAGTGTTAAAGCGATAAGTATTTGATTTGAATTAAGCAATTGAGTAAGAGTCAATGGGCTCTTGTCTAAGTGTGTTCTGCATATAGTGAGCGATCCAAATTCTTTATCGTTAAAGGCAAGTTCTTAGAAATGAGAGTGTATCTGTAGTAAGTACGTTTAAAATCCTCGAGTGGAAGAGTCTGCTTGGGAACAAGAGTCAGATATGCTTGGCAAATATCCTCGCTCGTTTAGTTAGACCAGATTCTGAGGACAGAATCTTTTTAAGGGGAAAAGGATATAATGACCCGTGTATTTTTGAATTATTTAATATATAATTGTGGAAGTATCAATTAAATAAAATATGTGTATTGGTTTTGACCGCTATGTGTTATTTGATTATTATATATGTGTAATTTATGGTGTATTGGGTTGTCCGTGTGGTTAATTATGGAGTCGTATTGAATTGCTTTCACTTTTTACAGTGGATTTAGTACAAATTTATTTGCATAAATATTTTAAATGTCTTCAAAATTATTTTTATGGTTTTACAATTACACTAATTATTTTTAGGATTTTATGAAATTGAGAAATCAATATTTTATTGATTATTTATCTTTAAATGATTTTCTGACTACTTTTATTTGTAAAATCCATAGTTAATTCCAGAATTCTTCAAAAATTATGAAACTCATATTTATTTAAGTTTGGAATATTTTGAGAATTTTAAAATTATTTTGAAAATTTTTGGGATTAATTTCACCCGCACGTTGATTCGTTTAATTGATAAAAGCGGGTACAAATTGCATTTCGAAAAGTTGTTTAAAAATTTAAAAATTTATGTTTTTATAAACTTCGGGATATTTCTAGTATTTTAAGACTATTTTCGTGATTTTCAGAATTTGTTTTAAATGCAGCTCGGTTCGTTAATCGTGAAGTACGGGTACGAGTTGTGTTTCAAAAATGCTTTAAAAATTATGAAAATTTTATTTTATTAGTTTCGGGATTTTTAGAAAATTTGAAGACTATTTTTGTAATTTTCTGAGCTTATTTTATGTGCAACCTGGTTCGTTTAAATACAGAATGTGAATCAGAATTGGGGCTTCTAAGCAGAAATAAGTATACGTGGTAAATTTTTGATACGTGTCAGAGTTTCACAAAACTGTGGTAAGCAGAATGTGATCCACGTGTTGCTGCTGGATTGTTATAAAAAAAATATATAAAATAAATAAATAAAACAAACAAACACACGCACAGATACCCCCACCCCTGTTTTCTTTTCTGATTGCGGAGCTTCTTTCCCCACCCCTCAGTCCTCTTTCCACCGCCACAGTCTCAGTCTCTCTCCCTCTATTTTTTTTCCTTTTCCCTCCTGTGAATCCCCTCCTTATCGTTCTGTCTCCTTGGTAATTACTACCGCCCTGCTCTGTTTTTCCAGTCGCGTCGCCGGTGATTATTCTGGTGACTGCGCCGCGATGGTTTCCGATTCAGCCTGTGTTCTGCTTATTTATGTGTTGTGTGCGTATCTCATATGCATGTATATCAATTGAGTTGTGATTTTTCCTTGGTGACTGTTGTTGTGGTTGCTACCTCTCGGGAAATTTGAGAGGTGTGGTGGCTGTGCAGCTCGTAGGCGCGTGGTTCCCTCATTTTATTTTATTATTTTGGTTCGATTATTCCTGATGTTATGTTCCTATTTTAATTATTTCAATTTCTGCAGGAATTTGCATTGACTGATTTCGTGAAATTAAATTATACGTGCGGAAATGATTTTAAAATAATCGGTGTAATTTATTCGGAAACCCGTATTATATCGGGCACCAATAAATTTTTCCGCCGTCGACGGTCAACTTTGGTGAGTCGACGGTGGACAGTGATGATCCAATTCTGAGTCCTAATACGAATAAAAATATAAAATGCCAATAAGAGTAATAGTTAAATAATATCGGTGATTGGGATTCGTGCATTTGGATTGTGATTTGGGTTGTCATTGTAGTTGTTGTGAATTGATTTGATGTCGATATTGTGTTCGACGGGTAGTCCGATAAACAAAGAAGGCGCTGCCCGATTTTCGGGAAACTGAATTACGTAAATACGGGAACGTATCTGATGATTATCGGGACGTCGAGTGACTATATATATATGTGTGTGTGTGTGTGTGTGTGTGTGTTTTATATGAACTTGGTTACATGATGTGATAAAATATTTCGCCAAATCGATAACCCTGATTTCATAAACTAAAGAGTATATGTATTTTCCGAAAACGAACACCAAACCAATCTTTAAGATTGTGAATCCTATTTGTTGCGTATGTTATTATAATATTCATAATTACGAGTCGGATTTGAATATCGTTGGGTAAGAATTAGTATCGAGGATATGTCAAGCATACCTAGACGTCTAACGTAGGTATTTCGACCCTGTAGGTTATAGTCGGAAACCTGGAAGTGGACGATGGACTAAAGACAACCTAGTGGTCAGTCGACGAGCTCAATAGAGTTTCAACAAAAAACCTGAGTGTCAAATTCGAATCTAATGTGGTCTAGTGGTTGGACGTTAAAGCCTGAGCGGCAGAGTCGGCTCAGAGTTGGTGAGTAACAGTTGTAAAGCCCTGTAAGGCAAGTACTTCTAAACCTTTTTCAAGATATAATGCAAATGTTTCTAAATTCTCTCGTGAAATATTGTTAAGTATTCAAAATAGCTCTGTTTTATAATGTAAGTACTTTGAATTATACAACCTTGAACCCGAATCACCTCACTTGATTCGTGAGCCATAAGCCTTAAATTTTTCGTAAATCATCCTTTATTAATTTCCAGATACCAAATCACACAAGTATAACACTACTCCCCAAATGTATAATTATCAAACACCAAATACTGGAACAAAATTGTTTGAAAACCAGAAACTTTTATACTCCAACCATTCCTTATAACATCAAAGAACTATACCTTGAAAATTCATTACTGGTCGAATACCTGATCCTTTACAAGCTGGAAACCGTTTCTTATACATACATTGATATACCCTTGAGATATCCATGAGTTTCTTTACATTTTTATTCAAGTGTTTAACCATCATTGATTATGATCTTGTTTTATCGAATTATATTGTTTATCATATTGAACTGCTTTAGGATTGGATAGTTTTATATATGTGGACCAGATTCGTGGTCAGACCATACCAATGGTCAAGTTAGGCCAATGTGTGCCTTGGATCCAGTAATTAGAGCAGTGATGTGTGCTTGCTCGGGGTTAGTGCGTGACTGATCAGCAGCATAACCTTGGTTTTTAAAACTTAAAATTAATATCCAATTCTAATGATTAGTTAAAAAGAAACTTGATTCCTCTGAATCATTTCATTTGATTAGTGCTTATCCTCAGTTATCCCTATTATGACTTGCTGAGCTAGTTAGCTCACTCTTGCGAATCTTTTTATATATTCTACAGTTAAGAAGGATATGGTTGATAGCGAGGTTTCCCAGTTCAATGTACGAGCTAGGATTCCAGATTGAGTTGGATCGAGCCAGCAGGAGCTTATTGCGGCAGTGGGATAGTAAGATTGTAAGGATAATTTTATTGTCAGTTGTAAGCTAAATTAGTTGGGGTTTGGTACATTGTAATAAAAGTTAAGACTGTGGCTTGTTTTCATACTTTAACCTGTTGCGATCCGTGGTTATATAGAGCAGGGTCATCGTGATTAATATTTCATATACAGGTTGATATGTTGTGTTTGTGTTGTGGACCCCAGACTTCTAACCCGGGTTTGGAGGGCGCCACATGCACTATGAAGCAAGTGTCTTACTTTTGCATCCTTGCCTAGTGAAGAGATGTCTTCAGTGGTGTATTCTCTCTTTTCTTTGGGAATCATCCTCTGTGGCTCATTCCCAACTGCAACAGAATGATTTGTGAGCTTGTGTGGACCATCATAAATTCTATCCAAATATTCTGGATCTGTAGCTTCCTGAAATATGGCCATCTTCACACTCCATACAGGGTACTCAGACACCCTGAGCAGAGGAACCCTGATGGTTTCATATCTACTGGTGTTTTGAATGGGTTGAACCTTTGCAGGTTCTTGAGGGTCTGGTATTTTTGCTTGATCAGACATGATTGATTGTTTGTTTGGATCTTAACTATTTTTAAGCTTAACAGATTGGCATCGATAACACTTGTTAGGCCTCAATGATACTATAGAAGGGGTTGAATATAGTATCTACAATCAATTCGATTATAAACACAAGTATGTAACAGAAAACAAGTTTATTCAATATATCAAACTCTATTATAGTAGGTTTAATCTACTCTCTCAGTGATGTATGATATCACTAAGAGCTGTTAAGGTTACAATGAATAATATTCTCGTGAATGATAACACTTATAGTGTAAACCCTAAGCTATGTTTATATAGTACACAGTTACAAGATATCTTCTAATTGATATGAAATATATCTCTTCCTAAAATATATCAATCAGATATTATATTTTTACAAGTCTTCTGGTCGTCCAACTCCTAAAGCATATCTTCCTTTGTTTAGTCCAGATCCTCTCCAAGAAATCAGCCGCACTTTACTTCTGAAGTATAATATTACAAGTTCTGATACCTTAAGTTCTGATATCTTCCTGTCTTCAGTAAATCCTGATTCCCAACTAAGTCCTGATATTAAGTTTTGAAACTAAACACATCATATTAGTCATGACATCATCAAACATATCTAACAAACTACTAGCATGGGAACTTTAAGTTGATGACAATCTCTTTCTATTATCTTGCAAGCCATCAAAAATTGCAGTGTCGATTTTGCAGTTGACGTACCTGAAATCATGCGATTGCGACTAGGACTCTTCATAACCAGCTTTCTTTTCCACACCTCCTTGTACGACTTATAATTTTTAGGAGACATCCCGATTTCCCAATTAGGGGCCACAGAAGCAACTAGAGTAAGTAGCTTTTCGAGTGGCCATGCTGGTTTAACAATCTTCGAAAGACCACACATGGCTCTGCTTAAAATCAATCTGTTCCATACACTCTGCTATTTCAGGAAAACAAGTATAGTTATTGCACCACCTATAGACTCTCTATATAGGAAAGCTGGAAGTTTCGGATTTTTATTTCTAACAGAATCAAAGAAGTGGATGCAGTCATCTACAATGAAATGAATATCGGGTAGATGACCAAGAAAGCCATCAGAATATCCGTGGTCTTGAATATCAAGTGCACATAATATAAACCCTGTTTTGGCAATGGCTACTGCAGTTAACTCCTGGAGCTAACTGCTTTCTGATGCGTAGCCATGGATCATTGCTACAATCCCACATAGTCGAGGCGATAAAATCGGGTACGGGGACCATAGTTGGGTCCATATCTTCAAATTTTGGTTGTTTAGCATGTAACCATGCTGATGAAAGATCTGGTGTTCGTCGTGAAATTGTTGTCTTGTGAGTTCTCCATAAGGGATGCTCTTGTTAGCTTGGTGAATAGGATGATCCATTTTATGGTTTCATCATAATAAACTTTGATTAACTTTATTTCAGAAATGAGTACTCTCGCATATAATTGTTTTTCGAAATAATTTAGATTAAATGGGTTCATATCCCTATTCTGACACAATTATTGAAGGAGGACTAAAAAAAATTCTAAAGC
This sequence comes from Apium graveolens, assembly GCF_009905375.1. Taxonomy (NCBI): domain Eukaryota; kingdom Viridiplantae; phylum Streptophyta; class Magnoliopsida; order Apiales; family Apiaceae; genus Apium; species Apium graveolens. Next base: position 53,697,980 of record NC_133652.1, read on the forward strand.
AGCCTGTAGACCAAATATTTTTAAGCCTCGGATTTATTAATCCCCTATTTTTTGCATATAAAATTGACAAATTTTTCATTTGAATATATAGGGCTCGTCATTTTAATAATATCCCAAAGTAGCATACAATATTGTGATATGTTGGATATTTTAGTGTAATTGGATTGACTAGTTGATCAATATAATCATAATATTAAACTGAACAAGTCGGGAGAGTGCGGAGTGCACGCTTTGTTCGAGTTTATTGTGATTTTGGTATTATTGTTTATGAGACATGTCCATTGGCAGCAGCCACACCTGTTGAAATAAGATGTGTCTGTTAGTTTTAGCCATGACTGTTAGACTGAGATGTGTCTATTGGCAAAAGACTGAGATGTGTCTGTTGGAAAAAGACACATCTGCTGACATCCATATATAGGTGTTGCATTGATCAATTTTAGGGTTGGTTCATTTTTTTGAAATTCACAACAAAAACACATTCTCTCTTTTTGCAGAATTTCTAACTTTATCCAATTGATTTATTTGGGTGAACCACAAATAACTTCAATCTGAAAGTATTCACACGAAAAATTCAAGTTACTATCATTTTTTCCCAACATAGATTGAAGTTATTTTTTTTCTGAAGATGACGAACAGAGAATCTGCAAAAGATATGACAAGCAAGTTTGCAAAACTGGATAAGTTTGAGGGTCAGGATTTTAGAAGATGGCTGAAGAAGATGCATTTTTTGTTGACCACGCTGAAGGTTGTGTATGTTCTGAGTACCCCCATGCCAGAAGTGATTGAGAATGAAACTATTGAACAAACAAGGAAGCGCTGCAAATGGGAAAACGATGATTACATCTGCCGCGGTCACATCTTGAACGGTATGTCTGATTCCCTTTTCGATGTATACCAAAATTTTGATTCAGCGAAAGAATTGTGGGATTCTCTTGAATCCAAGTACATGGCAGAAGATGCTTCTAGTAAGAAGTTTCTGGTCAGTAATTTTATGAACTATAAAATGGTCGATTCTAGACCGGTGATGGAACAATACAATGAATTATTAAGGATTCTGGGACAGTTTGTTCAACACAATTTGAAGATGGATGAATCTATCTCTGTTCATGGTGTTATAGATAAACTGCCACCATCATGGAAGGATTTTAAATACACCTTGAAACATAATAAAGATGATATGACGCTGGTTGAACTTGGAAGTCACTTTAAAATTAAAGAGGCTTTGAGAACTCAAGAAATTGAGAATAATCCTAAGGGTAAGTACCAAGTCGATGATTCTTCTGTAAATATGGTTGAAGATGGTGGACCTTCTAAGAATTCTAAGGATGGCAAGGGTGATAAACGGAAGTTTAAAGGAAACTACAACTCTTCCAACAAAAAGCCTAAGATGGCATATTGGAAGTGTGGCAAACGTGGACATTTCAAGAAGGATTGTCGGGTTGGTAAAGGCAAGCAGGAAAAGCAAAATGCTGGTCCAAGTGGATCCAAGGATCCAGAAAAGTAACAAGGTCAGATTTTACTACAAAATTATAATTCTTGTCAGAATTATGTATCACTAATATCTGAGGCATTTTATGTGCATGATGATAATGTTGCTTGGTGGATTGATTCAGGAGCAACGAGTCATGTATGTAAAGATCTTCGTTGGTTCATAGACTTTCAACCAATCGAAGATGGATCTATCTTAAAGATGGGAAATGTTGCAACAGAACCGATCAAAGGACTAGGAAATGTCAAGCTAGTTTTTACTTCTAGAAAATGTATATTATTAAATAATGTGTTGTATGTTCCGGGAATTCGAAAGAATCTCTTGTCTGGTGTTGTATTAAATAATCATGGATATAAACAAGTTTATGAAAGTGACAAGTATATCTTGTCAAAACATGGTAATTTTGTTGGCTTTGGCTATTTATGTAATGGTATGTTTATGTTGAATGTAAATACTCCATTTAATCAAGAATCTGCTTGTATGGCTTCTACTAGTACTAGCAATAGTTTGAATAAATCATATTTATGGCATGCTAGACTAGGACATTTACATTATAAAAGAATAAAGGATATGTCTAAAATGAGTCTTATACCTGCTATTGATTTAAACAATGAAAAATGTAAAACATGCATGTTGACAAAGATAACTAGAATGCCCTTTAAAGATTCTAATAGGATGTCTGATGTATTAGAACTAATACATAGTGATTTATGTGATTTTCATTCTACACTATCATTAGGAAATAAAAAGTATGTAGTTACTTTTATTGATGATGCTTCTAGATATTGTTATGTATATTTGTTGCATGCAAAGGATAAAGTTGTTGACTTCTTTAAAATATATAAAGAAGAAGTAGAGCTATATCAGATTACCATGATTAAAAAACTATGTACTGATAGAGGAGGAGAGTATTATGATCCGGTATATTTTCGATCTACTAGTATAATACATCAAACCACAGCTCCTTATACACCACAACAAAATGGTGTGGCAGAAAAAAAGAATAGGACTTTGAAAGAAATGGTTAATTCCTTGTTATCCTACTCGGGTTTGAGTGAGGGTTTTTGGGGTGAGGCTATGTTAACAGCCTGTTATTTATTGAATCAAATTCCTAGTAAGAGAAATAAGATTACCCCTTATGAACTTTGGTACAAAGAGTCACCAAAACTGAGTTTTCTGAGAGTTTGGTGATGTAGAGCAGTTGTAAGACTCACTGAATAAAAAAGAAGAAACTTGGGTGAACGAGATATAGATTGTATTTTTGTTGGTTATGCTGAGCATTCCATCGCATATAGATTTTATGTGTTAGAATCAAATGACTATGTGTCTGTGAACTCGATTATTGTGTCAAAAGATGCTATCTTTGATGAAAACAGATTTACGTTTATGTCTAGGCCAAGGAACATGCTTCAGAATTCTTATAATAGGAACTCAGTTTCTATTGAAGATGTTCATGGACCATCTGAACCAAGGAGAAGCACTAGAGCTAGAAAAGTGAAGTCTTTTGGAGATGATTTTCATCTTTATCTAGTTGAAGGTTCTAGAGATGAAATTGAATATCAATACCAATATTGTTTTATTATTGAGGATGATCCAAAAACTTTTAATGAAGCTATGCCATCAAGGGATGTTGCATTCTGGAAAGAAGCTATCCAGGATGAGATGGATTCTATCATGAATAATAATGCATGAGAATTGAGTGATCTACCCCCTGGCTGTAAAGCATTGGGAAACAAATGGATCTTCAAAAGGAAAATGAAGGTGGAAGGTACAATAGATAAGTTTAAAGTTAGATTGGTTATCCAAGGCTTTAGACAAAAAGAAAGGATTGATTATTTTGATATTTATGTTCCTGTTGCTAGGACTTCCACTATTAGGTTGTTAATAGCACTTGCTGCTATACATAACCTTGTCATTCATCAAATGGATGTGAAAACTGCATTCTTGAATGGTGAATTAGATGAAGAGATTTATATGAAACAATCCGAAGGGTTTGTTATGCCTGGTTATGAGAACAAGGTGTGTAAGTTGAAGAAATCACTGTATGGTCTAAAACAAGCACCGAAGGATTGACATGATAAATTTGATAATATGGTCTTGTCTAATTGTTATTTTCTTAACCAAGCATACAAGTGTGTATATAGCAAATTTGATGCTTCTGGTATAGGAGTTATAATTTGTTTATATGTGGATGATATGTTGATTTTTGGTACTAACCAAAATCAAGTGAATAAAACAAAAGGGTTCTTGTCATCTAATTTTGATATGAAAGACATGGGGGAGGCTGAGGTGATTCTTGGTATAAAGATCAAGCGTGAGAACAATGGTATTTCAATTTCTCAATCTCATTATATTGAGAAGATTTTGAAAAGATTTAACTTTAAGGATTGTTCTCCTGTTAGCACTCCTTTTGATCCTAGTATTAAACTCCTACCTAACAAGGGTGTGGCAGTATCTCAACTTGAATATTTAAGGGCTATTGGTAGTCTTATGTATGGCATGATAAACACTAGGTCGGATATTGCCTATGTTGTTGGAAAGCTTAGTAGGTATACAAGCAAACCAAGTTCACATCATTGGCAAGCCTTAAGTCGAGTGTTCAAGTACTTGGAAGGAACCATGGATTATGGTTTGATATATACTGGATTTCCTTCGGTTATTGAAGGTCATTCAGATGCAAGTTGGATTTCCAATAAGGAAGATCATTCTTCCACAAGTGGCTGGGTATTCCTTCTTGGAGGACGTGCTATCTCTTGACATCAAAGAAACAGAGTTGCATTACTGATTCAACGATGGAATCTGAATTTGTGGCATTATCAGCGGCTGGTAAAGAAGTTGAATGGCTAAGAAATCTGATTTATGAGATTCTATTGTGGCCTAAACCGATATCATCCATATCTATCAGATGTAATAGTGAGTCTGCCTTGGCTAATGCTTATAGATAAGTGTTCAAAGGCAAGTCTAGACACTTAGGAGTTAGACACAACATGATTCGTGAGCTTATCACACATGGTGTGTTAGATATATTTGATAATGTCATGACTAATATGATTTATGTTTAATTTTCAGATCTTACTTAAATAGGACAAATCAGTACTTAACTGAAATCAGCACTAATACTGAAGTCAGAACTTAAGTCATCAGTACTTAAGGTTCAGGAGATATTTATCAGAAGATAAAATCAGGACTTAAAGGAAACGTTCAGATAAGGAAGGCGGCTGATTGAAGAAAGAGAAGATCGAGACAAATGTAAGAAGAGATATGCATGAAGAAGGAATTCTATGAAGAATAGAATACTTGGAAGAAAAGATATTTGATTGATATATTTTAGGAAGCAGAATTATATTCCATATCAATTAGCGATTATCTTGTAACTGTGTAGTATATAAACACAGACATAGGGTTTACACTATAAGTGTTATCATTATCAAGAATATTATTCATTGTAACCCTAGCAGCTCTCATGATATTTGTTCATCACTAGAGAAGACAGTTCCATATTGTAACAGAGTTTATTGCTTTGAATAAAGTCTGTTTTCTGTTACTTGTGTTATTAGAATTCGATTTGATTGTGATATACACTGTATTCAACCCCCTTCTACAGTGTGTGTGACCTAACAAATGGTATCAGAGCCTATCTGTTAACATACAAATAGTTTAAGATCCAAAAACAATCATGTCTGAAGTAGAAACTCCAACTAAGCCCACCAAAACTGAAGATCCTCCAAAGACACAAATCCATAGTCGATATGAGGCTATTAGAGTTCCCATATTGAAACCATCTGAATATCCCATATGGAAGGTGAGGATGACTATGTTTCTGGAAGCTACAGATCCAGAATATCTTGATAGAATCAAGGAGATACCTCACAATCCAACAAAACTCGTTGTTGCAGTTGTAGGTGAAGCAACAAAGTCTATACCAAAAGAGAAGAGTGATTACACTGCTGAAGATATCGTATCAATTGCTAAGGATGCTAAGGTACGACACTTACTGCATAGTGCCATTGATAATTTAATGTAAAACAGGGTAATAAACTGTAAAACTGCAAATGAGATATGGGATGCCTTGGAAACAATATTTCAGGGAACTGATTCAATTAAGAAGAACAGGAAGATAATACCCACTCAAGAGTATGAACACTTTGACTCAAAGGCTAATGAGTCAGTGTTAGGTCTCAATATGTTTGTAGAAGGGGGGTTGAATACAAACAATACCATTTAATCGAATAAAATGCGGAACAAAAAAGGTGAAACAAAATTCAAGTTAAATAAATTATTATTAAACTTGAAAGGTGTTACAACAACGGTATCCTTTACAAGGGATTAATCTCAAATCAATTATTACAAATCTAGAATAAATTTGACATGAACTTTTTCTATTTTTGCAATAAAAAGATCAAATGCTAAAAGCGATTTGAGATTAAGTTCTAGGGATTTCGATCCGCTAGATAGTTGCACAAGAACAAGAAAAGTATTTCTAGTGGATTGGATTTAACAATAAATACTAGAAATAAATGATCTGTGAATTTGCAATAATTTCTCTGCAGGTTTCTTTTGTTCTGTGTTATGCTGAAAGATATTCAATGTTATGCTCTGATTATGAATTATGTTGCTTCTGCTTCTTTTTATCAAACAGCCGAATAGAATTAACTGCAATGACAATCCAATTAGCTCAGCAAGACAATCCATTTGAACTAGAAAGACTTTCGGTAGGACTTTCAAATTTCCAGTAGAACTTTCGGCAAGACCATTGTTTGTACTAGCATGACTTTCGGTAGGACTATCAATTGTCATACCGATTGTCATATTAGTACAATCAGATTGTCTTGTTGAATTTAAATAGATTTTAATCCAATTTAAATTCTGAAAATCCTTAATATTAATTCTGAATTAATTAATCAATTAATTCAATTAATCAATAAATTAATCTTTGCAGATATAATTTATTTTTTTAATTAAATTATATGACTTAATTAATTAATAGAGAATTAATACTGATCTTGAGCAGCAACCATTCTTCTGAATATCTTCTGAAAATCACTGAAAATTATGAATCAATTCCACCACTTCAATGTTGACACTCGATGTACTGTCTGGTTCATGAGTGACTAACTTTCGTGACGTTTCTTCATGCCTTGATCTTGATACTCTTGATTTTCTTCAGACTAAATCTTTGTAATTAATTGATACCCTGACGAGATCTCTGTCACTTGATTAAATCCACAATCTTGATTTATATCACTGAGGCTTGATCAATTGCTTGAGCTTCTTCCAGTGAATTAAGTCATCAAGTCTGTAGAAGAACAATGTTACTTAATCCTTTGACATATGTTACTCTGTGAGATCTCTCTGACGATAAATTCACTATTTACTTATTACATTCTTATTTGAGTTGAGTTAAATTCTCGAATAAACAAATAGGCTATGACATATGCCTTTCAATCTCCCCCTATTTGTTTGTTAGACAATAACAATAAATACCTAGGGGATAACTCAACTAACAAATAAGAAAAAGATATAAACAGTAATGCAAAGTAAATAGCAGAAAAGTTCTGGATTATATTTAACATTTTCCAGATTCCAAACGAAATTTACAAGTGAATACAAGATAGATGTTCCTCTAGCCTGAACATGTAACTACATTAGTCTATCTTGATTCATAAAGCTCTAATCATATTACATAGAGTTTTGAGCTAATTGAATTCAGTTGTCTTCTCTTCCGACTTCATCTTCTTCCAACTCATCACCTTCTTCCAAATCTTGAAGCAACTCCTTGTCAAAGACACGATCCTTTTCTGAAGTGAAGATGTCTGGCCTTACTGGTTAACTCCAACTGTCTTTAGTTTATTCTTGAGTTGATTGTACCTTTTAATATTCTTTTCACAATAAGCTTGAATTAAATCAGCTGCTTGAGTTTTCAACATGGATGAATATCCAGCAGTTCTTAGGTGATGTTCCATCCAGACCAGATGTTTAGCTGAGTAGTCTTTAAGAGATTGTGAATCGAGCTGGCAGATTTGAAGACAGTCAGACTTAAAGAATCTTACCTGATGAGGATTGTTGACCACTTGAGGACTAGCCCTGCTGGAAAACTCTTTGAGTCTTTCTCTAAGAACTTCATTCAATTCTGAGCTTCTTTTAACTTTGTTGAGAAGAACCCAAATCTCTGACAAAGAACGATTCTCAAACAGATGAAGTGACACCTTGAAAGATCCTTCGCTCTGACAATATACAAATATGCTCATCTCATTTAGTGATCTATCAAAGGCAGCTGTGATCCTTGAGACTTCAGTCTTTATAGCATTCATGTACATGTCATTGTTTGGATTAGAGATCTCCAGCTTATCCAGAAGATGTAGAAACTATCTATCATTGTTTGTGCTCAGCTGAGGCATATCAAGTACTCTCCTAGCTTCATCCCATTTTTCACCCATCTTCAGTCTAACATCTCTTCTCCTTTCTTGAGCCTTAATGTCATGAAGACGTTGCTTTTGAAGAGTTTCTGTTCTTTGTATATCTTTCCTCATGTCAATGATCTGGGATACCTTTTTGAGTTCAGCTTCTTTTCTTTTCATCTCTGACTGCTGCTACTGAAACTCTTTCTCAAACAGAGGATCCACTTGAGCTTCCTCTTCCCATTCTCCAAAATCACTTTCCTCCTCAGCTTCAAAGAAACCATCTTTATCTTCCAAGACTGGTTCAGTGGGAACGTCACAAATATCAAAGTCATCATGTTCTCCACTATAGTAGATATCATCAGGCTTCCCTGTGCCTCCAGCAGATGACTCTTTTTCTTTTCCCTTTTCACTTCTCCATTTCTTCTCCCCCTTAGTTGAGGAATCCTCTACAGACTTTCCCTTAGATCCTTCATGACCTCCATCACCTCCCGAGCCTCCACCAGACGGCCCTTCAAAGAAAGTCCTTTGTTCTTCATTGGGATAGTGAGAATTTTTGATCATGTAGTACAGGTACTTCATCCCTTCATTCAGATGTTCCATACCCGTCTCTATCTTCAGAAATCTGGAGGAATCCAGTGAATGATTCATTTCAACCAAGTCTTCAAGACAAGTCATTCTTGTACGTAGAGAGCAGAAGTTTGAAATGTCGTCAGTTGATAACGTTGGAGATGCCTGGATTGAGTTTAGCTTCGGTACAATAGATGTCTTCAAATCTGATATTTCAGTCCTGATAAGAGCCAACTGATTATTGACAGAGGTGGAAGAAGAAGACCGTTCAACCACTTGTGCTTTGAATGATTGAGCTTCAGCCTGACTTTTTGCAAGTTGTTCCTTGAGATCAGCAATTTGAGCTAACAGATTTTCAGTGTTTGTGTCTGTGTGTGCACTCACCTGAATATCTCTCCTGTTTAATTCACTCAACTCACGTGCATGTGTATCTCTCAATATAATTGCTCGTGAGGAGTCTTCCTGAGGCTGATCTTCTGTACCTGCATTTAAAATCACCCTAGCCTCTTCAAGAGAGGTCAGTGGTGGTGCAATGGGAATTCGCGAGTCCCGATCCTCAGTCAAACCTATCATTTCATGTGAAATAGATGTCTGAATTGCTTCAGGGATAGATTGACCGAGTTGCCCTCCACTTTCTCCAGATAAATCTGTGAGTGGAGAATCCTGTGAGGGAGCCAGAGGTGTTGGATCTGGGAGGGGAGAAAATGACTCTATTAAAGGTGGCTGAGAGTCAGATTTTCCCTCAGAAGCATGTGACTGCTCTTCTGCCGTAACTATGGCAGGCACTGTAACCGACTCTATGTGCACTCCTCGCTCCGTGTCCTGAGTATCATCTACTGGTCTGTATGCTTCCATTGTGAGTAATGGAATTGTGCTTGACTCAGTACAGGAAGCCATGGCCTTATGGCGAATTTCAATAGATTCATCCTGTTGAGAGAATGTTTCTGGTAACTGTTCAGTGGCCATTTCAAAGTCCATGTCTTGTTGGGAGGACAAGGATGGGCTTTCAGATGCCTCAGTAAATGTTCTTCTTTTCTTCGGAGGAGGCAGAGCTGAGGGTTCATTCACATCCATCAACAAACTACTTCCTATTAACCTTCTAGGCAACATTTTAGACAGTGGGGGAGAGGTTGAGATAGGTTGTGACTCTGTGTTTGGCTCTATGACCTGGGATTGAAGCTGTGGTTCTACAACTTCATGGTCAGTCCTATCAACCATTGGGGGTCTTTCAACAGAAGTAGGAATAGGTTGAGTTTGAGGAACTATTACCTGTAGAGGAAGAGCATCTGATGCTTGAGCCTGGGTGGTTTGAACCACTGGAGGTTGAGCTTGCTGTTCATGGTCGGGAAGATTAAAGATAGGTAAGGGAATATAAGTGGCCATGAAAGCAGATACAAGTACTGGAACTTGCATGAATTTGAAAGTTGTGTCTTGGCGGGTGTAAATCTTTTTGCTTACAGGAGGGGGTTCCGTTACTGCGGAGTTAGCAAAAAGGGCTTTATGCTCAGGTGAGAGAATATGTTCTGCTATGAGCATGAGAAAACGAGCATAGTAACACGAGACCCTACGATTTGTAGAATGATCACGTAAAGCAGTAGTGAGACGTCTCAAAGGAATGGGTAAAAGTAGTTTGCCAAAATTGATTCTTTGATTGAAAACAACCGCAAGACCAATATACTGCAGAGTGGAAGTGATGTTGTGAAAGTTGGATTTAGTGCAGTTGGCAAACACTTTAGAAAGTGTATCGAAGAAAATGTCCCATTCAGACACCAAATTGGATTTTGATAACTTGGTTAAATTAATTACCCCTTGATAGTGAATAGCGTGGAAAAAGTTTGAAATATCATTTTCAGAGGGCAAATTACAGAAATTGTCCATAGGAAAATTTAAAGCTCGATTGACGACTGTTTCATCAACCACATACTGTGTGTTTGCCACGGTGAATGAAAAAGATTTAAAATCATCGGCCACAGTAGAGGTTGTGCAAATCAGTCTTAGCAGATCAACATTTAAAATCACATTTGATTTAATAGCAGAGCTAACAATCGAATGGTCATTTAAAAATCTAATCCACGGCTTAAATTTTTCTACATCACATTTATCTGGATTAAAATAACCAACAAGATTATGCGAAACAATTTGGAAATTGAGAGCCATTTAAAAATAATGATAAGACACACACTTTCAGAATTTTAAGAATAATATTAAGAAAATTTGAATTAATTAAATTAATTTAATAATTCGAATTAAATCAATTATAATCGAAAAAATTAGAAAGAAATGTATCTCGTTAAAATTCTTAACTCACAAAAGCAGATTTGAAAAACCACAAGACACAAAACAGAAATTAAAATAAAAATACCCAAAATCAAACAATCACAAACTGATTTTTTTTTAACAAAAAATCGACAACACTTCTGTATGTATATACGTGTATGTATATATATCACAGGAGTGATGATTTTTTGAGAAGCTGAGTAAAAACTCGAGCAATAAGACAATGGAGGCAGTTTGATTAAGATCGAGTAGAGAGAGAGAGAGAGAGAAAAACGAGAGAAAAACTGATGGAATTTGAAAGAAAAACTGAAGTGAATGAATTATAAAACAAAACAAATAAAAACTGTTAAGTAGACAACTGGTATGACAATTCGGGATAGTCTTACCGATTGTCATACCGATAGTCATACAAGGCAAATTTGAGAAAACAAAAAACAAAACAAACAAACAAAACAAATAATAATATATATAACTAGTATGACAATCTGATAGTCATACCGATTGTCATAGCAGTACAAAATAAAATATAATATATTTGATATTAATTTTATTACTGGCATGACAATCAATAGTCATACTGATTGTCTTGCCAGTTATAAAATTAAACTGACTTAAAAATAAACATGTATTTGTACTAGAATGACTTTCAGTAAGACAATTTCAATTGTCTTGCCGATTGTCATTCTAGTATAAAATAAATTAAGTATTTAAATATACTGAATAATTAACATAAAAACTGTTAAAAACACATAAAAAACAGAATATAGAAAATATTATAATTACAGAAAACTGAAATGAATATGGCAGAAAATATTTACATAAATAAAATATTTCAGAGATAATAATATTTTCAGTCCAAAAATAGATTTCTTTTGAATTTTAGCAAATAAAATTCATAGAAAAATATTTTTAGAGAAAATAAAATATTCTGAGACATTAAAATTAACAAGTTGAGTAAATAAATAAGATAAGATAATAAAAATTACATAGAAATAAGCAAGAAATTTTGGAAAATGATTAAATAAATTTGCAAATGAATTTTTCATTTATGAAAAATTCATTTGTAAATTCACTCAAGAACAGATTTCAGATATTCACAAGTTTAATCACTAAAGCTATTCAACATACCCAATTTACCAACTAATTTGGTAAATGTGGATTCATCAAGAGGTTTAGTGAAAATATCTGCTATTTGTTCTTCTGTTGGAACAAGAAATAGTTCAACAGTACCATTCATGACGTGCTCTCTAATAAAATGATACCTGATGTCAATGTGCTTGGTCCTTGTATGCTGCACAGGGTTGTTGGTGATGGCTATTGCACTTATATTGTCACATAGAATAGGTATTTTGTTCAATACAGAGCCATAGTCCCGTAGCTGATTCCTAATCCACAAGATCTGAGCACAGCAGCAATATATTCAGCCTCGGTCGTTAAATTTGAAACTGTTTGCTGTTTCTTGCTGTACCATGAGACTAGTCTGCTACCTAGGAATTGACAACTCCCTGAGGTGCTTTTCCTATCAACAATACTTCCTGCGTAATCTGAATCTGTATATCCAACAAGGTTAAAACCAGATTCTTTAGGGTACCAAATACCTAGATTTGGTGTTCCCTTAAGATATCTTAAGATTCGTTTAACAGCAACGAGATGAATATCTCTAGGATCCGCTTGGAACCTTGCACATAAGCATGTAGCATACATAATATCTGGTCTACTTGCAGTAAGATAGAGTAACGAGCCAATCATACCTCTGTAGCTTGTGACATCTACCTTAATGGAGTTTTCACATGGTCCAAGCTTGACAGCTGTAGTTGACGGAGTCCTTACTGATGCAAAATCCTCTAGATTGTACTTTTTGAGGAGTTCTTTGAGATACTTGGATTGACAAATAAAAGTTCCATCTAACCTTTGATTTACTTGTAATCCAAGAAAGAACTTCAGCTCTCCCATCATGCTCATTTCAAATTTGTTGTGCATTAACTTAGCAAATCTCTTACAGAGATTATCATTAGTAGACCCAAATATTATATCATCCACATAGACTTGGACTAATATAGTATCATTCTTATGCTTTTTAGAAAAGAGAGTTTTGTCTATTACACCTCTAATAAAGCTATTTTCAATAAGAATTTTATAAAGAGTGTCATACCATTTTCTCGGAGACTGTTTGAGTCCATAGATAGCCTTGAACAGAAAGTAGACAAAATCCAAATGATCTGGATCTTCAAAACCAGGAGGTTGCTCTACAAATACCTCTTCATCCAGATTTCCATTCAGAAAGGCACTCTTGACATCCATTTGATAAACTTTAAAGTTAGAGAATGCTGCAAATGCCAGAAATATCCTGATGGCCTCTAGTCTTGCCACTGGAGCATAGGTTTCATCATAATCAATGCCTTCAGCTTGAGAATACCCTTTAGCTACCAGTCTTGCTTTGTTTCTTGTAACCACCATCTTCATCTAGTTTATTCCTGAATACCCACCTAGTACCAACAGCATTCTTGTGTGTAGGTCTAGGTACCAGTTTCCAGACTTGTTGATGTTCAAACTGATTGAGTTCATCTTGCATAGCAATCACCCAATCTGGATCAGTCAGTGCTTCCTCAATCTTCTTAGGTTCCATCTCAGAAAGAAATCCTGAGAACAGACACTCATTTTGAGTAGCACATCTAGTTCTGACTCCAACATCTGGATCACCAATAATCAACTCAAAAGGATGAGCTTTATTCCAGACAGTCTGTCTTGGAAGATTTGATCTTGATGATTCGCCTTGAAATTCATTGGGATGTTGTGTCCTACTAGTTGATCCTTCAGCATCTCCCCCTGAGTTGTTGCCATGTTGACTTGAAGATTCTCCGCCAGTAGCAGTGGTATCTCCATTGTTGCCAAAGTTTCCATCACCATTACCTTGAGTATCATCATGATTAACAGGTTCTTCACCAGCAACAACCTCAGGTTCTTGACCATTTTCTGATTCTGAATCTGACATATCATCAAACTTCAGTTTCTCAGAAGGATCTTCAGTTTGGATACTAGGGAGTTTAGTGTCATCAAATGTAACATTGACACTTTCAGTTACTTTGTGTTGATCAATGATATACACTCTGTATGATCTTCTTCCATATCCAACAAAAATACCCTCATATGTCTTTGCCTCGAATTTACCATGACGATCATCTCCATCCTTGAGCACGAAGCATCTGGCACCAAATACATGAAAGTATTTGATAGAAGGTTTCTGTTCATTCAAAATCTCATAAGGAGTTTTTATGAAGCCTTTGTTGATTAGAGTTCGATTCTGAGTATAACATGCAGTATTGACAGCATCAGCCCAAAAGTACATTGGAAGACCTGATTCACTTAATATCGTTCTTGCAGCTTCAATCAATGTACGATTCTTCCTTTCTACCACTCCATTTTGCTGAGGGGTTTTAGGAGCTGAAAATTGTCTGGTAATCCCTTTGTCTGTACAAAATCCATTGAGAAGTGAATTCTTGAATTCTGTTCCATTATCTGACCTTATTGCTCTAACAGGGACATTAGAATCTAACTCGATCAACTTGATATGATCAATCACACCTTGTGGAGTTTCATCCTTAGAGTGAAGCAATAAAACCCACGTATACTTGGAATAGTCATCAACTATCACAAGACAGTAACACTTCTTTAACATCGAAAGGACATTAATTGGTCCAAATAAATCCATGTGCAATAATTGCAGAACACCAGTTATGGAAGATATGTCAGTGCCTCTGTGACTTGCTTTCTTTGACTTTCCTTTCTGGCAAGCCTCACATAGTCCTTCTGGGGAGAATTCCAGCTGAGGCAGACCTCTGACCAATTCTCTTTTGACAAGAGAATTCATTGTTTTGAAATTGAGATGAGAAAGTCTCTTGTGCCATAGCCAACTCTCATCTGACGATGCCTTTGCATAGAAACAATTGACTTCAGAATTGCTTCCAGAGTTCATGTCAGCTACGAACAGATTTCCTTTCTGGATTCCCATCAAGGAGGGTTTTTCATTTTTCTTGTGCAGAATCTGACACTTCAGCTTGTCGAATAAAACATTATAGTCGTTGTCACAGAACTGACTAATGCTAAGCAGATTGTGTTCAAGTCCTTGCACAACATACACATTTTCAATGATAATATTTCCAGCTAGCAAACAGCCACATCCCTCCGTTAAACCTCTGCTGTTATCTCCAAAGGTAACCACTGGGCCAGCTTTCTCAACCACATTTGATAGCAGGGCTCTATCTCCGGTCATATGACTTGACGATCCGCTGTCAAGAATCCATACTACCGGTTGTACCTGTTTAATGCCCTGCAATACAAATGGATTAGACCTTCTTCGGAACCCAAGCTTGGCTGGGTCCGGCATACTTGTAAAATTGGCCTTTATCAGGCAAAACAACATTCTTAATTTTAATGTTCTCAACTTTCTCAATGACTGGACATTTGACCTTGTGAACAGCCTTGACAAATTTATGTTTAGGCTTAGGCACAAATGTCTCCTTTCTAGCTTTAGGAGGACTAGCAGTCTTAGACCTATCATGCTTTTTATTATTCACATGCTGACGAGGAGTAGTCTTATCATTAGAAACATGCTTACCATTAAAATAAGCATATATCAAATTAAAAGCACAAGACATACAATCAGGAACACCACATGCTTTATGAGCGGGATTAACAATAGGCAACTTATGCATGGTAGACATGGCATTTGTGTTATCCAACTCATGTGTGTCTGAGTTAGTCTCAGTTGCTTTCACAACTTTGACTGGAACCTTTGACACACTTGACTTGGAGACAGCTTTCTCATTAGCATGATCTTCAGCACGGATTTCTTCTTGAATAATAAATGAGGTCTCATCAAATGGTTCGACAATTGATTCTTTATAGAGGGGTTCATCAACACCCTTAAGCACATGTGGTACTTCCCTACCTTTAGCACAGACATGAGGAGGGGAGTTTATGCCTAATTTTCCAATAGCAACATTGTAATCATAACCTATTCCAGATGTTTGATTAACAGCTTGCTTATTGTAAAACTCTTTGGACTTCGAACAAGAATTAAAGTAAGCTTTAACCTTAGCCTCAAGACCGGTGATCTTGTCTTTGAGAATAGTTTCGAGTTGTCTATAACAGTCAACTCTATTCTCTAGAAAAGATACTTGTTCTTTTAATTTATCTTGATTAATGTGCACAAGTCTTAATTCATTGACCTCTTTCTCAAGGTCTTTGATTTGTTGATTTAACAATTCATTATCACGACGAGCACAATCTAAGGAACCTCCTAGATGATAAACTAATTCAGCATCAGTAAATTTTACCTCTTTTCTTGACGATGAGGTGTTTGCATCACTAGCCATGAGAGCAAGATTCCCAACTTCTTCATCTTCACTATCAGTATCATCCCAGCTTCTTCCCTTTGCCGGGTAAGCCCTTTCAGATTTACTCTTCTGATTAGAATCGTAAGAGTTCTTCCTAACTTGTTTTGGCTTCCTGCATTCTGTGGCAAAGTGTCCCAACTCATTGCAGTTGAAGCATCGAATGGTGCTTCGATCAACCATCCATGTTTTGTACCCACCACTGCTGGTGTTAGAGGATGAAGATCCACCTTTCTGGAATCTGTTGTAGTTGGACTTGTACTTGAACTTGGGATTCCTTTTGAATCTGACATTTGAGAATCTCTTGACAATCAGGGCCATTGACTCATCCTCCAATTGCTCCAGTTCTTCCAAGGAATAAAAATCATCTCCTGATTGATTTGTAGTAGGAGGATCAAATTCTGCTACTATCACATTTTCTTCAACCTTGGAAGACTGTACCATTCTTTCTGACTTTTGAGATTGTTGTTGATATTGTGGTTGTTGTTGTTGTTCATCAGCTACTAGAGCAGTAGACGTGCTGACCACTCTTCCTTTCCCGTAAACTTCCTTCTACTGAATCTGCTCCAACTCATAAGTCTTTAACACACCATAGAGCCTTTCCAAAGAAATCTCACTCAGATCTCTTGCTTCTTTTATGGCAGTGATTTTATGTTCGAGATGAGTTGGCAGTGTTAAAAGGAACTTTTTGTTGACCTCCCTGATGGAATAGTATTTACCATTAATGTTCAGGTTGTTGATCAATGCATTGTACCTCTCAAACACTTCAGTGATTCCTTCTCCTGGATTGGATTTAAAGTATTCATACTCAGAGGTTAGGATTTCTAACTTGTTCTCCCTAACTTCCTCTGTGCCTTCATTAATAACCTCAATAGTTTCCCAGATATGTTTGGAATCTTTACAGTTCATCACATGTCTATTCATCAAGGGATCAAGGGAATCTACTAAAATTAATTGAAGGCTAGCATCCAGGGAGGCTTCTTCTTTTTCAGCAGGAGAAAAATCCTCAGGATCTTTCACATAAGTTCTTGCTTTGGTAATCACCACATCATTTTCTATTACCTCTGGTTCAATAACCATCGGAATTTTAGGACCCTTCTTTAACACTTCCAGATATTTGGAATTTGCAACTTGTAAAAACAATAGCATCTTCTTCTTCCACATAACATAATTTTCTTTATCGAATAGTGGAATTTTAACGGTTCCAACTTTTTGTGTAGTCATTATGAATTTTTGAGTGAATAAAAAATTCAAGGAGTGAAAGAAATACAAAAGTCTAGGATCTTGATTTGTACGTTAATCAGAAGGCTCTGATACCAATTGTTAGGTCTCAATATGTTTGTAGAAGGGGGGTTGAATACAAACAATACTGTTTAATCGAATAAAATGCGGAATAAAAAATATGAAACAAAATTCAAGTTAAATAAAATTATTATTAAACTTGAAAGGTGTTACAATAACGGTATCGTTTACAAGGGATTAATCTCAAATCAATTATTACAAATCTAGAATAAATTCGACATGAACTTTTTCTATTTTTGCAATAAAAAGATCAAATGCTAAAAGCGATTTGAGATTAAGTTCTAGGGATTTCGATCCGCTAGATAGTTACACAAGAACAAGAAAAATATTTCTAGTGGATTGGATTTAACAATAAATACTAGAAATAATTGATCTGTGAATTTGCAATAATTTCTCTGCAGGTTTCTTTTGTTATGTGTTCTGCTGAAAGATATTCAATGCTATGCTCTGATTATGAATTATGTTGCTTCTGCTTCTTTTTATCAAACAGCCGAATAGAATGAACTGCAATGACAATCCAATTAGCTCAGCAAGACAATCCATTTGAACTAAAAAGACTTTCGGTAGGACTATCAAATTTCCAGTAGAACTTTCGTCAAGACCATTGTTGGTACTAGCATGACTTTCGGTAGGACTATCAATTGTCATACCGATTGTCATATTAGTACAATCAGATTGTCCTGTTGAATTTAAATAGATTTTAATCCAATTTAAATTCGGAAAATCCTTAATATTAATTCTGAATTAATTAATCAATTAATTCAATTAATCAATAAATTAATCTTTGCATATATAATTTATTTTTTTAATTAAATTATATGACTTAATTAATTAATAGAGAATTAATACTGATCTTGAGCAGCAACCATTCTTCTGAATATCTTCTGAAAATTACTAAAAATTATGAATCAATTCCACCACTTCAATGTTGACACTCGATGTACTGTCTGGTTCATGAGTGACTAACTTTCGTGACGTTTCTTCATGCCTTGACCTTGATACTCTTGATTTTCTTCAGACTAAATCCTTGTAATTAATTGATACCCTGACGAGATCTCTGTCACTTGATTAAATCCACAATCTTGATTTATATCACTGAGGCTTGATCAATTGCTTGAGCTTCTTCCAGTGAATTAAGTCATCAAGTCTGTAGAAGAACAATGTTACTTAATCCTTTGACATATGTTACTCTGTGAGATCTCTCTAACGATAGATCCACTATTTACTTATTATATTCTTATTTGAGTTGAGTTAAATCCTCGAATAAACAAATAGGCTATGACATATGCCTTTTAGTTATTGACTGATTTATATGATAGATTTGTCAAACTCTTGAATGATTTGTCACTGGTTGATAAGGAGTATGATCTTGAAGATTCAAACCTTAAATTCCTGTTAGCTCTTCCTGAAAACTGGGATTTGAAGGCCACAATCATAAGAGACAACTATAGTCTTGAAGAAACAACTCTTGATAAAATCTATGGGATGCTCAAGACTCATGAACTTGAGATGGAACAAAGAAGCAAGAGGAAAGGAGGAAAGTCAAGAACAGTTGCTCTTAAGGCTGAAGAAGAATCCCCCAAGGCAGCTACCTCAAGGAAAGGCAAGGGTAAAGTGCTCTTCACAAAGTCTGATACTGAGTCATCAAGTTCTGATAATGATGGTGACTCAGAAACTGAAAGCGCGCCTGAGATGGATGATGATGAAGAGATGATGAAGCTATGTGCTCTTATGGTGAAAGGAATCACAAGGATTGCATACAGGAAGTTCAGGAAGGGAAAGATGTTTTTCAGGAAAGGTGCAACTTCTGATAAGAAGAATTTCATAAAATCTGAAGGCAAAGGAGGGAAGTCTGCAGAGGAGATTACACAAATGTCAAATGCTACAACTGTGGTGAGAAAGGCCACATATCTCCTGATTGTAAGAAAGTGAAGAGTGACAAAGGCAAGCCTCTTGTCACAAAGAAGAAAAGCTGGACAGACACTTCAGATTCTGAAAGTGAGAAGAACTATGCCTTGATGGCAAATGCTGATATGGCAAATGCTGGTAGCAGTCCTGAATCTGCTGAGTTAAAGGTACCTCAAACTACTTATGCCTTTCATACTGATGATATTAATGAGTTGAGAAGATATCTTAAAACCATGTTCATTAGCTATAGAGATCAAACTTTAACATGTGTAAGATTAACTTCTAAAAATCTTGCTTGTAAAAAGAGGAATGATTATTTAGAAAAAGAGTTAGTCATGTTCCATCAAACTCAGAAAGATAGAGATGATGCTTTCTATGTTAGGGATGAAGTACTTAAAATGAATGAATCTCTAAAAACTAAGTTAGAAAAGGAAAGAGAGATTATCAGATTTTGGACTAACTCTGGCAGAACAACTCAGAATTTGTTAAGTAGTGGAAACTGGAAAGAGGGCTTAGGTTATGGAGATGATAAGAATGATAAAGGAACTGTAGTTATTAAGCCTATAGTTGTTAAACAAAAGCCAAAGTAAAAACCTGTTAAGTTTGTAGCTGTAAAGTCTGAAACTGAGAAATCAGAAGTTAAAAAGGAATTAACTTCTGACAAACTAAAACAGGAAAAGACAACTGAAGTAAACGTAGGCTTAATGACCAAGAAGCAGCTTAAGCATAAGCTGAAAGATGTTAAGAATGCAAACAAGGTAAAATCACCTAGGAAAAATAGGAATGGAAAGGAAGGTGTGAATAAAAGCAATGATTATAAGCCTATTCCTGATGCTCCTAGAAAAACATGTCATAACTGTGGAAGTTCTAACCATCTGGCTTCTTTTTGCAGGAAGAATAAGAACATAAACTCCTTACCTTCAAAGTCAGGAGTTAAGAGTCAGTCTGTTAGATATAAGCCACAAAATCCTTGTTTTCATTGTGGTAGTTTATGGCATTCCATTTATACTTGTAAGGAATATAATAGTTTGTAGTATGATTATTATCAAATAAAACCTTCTTTAAAGAAAGTTAGCATTGTCCCTTCTAGTGTAAGTTCTGATTCAAAGTCTGATAGTGTAAATTCTGATAAGAAAAATGTTAACATAAACTCTGATGCTAAATCCGCTGCAAATGTTAACAAACTTAATAAAGGCCAAAGGATCCAAGCAAGTCTGGGTCCTTAAAACTAATCAT
This sequence comes from Apium graveolens, assembly GCF_009905375.1. Classification (NCBI taxonomy): domain Eukaryota; kingdom Viridiplantae; phylum Streptophyta; class Magnoliopsida; order Apiales; family Apiaceae; genus Apium; species Apium graveolens. Next base: position 53,718,553 of record NC_133652.1, read on the forward strand.
TAGTGGTCTTTGTGATTGCAGGGCAATAGGAAAAACATCCTAGTTCTGGACAGTGGATGTTCAGGACATATGACTGGAAATAAAGCCCTGCTATCAGACTTTGTGGAGAAGGCTGGCCCAAGTGTTTCTTATGGAGATGGCCACATTGGAAAAATATTGGGATATGGAAATATCAATCTTGGGAATGTCATCATTAAAGAAGTAGCTCTGGTCTCAGGACTTAAACACAATCTGCTGAGTGTTAGTCAAATTTGTGACAGAGGTTATCATGTGGATTTCTTTGAAGAACACTGTGAAATTGTAAGCAAATCTACAGGCAAAGTTGTTCTGAAAGGATACAGGCATGGTAACATTTATGAAGCCAAGCTTTCAACAAGTACTGATGGTTCTGCAATCTGTCTGATGAGTAAAGCATCAATTGAAGAAAGCTGGAACTGGCACAAGAAACTTTCTCATTTAAATTTCAACAATATAAATGAATTAGACAAGAAAGATCTTGTGAGAGGACTGCCAAAGTCAGTATTTGCTCCTGATGGCCTTTGTGATTCTTGTCAGAAGGCTAAACAAAGGAAATCTTCATTCAAGAGCAAGACTGAATCATCAATTCTTGAGCCTTATCACCTACTACATGTTGATCTATTTGGTCCAGTAAATGTCATGTCTATTACAAAGAAGAAATATGTTATGGTCATAGTGGATGAGTTCACCAGCTACACATGGGTGTATTTCTTGCACACAAAAAGTGAAATTGCATCTATCTTGATTGATCATATCAAGCAACTGGATAAATTGGTTAAAGACTCTGTGAAAATAATAAGAAGTGATAATGGCACTGGATTCAAGAATTTTACAATGGAAGAGTTCTGCAAAAACCATGGAATCAAGCAGGAATTTTCTACTCCTGGAACTCCACGGCAAAATGGAGTTGTTGAAAGAAAAAATAGAACTCTCATTGAAGCTGCACGAACTATGCTTGATGAAGCAAAGCTACCAACCTATTTTTGGGCTGAAGCTGTGCAGACTGCTTGTTTTACTCAGAATGCAACACTCATTAACAAGCATGGAAAGACACCATATGAGATGGAGAAGAAAAAGAATCCAAATCCGAAGTATTTTCATGTATTTGGATGCAAGTGTTTTGTTCTTAAGACTCACCCTGAACAGCTATCCAAATTTGATCTTAAAGCTGATGAAGGAATCTTTGTTGGATATCCACTTTCCACAAAAGCCTTCAGAGTCTACAACTTGAGAACAAGGGTGGTCATGGAATCTATCAATGTCTCTTTTGATGAAAAGAAGATTACTGGACTTGAAGATTTCAATGATCATGATCAGCTGAGATTCGAAAATGAAGAATTAAATTCTGATACTGAAAACCCTGACAGTCTAAGTCCTGATACTGCAAACTCTGATGGATTAAACTCTGATGTCATTGAAACTGTGGTGACTACGTCAAAAGAGGATGCACCTGTGCAGGGGGAGCATACTGAAGATACAACCACATCTTAAAAAGCATCAGAACATACAACTGGCTCTTCAAGTTCTGATTAATCAAGTTCTAATAAGCCAAGTTCTGATAGTTCTGAAAACTTAAATACTGAAGGATCCAACTCAGAGAGCATAGTTTCAAGGGGAGCATCAGAAGATGTTGATGAAGATGGCATGGATCATGGGGGAGCATCCAGTTCTAGAGAAAACCTTCCATCTGCAAGGAAGTGGACTAAATCACATACACCTGATTTAATTATTGGAAATCCTGATGCAGGTGTCAGAACTAGAACAGCTACTTCAAACGAATGTCTTTATAATTCCTTTATCTCTCAGACTGAACCAAAGAAAGTGGAAGAAGCTCTTCAAGATGCTGATTGGGTGCAAGCAATGCAGGAAGAGTTAAATGAATTTGAAAGAAACAAAGTCTGGACCCTAGTGGCAAGACCAAAGAACAGATCTGTTGTTGGTACAAAATGGGTATTCAGAAACAAAACTGATAGTGATGGCATAATTATAAGGAATAAAGCAAGGTTGGTTGCAAAAGGATATTCTCAACAGGAGGGAACTGATTATGATGAAACATTTACACCAGTTGCTAGATTGGAAGCCATAAGGATATTTTTGGCTTATGCTGCTCACAAAAAGTTTACTGTCTTTCAAATGGATATGAAAAGTGTTTTTCTCAATGGAGAATTGGAGGAGGACGTGTATGTTGAACAACCTCCAGGCTTTGTAGATCCTAAATATCCAAATCATGTCTTCAGGCTTGATAAAGCACTTTATGGCCTTAAGCAAGCTCCAAGAGCATGGTATGAGACTTTAGCTCAGTTTCTTCTGGAAAGTGGATTTAACATAGGAACTATAGGCAAAACATTGTTCTACCTCAACCATGGAAAGGACTTACTTCTGGTTCAGATATATGTTGATGATATCATCTTTGGTTTTACAAATGATAGACTTTGTAAAGAGTTTGCCAAACTGATGCAGTCAAGATATCAAATGAGTATGATGGGGGAACTTAGCTATTTTCTGGGCCTTCAAGTCAAGCAGAATGAAGAAGGCACTTTTATTTGTCAAACCAAGTACACCAGAAATCTGCTGAAGAAATTTGGAATGCAAGATTGTTCAAGTGCATCCACTCCCATGGCCACTGTAACAAAACTGGATAAGGATACTGGTAAATCAGTAGATATTACTGAATACAGAGGTATGATTGGCTTTTTACTCTATCTAACTGCTAGTAGACCTGATATCATGTATGTTATATGTCTTTGTGCAAGATTTCAAGCAGATCCAAGAGAACCTCACTTAACAGCTGTGAAAAGAATTTTCAAGTATCTTAAGGGAACAGCTGATCTGGGATTGTGGTATCCCAAAGAATCAGATTTTAAACTAATAGGTTACTCAGATGCAGATTTTGCAGGTTGCAAAATTGACAGGAAAAGCACAAGTGGAAGCTGCCAATTTCTTGGAGGTAGATTGGTTTCTTGGTTTAGCAAGAAACAAAAGTCAATTTCCACATCAACTGCAGAAGCAGAGTACATTGCTACAGGAAGTTGTTGTGCACAGATTCTTTGGATGAAGAATCAGTTACTGGATTATGGGTTAACATATTTTAAAATCCCTATTTACTGTGATAATCAAAGTGCTATTGCTATGACAAGTAATCCAGTTCAACACTCAATGACAAAGCACATCAGCATTAGGTACCACTTCATAAGGGAACATGTGGATAAAGGTACAGTGGAATTGCACTTTGTTCTAACAGATCAACAACTAGCAGATATCTTCACAAAACCACTATGTGAAGCTACTTTTACAAGACTGGTAAATGAACTTGGAATGGTTTCAGGTTCTTTCTCTAAATCTGCTTAGCTTTTGTTCTGCTGCATCAGACTTTATGATCAGTATTTACAGATATTACTATCTTTTTGTATTATGTGCTTAATTGAAAATTGCTTAAGTACTGATTGTTGTCTGATGTGAATTTCTAAACTCTGATAGTGATATGACTGTTTTTGTGACTATTCAATCCTATGAGGATAACTGTGCTAGATGCTGACCTGGTAGTCTTTAATATACTAAAGATCCCATGTTAGAAGTAATTATTTATGTGGAAATCTATTGACACAAGCAAATTTTAATATTGAGCTTAGTTAAGTTTACTTTGTCTATCTTATTACTAAGTCAAAAACTAGAATAATGCTTCTCATCTGTTAAGTTCTGATGTTAGTAAATCTGCTGAATGTACTAAGTGCTGATAAACCTAACTTATCAAAAGAAAAAGGAAAAGAACAAGGAATAAAAATCAGGTACTCCTTTGAGATCTAGAGTAAAAATGTGGAAGGGACGACCCAAGTGCATTGTTGGTATTAAGTAATATGCATCAGAAAAGCAAATAATTATTTTTCTTGGTGACTTTTCACACTTTATGATTACTGGAGAAATACTCTGATAATAGCATAAATTTTGATAAGCAGTCGTGACTCACTTACATTGAGAAGCCACTGTAAAATGGAATTTCAAAAGATGCATAAAATAAGCACAAAACAGTTGAGGTGGACTCATGCATGAACTCATTCAATAGTAGGCTTCAGAATAATAACATATTTTAAGTAAAGTTCTTAGTTATGCCTTATTTCTAAGATGTACTGAAGTGAATCAGACTTTACTCGTTGTCTGATATTTAGCTTAATGCACACACTTACACTTCATATGAATGATGAAATTTACTGTGGTGATCAATGTTGTTTTAGATGAACAGTTTATGTGTCAGATTGCATAAATTCTGAGGACAGGTTATGATGAAAGTTCTGATGATTAAGTTCTGAAGAACCGAAATCAGAATTTGTGTGAAGAATTACAGAAATAGGCATTCATTTTTCGAGTTAAGAAATCATGTTCTGATGACTGTTAAGTTCTAATATAAGTCTAAGTTCTGATATTAAATTCTGATTCTTTACTTGACTTATTTATGGTTAAAATCTGAAACAGTCCTATTTTACATCAGAATATGTTCGGGTGAGATATTAACAGTCACTACAATTAGGGTTAGTGGTACACGTCCATGCACAGTAATGTTTACTTGTTACTTGTGCGCATTAAACCTTGTTTTACACTTCCAATGACTGTTTTTATTCTCCTCAGTCTAGGAAGACGAGGTAGAATTATTTCTACCAATAAGCATTAAATTTTCCTTGCGTCTCCTGGCATTGTATTGCCTATATAAACTAACACTTCATTCCAGCCAGTACATCTCTCATTTACACTCAAACTCTCAAACTTATTTCTTTTTCACTCATCACAATCATGGTTAATTACAACTTAGCTCTGAACTATGATACTTTCTCTCTCACCATGAGTTGTCCAGAAAGGCAGCAGGAATGGCATGTTACTGCCATTCCTGATGAGGTTTGGGACTCTGTTCCCCAACAGGTTCTAACAGATCTCTTGTTCTTCTATATCGATTAACATCACCATGTTGAGCGACTGGAAGAAGAACGGTTGGAAGCTCTTCGACAGCAGGAGCGAATCATTAGTCTCGTTGTTCTTTTTGTTGAAAGTAGGAAGAAGAAATAGCATTTGTAGCTTAGGACAATCTTGTAATTTTGTGCTGTAATTTAAATTTCATGAATGTATTTTCTCAATATATTAATAAAATTTTATATTTTTGCAAGATTTTGTCTCTGAGTCATTTGAAATTCTAATGCATTTTTAAATCCTGATTTACCCATATTCTGATGACCGTTTTTATATCTGATACAAGTCAAGTTCTGATTCTGACGTGGTAGTACCTGTTTACTTGATTTATTTTTATTTTTTGGTCATTCTCTCACTTAGTGTATTTATTTAGAATATTGGTCTCGCAGTAAAAATAATTTATTAAGTGGGAATAGTTTAAATTTTAAATTAAAACTGAACTACCTTAATTAATGGGATTACTTGGTAAGTGGAACGGTTTTTCCTTGAAAAACTGCATTTGATAAGTAATGATTACTGTTTTCCCGTGCCCATTAATTATTCTTTACTGCTGCATGTCTGACAGGTGTCCAACGGTTACTTTTTCTACCGTGTATAAGTAAAAGAAAGAGAAGATTATAAAATCTTTCATTTACTTTCACATTTTATCTCTCTTTCTTTACTTCTATTCTCTCTCATCTCCTGACATTTTTTTTCTTACAGACATTTTATCAAACACCTTACAGGAAATCTTATTTCTCATTTTTTCTCATGGCACCTAAGGATTTGATTATAGATGGAGCCAAGTTTATACCCAACAACTATGCTGCAATCTTAAACCATGATGAAGCCTCATCTGATTTGCACTTTGTACAAGATCTTCTAGCATACAGTGAGATTGGGTATGCATTAACCCAGACTCAAGTCATTTCCAGCCAACAAGTCTTGACGTTCTGGCGGACTGGGCATTTTGATAATGGTGGTGCTACTGGTACTCCAAGCATTATTTTCGAAGTAAATGATGTTGAGCTTGTGGTAACTCCTGGAGCAGTTCGTAAAGATCTACACTTACCAGAAGGCTGCATTTTCTCAACACCGGAGGAACCCGTTCTATAGCAGCTCATGGCCAATTTGGGGTATGAGAAGAGTTTGGCCAAGCTTGGACAGTTGAAAAGAGCATATATCAGAAAGGAATAGAGCTTTTTTTTACTGCATCACTAAAGCATTCGGCAATAAGTGTTCCAACTTTGATGCCATTCCTATTATGAGTCAGCACATCGGGTATGCTATTATTCACCTAACTCATTTTGATTTTGCAAGTGTTGTGCTAGGCTTTATAGGGGATAGGATGACAGAGGATAGGAATGTAGTATACTTTGCTAGATTCTGTCAGCTTATATATACTTTTTGCTGTGCTAATGAACCTCAACCAGCCAGTTCTTTATTTCCACCCTTTAAACTTGCAAAACGGGCGTTTAATGACTTGGTAAATACTGACCTTAAGAAAAAGGTGGTTAGACCCTTACAGATACCTCAGTTTGTAAAACAGATCCTGGTAAATGCTGATCCTCACACTTACAGATCTGTTTACCCTGATATTCAACCCACCAGCACATCCCAGACACCACAACAACCATCAGAACATACCACACATACACCTCAACCTACTCAACCCTCTATCAGGACACATCTCAAACCTTCACAGATAACTCAACCTTCATCATCAGCACATACTGTGAAGCCTTCATCTTCCAAGCCCAAGAGGACAAAGACTGTACCTCAGACACCACAGAAGAGAAGGAGGATTGTTTTGAGAGATGAGTCAAACAGTGAGGAATAGGTTCCTGCATCAGAACCTGTTGTTCAGAAGCTGAGAAGGTCCCTTTCTCAGAAGGATACTGGAATTAGGGGATCTAAGCTTCTCAAAAGGCTTAGAAGAATGTCGTATGCTGAAACTCCCAAGGAATCTCCATCTTCAAAGAAAAGAAAGAAACAGAGAGCTCACAGGCCAGTTTCAGATGATGAGGAAGAAGCAGCTAAGGAAGGAGATCAAGAATCTCTGATCTCAAAAGAGCCAGAATTTGCTGAAGTTACTGCATCTCCACCTCCATTGTCACCAACTCAGGAAGCTGCTACAGATAAAACATCTACACCACCTGTGTCTCCTGTACATGAACCAGTATCTACTGCAGACCCAGGCATAAGTGCTAAAATTGATATTCATAACCTGGTTGTGCCTGAGGTTCTCTACTTAGAAGCACCACCAGCTCCACTTAATCCATCAACAACACCAGTTCCTGATGCTAATGATACTCCAGAATTGTCTACAACACCTTCTCTGCATCTAGACATTGAAGATCAGACTATAGGTGAGCATCAGACTATAGTTGTTGATCAGAACTTGGAAGCAGATCAGCACTTAGAGGATGATGTTGAAGCCTCAATAGCTTCTCATACTGTTCTTTTATCAAAAGATGCTGACTCTGTAAGTTCTGATGCTGCAAATGCAGATACTACTGGCGATGCTGCTATAAATGAAGATGCTACTGCAGTTGGTCCATCAGGACATGCACCTCAACAAACTGTTCACAAAAGTGAGATAGTCAAGAAGTTTGTTACAGGGGAAGCACCAGTACCTTGGAGTGAAACTCCTAGAGGACAGGAGTGGACTAAGGAGTGGAACACAGCTACTTTTGTTCCTTCTCAATCGATTCTTGTTGAGCACTTGGCAAAAGCTGATGAGATGCTAATTAATGATGATTTCAAGACACAGCTTCGAGTCACTGCATTGAGTACTAGACATCTTCAAGGTCTACATTCAACAACTCATGCAGAGGTGCATAAAATTCAGGAATAATTGCTCAAGCAAGAAATGACTAAGAAAATTGACAAGAAAACTTTTTTCCAACCTACCTTTGACAGAGTTGCTTACATTGAGAAGACCCAAGAGAAGCAACAGTCTCAGATTGATGAAATTTTAAAAAATCAAGCTTCTCAGCAATCTCAACTCGATGAGATCCAATCCTCAATGGAATTGCTTGTCTCTCTTCTTTTACTGCTGATGCCAAAAAGGGGGAGAAAGTACTTAAGTCCAAATGCAAAACTGTTAAGACACTGAAGGGGGAGGATGATGAAAAAGATGACCAGGGAAACTCTGGAATGGGTGGAGGTCATAGTCAAGGTAGAGGTCTCTCATCAAGAAGAGTTGAAACTATAAGTCATAGAACAAGTTCTGATACTGGAAAAAGAATTACTTCTGATACTAGTAAAAGGATAAGTTCTGATGAACTTTTGGATCTTGATGAAGAAATTTCAAGACAGTTATTTCTGAAAGAAAATCCAGGAATGGACTTTGAGAGTCTATTGGAAGAAGAAGCTAGACTTAAGTTAGAAAAGGTTAACTCTAAATCTGAAGCTTCTGTTGGTAAAAAGAAACTTCCAAAGGCCAAAGGCATTGTGATAAAAGAAAGGACAAATATTGAGGCAACCAAGGCCAAATCACAATTGCAGATAGATCCAAGGTCCAAGGGCAAAGAAAAAGTTGGTGAACCTATAAAGGTTTATGTGCCTCCTGTGGATGAAGAAATTTCTGTTGAAGATGTTGATCTTACTCCGACTTCAAGAAAGATTTCTAAGACAACCTCTGATATGGCTCAAGTTGTTCAGAGTCAAGATTTAGTTAGTTCAGATATTACAAAGAAGCAAGTAACCTCTGACATAGCTCAAGTTGACTTGATATCAGAAGATAAATCAAAGGAAACCTCTGACATTGCTCATGTTAAATCCTCAAAGTTACTCCTACCAGGATTCACCAAAGCCAAACAGACTCAACCTTTGAAGACTACAGCAAGTGGTTTTGAAGCAAGAGTGGTTACTGGAAAGGAAGCAAGAGATAAATCTGTATTGGGTAGTTTTGATGAAAGAAGAGTACAGAACACAACCAATGATCCAACTTCCTTAAGTGAACCAGGTGTTGGAGCAACTCCTGAAAGATTGAATCAACTAGAATCTGTACAGATGGTTTATCATACCTACTTGAAAGAACACATCTTGTTATACTTCATGACAGATGGTAAGGTTTACCATATAAGGGAAAATGCTATTCCACTGAAGTATTTTGAAGAACTGGAACATGTTTTATTTTACTTCAAGTGAATGACAGAATGACAGAATAACAGAAAGTGTTGCAAACTATTTGAAGACTCAAATTCAGAGACAGAAAAGGCTTTATTCTGTAAAGTCTGACAGCACATATCTTCCAAAGTACAGAGATCACAAGGGTGATATTGTTGAGATGAAGCCTAACTCTGCTAAGATTATAACTACCTTTCTGGGTTATAAGGCTGTAGAATTCAATCTTGAGTCTGACAAGGCATATTTGATCAGACTAGATCAGGACATAAGGAAAGCTAGAATAAATGATCTCAAGGCTGTTATCTTCCAAACTGGTGAAGATTCTGCAGAGCTTAAAGATGCTAAAAGGAGGATGATTGATGAACTCAGATATGCTGAGAGATGTTTGTTAAAGAACTATCTCAGAACAACTCCTGACATCAGAGAGATCAGAAAGTGAAGCCAAGTCAAGATCTACAACTACTCAATTCTGATCTGAATACAGACTAAAGTTGTTATCAGAAGTTAAAGTTGGTAAAGCTTTAAGGACTGTAAGTTGTAGTTATCTAGTCAAATTCTCATGCATTTGTACTTAATGTTTTTGACATCATCAAATATCTGTTAAACTTGTATATTATGCTAATTTACAAGTTGGGGGAGATTGTTAGATATATTTGATAATGTCATGACTAATATGATTTATGTTTAGTTTTCAGATATTACTTAAACAGGACAAATCAGCTTTAACTGAAATCAGCACTTACACTGAAGTGAGAACGTAAGTCATCAGTACTTAAGGTTCAGGAGATATTTATCAGAAGATAATATCAGGACTTAAAGGAAATGTTCAGATAAGGAAGGCGGCTGATTGAAGAAAGAGAAGATCGAGACAAATGTAAGAAGAGATATGCATGAAGAAGGAATTTTATGAAGAATAGAATACTTGGAAGAAAAGATATTTGATTGATATATTTTAGGAAGCAGAATTATATTCCATATCAATTAGCGATTATCTTGTAATTGTGTAGTATATAAACACAGACATAGGGTTTACACTATAAGTGTTATCATTATCGAGAATATTATTCATTGTAACTCTAGCAGCTCTCGTGATATTTGTTCATCACTAAGAGAGGACAATTCCATATTGTAACAGAGTTTATTACTTTAAATAAAGTCTGTTTTCTATTACTTGTGTTATTAAAATTCGATTTGATTGTGCTATACACTATATTCAACCCCCTTATACAGTGTGTGTGACCTAACATGGTGTTATATCAGTGGAGTTTATAAGAACTTAACATAATTTAGCCGATCATCTAACCAAAGGGTTGAGTAGAGATCTTGTGCACAAGTTGGCTGTGGGGATGGGATTGAAGTCCATCTAAAAGTCTCTCATGTTGAGAAACCCAATTCTCACCTAATATTACATTAGGTGTTGAATTCAATGTGGAAAGCTTAACATCTAGAGATTGGAACACATTAGAAGCATCATCCCAAGGTATGTGTTCAGACCTGCAAGTTGAGGAGGTTGAAGCTTATCTTCTTAATAGTTCTTTTGAAAAATTGCATATGCAGGTGCGAGAGTAAAAGAACTACCTATTTGAGCATGAAGTTTAGCCGCTTCAAGAAGCTAGGACTTGGCTTTTATATGCTTATGAAGGATTAGGACACAATGCTAGTAAAAGATAGTGTCAAGTAAGAATAACTTGAGAATGTAAATTTATGTGTATATTATCTTCATGTAGTCTCTATGAATAGTAGAGGTTCAATCCATAGTGATACCTTGATATTCGAATATATGGAATGTGTAATATACTAATATGAAATTCAATCGTCATGATATTTCATTTATACATGAGTTTGTTGTTTGTTGTGAATTTATTTTAGTTAATCATGGATTACGCTAAAATGGGGGAGGATTGTTGGATATTTTAGTGTAATTGGATTGACTAGTTGATCAATATAATCATAATATTAAATTGAACAAGTCGGGAGAGTGCGGAGTGCACACTTTGTTCGAGTTTATTGTGATTTTGGTATTATTTTTTATGACACATGTCCATTGGCAGCAGCCACACCTGTTGAAATAAGATGTGTCTGTTAGTTTTAGCCATGACTGTTAGACTGAGATGTGTCTATTGGCAAAAGACTGAGATGTGTCTGTTGGCAAAAGACACATCTGCTGACATCCATATATAGGTGTTGCATTGATCAATTTTAGGGTTGGTTCGTTTTCTTGAAATTCACAACAAAAACACATTCTCTCTTCTTGCAGAATTTCTGACTTTATCCGATTGATTTATTTGGGTGAACCACAAATAACTTTAATTTGAAAGTGTTCACACGACTTCAGAAAAATTCAAGTTACTATCATTTTTTTCTAACATGATATTACTTCATCACATGAATGTTAGAATGTTTTTTATTTAAATATATGAGACTTGTCATTTTAACAATATTCCAATATGATTTTTAATTATTTGTCCTGACCAATATCCCTGTGCACACACGAAGATAAGTCAAATATCACCACTAACAAGTTTGATAATAGAAAGTCGGTGTGTGCTTGGTGATGACTAAAAATCAATCAATAATGTCCCCACTAACTACAAGAGATGAAGAGGTTGAAACGCATTTTCTATTATACATTAATAAAACACATTAACTACATTGTTTATTCGACATACAAATTTTATTGTACCCATTTTATTGTCTTTTTTAAAAATTTCAAACACGTATTTAAGCCGCGCCATATCAAAAAAAATTATATATCAAGATTGTTAGGAATATGTATATTAGTTTGATGATAAGTTAAACAAAACACTTAAGTAGAAATCTAGTGTTTGTAGCCTCAACGGATAAGACCATTCTGGCTATCCGTTGATGGAGTAGTTTTACTTATAAATAAGTTTAGTATTGTAGAACATTTCAGATTTTGTATTTAAGTTATAATTCTTAGATGATTGTGGGAAATTATAAGTCATGTTGACTACTAGTGGATATGCAAATAGGAGGGCTAATTGTAAATAGTTCATGCCTTGTAATCTTGTATAAGTGAAGTAGTATCAACTGATGAATTAAAGGCCTTCAACGGATGAGAAACAAAGCTTCAACGGATGTCTCTAAAGCTTCAACGGATAACATCCATCAACGGATGAGTGCATCAACGGATAAAGCTTCAGCTGCTAATGCATCAGCGGATAAAGCCATCAACGGATGAAAGCTTCAATGGATGCTCAGTTCAATAGCAGTTGACAGTGACAATTCATAAGCTGACAGAGGCACATAGGTTGACAGAGACAATTAGAATGTGGTAGCCTCTTTGAGGAATCAAGAAAATGCAGCATTTCCATTCTGGTACAAACAAGGAAGTATTCAAAGATTCACAGATTATCCTAGATTGTATTGGATAGAGAAATGAAGAAGAAACATGTGAAGAATCTTTTTAATTATATTTGTACTTTTGTCTTCACTTGTAAACTTGGTAATATATAAACCAAGTTGCAGCTAGTAATTAGATGATGAATTTTCCAGAGCTGTTTAGAAAAACATAGAGAGAAAATCATCTAGCTTGTACTAGGACACAGCTGTGATCAATTCTTTTGAATCACAGATTTTCTGAAATACACATCTCTGGTGGAACAACAAATCCACCAGAAAAGTTTTTAAAGCCTTTGTGTTCTTTACATTTGTGTTTTGAATATATATCTGTCTGCACCTGCCCAAAGAAATTCACACACAACTGTTCATCAAAACACTTAGCCTTTGAAATTGCTCAAAACTTGAAAAAGTTTTGAGATTTACATTCAACCCCCCTTCTGTAAATCTCATTGTTAGTTCCTTGGGAATAACAATTGGTATCAGAGCAAGCTCTTAACTTACAAAGAGTTTAAAGATCTATTCTACTAACATCATGAGTAAGAAGGATATTGGTGTAAAGATTCCAATCCTGGAAAGAGATAATTATCATCACTGGAAAGTGAAGATGCATCTACATCTTCTCTCTCAAGATGAAAGCTACATCAAATGTATTGAAAATGGTCCTCACATCCCTCACAAGGTAGCCACAGCTGCAACAGCCACAGTTGCTATTGGACAGTCTATTCCCAAGCCAAAAGCAGAATGGACTGATGAAGATATTGAAGAAGTTCATAAGGACAAGAAAGCCATGAACATTCTATTTAATGGTCTAGATCAAGATATGTTTGATAATGTCATTAACAGCCAAACTGCTAAGGAAATTTGGGATACTGTGCAACTCATCTGTGAAAGTACTGAACAAGTCAGAGAAAACAAAATGCAGCTTCCCATTCAACAGTATGAATACTTTCATTTTGAAGAAGGAGAATCACTGAATGATACCTTCAATAGATTTCAGAAACTGTTGAATGAAATGAAGCTGTATGGCAGAGTGTACCAAGTCAAGGATTCCAACTTAAAATTTTTGAGATCTCTACCAAAGGAATGGAAGCCTATGACTATTTCACTAAGGAATTCTCAAGATTATAAGGACTTCACACTTGAAAGATTATATGGAATTTTGAAGACCTATGAACTTGAGATGGAGCAAGATGAGCTGTTGGAAAAGAGAAAGAGAAAAAGGTGGATCAGTTGCACTTGTAGCTGACAATGAGAAGACTGGAGCCAGAAATGAAGAAAAGACAATGCCAAGTCTCAAAACTGGCACAAGCAAATCAGAATCAAGCAAGGGAAAGGAGCAAGTAGCTGAGGTTGAAGATAGTTCCAGTCAAGATGACTCTGATGATGTTAATGAACATTTGGCTTTTCTGTCCAGGAGGTTTGCAAAGATGAAATTCAAGAAATATGCTAAATTCACTAAGTCAAACAAGAACATGGTGGACAAATCTAAGTTCAAATGTTATAACTATGGCATAAGTGGACACTTTGCAAATGAGTGCAGAAAGCCAACCTCTGATAAGAAGAAATTTGAGTAGGTGGATTACAAAAAGAAACATTTTGATTTGCTCAAACAAAAGGAAAGAGCTTTTCTGACTCAGGATGACTGGGCAGCGGATGGAGCCAATGAAGATGATGATATGGAATATGTTAACCTAGCCCTGATGGCTAATTCTGATAAAAATGAAACTAGTTCATCAAGCAACAAGGTAATTACTGCTGACCTCTCTCAGCTTTCTAAGATTGAATGCAATGAAGCTATAAATGATATGTCCAATGAATTATATCATTTGCGTGTTTCCCTTAAATCACTAGCTAAAGAAAACACAAGAATTAAAGAGAATAATTTGTTTTTAAGTGATAGGAATGATGTGTTAGAGGGTAAGGTAATTGAGCTTACAAAGATTAAAATCAAATGCTTATCTGTTGAAAGTGAACTAGAAGAGTCTGTTAAGAAAGTAGAAATTCTTTCTAAACAATTAGAACGTGAACAAGATGTAATCAAGGCCTGGAAAATATCTAGGGATGTTAGTGCTCAGATTGTCAAGGTTCAAGGAATTGAATCACTCTGTGAGATTGCTTGGAAGAAAAACAAAAAGGAAGTAGAATTAATTGATGGATTGTCAACGGATGTGGAATCAATGGATGATGAAAATTATCCGTTGAAGGAAGAAAAGGAGCATCCGTTGAAGGCTCATCAATCAAAACAGGCAAGTGATTCTAAAAAGAACAATTTGAAAAATCTCAATAAGAAGTTTGGTTCAACTTCCAAGAACTTTGTCAAAGAAGAAGCTAGCACATCCAAAGATGCCAGTAAGGTGAATATAGGACACATGACTTTAGATCAGTTGAAAAATAGGCTTAAGATGGTTGAGGATAAAAAGGAAACTAAAAGGAAATCTAACAGAAATGGAAAGGTAGGGATTAACAAACACAACAATTATACACCTGATAAGTATGCTCCTAGAAAAAGTTGTGTGCATTGTAAAAGTGTTAATCATCTATCTGCAAACTGCAAGTCTGTTAAGAATGCTCCCATGCCTTTAACTCCTTCCATGCCTAACATTTCTATGTCACCTCTGCGTGCTATGCCTGTTATGTCTCAACAGAATCCTCATGCACATTTTTCAAACATGCCATATGTTAATAATCCTTATTTTGCTGCATTCAGTATACCTCAAATGCCTTACAACATGCCTATATGGAATAATATGTTTGCACAATCTATGCCTTATCAAATTCAACCAAATGTGCTAAATGATTCTATGACTAACTCTACACTTCAACCAACTACATCTGAGACCAAGGTTAACCCAAAGTTACCTAAGTCAAAAGATGTAGGAGGTATGAAGTCTAGGAAAAAGACTAACAAGGCTGGACCCAAGGAAACTTGGGTACCAAAATCAACTTGATTTGATTTTGTTATGTGCGGGGAAAAAGAAGGAATCTATGGTACTTGGACAGTGGTTGTTCAAGGCACATGACAGGAGATTTCACCCTGCTCATAGAGTTCAAGGAGAGAGCTGGCCCTAGCATAACCTTTGGAGATGACAACAAAGAGTTCACTATGGGATATGGCCTGATTTTAAAAGAAAATGTCATCATTGATGAAGTTGCATTAGTTGATGGTCTCAAACACAATCTATTGAGCATCAGTCAACTATGTGACAGAGGGAATACTGTTTCCTTCAATTCTGAAGCCTGTGTTGTCACAAGTAAGAAGGACAACAAAGTGGTTCTAACTGGAGTTAGAAAAGGGAATGTGTACTTGGCTGACTTCAACTCTACAGATGCAGAATCAATTACTTGTCTTTTCAGCAAAGCAAGTCCAGATGAAAGTTGGCTATGGCACAAGAAGCTGTCCCATTTGAATTTCAAGACAATGAATGATCTAGTAAAAAAGGACTTAGTTAGAGGAATGCCTCTAGTGGAATTCTCAAGGGATGGACTGTGTGATGCTTGTCAGAAAGGAAAGCAAAAGAGAGCATCATTCAGTAAGAAGCTTGAATCAGGAATTGATGAACCATTACAACTGCTACACATGGATCTTTTTGGACCAGTCAATGTATTCTCAATTTCAAGGAAAAGATATTGCCTAGTGATTGTAGATGACTTCTCTATGTTTTCATGGACCTGCTTTCTTGGATCAAAGGATGAAGCTAGTGAAATCATTATCAATCACATCAAGCAAGTCAACAATCATTCAGATTTCAAAGTAAGGAATATCAGGAGTGACAATGGAACTGAGTTCAGGAATTCTACCATGAGGTTGTTCTGTGAAGAAAATGGGATCATGCATGAGTTCTCAGCTCCAAGGACTCCATAACAAAATGGTGTGGTGGAAAGGAAGAACAGATCACTAATTGAAGCTGCAAGAACAATGCTTGAAGAGTCAAAACTCCCAACATATTTTTGGGCTGAGGCTGTTAACTGTGCATGTTACACTCAGAATATTTCTCTAATCAATCAGGCAAAAGGCATGACGCCCTATCAATTGTTCAAGAGAAGAAAACCAACTTTAAACTTTCTTCATGTCTTTGGTTGCAAATGCTACATTCTAAGGAATCAACCTGATCACAAAGGGAAGTTTGATGCAAAGGCTGATGAAGGATTATTTGTTGGCTATTCTGCTGGAAAATCATATAGGGTCTACAATCTAAGAACCAACATTGTTATGGAATCTGTGCATGTGGTGTTTGATGATAAAAAGATTGATGGACTAATAGATGAGGGACATCATGAAGGACTCAAATTTGACAAAAATGAGATATATTGTGATGATAGTGAAGATGAGAATGATGGAGAAGGCACCTCGAAAAGAATTCAAAATCTGCCTTTGGATAATGCACAAAATGTTGCATCAGTTAAAAGTCATAATTCATCATCCGTTGATAGAAGTAATGCAGCATCCGTTGAAAGACAAACTGCATCATCCGTTGAAGTACATAATAAAGCATCCGTTGATCATAGTCTATCAACGGATAATCAATTCACTTCATCAGTTGATAGAACTCCCAGCTCCTTTCAAAGGATCAGTAACTCAGGGGGAGTTTCAACCAATCAACACTCTATCTCACATCATGACAATACTGAGGCAACCTCATCTAGAGCTAATATACCACCTCAAAGGAAATGGACCAAGAATCATCCTTTTGAATTGATCATTGGTGATGCAACATCTAAGGTGCAGACTAGAAGGGCTACTCAAGACGAATGTCTATACAGTAGTTTTCTATCACAGGAGGAACCTAAGAGAGTGGAAGAAGCTCTATTGGATCGAGATTGGATTTTAGCAATGCAAGAGGAGCTAAACCAATTTGAGAGGAACAAGGTATGGAAGCTGGTACCCAAGCCAAAGAACAAGAGCTCTATTGACACAAAATGGGTATTCAGGAACAAGATGGATGAAAATGGCATTGTCATAAGGAATAAATCCAGATTGGTTGCCAAGGGTTATTCTCAACAAGAGGGAATAGATTTTGATGAGACATTTGCTCCAGTTGCAAGACTAGAAGCCATCAGAATCTTTCTAGCCTATGCAGCCCATGCCAATTTCAAAGTCTATCAAATGGATGTCAAGAGTGCATTTTTGAATGGAGAATTGGAGGAAGAAGTTTATGTAAGCCAACCTCCAGGATTTGAAGATCCAAATTTTCCAGACTATGTGTATTATCTGTTGAAAGTACTCTATGGACTAAAGCAAGCACCTAGAGCCTGGTATGAGACTTTGTCAAAATTTCTTCTAGATAATTACTTCACAAGAGGTACTGTTGACAAAACTCTTTTCTTTAGAAATGTTAATGGCTCTACAATACTTGTTCAAATCTATGTAGATGATATTATATTTGGTTCTACAAATGATAAGCTTTGTAAAAAGTTTGCTAAGTTAATGCAAAGCAAATATGAAATGAACATGATGGGAGAGCTAGCTTATTTTCTTGGCTTACAAGTTAAACAAGTTAGTGGTGGAATTTTTATTAGTCAAACTAAATATATTTATGATCTATTAAAGAAGTTTGACTTAATGAATTGTTCATCTGCAAAAACTCCCATGGCCACTGCCACCAAGCTTGAATTAAACAAGGCTGAAAAGTCTGTGGATATTACAAGTTATAGAGGCATGGTTGGCTCACTTCTATATTTAACTGCTAGTAGACCTGATATAATGTTTTCTACATGTCTCTATGCTAGATTTCAAGCTGACCCTAAAGAATCTCACTTAGTGGCTATTAAAAGAATTTTCAGATATTTCAAAGGGACGCCAAATCTAGGAATTTGGTACCCTAGAGACTCTGGTTTTGATCTAATTGGCTACTCAGATGCAGATTATGCATGTTGCAAAATAGACAGGAAAAGTACAACTGGCACCTGTCAATTTCTAGGGAATAAGCTTGTGTCATGGTTCAGCAAGAAGCAAAATTTTGTTTCTATATCAACAGCTGAAGCTGAGTACATTGCTGCTGGTAGTTGCTGTGCACAGATACTGTGGATGAGGAATCAACTATTTGACTATGCGCTAACTGTTGACAAAATTCCTATATTTTGTGACAACACAAGTGCCATTGCCATTACTGAAAATCCAGTGCAGCACTCAAGAACCAAGCACATTGACATCAAGTACCACTTCATAAGGGAACATGTGATGAATGGTACAGTGGAACTTCATTTTGTTCCAAGTGAAAAGCAAATTGCAGACATATTTACCAAGCCACTTGATGAATCAACATTCACAAGATTAGTAAGTGATCTAGGTATGCTTAATTATTCATAAATTCATGTCCTTATTATAATTTGTTTTGAAGCCCGAAATGAATTTGTTGTAAGAACAAAGTTGGTTTTAAATAAAGTTTATTCTATCAATGGATATTCCCTATCCGTTGAAAGCCAAAATTGTTCTATCAACGGATGTTCACTATCCGTTGAAAGATAAATACATTTCTGGTAATTTTATCCTCCAACGAATAAAACTATGTTAATCTTCAATGGATAACTATTTACCTCATCCGTTGAAGTGTCACATCAGTTGTTTTAAGTAAGTCACAACCGTTGATTCTTTTACTTAACCATTGATATATATATATATATATACACAGCTGTATGTATTTTTATTAAAGGCAGTTTTTAGAATTTATACAGTTTTCTTAATTCTCAAACGGCTGTAATTTACTTAAAAATATTGATTAATCATCCTCCTTACGTTTTAATTTGAGAAAGTATAAAAGTTCTTGAATTTTTATTCTCACTTTACGCGTTCTTGCAATTTTTCAAAAGCTTTTACTCTCTTTCTCTCCCAAAACTCTCAACTTTTCTCTGCAACCTCTACTCACTACGATGGCACCAGTGGTAAAGATAATGTCCCAGTCTGGATTTGTCTATGAGAAAAACAATTTCATAGCTTTGGTGGAAAAGAATGAAGCCCACTCAGATTATCACAAGATGATGGACTTCATCAAAAACTGCAAACTAAGCTATGCAATGCTGGAAGCCCCAACTATTTACTGTGAGGTAATTGAGGAGATCTGGACAAATGCAGAGTTCAACCCCACTGATATGACCATCTCTTTCACTCTCAAAGGTAAAAATTACTGTATTAACTGTGATGATATACAGTCCTGTTTCAAACTACCTGAGAACAATGCCATGACACCACACACTGATAATGATGTATCTAGCATGTTAGATTCCATAGGCTATTCTTTTGATTCTGCTAGTTTAGGGAGTATTAGAAGGAAAGGCCTTAGGAAAGAATGGAGTTTTCTTGGTGATGCCCTTATCAAGGTTTTCTCTGGGAAAATTAGTAATTTTGATGCAATAACTTCATCTCTAGTTAATATGCTCTATATGCTAGTTTCTGATAGGTATTTTAATTTTAGCAACTATGTCATGCTAGAATTGGGTACCAGGTTAGGTAACAAAGCTAATAGACCTCATAACATCTACTATGCTAGATTCTTTATGTTATTGGCTAACCATGTTGCTGAAGGTTTGGTCATAACCAATGAGAGTAATAAACTCAAATGTTGGGCACAAGAGAAAAGGGTCCTTGCAGACCTTTTGAGAATTAACCTCAACAATCAGGTGCCATTGGTATATTTACTAATAATGAATGCAACTCAGGTAAGTGAGGTAAATACTTCTTCGACTCCTACTACTTCCAACCCCATTATTTCTTTGCCTTCAAGTGTGGCCATGGAATCTCTGTCCTTGCCCCAACAGATTCCTACCAAAGCCACCAAACCTAAAGTTTCAAGACCAAAGTCAAAGAAAACCACCTCTGTTGTTTCTCAAAAGACAACAGTTGTAACAACTACCATAAACCCTGAGGGGAGTGAACAGGGTGTGAGTGGTGAGGGGAGGGGTGAATATCAAGAAACCCCCAGGATAAGGTAGGAGAGGTGAGTGGTACCCCAGCTAGCCAAGCCACAGTTTCTCAAAAGACTGTGGTGGTTGAAAAGGATTCAAACTCATCCCTAGTTGCATCCTCCCAAAAGGGTGCAGCTATTGAAAATAGTCCCCAACCAGGGACACAGAACAAAAGAGGGAGGGACACTGAAGCCACACACTCACCTGTAAAAGCCTTTACAAGAAGAAAGAGGATCAAAACCTCAGTTTCCACACAGGGTGCACACACTGCACAGATACACCCACCTGTATCTATGCCTTCTCAAATTCAACTTGATGTGACTCCAACAAATGTGGAGTCACAGCCCCATTCTCTCAAAATTGACACACATCAATCACCAAATTCTCCATCACCATCTCTGGATATGGACATGATATTCACATCAATTCCTGATTCTCCCTCTTTACAACTCAGGGAGGAGCCCCACTCAAATACTAGTGATCATCATCTTTTAGATGATTTGTTGGATCATCAGCCAATTTTTTCAGATTTGGTTGAAGAATCTGTGTCCCCTAAATTAAAATCAATCCACACAGATTCAACAATCATGTCACTTTCAATTTCTACTTCTTTTCCTTCTTCAACGGATATTTCTCATCCGTTGACAAGTGGTTGTTCTTCGACGGATAAGCTTAACAGCAGTTATCCGTTGATACCATCAGTTCCTACTTCAACGGATACTCCCTATCCGTTGATAGTCTCTACACAAATAACTGAATCAATTCCAAGTGTAGAAGACATGGTTACTGTAAAATCACTCCTAGGATTGAGGGAAGGGAGTGATAATTTGAGTGAGAGGCTGGGTTGCTCCCAGGAAAAAGGAGAGCTTGAGAGTCTAAATATGCATGCTATTTCTTCCAGCATGGCAAAAGAAAGTGAGAGGAGTGCCACCTTAGTAGGTGAGGGTGAGGGTGTGAGGAGTGTGAGCCAGGGGGAGCCCCTGATGCAAGAAAAGAGAGAAATTGAGAGAAAAGCAGGTACAGAAGGTATAAGGGTGGATCCAGCCATTGCCAATGAGTCAATGATTGTGGATGATCCTGAAAAGGAAAGACAATTTCAGCAACATTACAAGGCTGTAATTGATAACATTTCCTTGGATGCTGACACTTCAACAGGTGTTTGGCTCTACAACCTCAAAATCATTATCTGTGAAACATAGCACAAAGGTTGAGCCAATCATTATGGAGCACAAGCCATTAAGGAGGAATAAGGTTGGAAAAACTTCCTTCAGGAAATTAAAACCCATGGTACTCAAGCCATCCACTAGATTCAACAGGGACTCTACAAAGAACCCTCTAAACTTTAGTCAATCAAAAGAAGTAGATTTTCCTCTTCCAAAACCTGATGAAGACAAAGTTTTGGGTGGCAACATCATAAAGCACAAAGAGACCAATGATGTAGTGGAAAGAATGAATATGGCTATCATTTATAGAGAGGGAAGGAGTATATGTGTGATGCAAGGATATCCTAAATTCTCAAAAGCCAAGAGGGAAGAAACCATGAGGTTAAAGGAAGAAGCTAAAAAGCTGAAGGCTGACAAAAGAGCACAAGCAAAGCTTGAAAAATAGCTAAAGTCAAGTCAGGATGAAGAAAAGAAGAAGATTGAAGACAAGAGTGAAGAAGACAAGATTGAAAGCAGAAATGTGGATATGGGGAATGTGGTTGAAGAGAGTGTGGAGGAAAGAAAAGAATGGCAGAAAGGGAACAGAAAGAAGGCCAATGCAAAAAGAAAGAGTGGAGATGACACTGAAGAAACCCAATCAAAATCTAAACCACTACCTTCCATTCCTGAACCTTTTGTTGATGATCCTAGTATAAATGTCCATGGTGAACCAATCATCCCTAAAGAGGAACCTATTGATTGGGACACTATCAACTTGCCTACCTTCCTAACTACATCTCCACCACCAAAAAAACTGAAAAGAAAATCCAAATCTATACCTCCCCTAACCTCAAGTAAATTCACTCAGAAATACAAACCTAAGCCTAAGACACAAGCCTCAAAGGATGATTATGTTCACATTTGTGACATAAAAGAGTTTACAGATATTGAACTTTATCTGGATGAGCTGGAGGAAGTAAGGGGAATAAGTGCATACAAACAGCTCCCAGAAAGGCTAGTGTTCAAGTATAAAGGAAGTGAGGAAAGGACTTGGCCTCTTCAAAGAATTCTGAATGAAGGTTATTCTACCTTGGTTAGAGTCTACTCAGCTATCAAAAGGGATTCTGGCTTTACCAGGACTGCCAAAACTGAGATTCTCAACAAGATTGCCAGCATGAGGAAAACTTGGTGGGAGTCTAATTCCTTGCCTATAACATTACTCATACCTGAGCATGGAATTACAATTCATAAATCACCTCATTGGTTGATGGAGTTCAGAGACAATAAAGGAGTCAGAAGATTTTTCAGACTTGAAGACCAGCTTAAAATTGCCAGTAATGAAACTCTCAAGGAAATGCAATCTAAGTTGGACATCAGTGAAGAAGATGAAACTGAATTCTACAGACAACTCCAACTCCAAGTAGAGGAAAATGACACGAGGCTAGGAAAGAAAACAAGGGATCAAAGAAAAAGAAAATGATCTGCTCAGCATGAAGGAGCATCCTTGGAAACAATGTAATTCTTCAATTCTATCTCAGTTCATACACCTTTGCAACACTTTTGAATTTCTACTTGACTTCAGTTCATATATTTGTTAAGTGTTTTGTTATCATCAAGTTAAACCTGAATTTATGCCTAGAGTTCTAGTAGACATGAATAGGAGGAGATTGTTAGGAATATGTGTATTAGTTTGATGATAAGTTAAACAAAACACTTAAGTAGAAATCTAGTGTTTGTAGCCTCAACGGATAAGACCATTCTGGCTATCCGTTGATGGAGTAGCTTTACTTATAAATAAGTTTAGTATTGTAGCACATTTCAGTTTTTGTATTTAAGTTATAATTCTTAGATGATTGTGGGAAATTATAAGTCATGTTGACTACTAGTGGATATGCAAATAGGAGGGCTAATTATAAATAGTTCATGCCTTGTAATTTTGTATAAGTGAAGTAGTATCAACTGATGAATTAAAGGCCTTCAACGGATGAGAAACAAAGCTTCAACGGATGTCTCTAAAGCTTCAACGGATAACATCCATCAATGGATGAGTGCATCAACGGATAAAGCTTCAGCTGCTAATGCATCAACAGATAAAGCCATCAACGGATAAAGCCATCAACGGATGAAAGCTTCAACGGATGCTCAGTTCAATAGCAGTTGACAGTGACAATTCATAAGCTGACAGAGGCACATGGGTTGACAGAGACAATTGGAATTTGGTAGCCTCTTTGAGGAATCAAGAAAATGCAGCATTTCCATTATGGTACAAACAAGGAAGTATTCAAAGATTCACAGATTATCCTAGATTGTATTGGATAGAGAAATGAAGAAGAAACATGTGAAGAATTTTTTTTAATTGTATTTGTACTTTTGTCTTCACTTGTAAACTTGGTAATATATAAACCAAGTTGCAGCTAGTAATTAGATGATGAATTTTCCAGAGCTGTTTAGAAAAACATAGAGAGAAAATCATCTAGTTTGTACTAGGACGCAGCTGTGATCAATTCTTTTGAATCACAGATTTTCTGAAATACACATCTCTGGTGGAACAACAAATCCACCAGAAAAGTTTTTAAAGCCTTTGTGTTCTTTACATTTATGTTTTGAATATATATCTGTCTGCACCTGCCCAAAGAAATTCACACACAACTGTTCATCAAAACACTTAGCCTTTGAAACTGCTCAAAACTTGAAAAAGTTTTGAGATTTACATTCAACCCCCCTTCTGTAAATCTCATTGTTAGTTCCTTGGGAATAACAATTGGTATCAGAGCAAGCTCTTAACTTATAAAGAGTTTAAAGATTTATTCTACTAACATCATGAGTAAGAAGGATATTGGTGTAAATATTCCAATCCTGGAAAGAGATAATTATCATCACTGGAAAGTGAAGATGCATCTACATCTTCTCTCTCAAGATGAAAGTTACATCAACTGCATTGAAAATGGTCCTCACATCCCTCACAAGGTAGCCACAGCTGCAACTGCCACAGTTGCTATTGGATAGTCTATTCCCAAGCCAAAAGCAGAATGGACTGATGAAGATATTGAAGAAGTTCACAAGGACAAGAAAGCCATGAACATTCTGTTTAATGGTCTAGATCAAGATATGTTTGATAATGTCATTAACAGCCAATGGCTGTCGTCGAAATTCTGTAATATTCTTTTTTACAATCAATACATGTATAATGTGATCATCAATCTCATATCAAAAATTGATCAATTTTGGCCCAGTTATCATATGCGTATGTACTTGTTTCTGCTGTGTCTGAAAATATCTGAATCCGTAGATGAAAAATGAGAAAAATAATTATTAGAAATATGACCGAGTGTCCGTGTGTGCGCACATTCACCTGATCATTTGATGAATAAAAATTATTTTGATGGGACGTCTCTGTCCTTTTTTTTAAAATCTTAAAATATGCATTGGATAAAATGATGCTAAAGCCCTTCGAGCATCCACAATGCTAAAACCCCATTTTCCAGACCAACTGACTAATGCCACCTAATGCAAAAGTGGAAAAATGAGCGAAGTGGACAAACACATGTAAGGTTGATCCCAGTTGCCAAAAAGAGTAAGGACCCGCTATACCTTATTATATTGTATATGTATTGCAATAGTATATAGACTGCATGCTTATTTTCCTGATTAGCATTAAAAATAATATAAAGAAGTGAGGTGGGACGGTCCCGAAAAAATGGGACTGCCCACTTTTTCTCTCTCCCTCCCCAATGCCAATAGAGATCCTCTTTTTAATTAAGTCCCACTTTATATGTCTTTAATAGTGTCATTCTTACCATAAACTTTTTTTTGACTAATTTCAGATAGAGATCCTCTTTTAGTTAAGTCCCACTTTATATGTCTTTAATAGTGTCATTCTTACCGTAAGCTTTTTTTTGACTAATTTGGCTTATATGTCTTACAATTGAGTATCTGTCCTAATAAATCTCAGGGATGAGTAAAAGTCGAACCCAGAAACTGAAATGAGAAGAGATAAGCCCTTGGCTATCTCATCGCGCTCTACCGTAAACTTTTATTGACAGTTGTGTTGTCAAATAGAGTGCGCCATTTTCAAGTCTAAATAATTGTTTGAAAAATAAATTTTAGCTTGAATTTGGTGTGTTTGAACAATCCATATTCATCTGAATATATAATGTACATATTTTATTAATTTACATATTAAATTTAATAAATTTAATTATATAAAATGTACCGATGACATATGACCTTTCTTCTTATGAAATTGAGAAACTTTTTTTCAGTCTGGGAACACATGTATTTTTAATCCTTTAATCTCAAACATGTCAAAGCTATTAATTTAATACTCCCTCCGTCCCAATTTATCTGTCTTATTTGATTTTTGATGGTCAAATTGACTCAATTTTGACCGTAAATAAAAACTTATTATTTCATTGTTTTGAAAAATTAAAATATATATATAAAAGTAGATTAAACATATTTTCTAATGATATAAATTTTATAAGTATTTTCGATATTAAACTATGTGAAATTTTCGGTCAAAGTTGAGTCAATATGACCATAAAAAGTCAAACAAGACAGATAAATTGGGACGGGGGAAGTATTATTTTATTATTTGATAAAAAAATTGATAAATTATAAATATTTCATTAACAATTAGTCTAAAGGATATAATGTAATCATTCTTTGATAACTTATTTTATGTAATAAGAAAGCGTTTTTCTTAGGGGTGAGCAAAACCGGATATCCGGTCCGGTTTTAAAATTAAAACCGGATATCCGATTTTTCGGATTGCTAAAATTACATTCCGTATCCGGATCCGATTTAACCGGATATCTAGATATTCGGATATCCGATTAAACCGGACCAGAAATCGGATTATCCAGATCCATTTAAAACTTCCATTTTTTAAAAAAAATTATAATTTACGTGATAAGTAATACATATTCGAGTTGTGAAACTGATGATTCATGAAACTATACTTTTGTCATCATATTATTAGTTGGGAAAAATGGTGACACATGAATTATTTTAATATAAATATTGATTGTAAGTTAGCGAACATGATCAATATAAACATATTTTTTATTGCAAACTTATATTAAATTTGTTCATATTTATTTTTTAGAATACTCGTCAAACATAAATTATTATTTCTTACTATCAATTATGTCTAATTTGCCCTTGTTAATATTGATATTACACACTTATATCAAATTTGTTGATGATATTAATGAAGGAATGACGAGTAAATTGGATATTAACCTAAAATTTTGAAAGTCCCAAAGAGAAACTGTCGTAATGTCGCTAAATATTTTTTTTAAAAAAAATCTAAAATAAATATAATTTATCATGTATATATATATATATATAATTTGATTTTTGTTAAAAAAGGTAAAAACCGCATATCCAGTTTTATGAAAAATTGTGATCCGGATCTGAATCCGAATCTATACAAAAAAACCAGATCGGATATCCGGTCCGAATTATTCGGATCGGATATCCTAATTATCAGATTTTTTAAATCGGATACCGAATTAGAAATTCGGATAATCCGATTTTCGGATTTTTATGCTCACCCACTTTTTCTAGTCTGGGTCGCTCAAAACATGCTAAAAACTAAAATTTATAATTTTTATTCACTTAACTGGTGTAGACTTTGTGGATGTTGGGCCATCGTCATTAAATTTTATAAGTAAATCAAAACTAGCCAATTTTATAAAATTTAGTAGTTAATGTGTGAACAAGGATATATCATATAAAAACATTGAATAAGAAAATATAAAAGTTTTGTAATCCTATTATGCAAATAAATATTTTTAGTTAATAAATTGACTAAAAAATTAAAATAACTTATATATAAATTTTATGAAAAATGTAGTATTTATAATTTAAAATGTAATCTGCCGTTAATAACAAACCTTGAATGGTGTGAGTATATTAGCAGCATTAATTAGTTTGAAAGTAATATAACATTAAATGCTTAAACATAGCTTAGGGGCTACTATTAGCATTTTCCAATATTTTTAGCCAGTAAGATTTTTGTTTTCGCCCTGACTTTTAGTAAAATTTGGAGTACACGGTATGTGAATGTAAATTTACATTATTATTTTCTTAAAAGATTTAATTATCTTCTGAATTTTAAGATCTGAACCGTTCTTTGTTGTTCATGTTGCAAGAAATATCAACGTCATTATAAGTCACACATATTAGAAAAAGACACAATACAACTAATATATACATGTAACTAGTAACTGACTCCAAAACCCTCGACGAGAGTCGGCCGTCCCATCTTCCTTTAACCCTAATCATCACACCTCCTTCTTCATCTTTTCTACCCATCTTCATCTCTATCTCCATCCTCTCTTTTCATCCATACAACATTTTTATTATTTATTTTTAACTTTCTTTCAATAAATATCGGATTTTGTTCAAAAATTCGGTTCTTTTTCGTTTTGTTTAATTGAGTTGTTATTTATGTATTTGATTGTCTCGCTTTGTGCGATCTGTCTCGCTTTATGGGATGTGTTGAAAATGGATTTTACGGTATATTGGGATATCTGGATATCTCGCATCAACAACACTTTCGGCATGTTTATAGCTGGTGTCCGGCAGGTAAATAGCTAGGGTGTTTGGAACAGTAGTGAATCGCATGTGCTCACCTTTCACAAAATATTTTTGTTCATAACACGAGGGCCCTCTCAGATTTTGCAACTGAGTCATGTGAACATTATACTATCCATGGAATTAATGTGACCCGTTCGGTGGAGATGCAGACCGGATCACTCGAGAAACCATTATCTTCATTTTTAATTTTCAGAATATTTTTATTCAGTCAGTTAAGCAATCCGGAAACAAAGAGGCTAATTATTTAGTTCTTCTATTTGTTTTTCAACCTGGTTGCATGATCAATTGGGGGTTTATCCCGATTGAGTTTTTTTCATGTTATTAATGAAATCTACTATAAATTTGACAAAAAAAGATCTGAACCAATATATTCATATGTCCATGTATTTCATAAGTGTTCATATTTGCTCTGAATTACTAAAAAATTATATTTTTAACCTTTAATCGGGGAAAAAATAAAAAAAACGTGAAAAAAAACTAGTATAAACTGAGTGGGCAAAACTTAAAATGATACTCCCTACGTCCCTAAAAACGTTTCCTATTTGTGTTAGACACGTTTGCCAATGCACATTATTGTTAATATCTTTAATTTTGTATTAGTATTAAATATAAAAAAATTATTATATTAAAATACTCGTAAATACGAAATAGTCAATAACTTGTCATGAATAGTGTCACAAGTCAAAATAGAAAAAGTTTAAGGGGAAGGAGGGAGCATGTAGTTAGTAATTCTGGCTAAAAATGAACACTTTTGTAACATGATTATATTCCTGCAAAACTTGAGGCTTAAAAAAATTAAGCCTTTTTAAGAAGCATTTGAAATCGATCAACTCTTGCAAGCTCTTAAGGTACTTCATTCATTAGATGCACACGGTATTTCGTAAATGGTGAGGCCATGCCATTGAGACATAATGAACGTTGTTTTCCTAGTTTTACGTACAATGTCCATTTACATTGATATTGGTTTCAGCTAGTTGCAGGCTGGTGTTGCATTCACAGCTAATATGAAAAGCGTTACTGCAAGACCCGAATACACTTAAAACATATAATAGCGGAAGGCCATATCAGTACTAGCTACTAGCATAAAGCACTCAGCGTGTGGCCTGATTTCAGCAATGAAGGAAATATGGTCTGGAAGAACCAAAATTGTCATTGCTTGAAATTTGACAAAATGGAATTACAAGATCTGAAGCTTGGACGAGTCACTGGAAAATTTGTCTGAATGGAATCCTGCCCTTTTGGTATGAGGTATGACACAATTTAGTAAATTACGATTGACATTAGAATTTAGATGTTAGTACATTTTATAGAACTTGTCACTGCCACCAAATTTAACTGCATTCTCAGATAGCGTGATATGCTTTAATCCCTGCATTTGTTATCATTTATTTTTATTGAAGCTTAGACTAATGGCGCACTTGGGACTGAGAATTGAGATGTAAACTTCACCTCTTTTGTTACTGCATGATCAGAAATATAAAATACAGACATTTCTTAGATAAACCCTCTACAGATCTTCATTGCTATTGCTGCTGGAACTAGGAGGCGCTTCAAGAATGACCGTGTCTTCGTGTATGTTTCTTTTAATGCTTCTTTAAAAACTAATTGTTTTCCAGAATACTTCTCATGTGTCAGACGAGATTGGAATATTCCAAGTGATCAGTATGAAAAAGTATGTTTTCTTATCAGCGTTAGAAATTTGTTTCGGAAGCATGCATTGCTCATGTTATCATGTTCATCTAGAAGAGCCTGTTTCCTTTCTTTGTGCTTTGCCAAGTTCTGTAAATTACTGTAAATGTGTGTCTTTTAGCTTTTCAGGGAGGATGAAATAGGGAGTTCAGGAAAAAAATTGACTATATGAATAAAAACCATATTGTTATTGAAGGATTTCTATGATAATTTGATTGCTAGCTAGAAAGAAACCTTTTAATGAAAACATGATATCAGAACAGATACTTTAGTCAACACGTATAATTGAAAATTGCATAACAATACTAAACATAATGAACTTCAATCATATACTTGTAATCAATAGTTTGCCCAAATCTACAAAACCATTTTGTATCATTTATTTTGACCTTCTGTTTCAACATAAAATGTAACAGAATCAACTTTTGCTCTGTCATCCCGCTTTGTCTGCCCTCTCTCCGATCCATGACACAATAGTCTGAAACACAGCCTCAACACCTTCATTCGGTTCACCGATCAACATATGCCACATGCCTTCGAAAATCTTTAAACTCTTGTCTGTACTAGATGCAGATTTAAAAACATTCCTGGCAGAACCAGGGTCACATACTTCATCATATCCACCATGAACCACTAGCATAGGAACTTCAAGTTCGTGACAGTCCCTTTCAATGATCTTGCAAACTCTGAAAAACTCCAAAGCTGTAGCTAATGGGGGCTTACTTGAAATCAAGCGAGCGCAATTAGGACTCTTTCTAACCAACTTTCTCTTCCAGTCCTCCTTGTATGACTTACTACCTGGAGACTTTGTTATCCTGCATCTATAATGAGGTGCAATTAAAGCAGCCACCGGAAGTAGATTTTCAAGTGGCCACATCGCTTTGATCTTCTTGGAAAAGCCACACATAGCTCCACATAGAATTAATCCATTCCAAGTACCTGCTTGTTTTAGGCAGACAAGTATAGCGATTGCACCACCTAGCGACTCCCCATACATAAAAACCGGTAGTGTAGGGTTGCTACCTCTAACAGCATCAAAGAACTGGATGCAGTCATCAACAATGACATAAATATCAGGAATATAACCAGGACAACCATCAGAGTATCCATGACCTTGGAGGTCAAGTGCACATACGATAAACCCTGTTTTGGCTATAGCTACTGCAGTTAACTCAAAAAGCCAGCTGCTTTCTGATGCATAGCCGTGGATCATGGCAACAATCCCACGTAGTCGGGACGTTGCATTGGGATAAGGGCACCATGATTGGGTCCATATCTTCATATTTTGTTTGTTCATCATGTAACTGTGGTGATGTAAGATCTGGTGTTTCTCGTAGAATTGTCCTCTACTGAGGTCTCCATAAGGGCTGTTCTCATTAGCTTGGTGGATGGGATGGGCCATGATTTCTTTTCTTTGAACTGATATGGATAGTAATATGATTCATGGCACGTAAATCTTGTATATATAGACAGAAAACATTTTTTCATATGAATTATTTGTATCTAATTGAAACGTGATAGGGATTAATCGGCAGGTTATATCATCATTAGCTGTTTTATTGCTGGATAATAAATGAAAACTAGACATTATTATCATTTGCGTAGTGCTTTGTTTCTCTTTGAGGCGTATCGCTTTCTCAATTTAGCTAATTTTTAGTGTTACAAATAATGTGTTCAGTTATGACCTGAAGTTATACATATTACCTAACATATAGCAATAATCAGGTAGACTGTAGGGAAATCAAGTAGATCTACAACCGTTGGTGCGTTTCTTTATGCCAGTTGAGTGATTCACATTGTCGATTTTTATTCAGTTGTGCTTCTACATTACTGATCATTATCACCTGATCAGTGACAGTGATGTCAAATATACATCCATATGATCATATCCCTTTAGCCTGGGAGATGAGGCTTCCTCGTCTTGCTACGTTGAGACTCCATTTCGCTATATGAGTAGCTGAATATTTTAATTCATGTATCCAACCAATCGCTAGAAAATATCTGTATTGCATTTATGCTAGATTGCTTAGTACACTATATAACCGGTCAGTAGTGAAGAGTTATTAGTCACTGGTGAGTATATTTCCACGTATCTAATGGACAAGAAAGTGATTTGGAGATAAACATCAGTAGCAGATGATGTCCTCCTATGCAGCATAAGTCTTCCTCCCGGTCCCTATTATGTTATACCTCATTTCAGACTTGATGGGTTCTGCAAAAATTAAAAATCTGAGCTGAATGCAGTTATATATAAGCTTACTTGACTAACTACCCCGTCTACCCGAATAAGTGTTATTGTCTCCCCTTCTGTATCACACTAGGTATTTCATTCCGCATTTAAGTTTATGGGCCTAACATATTTCAAGAAAATTACAGACTTCTCCTCATCGTCTTTCGTCTTCACACACGTAACCATGATTTATGAACACGTATGATTGTTGTGATGTCAAGTCATATACCTATGATGATTTCCTTATCAAATTAGTTAGAAAAAATAATGGAACAAGTACAACCACCAAGTTGTCAGCACAAAGAAGCATATATGCAAGAGAGATCTAGCTAGAAATAACATGAGAAGATAGATTCTGGTTTAATTTGACAAGTACAGGGCATAACTCAGCAGCTCTGTGTGGAGATATGTGGCCCTTCAATTGATACTTTAGTCTAGCCTGGTTTCAACTCAAAAAACGAAGTTGCAAATATTGACAAGAGTTTTGGCATGTGGATATTCCATATTTTTAGGAAAGAGGTAGGCCTATGTGCAGGGATGGAACATTTTAGGTTCTTTCAATGTTCCCACTAAAATTCAAATATATGAGTTTATTATCTCTAAATTTACACGGTATGGTATTCCCTAAAGCAAAGATTCTAGATTCGTCTCGGTATTTCCCTAAACAAAGTTTCTGCATGCCGATCTAACTTGAAACAATGGATAAAAAATGGAACTCTTTAAAGTTTGAACAAATTGATCCATTGAGAAATAATTCAGCTGTCTTTTTAGTAGCGCTTGTGCGATTTTAGATAAATAAGGACCTTCGAATCCAACATAATAAAGATGGTATACTATTAATCATTTAAAATAAATAAATACAAAATTTTGATCCAAAAATAATCATGT
Organism: Apium graveolens; assembly: GCF_009905375.1. Lineage (NCBI taxonomy): Eukaryota > Viridiplantae > Streptophyta > Magnoliopsida > Apiales > Apiaceae > Apium > Apium graveolens. The sequence goes on from NC_133652.1 coordinate 53,751,454, forward strand.
ATCGAGAATCAACACTATCACCCAGCATCCTCATTTTTGAATTCCGAACTGCCTTAAAACATAATAACATTGTCAAAGTCATATCTTAGAGGTAAAAATGTACTCCCTCTGTGCCATTGAATTATATACGTTATTTTTCGGCACGCTTTTCAATACTCATTTAAAACATAACTCCACAATATTTTTTTAAATTTTTTTTTTCTGTTATTCAAAAAAAAAATTGAAAAAAACATTATCAAACTATACTTTATTGAAATCTCGAAATACGTGCAAATAGTAAACATATAGAATCGAACGAGACGGAGGTAATACAATTTATCAATAAATTAATATTAATTAATTGCTCTAAAATTTAATAATTAATTAATTTAAAAGGTTCATTTCAGTTATTATCAGAAATACAATATTTTTAACAATTTAAGCGTTACTTCAATCAAAACACATGACTTTAATCAAAACACATGAAAAAATAATCAAGAGTGCACTGTATTATTATTAAGCTACATTGGTAAGCTACTTTTCTCAGAGGAGTACTTATAATGCAATACAAGATTCAAATTCAAGAAATAAAAATGAAGGAAATGCATAGTGAATTAGTATGCAGATTATCACATTGAAATGTTTGACAAATTACCTCATCACAAGTGTGACACTGAGCATTCACAAAAATATCGATCAATGTTGCATTTTGGGACAAACATTGCTTGGCTTGTGTATCTTGTTCCTGTCTTTACACATCAAAGTAGAGATTTTGAGTATGTTGAGTTGTTTACCTAACAGTGTTTGTGGAATCATTTTTAGAATTTGTGTGTCCTTCATAACTGTACAGTATCGAGTTTGATCTTAGCATGGTCATCTACGGCAGCTCCCATCTATTTCTTTCCTTAAGAAATGCCAAGCCAGTAAAGCTGCCCCAACTGCAGGCTCAACCTAAACAATCATGAAAACATTGGCATTTAGAATCTGTCAAGAGGCCACTAAAGCACTGATAATAACAATGGGAGTTCTGCCACTTGGCAGACCTCACTCATTTTCTAAATAGATAGAACGTGGAAGCCCTATCGTAATTACCTAAGCTTCTGAGTACCATGTCATATTGTCATGCATAAGCTTGAGAACTCCAATCACATTACACAATGCTGAATGTTGGGAAAACTTAATTACTGACTATATGTGCCAGATCCAGACCGCCAAAAACATTCGGCAGATGATATGATTATAAAAAAAATACTACAGTTCTGGATTCACCGTCGACTTGTTGAACATTACGGTTTCATGAGATTGTCGAAAACGAATAGCAAGAGTTTATATGATGTGGGAAGAGTTCTATATACAAGGAAATATGATCTCATTGGAAAAACTTTCTTTTGCTATGAACCCATCATCCAAAAACAATTTAGAGATTATTATATGCCATGGAAAAGGTTTGCTAAAGTTTCTTTCAACAGGTTCAAGGTTCCAACTTCCAACATGGGGAAAGAAAAATTAAAATTAATGGTATTTTGTATCCACACTAGAATCTGGGATACAATATTAGTCTCTAAAATAGCATTTTACTATACTATTTTTTAATTTAAATAAAACTGAACATGCTACTTACTAGGGTTCTTTTAGTATGAAAGTAATATTTGGTAGCTAATCAAGTGCAATGTATACATAAGAACAGTAACCATAAATATCTTCGCTATGAGAGGTTGTAACAGTTTAAGCTTAGTGCTAACCTTTGGTCTTACTGGAGTAGCACCAGGATAGGTCTTCAGAATACAATTGATAACTTCTTTCCCTATGTCCCACCTTTTGTTAGCTTCCAGGACACCACCAACCATAACAATAGGAAAATATGCATTTCCATCTGCAAGTTAGTTCAACATATATGTTATAATGTAACATAGAACTTAGCAGGTAGCAGCTTTCTAAAACATAAAGTGGTACTCTTTCTAATTTATTGCAAAAGCATTATCAATACAGAACTGTCACACTCGAGTTAGAACTTCATGTCCCTCCCTCAACACACGTGTTAGAAGACCTAGATATTGACACTCGTTTGGTTCTTACTTCACAAAAAAAGAATAATAAAAAATAAATACATCACTGAAAAGATTGTATTAGGTTCACGTCACACCTTCCCCGCCCATGCCAAGTCGTTTAACAACAGCAGTCACTGTCAGAGACAGTTCCTGCACTGCATCATTTAGGATTTGCTGTGCAATCTCATCACCAGCCTCAGCACAAGATACAACTACTGGAACAAGTGCTGCAATGCGTGCCCAAGATGGATCTGCATATGTCCACCTATATCCCAGTATTAAAAAGAAAATGAAATTAAAATAAATTTGGGGTTCACATTTACACAATTATTTTTTTCAGTCCTCTGCTATTGGTTACTCATGCAAAACATAATCCCAAACATATAAATAGGCTATGACAGTCTTAAGGGTGATATGCTGGAAGTAATAAAGTAGTAACTTGGAAGAAGAAATTTATTAACAATAGCATACAGTTGAAGAAAAGGCAAAGGAAAAAATCAGTGGACTTAACTATCAAACTCCAACAATTAGCACATCTTTTTATTTTACGAGATCAGCTTATGAAGTAAGAGTCCAAAAATGGCCATCTTCTGGTCCTAGAGTTTATCCTCAGATAAGTATACAGAATCGTGCCAGTTTGGTTTTAACAGATTGCTACTAATTAAAAGAACAAGGTCAAATATCGATGGCAATTATACACTACCTATCCAGTAAACAGTAAACTACTATAACAATAAGATTCACTGAGAAGTCACATTTTATATGGTGTTCCCTCAGTTGGCCATAGACGCGTTTATGTGCAGATAATTTTCACAAAAAACTAAAAATGTCTACTAAGCCGTTGCTTGTGTAGTGTATGAAGTATTAACACTCTACTACTTGTATTGTACTTTTATACACACTAAATAGCCATGTGCCTAACCACCCAAACATATTCATTAATGGACTCCAACCACAAAAGATAAGCAAGAGAGGCATGGATTTATTTATTTTTTCAAAAAAAATAACACCCGGCGGACTTGCATAAACAAATGGTCACAGACTCACAAGGACAAAACCCTAACAGAGAATTCCGCTCCAGAAGTCTCTATTACATGCACTACAGCGCAAATCGCAATGCACAAAGTAAAGAATGATCCACATAATAAATGAGACCGATACATACCCTATCAGCTCATCTGGCGAAGGAAGATTGAGAGATTGTAAAATACTGCCTGTAAGCATTGTCGGTGAATCGCGACCATCGTGAGCCTTAATTACTGCAGTCAAGGCTTTTGCAGCAATTCCATAACCACTGCAAACATATATAGCTCCATTAGTCCTCAGAAAATACATATCGTACATTATTCGTTTTAATAGATGAATACATTACCACTGAAGCCACGCATATTTAGTACTGAGAATTATGCAGTCTATCATGTCATCTAATAGAGCAACATCAGCTTTTGTCATAGAAAATTTTGGCCATAAAGCTGCCTCTGCACCCCAATTATATATCAAACAGAAATATCATTGTGGGCATTGACTATGTGACTATGTTCACATATATCTTACAAAAGCGTGTAACTACTGTAAGTCACCATCTTACAGACTACTCACTATGATACAATATTTTACAAAATCTAAGCAGGAGTAAAGAAAACTCTCCACAATATATATACGAAATTTATTGAAGTTTCAATAGAAACCAGCAACTATTATACTCCACTTGGTTCCTGTTTTTTTTGCTAAATTACTGCACTTGATTCTTGTTTGTCTTGCTAGACTTGAAATTACAAAAGATTAGAAGATTTCACGTAGATATTATTGGCTTCTTTCTTACTCCGCTTAAACTGATCACATTGATATCCTAGTTTTTATCAAAACCCTAAAAACAACATTTTGTTTGAGACTCTCGAAATCGTACCCCAGATAATGGAAGGATCCTAGACACTGATTTGCCATTACTGGTGCAAGTAGAGAAGAAAACAAAATCGAATCAAGTTCTTAATTATATATTGCAAAACATGGGGGTAAAATAGGAAAAAAATATATGAAAGATAATGTCAAGGGTCAGGATGTAAAGCTGCCAAACCTTAAGGGTGTGGAAGTATGTATTTTTACTTTGAGGGCTGACATCTATTTTCGTACAAATTTTGAGGGTTGGAATGTTAATGACCCTTAGAATTATGACCGATACAGCAAATGAAGAACTATCACAAATATGTAACTCTTGCATAGTTGCATGCTTAAGATACTGCAATAAAAGTGATCTAACCTGCCCCAATCACCCAATACAGGGCCCCCACCAGCAGCGCGAGCTTCTCTCCCATCTTCAGTAAATCCATAAGAAATGCTCCCTGTGCCTGCTATCAAAACACATCCATGAAGTTTACCCATTGTCCCACTTGCAAGAGCTGCCACGGCATCATTCTGAACATATAGCTTGACATGTCTTGGGAATATATTCCTGTTAATAGCAATACAGTGAACATATATTATGAACTTAAACGTGCATCCTCATCTTCATGCTCGACCTCTGGTGAAGCTGCTCATTTTTTAAGAACAACATTATTTTAAAGTAGTCGAGGTTACATATAAGTGTAGGTAGCAGACATGATGAAACATAAGATACTCCTTTCTATGCTTTAGTTTCTAAAGTACAGGGAACAGAAAAGGAAGCAGAAATATTAACGAAGGTGGGATACAAATTTGAATATTGCTTAACTGGTAGTGAATCCTTGCTAATATGACCCAGTCATATGGATGAGCAATGTTCGGCTGAAGAAATTTACAGAATATAATAATCTCACGCAGATATTCTTTAACAACTATATAAACAGCCAAGTAATATTTCAATCATTATCCAATTGACAATACGTGCGTCAGACTGCAAAACTTGTGTCTAGTGTCCTTTAGCAATGTAAAATGTATTTTGCTACCATTTTACACAATTACATGTGTATATAACTCTCAACATCCTAGCCAAATTCTTGATTAACTTGAGGTCCCTAGTATGCCTCAAGCGACATAGAGCTTGTAGTTCGCTAACTACTTTGAATATGATTGGAACTCAAAATTATATGATTTCCAAAATGCTTGCCTTCAAGGAAATTGATAAATGTCCATTTGATGATAATTAACATTTTTAATAATATTTACTCCAGGCAGAAAAAGGGAAGGCAAGCAACTATATGGCAAACTTATCACAGTCAAGAACCTACTAGACACTGTTAAATATCAAATGAGTAAGAGTAAGAACTTTGTATAGAAAGCTAGTTACCAACCTCAACCAATTTAATATCCGTTCCTGATCATTTGGATGGTTGACACCAGAAACACCTAAACAAACAGCTCGAACAGCTGATTTCTTTGACCCTGATTTCGAAAGGGCTTCAGTCATAACCTGTACCAATGTATCTCTTGCTGCTGTTTCTGTAATCATAGACAGTGAAACAATCTCATGTAAGATTCACTTAGCATTAACTTTAATCCAATATTAAGTTCCATTGTGGCCATCGAAAAACTTAAGTATATCCTATACTGAGGTGGCAATGTCTGACACGGATTACATAGATAAAAACCCGAAAAAGACTTATTTATCAACATTTATTTCCTTGAGATTTATACATTGATATACATGAAACTTTCACAGTTCTATTTATCTCCTCGCTAGTAATAAATTTACCAAACAAAGCTCAACTTAGTCCAATTAAAACAAAATCAGAGATAGCGGCTAATTTTAATATATACAAGACAAACAAATCATATGAGAGAGGGAGAGAGAGGGGGAGAGAGATAGAGAGAGGGGGAGGAGAGAGATGGAGAGAGAGAGTGGGAATAGAGGGAGATGGAGAGAGAGAGTGGGAATAGAGAGAGAGATGGAGAGAGAGAGAGAGAGAGAGATTCTTGATTAAGAGTTCTTTGAGAGAGAAGTGTTTTGCCATGAGAGAGAGAGAGAGATTCTTGATTAAGAGTTCTTTGTGAGAGAAGTATTTTGCCATGAGAGAGAGAGAGAGAGTACCTCCAACACTGTTATGATTAGAACAGCCAGCAACAGCCCGGCCAAGAATGGGAAGAGGGTCAACGAGTTGACCCTGAAATTGCAAACAAACACAAATTGTAGAGGTAGTGCCACCATCCAAACCCAAAATTACGCCACCCATTTTATCATTTTCATCAATAACCTCAGCACCACCACCTCCTCCATTTGTAATGCCACCATTGCTGTGCTTGTCACTCATTTTTGTGTCAGTAATTCACACACTCCAAATCAGTATTTGTGTGAGTAAGATATAGAATATAGTAAATAGATAAGAAGATTAAAATAGAAAACAGGAAAGGGAATTGAGATGATGATGATGAGTAATTAAATTTAACGTCGGGGGAGGAAGAACCAATGTAGCAGGCACTAGGCAGGCAACAATAACACAGTCCTTTTGTCTTTTATTACTCCTTTACCGTTTGCTAAGTATATTTAATTGGGGCCATAGTATCCCAATTTCGAGACAAAATACAAATATCTCATTTCTTTTCTATCAGCGGTGTTGTAAAAATCAGGAATTGTCAAGCTACCGATTTAGGATTAATTGAAAATTGGGAATTAATCGGAAGGATTAATCGTGGTAAAAATCGAATGTATTATAATATTAAATTATATTTAATATATTATTATAATTATATTAGTTATTTATTAACAAATATATATTTATTATATCATAATTTCTATAATTATTCATATTTAAATTAATATAGTATTTTAATTTTAATAAATAATTATATATACAATAAAGAAAAATTCGTAAAAATAAATCGGATTTCAAAGATCGAACCGGTCGAATATTTTGTAGGGGACTAATCGGGGATTTTTAGGACACTGTCTATCACTCATAAATTATATAAAAAAAAAGTGTTTCCGGTTAAAAGTTAAAAATGTAAGTTTTTGTTATGTTTAGTAATGAGACCGTAATTGATTTTTAAATTCAAACAAAAAATGTAAGTTTTTCTTGCGTCTAGAAGAAAATGCAATTTTTTTGTCCTACTTCATCTTCTCAACTCAACAAATAAATATGAATTTTTGAAATTTTATGACCCACTACTCATTAAAATATACATAGTTTCAAATTTTTAATTAATAAATATTGTAAAACTCATAAATCGGATCTACTTGATTATGTTTTCGAATTCGATTATGTTTTCAAAGTACGAGTAATCGGCCGATTTTTCGAGTACTCATTTTCAGCATCCAAGAAATCAGTCGAGTACTCGCTTAAATATGATCAATTGACATCTGATTTTGAGTACTCACCCGAGTACTCGTTCGAGTTAACTGGTTTTAAAACATTGATATAAACGCATACTTATCTCGCATTAGTGTTCTAAAAGTTGGCCATTAATTGGAATTAATCGTTGTTCGATAGTAAAATGAACCGATCGTCTTTTCTATGTCTTATTTAGTAAAAAAAAATGAACCGATCGAAAAATCGGGTCAAAATTGGTCAAAATCGGAAAAAACAGACTAATCATTCAAAAAACAGGTTAATCATTCAAAAACGATAATATTATTTACTTTAATAATATTACATATTTAAAATTTATTTGTATTAAGATATGTATATATATAATAATTATATATATAATCAAAATAATAAAGTAATTACATATATTAATATATAAATATATATTATTGAATTAGTTCTTAATAATGACCTGAATAGCCCCCAATTACTCGATTTTAAAGTTCTTTCAAGCATTTAAATCATGAATTTTGAAATCAATTCAACATATATGAAATTCAATTTATTGAATTGCTATAAACTTTATGGTATGCTCGACCGATTTGATTATTAGAATTAAACTCGATTAACGTAAATGAAAATAAATGTATACAACAAATGCTTATTTCGTGGGTTCAAATTTGAGCTAACTATAATAATAATGTATTTGATATTACGATAAATAATAATATCAGTATTTTGGATGTAAATAATTAAAAACGGTTTGATTACGGATTGTGTTCTTCATCTAATATATGATTTTACTTTTGAGAGATATATTATTTCAATTTTATCGAAAACTATCAAACTGATATAGTTTTATGTAGTGGGGCAAATGTCTAGTTATAGATTTAAATATATCATCGTTATTTAAGAATACTTGGTCACTCAAAAACATTTATTTAAACTTTAATTTATTAAATTTATATGACAACATATCGTTGAGATAACTTTCACAAAAAATAAAACTCGTAAGTTTCAAAATATTGTAAAAAAAGAATGTGAAAAGAGCTTCACATAAGAAACTATTTAATACACAAATAATATATAATTCCTTAAACTATTTAGGGGCAGAGAATCTTCATCTTATTTTTCCTCACACATATATATATATATCAGAATTTTATTAGATTAGGAAAACCTAACAAGTTTGATCATGTAATCAAAGTGAAACTGAATCTATTAGAAAAAAAGAACTTAAAGTACACTTGATGAGTTTGAAATAAAAAAATTGCTGGCCAAGTTAGGCAACTGTTTTTAACCTATGCACATTCTCATCTCTAAATCTTAATAAAGATTTAGCTTTCATTATGCACAAACCCAATATGATCATGCACAATAATAGATTTTTATACAGTGTTACAAAATTAACAAACATGTGGGTAATAATCAGACTTGTCAACCGACCACAATGTTGGTTTAAATAAAATTGGTGTTAATCTTGGTAAGTATCATGTTATGGACCATAACTTTTAGAACAGAACAATAAATTATCACTGTCTTTTATTGTTTTTCAAAATCTTCAAATGTTGTTGCTGAAAATGCTCCACCAGATGTGGTTGTGGGAAATTTCAATGTTGTTGTTGTTGGAAATTTGCCGAATGTTGCTGCTGAAAAAATATCCATATTAATATTATGCATTTTTTTACAAACAAATAACATCGAGTCGACAAGGTTTAGAACTGTTCAGATTTTGCAATCATCTTACTCATTATTTCATACACAATAAAAGAAAATGCAGATTAAAATATGGTGCAAAAAATTCCAAGATATATCACGGACTTATAACATAATAAAATTTATTTTTCAAACTGAACATAAGAAAAATTAAACTTCAAACGAAAAAGGATTAGTTTACACAATAGGTAATGCAATGGTAACATGCATATATTTTATTTTTTATCAATATTTTTAAAGATAATTGATAAATAAACTCCAAAATTATTAGTTATAACTCCAACTGATTTGTGAACGACCAAATACCCATGATAAAGGCATATTCAATTAATTTCACCATTAAAAATTATGACAAATATGTAATTAAGATATCCGAAATTTATAGTTAGAGTTGAAATAGTAAAAAAAATGGAGTTTATTTATCAATTTTCTTATAAAATATATAAATATAGATATTTTAAAAAAATGTGTTTTTTTTTCAAGTGCGATCGCACATCTCATGCATGATCACACGCCCTTATAAATTTAGAATTTAAAATTTTTGTGGTATTGTGATTTATGTCACTTTAGAAGTCGGTTTAGCTCGTTTAAGTTTTTCACTCACTTTTTTGTTGCACTTATACTCTCGCGGCCTCCCATATGCAATCATTTTCAACACAAAAAGACTTACTTATTTAAGTCTCTGGGATTTATAATTTACTTGAAAACTGGTTTTCGAACTTTGTACTTGTAATATTTGAAAGCCAAATATAGTATATTTACAGTTAAATTGTAAATTATTCAGTTTTCATAGGTGATGTTATGTGTTTTACATAAATTTAGTTTGTTGGTATCTTTATTTTTGATATTTCAAACTTGAGTTTTTATTTTTAAATATTAATTTTTTTTGATAATCGGTTAATAATCGAAATTTATTCAATTCATAATGCAGTTATCATTTTTGTTGGTATTCACTATTCGATAATCAAAATATATTTTGGTTGGTTATTGAATAACCAAATACTCAACTTTAAATATGTCCATGATTTCGACTTTTAGTCCGATTGTTAAAGACTGTTATCTTAAAAAAAATTCAAGTGACTCTTTATATGAGATCTTAAGTGATTTAATAAAGAGTGTTGACAAAATTAGAGCTCAATGGACTCTTTAAAAACTTAGAGTCCCCTCTCTTTTCTTATAACTTTTTTATGATTAAAATTTATATAGGTTAATTATCAAATAGTTCACTTATTACATCCAAATGTATCAAGTGAGTCACTGATTACAAAACTGACTCAAATGAGTCATTCATTTAAAAATTTGTATCAAAAATATCACTATATCGTTAGTCGAAATTCTTAAAAGTATTATATATTGAGTTCCATACATTTTTTATGAATGATATTACATCCAAATGAAAGGTTCCAAGTTCTACTATTTTAGATAATATTGTTAGATTTTTAAAATTTTATTAATTATTTATTTTTAATTTTTTGATTATTTTATTTGATTTAAATAAAAATTAATAATAGGTAAATTTGTAAAAATCTAAAAATCTTATCTAAAATACTAGAACTCAGAATCTTTCATTTGTATGTAATGCCATTCATAAAAAATATGTGAAACTCAATATATAATACATTTAGAGATTTCGACTAACGATAGAGTGATATTTTTTTTATACAAATTTAAAAATGAATGACACATTTGAGTCCGTTTTGTAATCAGTGACTCACTTGATACATTTGGACGCAATAATTGACCTAGTTGATAATTAACCCAAATTTATATTAATAGTTTGGTAACACTTCAAGGATAACCCTAGAAGTTCAACCCATCAATTAAGAAATGGACCGGTAAAATGAAGATACAGTAGAAATGTAAACATCAAAAGGGACTAAAACAAACTAAAACAAACACGAGGGGAAACATGAGACGTTAGGTTGTAACAACAAAAGCATGATGTTAACATGTAAGAGTCGAGATCAGGTCGTAGCTGCAATTAAACTCCATCGTCGGAGTTGTAATCCTGGAAGTAGAATTTGAATCACCTGTTAGAGCAAATCCACGAACGTAGCCTTGTGCGCCTGTGTGACAAGAAGCTTGGGATTGGAGAATCAAACCCTACATCTGAATCAAATTTCTTTTGGAGCCTAACAAAAGGTTGAAGAACAAAGTGCCTTGTGTATCAGTTATCATGTCCCATTATTGCAAGGTAATAAGTTGTTATGTTCGAAGATTCAATAATGTATTTGATGTTGTACTCTCATTATAGAAGTTTCTTGATCTGTTTTACGATTCACTAACATGTCATATATCTCGTCTGCCATCCATGTGCTTAATCTTAAATATGAGTTAAAATTTTCAGTTTCCAGTAAACCATTTCATAGTTAATCTCTCTAGCTTGATTTAAAAAGAGGTGAAAAGTCCAAAATTGGGTGGCCATCGAAGAAAATCCTGTCATAGAACTGTGAAAGCTCTCGGCCTCTCGGCATCCGACCACGATAGAGATGCACAAAAGGCCCACCTGGTCGGGCCTTAAAAATCCCGGGCTTTGACCGGTCCGGGCTTTTCGGGCTTTGACTTTGATCGGGCCGGGCCGGGCTTTCCGAAAATGTCAGAGCCCGTTTGGGCCCTCGAGGCGGGCCTTACCGGGCTTTTTTTCGGGTCGGATCGGATCGGACCGAGTTTTTTTCTAATTTAAATCCAATCGAATTTTTTTAGAGATCCTGAAGACTATATATGTTAGCAACTAGATCATCGTAAAAATATATTAGTTTGCATGAAATATTTTATGTAAACTTTATTTCGTTGAAAACATTTAAGTTTGGCAAAAAATAAACATGTTTATAGAATAATATGTTCTATCAATGTTATCCAAATATATATAGTGTATTATTAATCCTGAATATGTAAATATATATGTTTAAAGTATTATTTATATTTATAATAAATGTAAATTCATAAATATATAAGAAAATATATTAGAATAATCATATTTGAACCAGGCTTTTTCGGGCTTTTAATCGGGTCGGGCCAAAGACCGGGTCGGACCGAAGCCCGGGCTTTTAACCGGGACGGGCCGGGCTTTGCCTAAAAATATAGGGGCCTTCGAGGCCCTAAGCCCGGGCCGGGACCGCGCCGGGCTTTGACCGGGCCAGACTTGACCGGGCTTTGACCGGATCGGGCCGGGCCAGATTTTCGGCTCCAGACTTTTTGAGCATCTCTAGACCACAATGGTCCCTAATGATCACTCTCATGTTGAGTATACAACAACGAAAGCAAAACTCAAAGCGAATAAACAAGAACAAGAAAATAAACGACAATCACACAGGACAAAGATTTACGTAGTTCAGAAATTCCTACTCCACAAGCCGCACTAATTTTGTATTGATCTCTCTCAATTTATTGTGTTATGATTTTACAATTACATGAGCATTTATAAGAGAAGAAACTAGGCCTAAATCAAAATTACAGTCCAAATCTGAAAAGTAGAATAATCCATAAACTAATCTGAATCTGAATCTGAATAGTCTATTTTCATGGGCTTAATTAATAGACTCCACAAAACCCAACAATCTCCCACTTGGAGTCTGGCCAATCTTCACTTCACTCTTATAAGTCTAGTAAAATCAATTCTTCAATCAATAACTCTAACTAGTGTATCGCCTTCTCATTAATCAATTCTGAAGGCCAGTTGAAGCTACGCAAAACTTCAACTTTTCATTCGTAACCACCTTGGTCAACATATCTGCAGGATTCTTTGAACCAAGGATTTTCTTCAAGGACAAAGTACCATTGCTTATCAACTCTCTTGTAAAGTGATATCTCAGCTGAATATGCTTCGTCCTAGCATGAAACACGGAATTCTTCGCAAGATGAATAGCACTCTGACTGTCGCTATACAAAGTACTGTCCGCTTGTTTTTTGCCCAACTCCTCAAGAAAATTCTTCAACCAAATCATCTCCTTGCTAGCTTTAGAGATAGCCATATATTCTGCTTTTGTGGTTGAAAGAGCAACACTCTTTTGAAGTCGAGACATCCAACTAACTGCGGTGCCACCCAAAGTGAAAATATAACCCGTTGTACTTTTTCTTGTGTCCAATCATCCACCCAAATCTGCATCAGAGAACCCTTCGAAGATAACATCTTTCTTACTGAAACATAGTGCAACCTTGGATGTGCCTTTCAAGCAGCGTAACAACCACTTGACTGCTTCCCAGTGCTCTCTTCCTGGATTAGACATAAGTCTGCTAACAACTCCCACTGCATGAGCAATGTCTGGCCTTGTACACACTATAACATACATTAAACTGCCAACTGCAGATGCATAAGGAACTTTAGCCATATCATTTCTTGCCTTCATCCGTTTTAGGTGATTGCTTCTTTGTGAGATTAAAGTGACTCGCCAACGGTGTACTTCTGCTTTTCGCATCCTGGACACTGAATTTCTGTAACAATTTCTCAAGATACTTCTCTTGAGATAATTTTAGAGTACCTTCAGCTCTATCCCTTATGATGCTCATACCAAGTATTTGTTTTGCTGCACCCATATCCTTCATCTCAAACTCCTCAGACATCTGTCTCTTTAACCTGTTGATTTCCCTCATGTTTGATCCTGCTATCAACATGTAATCAACATACAACAACAATATGATATAAGATGAATCAAACTGTTTAAAGTAACAACAATGATCCATAGCACTCCTCGTGTACCCATTCTTCATCATAAAGCTGTCAAACTTCAAGTACCATTGCCTCGGTGCTTGCTTTAAACCATATAAGCTTTCTATAAGCTTGCAAATAAGGTTTTCTTTCCCAGCTACCTTAAATCCCTTTGGCTAAACCATGTAGATGTCTTCCTCAAGATCACCGTTTAAGAACGCGGTCTTAACATCTAGTTGCTCTAGATGTAACTCCTCTGCAGCCACAATACTTAGCACAATTCTAACCGTAGTCATCTTAACAACGAGAAAAAATATATCGGTATAGTCAATACTCTTTTTCTGTTGATAATCCTTGACTACTAACCTTGCCTTGTATCTCTTGCTGCCATCATGTTGTACTTTGATCCTGAACACCCACTTATTCTGTAAAGCCTTCTTTCTTGCTGGTAACTCTGTTAAAAACCAAGTCTCATTCTTCTCAAGAGAACTCATCTCCTTATCCATGGATGATTTCCACTTAACTGAATCATCCACTTGTACTGCCTCTAAATAACACTGAGGCTCCCCATCCTCGATCAATAACATATAATATGCTGAAAGAGAATATCTTTGTGGTGGCCTCACACTTCTGCTAGATTTTCTTACCTCATTTTGTGTGTTAGTGTATACTGAAAATATTTATTTAAAGTATGTACATTTATTTCTGGCCAGTTTATTTGAGAATCATTTGAATGTTTACATGTTGTCTAATATTATATATTGTGAACAATCTAGTATCAAATGGGATACAGAATATTAGATTGTTAAATACGGTTATATAATATAATAAGGTTCACAGCACAGGTGGTGTTGGACAATCCACTAGTATGACTGTAGTATTATTTAGATTAGTTTATATTGACTAATAAATAATACTAGTATAATTTGTGTATATTGAACATGATCAAATTTAGAATTGTTCCCTTAATACTGATTAAGAAGGAGAACTAAGATTCTATGTTATTATTAATGCTTAGGTTCTTAATCCGGAAATAGTAATTGACACGTGCATATTATTTACATGCTTTGATTTATATATGAAATAATTCTTTTGAATTATATCATTATATTTTGGGTGATGGAATTATATACATGGTGAATATTATTTATTGAAGGAATCCATGTCCTGATAATATTCGGGTTAATGATGTCCCCTTGAAAGCTCAAAAAGATTTAATTATGTGAAACCCTGCAGGTGGAATTTATTCTGGCATAATTAAATAAAGGTTGAGTGGATGATCAAGGATAAAAGATATTAATTAAATAAATTATCAGTAATTTATTTAATTAATGGACATATGATATTTTAAACATGGGGAATTTAATAAGCAAATAATATTGGAACCGAATTAATTAAATTACGGTATTGGGAAAGGTAGTACAAATATTAATTCTTTAGTGGATTGAATTAATATTTAATTACATTGGGCTAGGCTCAAGATGTAATTAGAAGGCCCAACCTAATTATCCATGGTCCCTATTGTAGCCTATATATATTCTTATTCTCTTCTTGCTTGGGATTGTGTGAAAACATATTGTAGCCACCAAGGAGCAAGAAGAGAGGATAACTTGAGAAGACGGAGGCCACACTTCGCTCAAGGGAATTTGGGAATACAATAGAAGAGCGTGGAATCAACCATTAACAAGGTAATCCTCTTTTTGTAATCTTTATCGTAAAACGTAGTAACACCCTAAGTCCGTGGTTCCCAACAATTGGTATCAAGAGCCTGGTAATGGGTTCTACGTTTTATGATATAATGTCCATGTCGTAATTATATATGCGTGTATATAGTGTTTTGCTTGTATTGGTTTTGATGCAGGTTGTTAATCCACTATTATGGCCATGTATATTTTAATTATGTGTTTGGATCCCACGTGGTTTAATCATGGTTAATTTTTGTTTTGGTTTCCACGTGGTTTAATCGTGGTTGTAATTTACACGAGGGTTGATCGTGTTAGAATAGATTTTACAAAATTAGTTTCGTATTAGATCTATTTTTTTTGTAATTGTTCCGGGTATTTTGTAATAGTTATGTGCGATCGGAAATCAATTCCGGTAGTTTTTTGTTCTGCTGTGCAATTACAAGGGGCTGCTGTTGATGTTTGGATCGAACAAAATCAAAACAAAACTCACAGGAAAATCAACAGGCGCGCGCTGCAGCCGCTGCGGCAGCTGGGGCTGTTGGGGCCGCTGCGGCAGCTGGGACTGCTGGGGCTGCTGGGGCTGCTGTGACAGCTGGGGGCGTCGAGGCGCGCTTGGGGCCGATTTTTTTTGAGAGCTAGATTTTTTTTCAAGGGCCATAATAGTGGAAAATTTGTTTTAATTTTTTCCATTAAATTTTAATTATTGCTTTAATTTATTGATTATGTGTGTCATTAATTATGTGTGTAATTCTTTTAAAATTGCATGTTTAACTTAATTAGGACGACATGGACATAAATTTTATTTATTACTTTAATTAAATGTTATATGTTGCTAAAATTATGTGTGTATTTTGAATGCATGATTAGACATAATTATAACAACATAGGGCCCCATTTAATTTTAAAATTCCTCAATTTTAATAAAAAAAAAATTCTAAGTGGGAGAGGGAATTAATATGAAATTAAATCCCCTGTTCTCCATTATTGGTTGTAGGTAATTTAACATAAAGACGAATATAAATTATATATACGTCATCCATCGTGGCATGTAATTTATGGTGTCTAGAATGTTATAGAAATTACTAGAACAAACTTCTTAAATTAATAAATTTTGAAAGGAATAAATACGGATTTTCTTTATTTCTGATTTGGGGCGATTTTGTCAAAAACGGGTTCATCGAACTTGTAAGGCTGTGGGTTTTAAGCGAGACCGATGTGACTCCTCCACTACATGGAAATCAAACCATTGATGAATATTGAATTGAAGTATTCTATTCAAGGTAAAATTACGAATATTGGAAGGTATACATGCCACCCATCGTGGCGTACCAAGTTCCATAGATTTTGAATAATTTAAGATTTGATGATGGTATACACTTAGCTATGAAAAATAATATAGTCCACCCCAACGTGGCATATTGTTTAGTAATAGGACCGAAGTAACATTTAAACAAAATTAGGTGGTATACATGTCACACATCGTGGCGTACCAGAAGCTTATGGTGTTTATATGTTAGTGCATTAAATTTTAATAATTGTTAGAGGAATCAATAGATCTTAATAATTAATGCACCCTTATTTATGTGATGTTTTTATGCATGATTCTCAGGATAAAATGGGTTTTAATTCACTATTCACCATACTTAAGGATAACAAACTTACCGAACCTAACTATATTGAATGGAAACGAAATTTGGACATTGTGTTGACTGCTGAGGAGTACAAGTTTTGCACTTATGAACCCAAGCCTGAACAGTCTGCTGTTGATGCTCCTGAAGATGAGAAAGAGTATTATAAACGGTGGATTAAGGCTGATGAAATGTCGCGATGTTACATTCTGGCAGCAATGTCGGGTGTTTTGCAGCATCAGCATCAGTCTATGGCCACTGCTTCGGATATGCTCTTTAATCTCAAGGAACTTTTTGGAGATCAGAATAGGGCTGCTAGGCAAGTAGCCATGAAGGCTTTAATGAACACTCAGATGGCTGAAGGCACACCTGTAAGGGATCATATTCTCAAGATGATGTCTCATCTGAATGAGATAGAGATCCTTGGTGCTGAACTTGACGGGGAGACCCAGATTGACATTATCCTTATGAGCTTGTCCAAGAGTTTTGAGCAGTTTCGCTTGAATTACAACATGAACAAGAGGCAGTATAGTCTCGCGGAACTGCTGACAGAACTTCAGGCAGCTGAAGGATTATTTCGGCAGAGTGTTCAAGTGAATGTGGCTGAGAAAGGTTCTTCCTCTAAGCCAAAAGGTATTAAGAAGAAGAAAAAGGCTCAGACACAGAAAGCTGTGAAGGCAGTGGGAGTTCAGGGTGGTGTGAAAAAGCCTAAGGGAAAGTGCTTCAGATGCAAACAGTCAGGTCACTGGAAACAGGATTGTCCTCTTCCTACGAAGACAAACAATACTGGTGTGTCTCTTTCTCTAGTTACAGAAACATTTATAGCGGCTATATCTACGAGCACTTGGTGTGTAGATACAGGAGCCACTGATCATGTTTGTAATTCTATGCAGGGATTCCAACTATCCAGAATGCTTAGAGATGGTGAGATATACGTGTTCATGGGAGATGCTATGAAAGTAGCAGTAGTTGCAGTAGGAGTTATTCATTTATCTTTTGGTTCTGATAGGATTTTGGTTTTGAACAATTGTCTTTATGTACCTTCTTTTAGAAGGAATTTAATTTCGGTTTCTAAACTTGCTTTGGATGGTTATAATGTTTGTTTGGATCGTAATGTTTCTATTATGATGAATAAACGAATTATATGGTCTGGTACATTGCAAGACAATTTGTATATAATTAATCATAGTCAACCTGCACTACAACTGCAATTTAGGGAATTGAACAACACATCTTCTAACTCTACTAAAAGAAAGGAACCTTCTAGTTTGAACCAAACATATCTTTGGCACTTGAGATTATGTCATATTAACTTGAGGAGGATTCAAAGACTGGTAGTAGACGGGCCTTTAAGCTCATTGGCAGTGGAGCCATTTCCAGTTTGTGAATCCTGCTTGGAAGGTAAAATGACTAATAGGCCTTTCAAGGCAAAAGGGAATAGAGCCAAACAACTGTTAGAATTGGTTCACTCTGATTTATGTGGACCCATGAATATCCAAGCAAGAGGTGGTTATGAATATTTCGTCACTTTCATTGATGATTATTCTAGATATGGGTATGTTTATTTATTGCACCGTAAGTCTGAGTGCTTTGATAAGTTCAAAGAGTACAAAGCTAAAACGGAGAAGCGACTTAATAAAAGTATCAAGTCACTACGATCAGATCATGGTGGCGAATACTTGCTTGGAGAATTTAGGGAATATTTATCAGAAAATGGGATAAAATCCCAGTTAACTGCACCAGGCACACCCCAGCAGAACGGTGTAGTAGAGAGAAGGAACCAGACTCTTTTAGAGAGTGTTAGATCGATGATGAGTTATTCGGATTTACCCAAGTCATTTTGGGGACATGCCTTAGAGACAGCAGCTTATCTTCTGAACTTAGTACATTCTAAGTCGGTTCCTAAAACCCCCTTAGAATTGTGGACCGGGGATAAACCGAGTCTAAGACATATTCGAATATGGGGTTGTCCAGTACATGTGCTGAACAAGAACGCGGCTAAGTTAGAATCTCGTACAGAAGTAAGGTTGTCTGTAGGTTACCCCATGGGAATGAAAGGATATTTATTTTATAGTCCGAAGAATCGGGATGTCATTGTTAGCACCAATGCAAGATTCTTGGAGGAGGACTATATAATGAATCACAAACCCATGAGTAGTGTCGTTTTAGAGGAACTAGTGGAAGGGACAAATAATACCCATGAAGTTGTAGTACAAGTAGAACAACCATAACATAATGTACAACCTGTCACTAATACCGCACCAGTGCCTCGTCGTAGTGGGAGGGTTGTTCAACAGCCTGATAGATTCATATTTTTGGGAGAGTCTTCAGACTTGGTCCCTGGTGAACATGATGATGATCCCCGTACATACGAAGAGGCAGTACAAGACAAAGATGCAGATCTTTGGAAAAAGGCGATGGAATCTGAGATAGAATCAATGTATTCTAATCAGGTCTGGGAGCTCGTGGAACCACCCAAAGGTATAAAACCTATTGGATGTAAGTGGATCTACAAGAAAAAAAGGGGATTAGATAAAAAGGTGAAAGCCTGGAAAGCAAGACTTGTTGCGAAAGGGTATACTCAGAAAGAAGGTATCGATTATGAGGAAACCTTTTCACCGGTAGTCATGCTTAAGTCAATCCGTATTCTTTTATCTATAGCAGCTCATCTCGATTATGAGATTTGGCAAATGGATGTCAAGACAGTTTTTCTTAATGGAAGTCTTGAAGAAACCATCTATATGCAGCAACCAAAAGGATTCATTAAGGAAGGCCAAGAGCATCTGGTATGTAAGCTTAAGAGGTCTATTTATGGACTTAAACAAGCTTCTAGAGACTGGAATATTCATTGTGATCAGGCAGTCCAGTCATATGGATTTGATCAAAGTCCAAGCGAATCGTGCGTGTATAAGAGAAGTGAAGGTAATGCAGTGGTTTTTCTAGTACTATATGTAGATGATATTTTACTCATTGGAAACAATGTTGAGATGTTGTCATCAGTAAAGGCATGGTTGTTCAAACAATTTGACATGAAGGACTTAGGTGAAGCGGCATACATCCTTGGGATCAAAGTTATAAGGGATCGCAAGAAAAGGATGTTGGCTTTATCTCAAGAGCCCTACTTAGCTCGTTTTAACATGCAGAACTCCAAGAAAGGTTTGTTACCTTTTAAGCATGGAGTTGCTCTATCTAAGAAGCAGTGTCCTTCGACACCTAAGGATATAGAGAGCATGAAAGCAGTTCCTTATGCTTCAGCATGTGGAAGCTTAATGTATGCTATGTTATGTACGAGGCCCGACATCTGCTTTGTTGTAGGCATGGTTAGTAGATATCAGTCGAACCCAGGTCAGGAACATTGGAGTGCAGTAAAAACTATACTCAAGTACCTAAGAAGGACTAAGGAGTATATGTTAATTTACAAGGCCTCAGATCTATTTCCTTTGGGATATACTGATTCAGATTTCCAATCAGATAGGGATAAGAGGAAATCAACCTCGGGATATGTTTTTACTTTGGGAGGTGGAGCCGTTATATGGAGGAGTGTAAAGCAGAAATGCATTGCAGACTCCACCATGGAGGCCGAGTACGTGGCGGCCTCTGAGGCTGCCAAGGAGGCTGTATGGTTCAGGAACTTCCTTTTGGACTTAGATGTGGTACCTAATTTGCCTAGGAGCTTGACGGTGTATTGTGATAACACTGGTGCTGTGGCAAATTCAAAGGAACCGCGAGACCACAAAGCAGCTAAACATATTGAACGTAAGTATCATCTCATACGAGGAATCGTAAAGCGAGGGGATATAGTTGTGGCTCACATATCATCAGAAGACAACCGAGCAGATCCTTTCACAAAGAGCTTGCCAACCAAGGTTTTTGACAAGCATGTGGAAGCGATAGGAGTCAGATGGATGGACATATAGATTTTTATGTAATAGTGGATTAAATAAACATTGATGTACACATAGAATATTTTGAGTATAAGTGGGAGATTATTAGTGTATACTGAAAATATTTATTTGAAGTATGTACATTTATTTCTGGCCAGTTTATTTGAGAATCATTTGAATGTTTACATGTTGTCTAATATTATATATTGTGAACAATCTGGTATCAAATGGGATACAGAATATTAGATTGTTAAATACGGTTATATAATATAATAAGGTTCACATCACAGGTGGTGTTGGACAATCCACTGGTATGGCTGTAGTATTATTTAGATTAGTTTATATTGACTAATAAATAATACTAGTATACTTTGTGTATATTAAACATGATCAAATTTAGAATTGTTCCCTTAATACTGATTAAGAAGGAGAACTAAGATTCTATGTTATTATTAATGCTTAGGTTCTTAATCCGGAAATAGTAATTGACACGTGTATATTATTTACATGCTTTGATTTATATATGAAATAATTCTTTTGAATTATATCATTATATTTTGGGTGATGGAATTATATACATGGTGGATATTATTTATTGAAGAAATCCATGTCCTGATAATAT
Organism: Apium graveolens; assembly: GCF_009905375.1. Taxonomy (NCBI): domain Eukaryota; kingdom Viridiplantae; phylum Streptophyta; class Magnoliopsida; order Apiales; family Apiaceae; genus Apium; species Apium graveolens. The sequence continues at coordinate 53,772,877 of NC_133652.1, forward strand.
TCGGGTTAATGATGTCCCCTTGAAAGCTCAAAAAGATTTAATTATGTGAAACCCTGCAGGTGGAATTTATTCCGGCATAACTAAATAAATGTTGAGTGGATGATCAAGGATAAAAGATATTAATTAAATAAATTATCAGTAATTTATTTAATTAATGGACATATGATATTTTAAACATGGGGAATTTAATAAGCAAATAATATTGGAACCGAATTAATTAAATTACGTATTAGGAAAGGTAGTGCAAATATTAATTCTTTAGTGGATTGAATTAATATTTAATTACATTGGGCTAGGCTCAAGATGTAATTAGAAGGCCCAACCTAATTATCCATGGTCCCTATTGTAGCCTATATATATTCTTATTCTCTTCTTGCTTGGGATTGTGTGAAAACATTTTCTAGCCACCAAGGAGCAAGAAGAGAGGATAACTTGAGAAGACGGAGGCCACACTTCGCTCAAGGGAATTTGGGAATACAATAGAAGAGCGTGGAATCAACCATTAACAAGGTAATCCTCTATTCGTAATCTTTATCGTAAAACGTAGTAACACCCTAAGTCCGTGGTTCCCAACATTGTGGAGTTACTAGAACCCTGTCATCAACATTCTCCAAACTCCCACTATTTCTTGCAAGATCTATTTCTGTAATATCTTCAAGCACTGCTTTCTCTTTCTCAGGTTGTTCCTTTGTAAACTCAGAATCGACTACAAGCTTATCCTTATACACAGCATTCTCATTAAAAGTAACTTCTCTACTTCTAACGACCTTCTTAGTCAGTTCATCCCAGAAACGATAACCCATATCATCTGAGACATAACCAATGAAGATACACTTCTTTGCTTTCGGATCAAACTTGTCCCTATCGGAATCTTTAACACGCACATAAGAAACACAACCAAAAACTCGCAAGTGTGAAAGATTTACCTCTTTTTCCTGCCACTCTTCTTCAGGAATCTTGAACCCCAAAGGACTTGAAGGTCCTCTATTTATGAGATATGTTGTTGTGCTGACTGCAACTGCCCAAAACATCTTTGGCAACCCTGCATGTAATCTCATACTCTTGGCCCTCTCATTTAAGGTTCCATTCATGCGCTCTGCAACACCATTCTGTTATGGTGTCTCTGGAATAGTTTTAATCATTATAATCCCAAATTCCGCACAATAACTTTTAAACTCATCACTACTGTATTCACCTCCATTATCTGACATCAAACTATTCACTTTTAAACAGGTCTGATTTTCAACTTCAGTCTTCCACTTCTTGAAAGTAGAAAACACATCTGATTTATTCTTCAAAAAATAAACCCATACCTTTCTAGTGGAATCATCAATGAAAGTGACATGGTAGCGAGATCCACCCAACGACGCAACTGTTGTTGGACCATATACATCTGTATGAACTAACTCTAACTTCTTATCCTTGGGGGTCCTCCCTGATTTTGCAAAAGTAACACGTTTCTGCTTTCCAAGAACACATGGCTCACAGAATCCAACTTCCACATTATTCAACTCTGGAATCTTCCCCTTTAAAGTTAATAGCTTCATACCTTTTTCACTCATATTACCAAGCCTTTGGTGCCACAAAGTTGAAGACTCAATCTAATCAGCAACTGCATTTGCTTCATAGTTAGATTGTTCAACAATGTACAAAGTCCCATTTTTCTCTCCACGAGCAATAACTAGATTCCCCTTTATAACCTTCCATTGTCCGTCTCCGAAAGTAACTCGATACCCTTTCTTATCTAATTGACCCACAGATAACAACATCTTCTTCAGTCCAGAAATGTACCTTACATCTTTCAATGTCCAGCTAGTTCCCAAAGAGGTTCTGAGATTATAATCTCCCATGCCCGCAATATCCAAAGTCTCATCATCAGCAAGACGAACTTTACCAAAATTTCCAATTTTGAAATTTAACATTAAATCCTTGCAAGGGGTAGCATGGAATGATGCACCAGAATCCATAACCCATTATTCAACCGAACATTCAACACAATAAATCAAAGCATCGTCATCCACCACTTCTTCAACTATGTTAGCTGAATTATTCTCTTTACTCTTTCCTTTAGGAGCCGTGGGAGCCATGCACTGATTCCTGAAGTGACCCTTCTTCTGACAATTCCAACAAACAATATCCTTGCGATCTTTGGATTGTCCTCTCTTCTGTGATTTCGATCTACCACGCCCCTTATTCTGCCCATTTTCGAACTTTCTGTCTCTACTCTCAGCACTCAACAAGGAACCTGACGACTCTCCTGAGTTTCTCCTACGAATATCTTCTCCAAGATTCGAATCTCGAACTCCATCAAAAGTCATCTTACCGCTCCCAGATGAATTACTTATAGCAGTGACAAATCCCGACCAACTGTCTGGTAATGAGGATGCCAACAACAAGGCTTGCACTTCATCATCGAATTTAATATCCACTGTAATATCCGGGATATATCGTGTAATTATTTTTGCTAATAAATAATTAGTATGTGTGTTCAGTATCTATTCTGTGAGCTAATTGTTAAGTGTTATCTGTACTTGAATATTCAAAAATAATACTAATTGAGTATTTTAATTTTTATATGTCCAAAATAAAATATAGATAATTGTCATATCTTCCTAATTATTTTTATGTTGGTTTATGGATTTATAAGAATCATATGAAATTTCTAAAATCTTTTTCCGGGTAATTAAAATCTATTTTATAAAAACGGGAACCAACCGACGTCAACCGTTGTTACGTTTTTGGAACCCGAAACTCTTTCGAGAACTCCTTCCTAACCCAATTACAATATTCCGAGCATTTTTCATGTTTCGACTTTTTCGATCCGGCGTACGGTTTGTCCTGCGCGGGTCCCGGCGTAACATTTTCGATACAATATTCGTTTCGGTAAATCAATAAAACCCGTATTTTCGATAAACGGGAGCTTTTTATTAAACTATCCCAATTATCATCTCGTAGTACGTGTAACCAGGCGCTGAGACCAAGACCGCAGTATAAATTGTACTGATTTGGATAATTATCCCGAAAACCGATACCGATACCGTTTGGATCAGTTTTTATAAATAAACGTACCGTTTTATATCCGGAATGATCCAACGGGATACTAATTCTCCGTAATTATAAATAGCCTTTTACCGTATTTTATTTCGTATCAAAATCATTTGCAGATAGTTAATTATATAATTTTCAGAGAAAAGCCCTAATTTTCTAAAACTGTTCTAAGAATCAAACAGCAAAACGAAGGCGTTACCGATCTCTGTTTTCAAAGCTTGAGTAACCAAAACGAAGGATTTGAAGTGTTCTATCAGATTCTGAGCTTTGTTTCACTGCAGAAATCAAGGTTATTTTTCTAAAAATTTATTTATTTTCGAATTTATTTTATTAAAAATATGAATTTTTGTTCGGATGATTGTTTGTATGATTTGATGATTGCATGTTGTAGAGCTTGTTTTCCTGATGATTTTGGTATATTATACGTCTGATTTGGAGTCCAATAACATGTTCAAATTTGAGTTTGATTTTCGAATTTCAAAATTAGGGTTTATAACCCGTATGAATGTTCTTAATTGAAATTTGGGGGTTTCTTATTCTGGAATAGATTGATGTTGTGATATAGTGGATTGTGTTCTCTGTAAAATTTGCAATCCAGTCGTATAAGTTTCATGAATCAACGAGGTCTGTAGAGAAGGGAGTTGTGTTTTGAATATTTTCGAAGTTCGCCGGAAACTGGCAAACTTCACGGCCAAATTTCGGCCAACTCAGGGATTGTTAGATCGATTTGATTGTATGGTTATGTTCCTGGTAATCCGTAGATGTGAGCTGGAGCTTGTGGCAAGGTGAGGAGGCCGGAATCGTGTTCTCCGGCCACCCCTGTTTTTTCCAGCGATTGGACTGCAAAATTGCAGTTTAGTCCTTGTAGTTTTGTAGATGATGAAGTTTAGTCCCTGAAGTTTCCAGACTTTGCAAAAATTTGATTCCTGTTTTAAAAATGTTTAAAAATCATATTTCCTATTTATTTTTATTATAAAAATCCGTTTTTAATTTCTGAAAATTCTAAAAATTATTATTTTAATTCCGAAAATTATTTTTAATTCACAAATAAATCTGAATTAATTAGTTAATTAATTTCAGTTAATTTTTAATTGATTAATTAGTCAATTAATTCGAAAATTAATTGATTAATTGATTTTTAATTAATTATTTAATTAGATTTAATTATTTAAAAATGATTTAAAAATTTCGAAAAATAGTTTCGAGCTTTAAAATATTATTCTAAATTATTTTCAAGGCTCGATAATTATTCTAAAATTGTTTCGGAGCTAGAATTGGCCAACCGAACCCTATTTATTATTCCGAAATTGATCCAACGACCCGTTTTAATTCCGAAAAATGTTTTAAAACTCATTTTAAATACCAGAAAGCCTATTTATGACCCGAAATGTCTTTATAAATGATATTTCATTGATTACGTGATGTATTATGTGTGACTTGTTGATTGACTGTCGGTTTATATATTTGATGATTACTGTTTATGGCATAACTTTCAATCCGTTAATCGGATTTGGGTGAAACGAAGGGTAGATAGAAGTATGTGTTGAACAAAATCGTATGAGTGGAATATTGATAGATACTTATGATGCCTAGCAGAGTAAGAAAGGCGTAAGAAAGAGAAGCAGGTGATCAGAAAATAGAATTGACATGTAGAAAATACAGCAAATGAGCAGAGATTAGAAGCGAGGCATAGGAGAAACAGATGAATGGTGGTTGAATAGAGTCGTAGACACGTACAAGTGAGGTTGGAATCAATTATGATAAGGCAAGTACTTCTAAACCTTTCTCGAGATTTATTGCAAATATTTCTAAATTCTCTTGTGACCTATTGTTAATATTCAAAATAGCTCTCTTTTATATTGGAAATACTTTGAATCCTCCAGCCTTGAACCTGAGCCACATCATTTGATCTTTGAGCCGTAAGCCTTATTCTTTGTGAACCATTTCTTGTGGATTTACCAAATATTAAACCACACAAATACGATACTACTCCACAAATATATATCCATCATATACCAAACACTGGAACAAAATTGTTTATATATACAAAAACTTTTATACTTAACCATACCTTGTGATATCAAAGCACTAAAACTTTGGAAAAACACTATTCATCTAATACCCGATTATCCTACCGGCTGGAGGCCCCTTCTTTTATGTATTTTGACATACCCTTTTTGGTAACTATGAACTTTTACCATGCTCTTTTACAAATGTTTTATGGTTATTGATTATGATCTGATTTTATTGAACTCTATTGTTTATCATATTGAAATACTTTAGAATTGGATAGTTTTCTTTGTATGGACCAGATTCGTGGTCAGACCATATCGATGGTCAAGTTAGGCCAATGTGTGCCTTGGATCCAGTAGTTAGAGCAGTGCTGTGTGCTTTGCTCGGGGTTAGTGCGTGACTGATCAGCAGCCTAACCTTGGTTTAAAAATTTAAAATGAATAATCCAATTCTATTGATTGTTTAACAAGAAACTTGATTCCTTTGAATCATCTCATTTATTATTGTCTAACCTCAGTTATTGATAATATGACTTGCTGAGCTAGTTAGCTCACTCTTGCGAATCTTTTTATATATTCTACAGTTAAGAAGGATACGGTTGATAGCAAGGTTTCCCAGTTCAATGTTCGAGATAGGATTCCAGATTATGATTGATCGAGCTAGCAGGAGCTTATGGCAGTAGTGAGATAGCAAGGTTGTAAGAATGATTTTATTATCAATTATCAGTTAAATTAGTTGGGATTTGGTACGATGTAATAATTAAGGTTGTGGCTTATTTTCATACTTTAACCTATTGCGATTCGTGGTTTTGTGAAGCAGGGTCATTATAAATAATATTTCTTATACAGATTGATATATTGTGTTTGTGTTGTGGACCCCAAACTTCTGACCCGGGTTTGGAGGGCGCCACAGGTTGGTATCATAGCTACATGTTATAAGTCACTGAAACAAGCCTAGATTGTCGGGATTGGGTAGAGGGTTAGGATTAGGAATAGGAAATAGAAAGATAGGTCATTGTGAGGTTGAGTGCGACTGTATAGTAGGTCTTCGGCACGGTTCGTGTTGCGATTCAGTATTCTTGACTAGCGACGTGATATCCAGGAAACGGCAATGGCAGATCCTGATTTCCCTGCATCAACTGATCTTTTGGAACCTTCCGTTTAAGGATCGTCATCTTCGCCCAGATTCGATTTGCGCCTTGTTCTCCATCAGTATTAATGGTATTACTTTCTGTTATGACAGTTGCGCCTCTCCAAGTTATTCAACGCTATTCTATCATCTCTCGATATGAGACTACCTATTCAAGAACCTTCATTTGCTTATTCTTGTTCTTTTGAACATTCAACTATGAATGTACCTTTTCTGTCTATTATACACCATATTCTACATCCTTAGTTTAAAAACCTTTCTACCGAAACAACAGCGTTTGCGAGAAGGGACGCGATAGCGGCAGTAAACGGTGAGTATTGAGATATAAATTAAGGTGAGAAGGAGTTTAGAAAGAAGATTCAAGTGTTCTGGAGGATGGCTGTATCCGGTTAAAAGAAGCTATTAGTAATTAGGCCACTCATGACTAGCTTGTGGAATGGAGTAGATAAGTGTTGAAAAAAGAGGGTTAGAGGAGATGAGGGATCTGAAGATTTCTTGAAATTAATGATGTTGTAATGATGTGATATTAGATGACTTGTTGACTATGGGATAGTCTGTTCCACTCAATGATTGCAAAGTGGTTAACGGGAGTACTACCAGTATGGGAGCCTTAATGTGAAGCTGCGAATAAGATAACATGCAACGACAGTTGAAGTTTACATCGATTAAGGAAGATAATAGACCCAATGAAGGAGAGGAGATAAATGGAAGTGAATGGACCTTTGAGTGATCATTTCTTTAACTTGGTATTTGGTCATAAGAAGGACAACAACCAACTCATATAGTGAGGACAATCAGAGGTGTGATTTTCAAAATTTTCAAAATTTTTAACAAGTTTTCGAAAAAGATTTTTCCTCACAACATTTCTAAAAGCCTTTTCGAATAAAATAAGTTTTAAACATCAGTTGTCAAGTTACTACTTGAGTTTCTTGTTTGTCAAAAGGCTCGGATTAGCTGGAAGGATATTATTTTAGATTTAGTATTGTTAATTCAGAGGACGAAGTAATCTGCGATTATGAGGAAGTTGGTTATTCCTAACAAGAAGGTACAAATATTGTTTGATAAGATTAACAACAAAACCAGCGTATGGAATAACTATTCATCCAATTACTGGGATTATCAGAGTTCGAAGAATTCATTGATTAAACGGAAGCCTGAGCATGACCGAAGAAGATTGGGAAAATTTTCAGACTCTTCTAAAGGAAGAATATTATTAATAAAATGATCGTTATGTTGAATGATTTACGGTTATTCCAAATTAGAAAGAGAAAACTCAAGGTTATCTGATAAGAGCGCCATTATGATCAAATTGTTAAAGTATTATACGTGTAGGTACGACGTTACAGATGTGAGACTTAACAAGTAAGAATCTACCATAATGCTTAGTTACGAAGACATTTTAGCATACTTCTAAAGTTACTATATGATTCAATTGGGATATGATCAATCAAACTCGAAAGATGAATACAAGTGAAATATGGATGGTGATCAATGGTATCATTCTTGTCCTCAACATTACAGCGTATATTCCTTTTTAATTCCTAAAAATGTATGAACTCCTTTTCTTAATAAATTCTTTCTGATAACATCAAAACGGAGAATTTTGCATTCCTTTCAAATTTAATTGTTCCCCTCGGGTTTTGCTTTCTGATTGGGACAAACAGTGTTATGATGAAACACTTTGTCGGAATGACAAAGAGTCGGGTGGGACGCCACCTAATCATGTGTTGTATACCACACGGTATGAAAGACTGGCCATCTTCAGTACTAATGTGGTTGTCTCATTCATATTCAAATCATTACTTCTTCTTTCTCTTCAACTCTACGTTTATTAAAATTGTGAATCCTTCTATTTGTTTCGTTGTACCGTTGTTCCTTGCTAGAGTTTTTCAAACAAAAGTTAACGTATTATACACTCAGCGGGCAAAGTCTCATCTACCTCGCATGCATGGGAAGGAAACAAGGGCATATGGTGAAAATTACAAATCACTGTCCCTAGCCCAGGATGCATTAACAGTTAAGGGAATCTACTTCAATAAGGGATACGTCTCCGAGAACGAGAATTTGCGATATGTTATTTAGAATATGGATGTGATGACGTGGAAGATTATTGCGGATACCTTATGCGTTAAAGTATTAAAAGATATGGGAGCAACTTGATCATATATTTCTCAAGGTTTTATTGATAAGATGAATTATCATGTCAAATCAATAAGTCTAGGACTAAAGGACTAGCAAATTAAGAATGTGCAGTCATTAAATATGTAAGTACCAATGATGGAATCGATATTTCTGGCATTAAGATGTGAAGAATTGATATCATTTGAGATAAGAAGATTTGATATTATTATAAGGAGTGGATTAACTATTCAAGTGTGATACCCAGGTAAACCGTCGTGACGGAAGATAGTTCTGGAGACGCCAAAGGAGAACAGGAAGAAGTTTAAAGGATAAAGGAAAGTAAAGAATTTGTTAAAAATAATTTAAGATTACAGTGACCAAAATATAAGTGCTATGGCGATTATAAATAAGAGTTAGGAGCAGACCGAACTTGAAGATTTTACAGTATCAAGACATATTTCCAGATGAGTTACCAATATTTCCTTTAGATAAAAAAAAATGTGTTTATGATTGATTTAGTACGTGAAATGAAGCCAGTGTTCAAAGCCCCGCGCAGAATGGCACCAGATAAAATGAAGAAGTTACCAGAGCAAACGCATGAGATGATTAAAAGAAAAAGCAACTGGACCTAGCGTATCCCCTTAAAGTGCACCGGCATGATGTGTTAATAAGAAAGATGGAAGGGTGAGATTATGTGTTAGCGAAAGCTCAACAAGTTTACTCTCAAAAGCAGATATCTGTTACCTCGAAACCAATGATTTGTTTAACTAAATGAACGAAGCAAGGTATTTTTATAAGATTGATTTAAGACTGGGTATATTACCAAGTGAAAATTTAACTTATGGACATATCAAAGATCATTTTTCAGAACTCAGTACTGTTGTTATAAAATTCTAGAAATGTTAGTAGGATGAACTGATATACCAGTGATATTTAAATTTGATGAGTAGAATTTTGAAGGAAGAATTTGGATAAGATATACTTGCGTTAATTAAGAAGAACCATGCAACCTATACAATGATAGCTGAGGAGTCAAAGAAGAAAGAAGCAGTATAAAAAGAGTTTACCAGGTGAAAACTTTAATGGCAGGAGGTATAATTCTTAGTATAGACAGTCAGTAAGGAGGAGAAAAAAAGGGGATTCAGCAGAAAAATTTAAAGATAGTATGAATGAAGAAAGACCAGAAGCACCAACAAAAGTAAGAAGTTTTATCATGGACCAGTTATTATTGGAAATTTGTGCAAGATTTCTTGAAAGTTGTAATATTAGAGATGAAGTTAACCAGGAAAAGCAAGAAGGATATATGAAATGGAGAAGGGTGAAGAAAGCTTTGCGGAGTTAAATAAAAGAATGGTTACAACACCTATTTTATCACTTTGAAAGCATCAGGGGGATTTGGTAGTTTATAATGATACTTCTCGTAAGGGAATAGGATGTGTGTTGACGCAAAACAATAAAGTTATTGCATATGCATCCAGATAACCGAAACCTTATGAGCAGAAGTACTCATAATTGGGAATTAAAAGCAACAATAATATTCATTTTGAAAGATTGGGAAATATTATAAGTATAGAGAAAGATGTGAGATATATACGGACCACAAGAGTTGAAGTATGAACTCTCTAGGAAAAGCAAATGTAGTGGCAAGAGATGAGCAAGAAGGAGAGAGAATGAACATAGAGACTGTACCAGAAGAATTATCTATGGAATTCTAGAAGTTAGAATTGGAAGTCAGAGTGCATGATCCAAAAAGGAGTGAGAATATATAAATATAACTTTTCAGTCGGGATTGTTAGAAAAGATAAAGAAGTGTCAGGAAGAGGTAGTAGATCAGGATATAAATCATTTAGTATGGGAAGAATAGTGCACACAAAAAGGACGATCAAGGTATTCTTAGGATTTCTTCTAGAATTTGGATTCCACCAGTGATGGAACTGAAGAATGAAATTTTACAGGCAGTTCATAATTTGAGGTATTCAATCCATTCAGGGAGTACCAAGATGTATAGAGATTTAAAGGAAATTATAGGTGGTTAGATATGAAGTGAGGAATTGTGGAATGAATTAGCAGATGTTATATATGTCAACAGAGTTAAAGTAGAGTATCAGAGATCAAGTGGATTGCTACAGTCACTGGAAGTTTGGAAGTGGGAGCATATCACCATGGATTTCATAGTTGGGGTTACCAAGCACAAAAACAAATCATGATGCCATTTGGCTTATAGTGGATAGATTTACCAAGTCAGCTCATTTTCTGCCTATAAACGAAAGATTTTCGCTCGATAAGTTGATCCATAGGTGCCTGAAGGAAATTGTAGTTCGTCATGAAATTCTTGTGTCTATCGTATCTGATCGAGATCCAAGATGTAATTCGAGATTTTGGAAGAGTTTTCAAGAATGTTTAGGAACAAGATTGAATATGAGTACGATTTACCACCCGCAGACGGACAGCTAGAGTGAAGGAAAGATCCAAACAATCGAGGACATGCTACGTGTTTGTGTTATTGATTTCAAAGGAAGTTGGGACGAGCATTTATCCCTGGTAGAGGTTGCTTATAACAACAGTTATCACGCCAGCATTGGGATGCCACATTATGAAGCCCTTTATGGACGCAAATGTAGATCTCCAGTATATTGGGACGAAGTAGGAGAATGCAAAATACTCGGACCTGAATTGGTGCAGCAGACAAAGGAAGTTGTTGAAATTATCTAGAAGAGATTAATAGCCGCACAAGATCGTCAGGGGAAATATGCAGACCAGTCAAGAAAAGACATGGAATTTAAAGAAGGAAGCTTGGTATTATTGAAAGTATCACCGTGGAAAGGACTAACGAGGTTTGGAAAAAAAAGGGGAAGCTAAGCCCAAGATATGTCAGACCTTTTGAAATCCTAAAGCGCATTGGTAAAGTAGCTGACGAGTTGGCGTTACCCCCACACATGGAGCACATTCACAATGTTTTTCACGTATCGATGCTCAAGAAATATAATCCAGATTCCATGCATGTAATAGAATATGAGCCAATAGAGCTTCAGGCAGATTTATCATATGTAGAGAGTCCGATAGAGATTCTAGAGGAAAGAGAGAAAGTATTGAGAAATAAAGTGGTAAAGTTAGTAAGAGTATTGTAGAGAAACCCAAAGGTTGAAGAGTCAACCTGGGAGTTAGAAAGTGATATGAGAGAAAAGTGTCCTCATTTGTTTTCTTAGGAGATTCTGAGGACAGAATCCTTTTAAGGGGGGAAGGATGTAATATCCGGGATATATCGTGTAATTATTTTTGCTAATAAATAATTAGTATGTGTGTTCAGTATCTATTTTGTGAGCTAATTGTTAAGTTTTATCTGTACTTGAATATTCAAAAATAATACTAATTGAGTATTTTAATTTTTATATGTCCAAAATAAAATATAGATAATTGTCATATCTTCCTAATTATTTTTATGTTGGTTTATGGATTTATAAGAATCATATGAAATTTCTAAAATCTTTTTCCGGGTAATTAAAATCTATTTTATAAAAACGAGAACCAACCGACGTCAACCGTAGTTACGTTTTTGGAACCCGAAACTCTTTCGAGAACTCCTTCCTAACCTAATTGCAATATTCCGAGCATTTTCCATGTTTCGACTTTTTCGATCCGGCGTACGGTTTGTCCTGCGCGGGTCCCGGCGTAACATTTTCGATACAATATTCGTTTCGGTAAATCAATAAAACCCGTATTTTCGATAAACGGGAGCTTTTTATTAAACTATCCCAATTATCACCTCGTAGTACGTGTAACCAGGCGCTGAGACCAAGACCGCAGTACAAATTGTACTGATTTGGATAATTATCCCGAAAACCGATACCGTTTGGATCAGTTTTTATAAATAAACGTACCGTTTTATATCCGGAATGATCCAACGGGATACTAATTCTCCGTAATTATAAATAACCTTTTACCGTATATTATTTCGTATCAAAATCATTTGCAGATAGTTAATTATATAATTTTCAGAGAAAAGCCCTAATTTTCTAAAACTGTTCTAAGAATCAAACAGCAAAACGAAGGCTTACCGATCTCTGTTTTCAAAGATTGAGTAACCAAAACGAAGGATTTGAAGTGTTCTATCAGATTCTGAGCTTTGTTTCACTGCAGAAATCAAGGTTATTTTTCTAAAAATTTATTTATTTTCGAATTTATTTTATTAAAAATATGAATTTTTGTTCGGATGATTGTTTGTATGATTTGATGATTGCATGTTGTAGAGCTTGTTTTCCTGATGATTTTGGTATATTATACGTCTGATTTGGAGTCCAATAACATGTTCAAATTTGAGTTTGATTTTCGAATTTCAAAATTAGGGTTTATAACCCGTATGAATGTTCTTAATTGAAATTTGGGGGTTTCTTATTCTGGAATAGATTGATGTTGTGATATAGTGGATTGTGTTCTCTGTAAAATTTGCAATCCAGTCGTATAAGTTTCATGAATCAACGAGGTCTGTAGAGAAGGGAGTTGTGTTTTGAATATTTCCGAAGTTCGCCGGAAACTGGCAAACTTCACGACCAAATTCCGGCCAACTCAGGGATTGTTAGATCGATTTGATTGCATGGTTATGTTCCTGGTAATCCGTAGATGTGATCTGGAGCTTGTGGCAAGGTGAGGAGGCCGGAATCGTGTTCTCCGGCCACCCCTATGTTTTCCGGCGACTGGACTGCAAAATTGCAGTTTAGTCCCTGTAGTTTTGTAGATGATGAAGTTTAGTCCCTGAAGTTTCCAGACTTTGCAAAAATTGGATTCGTGTTTTAAAAATGTTTAAAAATCATATTTCCTATTTATTTTTATTATAAAAATCCGTTTTTAATTTCTGAAAATTCTAAAAATTATTATTTTAATTCCGAAAATTATTTTTAATTCACAAATAAATCTGAATTAATTAGTTAATTAATTTCAGTTAATTTTTAATTGATTAATTAGTCAATTAATTCGAAAATTAATTGATTAATTGATTTAATTAATTATTAATTGATTTTTAATTAATTATTTAATTAGATTTAATTATTTAAAAATGATTTAAAAATTTCGAAAAATAGTTTCGAGCTTTAAAATATTATTCTAAATTATTTTCAAGGCTCGATAATTATTCTAAAATTGTTTCGGAGCTAGAATTGGCCAACCGAACCCTGTTTATTATTCCGAAATTGATCCAACGACCCGTTTTAATTCCGAAAAATGTTTTAAAAATCATTTTAAATACCAGAAAGCCTATTTATGACCCGAAATGTCTTTATAAATGATATGGCATTGATTACGTGATGTATTATGTGTGACTTGTTGATTGACTGTCGGTTTATATATTCGATGATTACTCTTTATGGCATAACTTTCAATCCGTTAATCGGATTTGGGTGAAACGAAGGGTAGATAAAAGTATGTGTTGAACAAAATCGTATGAGTGGAATATTGATAGATACTTATGATGCCTAGTAGAGTAAGAAAGGCGTAAGAAAGAGAAGCAGGTGATCAGAAAATAGAATTGACATGTAGAAAATACAGCAAATGAGCAGAGATTAGAAGCGAGGCATAGGAGAAACAGATGAATGGTGGTTGAATAGAGTCGTAGACACGTACAAGTGAGGTTGGAATCAATTATGATAAGGCAAGTACTTCTAAACCTTTCTCGAGATTTATTGCAAATATTTCTAAATTCTCTTGTGACCTATTGTTAATATTCAAAATAGCTCTCTTTTATATTGGAAATACTTTGAATCCTCCAGCCTTGAACCTGAGCCACATCATTTGATCTTTGAGCCGTAAGCCTTATTCTTTGTGAACCATTTCTTGTGGATTTACCAAATATTAAACCACACAAATACGATACTACTCCACAAATATATATCCATCATATACCAAACACTGGAACAAAATTGTTTATATATACAAAAACTTTTATACTTAACCATACCTTGTGATATCAAAGCACTAAAACTTTGGAAAAACACTATTCATCTAATACCCGATTATCCTACCGGCTGGAGGCCCCTTCTTTTATGGATTTTGACATACCCTTTTTGGTAACTATGAACTTTTACCATGCTCTTTTACAAATGTTTTATGGTTATTGATTATGATCTGGTTTTATTGAACTCTATTGTTTATCATATTAAAATGCTTTAGAATTGGATAGTTTTCTTTGTATGGACCAGATTCGTGGTCAGACCATATCGATGGTCAAGTTAGGCCAATGTGTGCCTTGGATCCAGTAGTTAGAGCAGTGCTGTGTGCTTTGCCCAGGGTTAGTGCGTGACTGATCAGCAGCCTAACCTTGGTTTAAAAACTTAAAATGAATAATCCAATTCTATTGATTGTTTAACAAGAAACTTGATTCCTTTGAATCATCTCATTTATTATTGTCTAACCTTAGTTATTGATAATATGACTTGCTGAGCTAGTTAGCTCACTCTTGTGAATCTTTTTATATATTCTACAGTTAAGAAGGATACGGTTGATAGCAAGGTTTCCCAGTTCAATGTTCGAGCTAGGATTCCAGATTATGATTGATCGAGCTAGCAGGAGCTTATGGCAGTAGTCAGATAGCAAGGTTGTAAGAATGATTTTATTATCAATTGTAAGTTAAATTAGTTGGGATTTGGTACGATGTAATAATTAAGATTGTGGCTTGTTTTCATACTTTAACCTGTTGCGATCCGTGGTTTTGTGAAGCAGGGTCATTATAAATAATATTTCTTATACAGGTTGATATATTGTGTTTGTGTTGTGGACTCCAAACTTCTGACTCGGGTTTGGAGGGCGCCACATCCACTGATGTCAATCTTTTTAGGATGGAATTAAATTCGTTCAAATGATCAACAACACAATCGCCTTCATTCAATCTAGTGGCAACTAACAAGCGAATCAAATACACCTTATTTGAAGCAGACGGCTTCTTATACATGTTTGACAAAGTCTTGATCAAACCATAAGTTGTCGTTTCCTTGACGATATTGTAAGCAACATTCTTCGCCAAAGTCAACCTGACAACCCCAGAGCCTTCCTGTCAAAAAGCTTCCAGTCTTCATCCTTCATCGCAGTTGATTTCTTCTCTTCCAGCGGTTCATCTAGTTTTTTCTGATATAAATAATCCTCAATTTGCATCTTTCAAATCCCATAATCTTTGCCATCAAATTTGTCGATCTGTACCTTCCCGTCTTCTGCCATCGCTCCCACTCGCCTGAAAACCTAGGCTCTGATACCAGTTGTTGAGTATACAACAACGAAAACAAAACTCAAAGCGAATAAACAAGAACAAGAAAATAAACGACAATCACACAAGACAAAGATTTACGTGGCTCGGAAATTCCTACTCCACAAGTCGCACTAATTTTATATTGATCTCTCTCAATTGGTTGTGTTATGATTTTACAATTACATGAGTATTTATAAGAAAAGAGACTGGGCCTAAATTAAAATTACAGTCCAAATCCGAAAAGTAGACTAATCCATAAACTAATCTGAATTTGAATAGTCTATTTTCATGGGTTTAATTCATAGACTCCACAAAATCCAACATCTCATTGTTATTGTATTTTCTTGAAATGTGTAGAATGTGAACGTTAACGTTAAACTATCCTTGATGTGATGTTAACGGATAAATGATGAAGTTTATATGTTTTAAAATAGAGAAGTAATGTGTTTTGTGTAAAAATGAAATATGCAGGTGTATTTTGTATTATAGGGGGGGTTTAAGGGGGAAAGAAGAAAAATTGTCCAATAAGCTTATAGATTGCTTTTAATCGTTGTTATCAATAAAATATTTATTCTCCACAATTATTCCACTAATTCTACATATTTGATTTTAAATATTTGTTAAAGCATAGCTAAAACATGAATAAAATATAAATTAACAGCTATTATACATAGTATTATTGGAGTTGACTTGTCAAACTATGTAATAATTTACTAAAAACCTATTATTTACATTATTTTTAAGATTGGACTACGAGACTATCATATATACTTTGAGTTAACGAACGCTGATATAATTTTTTACAAAATCGTTCAAGAATATGGATGGTATGGATGATATGCTTTCTCATTTGTATCGATCGTTTGATCAAGAAAATGTTGGTGTTTAATTAAAAACTAATTTACAGCTTGAATCCCATAATCTTGGTTCAGTCACAATTTAGTTTTAATAATTTAAACTTTAACTGTTTGCACCATAAAGTTTAGAAATGCTGTCAATTAGTATTCATTTCACGTTTTTAACATTAAATGAGACGTTATTGTTAATTATGGGAGGGTATTTATGCTAATGTATGTTTTAAAAAAAATATGTATAAACATTATTGGAGTTTGTTATTCTCAAAGCTTATTTTAGCTAAATATTTTATATCGTAACAGTTTGCATTCTAATATTAAATTCAATAAAATAAATAAAGTTTTATAAAATGATTCAATTCATTTTTACCAAATTTTATTATAATTTATAAAAGTGTTGGTATAATTTAAAAATCAATAAACATGCTGATAATTTGGGTGGTGAAAAAATATCATTTGAGATGTTACTTTTTAATTTATTATTACTGTTACACATAATATTAAATGTATGGAGATAATTTCTTAGAGCAACCTATAATTTTTTTATATATATATTGAAATAATTTTGTTAAACTTTTATATAAAAAGCCTAGATATTAAGAATTGAATAAATTTTGTGAAAAGAAAATGGCGATATTAAATAGTAATTTATTTACGGGATAAATGTGTTATCATTAATAAATGTAAGTATAATATCATACTCAGATAAAAAGTAAATAATTACAAGTCAAATATAATAAGCGTAATAGAGATAATAGGCTAAATACTGCCTGTGTCCCGTACATTTCTTTACAGTTAATATTTTGGCCCGTGCCATCCATTTCTTTACATTCCAAAAATAGTAAACTTTTAATAATATAAAACACTATTACACCCACTAACTTCCTCCACTCTCTCAAATTTATTATTAAATATTAAAAGGTTCCACTACTTTAACCATTTTTCATCATTTTTCATTACTTTATCTACTTTTATATATATATATATATATATATATATATTGGTCTCCGTGCCCACCAGAGATGTAAACATCCTGATGGGATGGAGGGAGTATGATTTGTAGATTTTATAATTATAATCTAATTTTATTATGGAACTTTAAATCATTCTTTTTTTACTTTTCTTTCTCGTTCCAAGTAATTATAGTTGTGATACAATCACTAAATTAATTGTTTTTTTTGAATCAAAGGAAATTCATTAATTATGTAAACTTTCAGACAATAGTATCTCCAACAATGACTTGGAGGAGATGGAAAATCACAGAAACTGTTTACATCACAGGGCATTCTCGCCATATAATGGGCTACCCTGTTCGCTTTGTTTCTGATAAATCTAGCAGCTAATCTTTCTTGTCCTTGGAGAAGATCCCTGCATTGCTGTACCATATGGCCAAACTCCAGTCTGTTCTCCTTCGGGTGCTGCAGCTCTTGAACACTAACCAAAGAATCACTTTCGATAATCACTCTCCCTGTTGTTCGCTCATTGGCCCATGTTAGAGCTTCAAGAATACCTAACAACTCTGCTTCAATAACAGGCACTTCACCTTCAATCTTCAACGTCTTCCCAACCATGTACTGGCCCCTGTGATTCCTTCCAACCATCCCCAATGCGAACCAATTCTGAGAGCTAGGCACAGCTGCATCAACATTTATTTTCAAACAACCATGTTCAGGTGGTCTCCATATGCTATTATCTTCTTGTCTGACACTTCGCACCGTTGTTCTTTGATGTCGTTTTTTGTTCACTTCTTGCCACTCCTTGATTTGGTTTTGCTTCCTTCCATAGTTGCTGCTGGTGTCATGACTTTGTTTTCAAATATATGTTTATTCCTCCTGTACCAAATCCCTGATAGTGTAGTAGAGATAGTAACCAACTCTTCCTTAGAACCACTTGATAGTTTTGAAGGAGCCATTCACTGCTATCTTCGATATTCCAGTTATCTATACTAACTCCCATGTGTTGCCAGCAACTCCTGGCAAACTGACATTCAAAAAATAAATGTCGCAAGTGCTCAATCTCTCCCGTGCACATACTGCATATGATTGGAGATTGGATACCTCTACTTCTCAGCCGAATTCTTACTGACAACGTATTACGACAAAACCTCCATAAGAAAACTTTGGTTTTATGAGGGATCTCTAACTTCCATATCACACTTCAGCCTCGTGATTGTTGAATATCATCTTCTACTAGGTGATGTTGACACCACTAAATTAATTGTTATTTCATGTTTTGAGTGAATTGTAACATTTATAAATTTGACTTTTCGGAATTAAGATACAAATAAAATAAAAAATAATGTCTAAGGAACAAATTATCTATTGGTTTATTTTTGAAATACTAATATAAACGTAACATATAATAGGACATGATTATTTTTTAATAATATAAATAAAAAATAATGTAATCATTAAAAATTTACAGTAAGAATATTATGGAGTTAAAGTAAGATTTGAGCAAAGTTTCACTTAAATTATTTTCAGGTAATAACTGACATAACATCTAAATTAACGACAAAACAGCCTAATGAATCCAAAATGTCAACATTTTTTTAAGATTAAAAGTCATGGGATCACAATGAGATTCAACCACAATTTTTGACTTGCAAAGGGCAAATTAGTATTAATTAAATTGCATTTTCTTTATTAAAATTTTATTTTAATTTGTTTAGTTATTTTACAAATTTATTCTAAATTAAACAAGTCTAATTATTTTACCAACCTATTTTAATTAAAACATATATGATTATTTTAATTTAAACACATTTTTAGACTTGCTTTTTAAAAAAATATTTTTATTTAAACATATATACCAGGACTTCTCATTTCACAAGTTTTATTATTATATTTTACTTTGATAAGACTAACTATTTACAAATTTATTTTAATAAACATACATATAATTATATTAATTTAAACATACATATGGAGATTACTTATTTTTAAAATTTTAATAATTTAAATTCAGAATAAAATATATATAAAAAAAATTTAAAATAACCGACGTACCCAGATATATAAGCTAGGTAAAAAAAACTAATATGAAAAGGGTAGTGCTCGTACTACTCCCTACAATTCATTGGGACGACAAATATTTTTTTGTCCACTATGCTTTTTGTACGAGGTAAATATTAAGCATATTTTCATAAAAAATATTTTTTTTTAAAAAAAATAATAATATTTGAATTTTTGTTCGAAAAAAAAGAATTTTTAGAATCTATCTATATACTCTTTATTAATAATCGAAACCATATATAATTTGGTGCTAAAAGTAAGTACCAAATTTGATATTTACCTGATATAAGTTGACTTTTATTTCCAATAAATTTTGTTTTTAACACAAAACAAATTGACTTCAATTCTCTGTAAAACTTATTTATAAATTATATTAAAAATTTATTAAGTTGCGTTAAATTAAATAAAATAACATATATTTACTTTTATTTTGAAAAACTATTAACTACAAAGTAAACTATTAAACACGAATTTACTTTTATTCTCTGTAAACTTTATTTTCTATAATATTATTTTAAAAATAATTAAGTAATAGCAAATGACTTTAGTAACATTTATTAACTTTTAAACTAAAAACTATCAATTTAACGACTGTATTTGTTTGTGTCCATCACAATGTTTATTTACTTTAAATTAAAAAATATATTTTAACAGTAAAAAATTTATGGGCTGTATTTAGATTATTAAGTAATATTAAATTAAATTTAATAACATCTATTTACTTGTAATTTATAAATTAATTTTTATCGATAATTTAGTAATATTAAATAAACTATATTGAAAAGGCTAATTATAAGATAATTATCAAATTATATTAATTAATATTAAATTACTATTGAAAAGATATTTGGTTTATAACATAGAGATACAATTCGTTTCACAAAAATAAAACTTATATGTTAGATTATTATATCAAGTAATACAATACAAAACTAGAATTATAGTGGAAAATTTCATAACTGATTCGATTCTTTTTAACCACATAACTATTTTTTGCAAGTACCAATTTAATATTGATATTAATATATTAATTTTATTTCATATTTTGCACGGATTATGAATAATTCTCTATAAATATTAATTCGATATTTTTAGTCTCGGCCCGCGTGTGACACGAGTTATCAACTATCTATATTAATAAGCAAACCATGTTTATGTCCTAAATTTTGGTACTCACTAGAAAATTATACAATTATTTTTAAAATTTTATGTAATAAAATCTGAACTAACAAAAATTAATTTTTATTTTCTGTAAATTTTATTTCCCTTCAATTTTTATTTGTTGGTGAATATCCAAACGTCGGTTTACTTTAAAATAATCGTATTAGTTAGTTAACATGTCGGATTTATATAAGTAAATAATTAGGTGCATGAATAACCTGAACTATACGGTGAAATTTTTGAATTACGATTTACTTCGATTTTTTTAACTACATATTTTTAAAAAAATAAAAAAAATAAATTGGATACCCATTTGACAAATGCGTATCTAGTACAAAACACGATACCCAAATGACAAATGCGTATTCGAAAACGGTATTTTCAGTCATCCAGTTCCAGAATGGGTATTTTCAGCAATTTGCATCAAAAATTTGTTATTTTTAACATTTTTTCGATTCAGGTTGGGATGCCAAATGTAGGCAAATCTAGTCTTTTCAACAAAATTGTCAATACCAGCAGAGAACTACCCCTTCTGTACCATTGAACCCAATGAGGCCCGAGTGTACATTCCGGATGAGAGGTTTAAATGGCTTTGCCAATTATATAATTAACCAAGCAGTCGGGTTTGGGACTTAATTGACAATATATTGCGTGGCCTTTTTTTAGCGAATTAGGAATTGCTATTATGAAAATTGCATAAGCTCCTCGATTCCAAAATTGTTTCTACTTTTTTTTTACCCTTCTCTATTATGAACGATACTAGCTTGTCTTTTTTTAAAAAAAATATTAATTTAGCAATATTTGGTATCACACGAGTAGGCATTCGCGTTTGATGATTGGATGATTGAATATGTATAAATGTACCCGACCGACCTTTCCCTCCCTTGTTCTCTTATGTGATTACTACCAAGCCAGCATGTATAATGGGGCCGACCATGTAATTTTAATTCACATTTTTTTTTGTTTATCAATAGGTTTCTGGACAGTGCGCAGGTATGAAGTGTAATTTCCAAAATTTTGAAATATATATACTGCTTAACTAGAAAATTTTGAAATATCAGCCCTGGTAATTGTGCTTTTGCTTTTCAATTGTTTTTCTTTTGTTATAGGTGCTTTTGATGATCCAGAAACTACACATGTTGATGACATTGTGGATCCCGTGAGGGATAGAGACCATTAGTCAAGAACTACGGCTCAAGGTAATTTTTATCCATAGGAACTCTGGCTTGAATAACCCTGAAAAGCCATCTCTTAAATTCTTCAGCATATAGTTCTACGTAATATATGTTCATTGTCAAAGAACGCATGATTACTTAAATAGGCGAATATGTAAGTATTTAATGCATCTTGATAGGGCTGACATCGTCGTCTCCATTGAATTTGCTCAATGTTGTTAAAACCAAATCACAAATGTAACTTTTGTAATGTTTTAGTAATTTTGGTATTTACGATGAAACATAGAAACAGACAAACTTTCCCTTTCAAAGATTAGATGTTGTATAAGTGCTAAGTTTGTGAGAGGATGTACTATGATTGCACCCAGTTATAAGAACATCAGAATAATTGTACTGCTTTTAATTAAGTGGTACATGTACCATGTAGTATTATGCGTGCCAAAATGATTTGTTTGAACAATTGATATAAAGACTTGCAATTATATACCTTCATATTTTGAAAATAGGATTAGCAACTTCTGCTCAGTTTTGTAATGTATTCAACTGGGAGGGAGGAAGGGAGGGATCGAGGGGGGGGGGGGGGGGAGAGAAAGAGAGTAGGATGCATTAGGACCTTCTCCTTGAATCCCTGGTCACGTGGCAGTCTTGTGCACCATGTTGCGACCTTTAATCCAGTTTTAATGTAGGTAATATATGTAGGATACAGATTAAGGACTACATTAGTTGTTTCATGGTGGTCAGGAATTTTCAACGTCGGAATTTTTCATTAATTATAGCATGCGTCCACATCCTGTTTAATTTTGACTAAATTATTGGCATGGTTCTTTCCATAAGAGAAGGTTCGAAGCTTTCTTTAGTTCAATGACTTTTACTTAGCGGGGTTCCGCTTATATGCATTACTAAATGGAAATATGGAGTTAGATAATTATAGTTCTATCAAGCATTTAATTGGCCATATGATGGACATCCATGTCCCTTTTGAGATTTCTGGTAGAATTTACTGCAGATTAGAAATGGCCTTTAATACTATGAAACATTTTAGAGATGAGGAGTTTGATAATAAGATTGCTTTTTAAGCTTTCCTTGTTCAATCCAAGGACTTGTTCTTGACATATTTGTTATAATTGTTACCATGTACTGTGTTTCTGTGAAAAATCCCCCATAGTTCCTATAAGGAAAGTGTAGCAGATTATTGCAGTTGTTTCAATTGGAATAGATAAACCATTGGTTTGAAGTTTTTGGGACTATCAATTTTACTTTTTATGTAAAAGTTAAAACTAATGGTACAATTTTTGTAACTCAAGGAGCTTGAGTTCATGGCAAGAAGATTAGAGAATGTGGAGAAGAGCATGAAGAGGAGCAATGACAAGAAATTAAAAGTAGAGCATGAGTTGTGGCTTAAGGTTTGTGAGATTGACATTCTTATCGAGCGATACATCTTTAATATTTTAATTTATGGTCCAAAGACTTGGAATGTTTTTTCTCAAATGCTTACCTTACATATAGGTCGCTTAAGTTTTGACATGACAGATTTTCTGAATTATGCGTAGCTAAAACAGTTGCTCCAAATTGATTTCTCACAATTTTTGCTGTTTAGCACTGAAATTCTGTTCCAGTTTATGCAATAGTAAATCTACTGCTTGATTGGATGAATGTTTTTTTACGAAGCCAGCCATTGTTTCTCTTTTCGTTGCTGATGGCATTCAAATTTGACGAGAATATGGAACTTAGTTAGCACAGTTATAATTCCTCTGGCATTTGTCTTGAATTATGTAGGTCCATATCTGGTTAATTTTTTATAAGATATGTTGCCAGGTTTTTACGAACTCATGGTCTCTTCTGTTATCTTCAGTCTTCTTAAAAACTCTTTTCCCATCCATTGCTCACTGGGCTACACATACCAATATACAGGGATGGGGCTTAAAATTGTACCCTTTATTCTGAATTTTACAAAAAAAAAGGATGCAGCTATTTAAATTCAGAGAAGTCATCAGGCCGCTTTTTCCCATCTACATCAACATATCTGATTACTTGAATCGTAATCATTTACCATCATACTACTATCATATATTTTGCTTCTAGTAACCAAGTACATCAAACTAACTGACAAAGTAGGTGTTCTTGACTTGCACTAACATGTAAATTGATTAAAGGTAATTGCTCTGGTTTTTATTAAACTACCATTTGCGCAAAATATTGTTAGCTGTGGTTTGACGTGGAAAATAATTTAACTAAGACTTCATTCGAAATTAAAGGGCTAGTACCTTAACTTGTTTTCAGTCAAAAAGAAAACTTAAGTCAACACACCTGCATTTAAAATAATTCAGGTCAAAAGCTGGCTCGAGGAGGAAAAGGATGTGCGATTAGGAATATGGAAAGCTGCTGAAATCGAGATATTAAATTACTTTTCAATTGCTGACAGCCAAACCTGTGGTTTACTTGGTGAGTTTTCCATCGCCAAGTAAAGTAAATTTAGCAATGAGTTTGTGGCACTGCTTATAAACTTCTACTAAAACACATATATAATGATTTGTTGATAGTGTTTTCTTCATTTTGTGTATTTAGAAATTGATATTATATACCTTTGACAATAATTAGGCATGTCCTATCTATTACACAACATCCTACTAGTAATTCTATTTTCTTCTTTTTGCCAAAATTGATCATCATCCTCAATCTGATACTGTTTAAGTGAATAATTTTTTAAGCTCCATCCCAGATTTTATATATATCCTCCGGATGAATATTGTATACTGTAAGTTGCAATGTACAGTTTAAGGCTTCAGTAAGAAGAAATGTCCGGATTCTGATTTCTGAATAGTATTTATGGTGAACAAAGATTGGATTCTTCTTGTAGTATTGTTTGATTAGTTGAAAAACCCTCTTTGAAAATTAAGCCTGAATTCTCCTTGTCCCTTACAGTTTTTCCAGTTTTTAGATATTGTCACACTACACGTCTGATATCTGATTACAGGAAATGATTATAAAAATATCCTCATATTCAGGCTGGAGATATGCCTGTATGTAAATTTGAATTCAATGTACAGCTGTTATCTTTCTAAACTTGTTGCAGTTGTGTTACAACTTACAAGAATTCACACATACATACACATGTGTGTTTCATATCTCTACTCTCACATATCTGTGTAGGCACATTATAATGTGCATTGGACAAGTTGCAATCACACGAACAGAAATGATTACTTTGTTTGCAGGTGAATGTGAGTGAGAGAGATTATCAGAGAAAGAAGAACAATTTTCTTCCAAAGATCCATGCTTGGTATGTTTATGTTTATGACATACTATTGTTCAGTTTATGGTTACTTTCTGCAGTGTTTCTCATATAAATTATAACTAGTAGTCCAGTACTAATGCCAATGCTACCCAACTAGTATTAAGAGCATCTTCAACCCATTACACTATTTTGGTGTAATTTTTATATTAGATATTGTAAAAAATTACATTATTTTCAAATTCAACTCCAACTCACCAACACTAAATTTTACACCAATCTTGTACTATATAGATTATTTTATTATTAAAGTACAAAAGTAAGTTAAAAGTAATAAAGTGGTGGGATACGAATGGAACATATTTGTTTTAGTAAAGGATTACAAGGGCAACATGGAAATATACAAAAACTCAAAAATTTAGTGTGACAATAAATTTGGTGCAACTTTTGGTGTGATACCAAAATGGTGTAATTTTTTAGAGTTGAGCTTGCATAATAGTTTTACACCAAAATGGTGTAAATGTACATATTTAGAGTTGGGTTAGCGAGGGTCTAAGAGCATCTCCAGTGGACGTCCACCAGCATCAAAGTCCTTTTACAGGCCAACTCATCAAAATGCGGTCATCTTAAAAAAAATGGTCAATTAACTCCAATGAAAAGTCCTAGTCTAATTGATAGTAGGTTCTATTTAATTAATTTTAGTTTAGAATGTTATAAAAAAATAATTCTTAAACATCTTTTAATGCATTAATCAGTAAAGTAATAATAAAATATAAAAATTAATGAAATGGCCAATGCCCACTTTGATGGCCAAGACCACTTCTTTCCTCATTGCTCCAATGCATGGTAAGCCCAAAATAAGCTGCCCGAGTCATTTCACGTGTCTCGAGACACTCAAATGGGCAGCATCGGAGCTGCTGTAAGAGGATGTATTAATGTTTGGAATAAAAGTTACTAGATCTAAATATATGAAAACGTCAAGAGAAAAGAAAGCGCAGCCCTCTTTTGCAGGCCATTATTTAAGCATGTAAGGATTTTGGCTATCTGAAATCAGAAGTATGTGATTAGTTAAAGGAGTCTATATGTGCTTGTCTGACAATATATATTTAGAAAAAAGATATGAAAAAAAAATCAATAATAAACAAGACCATGGTTGAGGGCTTTATGCCGTGGTCTATAAAGTTGAACAAATTTTAGTGGGGGATTAGTGATTGATAATGATGTTTTAGCTCTGCAATGATTTTATCCTGATTTAGGATAATGCTTCAACAAAAATAAATATATTTGCTGTCCGGCATTTTGTTCAGGTTATGCCGATCTTTTTATCAGGCCAATGTAGAAAACGTGTGACCACTCACTAAGGTTCTATAATGCTTCAAGTTCAGTTCCTTCTTGGAAGGATTATTATCCTAATGACTTCGGTGTAATTCCTAATCTGTATATTATCTTAATTGTCTCTTTTTTATCTAATAAACGAGGAGAACAAAATTATAAGAAGATTAATGTGCTTCTTTAATATCAGTTTCTGATACATGTGCAGTTTTCATGTAGTTATTACCAACAATTATTACCATGTTCTCGGAGCTGCTATCAAGTTTAGGATCCTGACATTGGATAAAATAATATATCAATATGTTCTATAATCAGCTTCTGGTCAGTTACACTTTATATATGTTTAGGGTGCAGGAGCATGGGGTGAAAATATGATCCCTTTCAGTTGTGTGCTAGAAAGAAATCTTGCTGATATGCCTCCAGACGAAGCTGCAAAATACTGCATGGAGAAAGAGTTGCAAAGGTTAGTTCAGTATGGTGCTAGCTATGGAGAAATTGTAATTGTTTATGGAAAGTGCTATTTTAATGGCCATAGATGGCTCTTTAAATAGTGAAGCTGACATAGATAAACTGGGATGCAGTGCACTTCCAAAGATCAAACTGGATTCTCGGCCATCAATCTCATATCCTTTTTTACCGCAGGTCCTGACGAGGTATAATATCTGCTTGATTATCAATTTAAATATTGTAAACATTATAGTATTAATTCATTTGTTTGAATCTTTGATATGATGTTTTATATAATCTTTCTTACAGTTTGTTACAAAAGACCATGTCCACTGTTTTATTTCAAAGTTATTAACTTTATGATTTATTATTCCAAATCTTGGATTGACAAGCTTCTCTTGCGTTTGATATTGGCATCATCATGTTCACTTGCTGCAGTGTAGGTATTTCTCTCGTTTGCAACTTGCTGTGTCCGAAAATAATCATCTTACATCGAAAACCATAAAAAATAGTTTTAAGCAAAAAAAGATGGTGTAAACTTCATCCTTTGATTTCCAGGCTGCAGGGAAGTATAAACAGGAAGGGAAGATGTATGTGGTCCAGGATGGAGACATAATGTATTTAAAGTTTAATGTAACTAGTGGTGGGGAAGAAGTGAGAAACCATCCCTCCTGAAAATAAAAAATGGGACAACACATTATATATAAAATACCCTCTGGATACTTCATATGATTTGAACTAAGTTGTGATGTGTTGCTATCGGTTAATGTGATCTTCGTACTCGTCTACCTTATCCCAAAAATCAACTTGTCATCCTGCATTTCTATCACTAGCACCTACCACTGCTTATCCGGTTATCCTTTGTGATCAATTTTACAGTAAATGGAGTTATGCTTAAGGTGTCATGGCTGGAGTTTCCAGTCGAATATTCGGTGTGATTTGTATCATATGGTTCCCGTCTATAACTCGTTTAGCACTCTGCTCTGCTGCTTTTCATGTTAGATTGTGAGGTCCTTAGTCCTGATCAATTTGCCTAATTTCTATTTGTTTTTCCTCCAAAGAAACACAAAAATTTCTTCATCTTTCTATATATGTTGGCCTACTTAATTGACAAAAATAATGAAACACCATAAGAAGCACAATAATGTGGGGGTAGCACATTATGATTTATATAGCCCACATTATTTGAATGGACCAGGTAATTATTCTGTCAAGTCAGAATGAGTATGCAAAAGCTTGTTTGTCTTTTGTTTGTTTAAAGATCGTTGGTAAACTCCTTAAATGTATTTTAAATTATTGTAACCAACGTATCCATTCGTTTGGTGAAAATTGGTTCCACTCAGCTTAGTTCACGTGGAATGTTATACTCAGGTTCAACTTCTCATAAAAATAAATTTAATAATTGTGATTTTTTGATCCATTTTAGATCCTGAAAAAGGTTTTTTTTTAATACTATTTTGAGATTTTAAAATCATTAGCATTGAATATATACATTATTAATACCTTACTCCCAAATTTAAAAAAAAAAAAACGAAAACAAGTAATATCCAATGCAAATTTGAACCTAGCACGTGTTTTGTTCAAATTAAAGCAACAATTACCTATTTAATTTAAGTAATTTTTTGACGTAACTGCTAATCTTTATCAAATGTGCTAAGCACAGTATGCAAAGTAATTGTTTTTATCGAATATCTACTAATTTATGTCGAATGTGCTAGTTACATTATGTAAATTAGTTTAAATCTTCTTTTTCAAACGCATTTACTTATGATTTGCAATTATCATTTATTAAAAAAACGTTATTAACCAGCTAGAAAAATCTTTTAATTGCTAAGGTTGCATAGAGTTTTTGTTTTTTCAGAAAAATTGGGAGTGACTGATTCATAATTAATAAACTTTTTTTTTAATTTGACAGCAAAAAAATAAATCTCTATTATAAAAAATTGGCGACACACTAAGAGAATCTAGTAAGGGGTATTGAGACATAAATTTAGTAAAATCAAATTTTATCTTCTTTCATCATTAACTTTTCTGAAAATATAAAAAAATACCCATTTAAAATTTTAAAAATGTAAAGATATCTTTTGTCTGGTGTCCCCTAAACCGTCCCTGCACACATCATAATGATGCATGTTTTTCCATGTTACCATGGATCGGCCATATTTACTTGATAGATTAGTGCTATTACATGCATGTTCGCATGGATGATCATGGCCGCATGTCTGTGGTATGGACCCTACAGTAGCCGTGTTATTAGTTTACTGGCAATCATATGCAAAGGTCCCACTGTTTTGGTCCCACTTAACTAATGCTTCGTTATTATGCTCCCACCAACTTCACCTTAGGCGAGCCAACCGTGTATTTTTGTAGAGAAAGGATTTGTTCTTTTTTGCTAGAAATAATAGTAGTACAATCTTTTAGTTAATTTATCTGCTTCAGACTGGTAATCTGGTAGTTCGTTGAGTTTTTAAGTGTGAAGATATGAAATTCTTTTGGGCCACTTTCGAATATTTTGATGTTTTACCTCACCAAGTTCAAATCACGGGTGATGTTGTCACTCCCCCTCCTACCATCAAGTTTGAAGTTTAAATATTTCCTAAAGTTAAAGTATTTTATATATAAATTAATCAAAAGTCATATTTAAAAATATTTAAAAGCAGTTAATGCAATTTCCTGTATAAAAAAATAGTTAATGTAATTGGGTCGTATTTTTAAGAATAATTTTAGAAATCTCAAATTGATACGCAAAGTGGATCCCAAACGGCATGTATCGTGGTTTGGCTATAAATTAATTAATAATAATGGACCTTACATTCACATAAATTTCACCAATAAAAATATTTAAATTCCCAAATTACCCAGTCATCCAAGCCACGTTATTATGGACGAAATTTTGATAATCAATTTGGTATCCTTGGTACTATCCTGTTTTTCATAATTCATACTAAATTAAAATAAATGGAATGGGTATAATTGGTACCATTTTTCGGTTTGGTTTGGTTATCCTCACTCATGTGCGTAATCAAACTATGAGGAAGGATTGTTAGATTTATATACTAGCACTACATCATAAATGGACTACTGTAATGTAAGTGTTACGTTAGCTAAGAAAATTTGTCTTATTGTAACACTTCTAAATTAATGTTACAATAACTATATAACTAGTGTTACATAGAATGCCGGTGTTGCATAACATTTAACACCAGCACCTGGTGTTACATTAGTTATTTTTTTACTTTTTAAAAATATTAAAGTGAAAATATTATTATAAATTAGTATTAATTTCTAAAATTATGTTATTTGTAATGTCTAAAATATAAAATTTTAATATTAATTATTAAAATGTTATTCAAAATTATATTATATTTATATTATTATATTAGATTATTTTAATATTATAGAACTATACGTTTATGTTAAAGCTTTTTCCTTTAAAACAAAAATATTGCATTTTAACATTGCATATAAATATTGTAATAAAATTAAAGTAGTAAACTGGATATAAAAAACTATAAATTATATTATTTAAACATGATCAATAATATATTATATTTTTATTTATATTAATTCCTTTAAAAAAATCAAAATTAAACTAACAGAATATAAAATAACTAATATAGTTCACATTTTACCAGATAAAAAATTGAACGACGGTAAAAATTCCGCCTAAATGAAAAATCAAGCCCTCTAAGGGCATATCCCGGAACCCTATCCTCTATCCCCATTTCTAAGTAAAACCATTAGCCTTTGTTTGTCTTTCGATCTATGGCGATTAATCGATCTCAATTAATCGATTGATGGCTTAGTCTCCTTGCTCTGACAATTCTATCTGGCTTTATTTATATTTTCGATTTTACGAGTTCTATTATATGTACAATTAATTGATTTTGAATTTTCAATTGTTTTGTGTTCTTCGGTGTGGGATTTGAGGATTTATCGGCTCGTGTTCTTCTCTGATGCGATTTTGAGATTCAGGATTTCTCTACTACGCAAACTAACTTCCCTAGTTAGTCCTAATTTAATTCACTAAAATTTGAATCAAAGGTATCACAATTCATCACATTTGAATTTTAGGGTTCTGAGTTCTGATTCTTTTATATCATTTTGCTGTATTTATTTTTATTTTAGGGGTATGACTTGTGTTAGTTTAATTTGTACACTTTACTTCTTAGTTAGAGTAGTATTATCCGAATTTGCCACCTGAAGGCATGTCTTGTTCATTTTTTTACATGCTAAATGTTTCATATTTGACATAAATTCCAGTAACTGAGATGGTTACTTAAAATGAATCTGGATATTTGTTATGAATGCATTTTAATTATTTTTTTGCTTATTTTCTTGTTTATTTAAGACAAGAGAATCAAAAATTGGTAATGGGGTTTCTCTTGTTTCAAT